>NC_140083.1:31045198-32245198 GCF_964194135.1 Talpa europaea | reverse complement strand
GTGGAGTGCTGTGAAGCTGTCTGCAGCCTCTGCAGCATGGGTTCAATTCCTGGCTAGCCAGGGAGAATCCCATATGGCGCAGCAGACCTCTCCTGTCTCGCCCGCTGCTCCTCTCAGCAGTGCTTTGGTTTCATCTGCCTGTTCTGCTCCCTGTTCTGTCTCTGGTAAATCTTCTCACCCTCTGTGCCTCTGGCCTGTACCCCAGCTATTGTATAAATAAAAAATAAAAAATCTTTAAAAAAAAAGTCACACTCATCGTTTCTTACATGCCTTTTGCACTGATCTTGTAGCTTCTCTTATCATGAGGTAGAATCTATTCCCCCTTCTCTTTTTTTTTTTTTTAGAAGGTAATGTAGCTATTTTTATTTTTTTATTTTTATTTTTTTTCTTAAATTTTATTTTTATATTCCCCATACAATTGCAGCCCCCCCATTCTGACCCCAATCCCTCCCCTCCCGCCCCCGCCCCCCTAAAAGTGTCTCTGGTTCATAGTTTTTTGTTGATTTTGATTTTCACTTTCTTATAGTTATTCATTTTCCTGGTCCCTTATTTAAGTTTTCTAGATTCCTGCTATGAGTGAGACCATCCGGTATTTTTCTTTTTCTTTTTGGCTTATTTCGCTGAGCATGATCCCTTCCAGCGCCATCCATGTTGCTGCAAATTGCATGTGTTTATCTTTTTTGAATGCTGAGTAATATTCCATGGTATATATGTACCACATCTTCTTGATCCAGTCAACTATTTTTGGGCATTTGGGTTGTTTCCAAAGCTTAGCTATTGTAAACAGTGCTGCTATAAACATACGGGTGCAGGTGTTCTTTGGAATTGATGTTTCTGTGTCCTTTGGGTAAATACCTAGGAGTGGAATTGCTGGATCATATGGAAGCTCTATGTTTAGTAGGTCCAGAAATCTCCACACAGCTCTCCACAGTGGTTGGACCAGTTTGCACTCCCACCAACAGTGCAGAAGAGTTCCTTTTTCTCCACACCCTCGCCAACATTTGTTGTTGCTAGTTTTTTTAATATGTGCCATTCTCACTGGTGTAAGATGGTATCTCATGGTAGTTTTGATTTGCATTTCCCTGATGACAAGTGATGTTGAACATTTTTTCATATGCCTGTTGGCCATTTGCATTTCCTTTGTGACTCCCTTGTTCAACAGAATACAGCAGAATTGATGTGCCCTTTTCAAATATAGCCCTCAAGAATCCCTGAGCATTTCTGCTTGCTATCTTGGAACACTACCCAAGTAGCATGTGAATAAGTTGTATTGATGTGCTGGTGAGTGAGAAGCTATATGGAGTAGAGCTGAGTTATACTGCCAAGACTATGTTGAATCAACTGTTTCCTTATTGACCCATGAGTTTGTGGCACAAGAATGAATGAGTCTAGGCAAGATCCATAAAACTGACACATGAATATCAGACTCATAAGCCACATAAGAGCGTTCTTATAAATCACTGAATTTTGTGTTTTTTTTAAATTATGTATCAATATACAACTGATATAGAAAGCCAGATACTTTATCTAGTTAAAGTTATTTCTCATTTTCTTGATACCAGCACTGAAATTTCATTTTGTACAAGAAAGATATAAAGTCAAGAAAAAACAGATTTGTAAAATTCAAGTATGAAAAAATAGTGATATGAATGGTAATTTAGATATTCATGTCTAATGTAATCAATATCAAAATAGCTGAGTCAAAAGCTTCAGTGAACAAATGCAAGAGCTTATATAGGGACCTGTGAGTTGGAATAATTATTAGAGAAAATGATTGAATAATCTACACTTACATGTAACTTGCCCTCATATGGCCATGTATGAACAGATAATAATGTGGTTGCTGATTATGATAGTATTAGTTAAATGTGATACTGATGTGATGCATTCTTACACAAGAAGGAATGAAAATTTGCCTGTACATGTGACACTAATGAAACCACAGCAGTCATGAGTCTCAGAATCTGGTGATTTAAGAGGGAAAAAAGTTACTAATAATCTCTTACATTGGCTTGGAACTTCCTTAACATAATTGATCTCCTGTATAAAACTGGCTCTCTGAAGAGCTGATGAAGAGCAATTGCATCTAGTTATATTCTCCTGTGTTAGTATCAGGCATTCACTTTTTTTAAAGTCATTATTACCTGAGAACTGTTCCTTAAGAGCTTGCATATAATGGCTCATTTGCAATAGCTTGGGAGAAGAGGGAGGCATCTTGACACTCCATTTCTCCATTTCTCAGATATTTTAGACCACTGTGGTCTTTTTTTTTCTTATTTGACGTATATCATCAACGATTGAGTGAAAGGATGACAGAGAACAACTTCTAAAAATGACTTCTGTCCCTGAAAAGACATCTTGATATGAAAAAAAAAAGACAGTGAGTACCCAGAATAAACTGTCCTTAAATTAGACTATATCTTGATGAAGCAAGATCATCCAACCATTTTGTATTATGAGGGTATGTCAATGACTAATGAGAATATAAGTATAGTTTCCCTTTTTAAAAATGTATGGCAGTAATTTTTGACTGAGAATGATTTCATCTTTCATGGGCACATTTGGAAACGTGGAGATATTTTTGATTGCCATAACTTGTGGGTGCTACTGGAATTTCATGGGTAAGGGCCAAGGAAGCTGTTCAACTCCTGTACACACCAGACAGCCCCCCTCCCCAAGTAGTTGAATTGTCAATAGTACTATTGTTGAGCAATCCCATGCATTCTTGTTCAGTGAAAATCGCATACGTTTGTTCTAGCATCAGATATGATTTCACATTCTTTTTAAAAAAATATTTATTTATTTATGCATACAAGAACTGGGGTACAGGCCAGAGGTGTAGGGGGTGAGAGGATTCACCAGAGACAGAGTGGGGAGCAGAACAGGCAGACTGACTGAAATACACTGCTGAGGGGAGCAGTGGGTGAGTCAGGAGAGGTCTGCTGTGCCATGTGGGTATCTCCCTGGCTAGGGATTGAACTCATGCTGCAGTGGCTATGGATAGTTTCATAGGTTGTGTTCTAACCCCTTGAGCCACCAGGGAGGCCCCTGATATCATTTTCTAAAGAAGAAATATTATGAAGTGTTTAAGAGTGTACTTCTGCAGAAATCACACTATTTGTTTTCTAATCCTGTTTTTTACTAGTGTTAAAGTGTATGATCTTGGACGAGTTATGTATTCACTTTATCCCTTAGTTTGGTAGTCTATGATATTTGAAAAATAATATTATGATAATAACATTAATTTGAGTCAAGTGTATAAAAGTGTGTGGCACATTAATAACCACTCAGTAAGTAATTGTTGCTTTTATTATATTAGAATAATAAAAGCTGTGAAAAGTGCAGATACTTCTATAGTTGGTGTTTTTTTTTTTTTAAGATTTATTTATTTATACAAGAACTGGGATACAGGCCACAGGCACAGGAGGGTGAGAGGATTCACCAGAGACAGAGTGGGAAGCAGAACAGGCAGATATACTGAAATACACTGCTGAGGGGAGCAGCGGGCGAAACAGGAGAGGTCTGCCACACCATGTGGGTATCTCCCTGGCTGGCCAGGAATCAAACCCACGCTGCAGAGGCTGTTAACAGCTTCACAGTGCTGTGCTCAACCCACTGCACCACCAGGGAGTCCCTATAGTTAGTGTTTTTATACTTGAACTTGTTTCTCTACAAAGGTTCAAAGTCAAATTTAGAAGTTGCAATAATGGACTGTCTATCTCACATAGCCATAAAATTAATAATGCCACTTGAGTTTGCTTTCTTAAAGACAGTAAAGAAATTTTCACTATTGAACAGGTACAAGCACACATACACAGAAGTTAAGATTATTGAAGATTATTTCTGAAGCTAAGATTATTAAAAATCTACATCAATTAAAAAGCATACTGATTTGGTTCAATAGGAATTTATTGAGTAATTTTTATATAAATGGCTATGTGTTCTATGGAATAAATGGAGGTTTAGTTAGCTCTAGCAAAGGAAAAACTATATCTGGAGAGAACTCTGAACAGGACAAGGATTGGGGACATTGATGAATTGTATGACTGATCTCAATGGTGAAATTTTTATCAGGACTGGATGTTGCTCTAACAAACATATACATTATATGGCATTGGCTTTGGATCCTGGCAGCAGGTGAAAAGGAAACTACTACAGGAAGCTGGAAAAATGGGGGCCTATAAGTGGCAAAACATTTGATAAAACTGTCCCCTGTGATATCACAGAAAGCAATGTACGTTTAGGTGCAAAGATTGAGAAATAAGTAGTACTAGCTAGAGTGTCTTGGTTAAGAGACTGCTTATAAAACTCATCTCAGTAAACACCTGTAAAATGAATGAATTTCTCCACTGTTACTGTTTAGTTCAACTAATTCCTCAACTTTATTTGAATTATTGTCTTTGCCAACTAGCTAGTCTTTCTATTAACCTTTTTTCTGTTATCTAATTCCCTTTTAATACGCTGTGAAAGTAATCTATCAAATAAGGCAATTATTGCCTTTCCTCAAATGTTTCAGGATAGATATAGGGCTCCTGAGGAAATCTTACAATGTTTTGGTTTCCTCTTACTTTTTCCAGTTTCTACTGTTTTCCACATAGATCACACCCTTTATACAAATTTAACCTCTTTTATTTTCATAGCTCTGTGTCAATAAAAGAAAAATTCTTATGGTTTGAATTGCCCTTAGTTTTGCCTGAAACATAGTAGCTATTTAATAAGTATCTCTATAAGGAAAGATGGATTGCTATATTGATATATGGATATTTCCTTAAAAGCAGAAGCTTTTATAAAATTGAAAATATCTTTTAGATGCCATAGGAAAAAATATCATTTGAAATGGTTCAAATTTCAACATGCAGATACATCTTGTTAAAATGCAGATACGGATTCACTAGTTCTAGAGCAGGCATGGTATGAATTTCTAGCCCTTATGTGATACCAAAGCTACCGGTCCACAGATCGATCACACTTGTCTTAACAATGTCATAACAGTAGGACTGCACATAAAAGAGAGAATAGAATATAAAAAAGAATAGCATTAACACAGTCACTGAGATAGAAAATTATTGGTTGCTTGTAGGCACAGTAAATCCTTTGGTGGTCACAAAGGATTTCTAGAGGAAAAATTTAAGCAATATTGCTGAAAAGATAGATAAAGGCCATATTTAGAAGATCTTGAAAATCACAGTGAGAAATGTGTAACAGGTAGTATTGACAGTGACAATTAACTTTTTTTTTTTTTTTTTTATTTTGAGTGATGGACCTGGAACTGTAATCTGTGTGTGTGTCTTAGAATTCACTTTGGTTAACTGTGATTAAAAAAAAAAATCAAATAAAAAGAATTTTGGCATAATATTAAAGGGAAAGCAAACATAACAGCACCAGAGGGATGAACTACTGAAAATCAATATTGATGTTTAGTATCACAACTGTCTCTTCAAATCACTGCAATGCAACCTGTGAAGCCAGTATAGTACTTCTCTTCCCCTTTCTTATGAGTTTGTATTCAAGGTAAAACCAGTTTGACTTGTGTCGTGTTTGAATTAGAAAAATAGTTTAATTGTTTTTTGTACTTGTTTTATAGAGAAATATGTAGATTTAGTTCCCCCTTCACATAGTTGACTAAATTAGAAGCAAACAAGCATATAAACAAACCAAGCAGCATAAAACCTAAGTCAGTTAATAGCCTAGTGAACAGTTTTACATTTGCTTTGTTTAGGGTTAAAGATCTCAACAAATATATTGAGTTTATTTCAGCTTTAAATGTACCTTTTTAAAGTTGAATCACTGAAAACACACTAAATGGAACATCCAGGAAGGATTTGGAAGCACTTGGGTATACAACACTAAACTCCAAATCTCTGGATTGAGACTAGTTAATTTGTGACAGTTTATCTCATTGCTATAGTTCAGCAGGGAAATCGCAGTGGTTTTCTCAAGTCAATATGAACATGCCCATCAGGAAACATTCCCAGAAGAATTGTCTGATCTGTGTAGACTGGCAAATGAAGGGGACCTGAGTGGTTGGCATAATAGAACAATAATCCACAACTCACACCTTCAATTGTTTATTTGCAAAATAGATCAAATTACATTTTCTCTTTATGCAAAGCCAAAATGATCCATTTTATCATTCTCTGAATATATCTTCAATAGGAAAAGCAGACTGCAGAAATCATTTTAGCAAGGTTGTTCGATGTGTTACAGGAACAAGAAAAAGATCAGATTTGAGTGTGTGTGGGGTAGGGGGTTTCATGCATGTGCCATGTGTGTCATTTGAGTCTAATACTGAAAACACAATCGGAATGCATTTAGTTGATGCATACAGATGTAGACACTATGTTTGTGTTCACACCAAATTCATCATTAGAAGTCTATTCTCCCATGTTATGATATTTGGAGATGGGGGTCTTTGAGAGGTTATTAGATCATGGCAGTTGAGCTCTCATAAGTGGGATTAGTGCCCTCTTAAAAGGGACTCCAGAGACTTCATTTGGTTTCATCCCACCATATGAGGCACAATGTGAAGATGACTATAGAGCCTTTATCAGACACTGAATATGCAGGCAACTTTATCTGGGACTTCCTCTCCTCCAGAACTATATGAAATAAATGTCTGTGGTTTATAAGCCACCTAGTTAGTTTATGGTGATTTGTTTTAGCAGCCTGATCTGACTCATGCATTGACCAATAGGTCAAAATTAAGACAGAATTAGACACGTATAAATGAAACTCCTATATTTAGTTTCCAGATTATAAACATCCTGAGCTTGCTGTGTTATCTTAGAGATTTTTTTTGAACATTCTTTATAATCTATATAATACAGTGCTTACAAAATAACTATGGTAAAAATATTTGTGAAATTGCATGAAAATTTATCAATGACATTACCTTTTTGAAAATCAAAACCCAAATGATTTTCACCACCAATCTCTAGGTTCTTAGAAATATGTGAGGGAAAAGAATACAGGCTTTAAAGATAGGCTGATTTTGAAATCTCAGTTTCCACTCAGAGTGTATGATCTTGGGGAAATTATTTAATTTTTTTTTTACCTGATCTCCCCATCTGTAAACTGGAAATAAAATTCTGCTTCAATTTTTGCTGTGAGGATTGGAAATAAAATAACAAAGTACCTGATGCATGATGATATTCAATATTAGCTCTTATTAAGTTATAATCTTCACAACTTCAGTTTTCAATATGACCAACTAACCAATTCACATCCAGCAGGTAATCCAATAAAAGCCATTTCAATGTTTCTTTTTTTCCTTAGTTTATCCAAAGACACTAAGCTAAACTGGGATAAGAAAATTGAAAGGTATAAAGGGAAGAAGGGAAATAAACATTTGAATGGGGGAGTGTTGTGAACTCTCAGGAGACAGAATAAATCCAGAAGATGATGGACAAAACTGCTTCCTTTTTGCTGGAGAGGAGTAACCAGGTAACACCTCACATTTTAAATGCTTTTTCAGTGGTAAAAACAAAACTAGAAGCAGTAAATATACTATTTAAAGTGTACCTCCAAGGTCAGCATAATGATTTCTGAAAGTTTCTGCCTACTATGGAGAAATTTATATGGGGAAAAAAGAAACAGCATGACTCAGAGATCCTTATAGACTTTCTTAAAATACCAGAATCACCTCCCTCCACGTGTCCTTTTAAATTTTTAAGAGGATAGAGAAAACTCATTATTGAAAAAGTGTTTCAAGCCTCTTCTTGTTAAGTTAATAGTTTTACATAAATTTCTGATACAATAGTTATCTCTTCCATTGTTGTAAGTTTTCTCCTACACAATGAATGTGCTTATTGGACTCATCCTTATTTTATATGGTATAGAATAGCATTTTGATTGTTTATATGATTAAAAATGTGGTTGGGTTTCCGTGTCTTTGCTTTAGGATGTATATTAGTTTAGGAAGTGATTTAGTCAGTCAGTACTGAGACCTTGGTCAGGAACACAAGAACCAATCACAATTCTTTCATGACTTAGTTTCTAGAAATACATTGTGACAAAAGCATGAAATGGGCATTCTTGAAACAACAAAAACATAAACAAGCAAACAAAAATCTCTGATGAACAAATGTCTGATATTTATATAAAATAAAATTTTCTTTAGGTAGTTACTGCATAAATTATACAATGTCTTTATGAAGAAGCAAATGTGTGAGGTAGGGTTATTTTTGAAACTGTATTTTGCTGTATGCTTATGATTTGCTATGATTTGTGGTTTAATTTATTAATCTATTATTATAAATGATTATCAATTCCTTTCAGAAATTAAACTCTAAATTCTCAAAATTATCAAGAAGGAGCTGGAGAACTTATATTTTAAAATTTTGATCATACTTTATTCTGATTTAGAAGAAAATAGAAAGCAAGAAAATTTGGAACTCCTTAAACTGACAAATGTGGAAACATGTAAACATTTAGGAAATAAATCACAAAAATGATAAAATTATTCTATTTATTTCTTGTTTTTTTAAAGATTAAATTAAACATTAATAGGATCAAGACATTTTTATAAAATGTACTACTTTTTGAGGTTAGTTTAATTGAAAAGGGGTCTGATTAACAAATTGAAATGATTTGAGATAACTTGGAAAATATTTTAGATATTTGGAACTGGAGAGGTATAGGCATTTCTATGTTATTTAAAAAATCACATGATTAGAATCACTGATTCATATAAATGCCTTAAATGTTAGATTTCAAGGGAATTTTGATGTCATATATTCAAACATTGAATCATACTGTTTTCCAAAAATCATGTGGAAAAATAATTCAACTTTTGGGGGAGATGTGCTAAGTGAAGTAAGTCAGAGGAAGAAAGACAAATGACATGAGATTTCCCTCACGTAGAATAGAAAAAGGAATTGACAAAACTAAACCAAAACAAATCCTAGAAATATATCTACATAATTAAGGCTACTAGAAGGGGAGGGTGGGGGTGAGGACAAAGTAGGAAGGGGACCCAGTGGCATAGGATTAAAATATGTGGGTGCTCTGGGGTACGTGGGGTGTGGTGACACACATATGAGGTGGTGTGAATTTATTTCCCTGAATCATACGCAATGTTACCCTAGAAAAATAAAATAAAAATAAATATTGAAAATAAAGCAGTCCAATCATTTTTTTTTGTTTAGTTGCTGGAAAGCAGAGTAAGGACATACAGTTATGTGTTACACTCAGTCTACTTGTGGCTGGCATCTCAGAGATGGATAGGTTTGGCAAATCAGATGTACTCATATAATACTTTGGTTTGGATCAGAATCAGGAGGGGAGAAAGGGTCAGTTTAGGGCATCCTCCTTGTTGACAGAGATTATGGCCGTGAGCTTCACTGTGGCTTTGCGCCAATGTGATATTAAAAGTCCTTTATGGAAGCCAAGTCAAGAGAGTATTTATTCAGTCTTCCCAGCAATTCTATGAGCTGAGTATCTACCTATCAACATCCTTTTTCTTAGAGTTGTGTCTATTCACAATTTTCCATGTATCCAGGCCTATAGTCAACAAATACATACAAATATACAAATTAAATGAGAGAATATACAAATTAAATGGAAAACTAAATACAGTAATGCTTTGTTCAAGGTCAAAATAAGTTGGCTTACTAATGACCTAGACATTTCTATTTAAATACATATACAGGCTAATGCTTCATTTCTTCACATCAAATAATTTATTTGAATATAAACAGCATATATGGAAATGTAGTATAAGAGTGTTTCTATTTTTTATGTTACTTGAGAAAAGGAGGTAACGTTCAGTCTCATAATTATAACAAATAAAAACTCTTCTAATGCATTTCTGGAACCTAGAAATTTCTCAGTGTGAAATGGTTACTTTATTTTTTCCTCATGACTATAAGTGGCTAATACGATGTATTGGCTTATGTTGCCTAATATAGCAATGCTATTCTGAGAATGTTCTACTTGAGAAAATTCAAAATTTAGTTACTGGTCTCTTTTTGTCTCTGAAAGTTTGGATGATTCCCTGTTACCTCTGTCCCAAATACACTGTGAAGAAGAGCAGGCAAAATTAACACTGATAGATGTTTAAGACATTTTATTATACATACAGTGGGTGTGATCACTCTAATTCTAGCAAGTTTTCTTCCCTGTCTCTGTATGAGTTGCATATGTGTATGAGCTTAATTTCTGAGTCTTTCCAGTGGCAATTCCCTGTTGTTACTTTTATGTTGGGCAGTATATATTCACAGAGTATTATTACAGGTGGACTAAAAAATAACCTATTGTTAGTAATACAGAGATATGGAACATAAGGTAAATTTAGTTCAACAAAGTGATGACCTTTCCCTGATCAGCAGCATGTTCTTGTTTCTTATCATGATGTTCAAATGGGTGAGCAATGTCAAGAAATTAGCACAGATACCTGCAGAAATGTGAGGCTCATATTCCAAATACTGCATTTGATTAAAACACAAAAACTTAGTTTATTTGATGGTGTTTGTGTATTGTACTTTTTGAGCAATTAGAATCTTGACATATAAACCTATGATCAAAAATAAGAGATGTATTTTCTACATAAAAATGAGGAAATTTATAATTTATCTTCAATTTTCTAGGAATGCCCTCACACACCTATGTATGTGGGTGTTTAGATGTGGCTCCTTTTAGGAAGAAAGGGCAAAAGTAAAAGGAAAATCACTTAACAATCTATTTTTAAAATAACAAAGCTTAGGGTCTGAATGTGTCTTTAAAAGTGGGCCAGGATCAGCAAGGGTTCTCATTTTATCTAAAATAGTTTCCTTAAAACTTGAGTATTTCAAATGTGTCAGAGATTCCACCCTTTCAAAGTTTCTTCTTATTTAATCAATGTCTAAAAGCCAAGGGATGTTGGAGGAGAGCTCTGCAAGTGCATTCTTGATGACTTTAATTAAAGCCTTGCTCTATGTTTTATATTGATTAATACTTTTAAGCTCTCCCTTTGTCAAGTAACCTAATCTCAGAAAAATCCTTATTTTCTTTAAAAAAATTAGTATCTTCATTTCCCTTCAGACTGATAATATTCACAGAGCATTAAAGATTCTAAACAAATCTAGTTTAATATAGCTCCAATATAAGCTTATTGGAGGGAAAAGAAATAAAAGGTGTTTTGTTTCAAATGATGAAGTTGTAGCAAGAAAACCATTTAAAAATTACCTGATATTAAAAAAAGGTTTTAAATAAAAATGAAATTATGTATATGCTAAAGTTAAGTCAATACATGATAATGTCATAAAGTGAACTAGACACTGATACTCATGAACAGGTTTCACTGGTTTATTAAAAATGGCAAGTGACACTAAAAGTGGAAAAGGAACTACTTTTAGCTGTACCTATGTTTCATCTGTGCCCTGAGCAAGGGTTAAAGTGTGATTTTTCATTTGAAACTAACTCAATTCAGCATCACTTTCTCGTTTCCTAGAAATAAGATAGTGGCCAGTTATCCAGGTAGCTATGAGTGCCATTAGTGGGACCACGGAGGGTCACTGGTGTCATTGTTTTATCATAGAAAAGCACTGTTAGAAAAGAAAAAAATAAATAAAAAGAAGCAAAGATGTAAAATGGAAAGAGATTAGCAGAAATGAAGTTGGAAGTAAGAAAAAAAAATGATTCTTTTAGAATACCAATAACAATTGAATTTGGGCTACTTAGAATCTCTGGAGATAACATTTATTTAAGAATTCTCTCTGCCAAGTAATCACTATTTTGAGTCCTTTTAGACTGGTGGAAGAAGGCTATGTAGAGGAAGAGATAAGAATGAAGGAAAACATTCTTGCATTCCAGAAAAGGTTACATCGTAGTTCAAAATATTCTTAATTCCTAAAATAGTAGCAGTTTTTTCATGCTATATCCACTCAAACTATGACAAATTTGGTTTGGTTGAAGAATCCATCTGGAAGTTTTTTTCTAACATGTTTGTCAATTATAGCTGTTTCCTCCTTGAATCAATGATGATGTGATTCCATGGAAGCTTAGCGCTATAGAGCAAGACAATTTCCAATCCATTGCAAATATCTTGGCCAGTTTATTTCAGAACAAAATTAGAAGCAATATGGCAAAATTGGTCACAGTTTCCACATATTTTGATCCCCGGTCCCATTCTTCAATTAATCTTAAAAGAAGAATGTTGAACTTTTTTTTTAAGATTTTTTTTTTAAATTTATTTATACAAGACCTGGGGTACAGGCCAGAGGTATGGGAAGGTGAGAGAATTCACCAGAGACAGAGTGGGGAGCAGAACAGGCAGACAGACTGAAACCACTGCTGAGGGAAGCAGCGGGCTAGACAGGACAGATCTTGCCACGCCATGTGGGTAGCCCCCTGGCTGGCCAGGAATGGAACCCGCACTGCAGAGGCCACAGACAGCTTCGCAGTGCTGTGTTCAACCTGCTGCGCCACTGGGGAGGCCCTGTTGAGCATTGTTGGAGGAAAGAAGATACCGGCCAGCTAACATGAGTGTTTTGAAGGAGTAAGTGGTGAATTAGAGTACTTAGAATGGAGACATTAGAACTTTTTCAAAGGATTCTATATTTTATGCATTGCCTCATATATTCACAATATTGGTTCAGAACTTGATATTGTACACATACTCTGCTGTTGCTGGTTGGTTTGTTTCGAATTGTGTAAAGGGAGTTTAAATGTGACAGCTATGAAGCATCCTCATTTTTATCAGCACATTTTGTCAGTCTCTTCGGTAATCTGGGTTCCAGTCCTAGCTCTGTTTATATTTCAAAAAACAATTGGAAGTAGTATGATTGCTCTTATCACAAACAACAGGACACAGAGAGCTGAGCTGAGTATACAATGATGTATTGTATTGAGATATGTCATATTATTATAGCTATTAATTCCTCTGATCAGTAAACTACGTCCTGCTGGTTCACAATTTCTGCCTGCCTTCTTCTTTTCATTGTGGTAATCTCCTGGTGATTCTTTCTTAAAATTTGAGACTTTGCTTCTATTGTTCTATAATACTCCCAGTTTATTTCTCTTTATTTTTTTAAAGATTTATATTTTATTTATACAACAGCTGGGGTTGTTTATACAACACCAGAGGTACGGGAGGGTGAGAGGATTCACCAGAGACAGAGCGGGGAGCAGAACAGGCAGACTGACTGAAATACACTGCTGAGGGAAGCAGCAGGTGAGACAGGAGAGGTCTGCCTTGCTATGTGGGAATCTCCCTGACAGGCACAAATCAAACCTGCACTGCAGAGACTTTGAACAGCTTCACAGTGCTGTGCTCAACCTGCTGCACCACCTGGGGGGCCCCAGTTTTATTTTTCTAAAGTATATCGCATACTCATGCTGAAATATTTATTTCTACTTTAGTTGTTTTGCTTCTTAGTACTCTCTTTTCTTATATTCTTTTTAGAGAATTAAAATTTTCCCACAGGTTTTCTTAATAAAGCCTTTTTGTATTTCCATGAATTCTCCCAACTTAGAAATGACCTCCACATGCAGTAAGTTAAAATGAGAAGTCCCTAAGCAGTCTTCTGGTATGTTGCTAATTGCTATTATCCCCTGATTCCAAGTCTGGTGTATTCTACTTTTCATAGATGTTACTCAAAATTCTCCAAAGTACACAGGGAATTTCATCCTAATTTGGTAAGAGAATATTACTGCTATATGAACACTTCAGATCATAAATATTACGATTCTTACGTATAGTTTAGTCACCTTAGCATTAACCCACACCTAGAGAATTTATATCTATGCCTGATGTAACATTTTATCCTATTTTGAACTTGAACTGAGCACAAATTCAATCATGAAGACATAAAGCATAAAGACATTACAATTGATGTGTAAAGTAAAAATGAGCTAGTATTTTTAGTGCACAAATACCATATATTTCTACATGTTTTTCATTTAATTTCCCAAACAACATTGTGAGGCAGGTATTGCCATTCTTGAATTTACACATGAGGAAACCAGTATCTAAGAAGTGATGGCATCAGACTTAGAAGTATCTGCCTATACAACTAGAAATCTCTTGATCTTTGGGCCTCTCTCATGGCATAGGGGTTAAAGACAGTGCTATCAACCTATTGCCAGCCACTGCAGCATGAGTTTGATCCCTGGCCAGGGAGCTACTCACATGGTATCTCTGGTGAATCCTCTCAAAACTCCCCACCCCCTGCCCCGACCCCACACCTCCAACTTAAACCCCAGTTCTTGTATACATAAATACATAAATAAATCTTTTTTTTTTTTAAAGAAAGAAAACTCTTGATCTTTTCATTAAAACACGCTTTCTCTTTGTTAGTAAAGAAGGAGCAGAGGGCCTCCCCTGGTAGCGCAGTGGTTGAGCGCTGGGCTGCAAAGCTGCCCACAGCCTCTGCAGCGCCGGTTCGATCCGGCTGCTGGCGAGGGTCCCACATGGTGTGACAGACCTCTCCTGCTGTGCCCGCTGCTCCCATCAGCAGTGTATTTCATCAGTCTGCCTGTTCTGTTCCCCGCTCTGGCTCTGGTGAATTCTCTCACCCTTCTGTGCTTCTGACTGTACCCAGTGCTTGTATAAATAAATAAATAAATCTTTAAAAAAAAAAAAAAAGGAGAGAGATTTCCCTTTAGCTTGATTTTGACAAGGCGATATCCTGTTGTTAGGCAACAATGTGCATCTGACTTTATCACGAGACAGTCTTCTGGTCAGTGGGGTTACTCATATTAAGACTGTTCTAACATGTGTCTATAGGAATCATCATCTTCTATTTTCACCAAAGGCTTATTCCAACAACTTTTGTGTTCCTAAGCAGTGAGCAATATTTTCATATTTTGTCTAAGCAAGCATAAATAAATTTTATTGCAGTTAATTGGGTTATGTATAATTCTACGTCAAATAGATCACAGTGGGCAACCTACCTTCTGTTAACATCACAACAAATAATATATCTGGAGGCTTTTGAAATTGTATTATTAAAAATTACTCATAATTTCTATGCTATCTATGTAATTATAATTCCCTTTTACTTTGAATACACATATAATTGCAGGATCAGTTTAAAATAATCATCCATAAGATGAATAAGTATCCTTCTGAATTGACAGAGATTCAGATATTTTAGGAATTGTTCCAAGAGGTATTATCTTTAGTACTGAAAACTGCTGCTTGTTATTGGGCATCTGTGTACATGCCAGGCACTGTCCTAAACAATAAGCACTTTATCGCTAATCCTCATGAAACCTTGCAAGTCGGATGTAAATAACCTCATTTTCTAAACGTGGAAACTCAGGTTTAGACTGTTTATACAACTTGTGTGAGGTCAAAAAATTAGCAAGTGGCAGAATTAAACAGCATTGCTTATGAGACTCCATGTATTAAAGGCGGTTTTTTTTTTTTTTTTAATGGGCCCCATCCTTTGTTCTGCGTTCTGGTGGGAATCAGGCACATCTAAGTCCTGACTTAGAGTCAAAGATGGAAATACAAGATTTTGTTCAGTTGTGTGCTTTCTCATACTTATTTAGTCCCCAGGGATTGTCTTCTCCACAATAATTGGTGGTGAGTAATCAGCATCTGCAAAATCCCAAACCCAAAAACCAAAACTTTTAAATTGCAGACTTCAGCCTATGAAATTTAATATTTTTTTCTATTCAGGTGACTATGTATTTTTAATATTAGGAAACAATATAATAATATGGAAATAACATGTGGAATAAAATAACATTCTCACCATGACCTTTTATATATCATGCATTTTTTTAATACCTTAAACCTTCATACAGCCTAGGTGTCCTGATAATTTGATGGTTTTGTTTCAAATCTGAGAATTCAGATTGAGAGAGAGAGAAGAGAGAGAGAATGAATGAAGGCTAGAAGCTCCAATGTCTTTTTTACCTCAAAAGGTCCATAGTGTCGGGCCTCCCTGGTGGTGCAAGGGGTTAAGATGCAACCTACGAAGCTAACCACAGCCACCACAGCACGAGTTAGATCCCTGGCCAGGTTGCTACCTACATGGTGCAGCAGACCTCTCCTGACTCGCCCACTGCTCCCCTCAGCAGTATATTTTGGTCAATCTGCCTGTTCTGTTCCCCACTCTATCTCTGGTGAATCCTCTCACCCCCCGCACCTCTGGCATATACTCCCGTTCTTGTATACATAAATAAATAAATCTTTAAAAAAAAAAGAGTTCCATAGTGTCACTTTTGTTATATTCTATTAATTAGAACTGTGTCAATAAATTCAGGACACATATTCAAGGGGAGGGAAATTAGATTCCATTTTTTATGAGATAATTATTAAAGAGTTTGTAGTCATGTTTTGAGCTTGTTTATATGCTGTGCCATTACTTTTTTTGTTCAGCATTATGCTTTTAATTTATTCTGTTGATTTCTTTTACAGGGTTATATTATTCTATTAAGATAGTTCTTCAAGCTGACATATTAAAATAAAGTTATTAATGAATATAAAAATATGCATATACATGTATTAACATCCATACATATATTTCATAGCTGAAAGGACCTGGAAGACGCAATAGCAATGATTACAGCAAGCTCCCAGATACTGGTATCTAAATAACATTCTTCAGTGTAAAGAATAAACTAAAGAATTTGGAAAGTAGGAGGATACTGAAAGATTTTAATCAGGGTAATTACATCATTAGATGAATTTTTATAAACTCATGTTGGTTACTATGTAGAGAATTGATTGGCAAAGAGGCAAGAATAGAGGGAGAATTTAGGCTTCACAAACTTGAACACTGTGACATTTAAGACGTCATTTAACCTGTCAGTGCATCTGTTTTCTCATTTCCAAAAATACATATTGCCAAGTTTGCTTATTTACCACATGGGATTGCTCTAAGGATTGTGGTCCTGGCTGTTTCCAAGTTGAATTTTATAAATATTTATTTAAAAAAGAAAAAGTAAATTAATGACTCTTTCCAATAGATGTCTACAGTATAAGCATTTATTAAGAAAGAAAATAAATATGTCCAATAAATGTCTAAATTATTTGTGAAGTTGCAGCATAGTGCTAACTACATCACCCTCTGTCAAAATCCTGTTTCCTCCAATACTTTTATTTTTTTTTTCCCAAATGATAAAATATTTAGCCAGGCTCATGTCTGCCTTAAAGAAAGATCATACGCCCAAGCATGTTAGAGCTAGAGGTAAGATATGTGACTGTAGCAATTTCCAGGAACTTTCTTAACAGACATCTAGAGCAAACCATTCACATTTTCATTTTGATTTCTTCTTCCTTTCTGGAATGCACATACTGCATTGGATAATGAAGACAAAATCACATGCTAGAGATGACAGAGGGTTGAGCTGGAAGGATCTTGGATTCTTAAACCACTTTTCCATGGCTGAACTATAAAGAGTACGACATTTATATGGGTGAGAAATAAATTTCTCTCTTATTTAAGCTTCTTTTATTCTGTGTTTTTATGTTACTAGCTGCTACAAAGTAACACTAAAAAATAAAGAATTTGGTATTAACAATGAGATGCTTAGATTAGTGGAAACCAAATCTTTTTCATTGGCTTAATGGAATTATTCATGTGGCCATAACTCAGCAATACTGCAAGCTTGAAAAGCAACCTCATTCTTTTTTTGCAATACATTTTGTGATACTATCACATGATTTTTTTTTTAAAGTGGAGTGACAAAACTAGAGTGCTAGAGGAACTAATAGAAAAAAAATTACATTTTGGTACATTTTGGTTAGTCATTTTCCCAAAATTCTTAAAAAATAGCTTAATAGGAGTATGCAAGTAGAAATGAAAACAAGCAAAACAAAGCAAAAACCAACCCAGTTTCACTAAAGAGCATGTTCTACGTGTGGCTTACATCCAGATTGGTAAAAATTCTGTTAACTTGGAGATTTTCCAATTTGAAAGTACCTCCAAATGAAAACCTTTCCAAGTGAAAAGTCGAATAATTTGTTATATGAAGTTCAACAGCCTCTTAATAGGGACAAAATCATAGGTGTCATTTTCACAACTGAAATTCATTTTTAGAGATGAATTTGACTTAGTCATAACTATGTCAAAACAAATTGAATGAACAAAACAGAAATGTAATGGTTGTGCTTAGATTAGATATGTAGCTGTGGTTACTTACATGTGAAATAAATGAAATCTGTGATTATTCCACTAAATAATTCATAAATCTGAGGACCATATCAGCAAGAAATAGGTTCAAGTGGCAATTGTCAATGTGGTCAGGGAGGACAATGGGAAATCTATTTCCTTTTTGAGATTAGAATCAGGTACTACCAGATTGGGAAAATGAAAGAAATTATTAAACTACCATAGAATAGACTCTTCTTAATTACTGTCAGAGGGATTTCATAATTTCCAATTGTTATTTACTTTTATTTTCTTTCTTAAATGCAAGTTTTTACCAATGTCATTGAAAGATAGGTGCATTGTTGTTTGTTGTCCTTTGTATCACAATTTCTGAACGATGTTAGGACTAAGGCTTCCCCACACCAACAATCAATTCTCAAACTCCATAGTGTCTTAGAATTCAATTACTTCTCACCTTACTGACTATGAAATAGCATCAAATAAATGGCCCAGTCTCCCAAGACCTCCCTCCACTTTAGACAAGCCTCAGGTAAGCCTAGTCTTCTGACCAATGGGTTATAGATTAGGGGTCACCATGACCTCCTCCCCAAACTGCAGGTGACTGTTGTAAGCCCCTGATTATTATCTGTACTTCTGACTAATGGACTATAAATTAGGGGTTCACAGGATTCACTACTCATGTGTGATTAATTTGCTAGAACACCACACAGAACTCAGAAAACCCATTTACTCACTAGATCACTGATTTATTACAAAGGAGGCAATAGAATATGAATCAACAACCAAATGAAAGAGATACACAGGGCAAGGTGTGAGGGAAAGATACAGAACTTCCATGCCCTCTCCATGTGCACCATTCTCCCCCAAATCTTCACAGGTTCACCACCCGGAAGCTCGCTAAAACCCTTTTCTCTTGGGGTTTTATGGAGGATTCATCACATAGGTGCAGTGATTAAATCATTGGTCACTGGCTATTAGCAATAAAACTCCATCTCTAACTCCTCTCCCCTCCCAGAAAATCAGGGAAAGGGACTGAAATTTCCATCCTTTATTGGTGATTTCCCTGGCAACCAGCCTTGATTTTCCAGTTGTTTACTAAGTTACCTTCATTAAACATAACAAGAGACACCTTTAAATCACTCAAAGAAATTCCAAGGGGAGCTTGATTAAGACCAAATATGCCTGGGAAATAAATTTTGGTCAAATGAATGACCAAATTTGTATTTCCTATAGATCACACTATTGCAATAGACTTCCCCAATATTCAGATAGACCTCTCAAATATGTTCAGATGGGCTTTCTGAGACAGTTCACCATGGCACATGAATTGTTTTGAACTAAGTTCCAGTGAGGTTTTGTGAACTTCAAAAGTAACTAAGTAGTCTCTTAGCTTCCTAGAAGAATATAGATTATTCAAATTTAGTGTCATCTCCAGCAATGACTTTCTATCAGAGAAAGCTATCTACATGGTGGGAAAACATCTAATTACAGAGCATATGGCTTTTGTGAGTTACCCTTTCCTTTCATGTAAGTCTCCTCCTCTTTCCTGAAACACCAGATGTTACTCCATTCATTAATTTAAGGATAGAACTCCTCCTCTGTCTTGTTTACTCTAGAATATACGTGGCCTCTCTACCACTTGGGGCCTCTGCCGTGTGTGTGTGTGTGTGTGTGTGTGTGTGTGTGTGTGTGTGTGCGCGCGCACGTGTGTGAAGGGTTTGGATAAGGCGTGACTTATCCTACATGGCTGCTTTAAGATAATGGCCCACATCATAAGGCAGTCAGGGATGCCTAGGAAGCCATTGACTGATTGTGTGGCCATGGTTTGAGGTAGTCTGGGAGTAACTCTGAAATTATATCAAATACCTGCACAGGAATTCCTCCCTGTACATGTTGTGACATCTCCCCTCCAATTCCCCATAAAGTTGATTACTCTTTGTCTCCCCTGGACCCTGCTGCTCCTGCCATTGTCACATAATCAATCATGCTTGTTTATTACTGCTAATGAGTAGCAAGAGGGCTACTCATGGAGCAGTGTCTTGCCTTGCAACCTGCTCTAAGACTTGTCCCTCATTGTGTCCCCAGGGACATGCTGGCAAGTTCCTGACCCAATAAATATATGCTCATATACATTCTCCATAGTTAAATTCATTCTTTATCTCCTAATGTGTCTGATGTTGCTTAGATTACTAGAGCAGCCTGAAAAAACACAGAAGTTTAGTGGGGGAGCTTCCTTACTGCCCATTTCCATTCTGTCATTTTATCCTGGAATAGTGATAGGCAAAATGTCCTTTAAGTTATAAGTTCACATATCTGGAGGATCTACAATACACTGACATAATAGAGAAAACCTGTTGCCAAAATTTCCTACATTTTAAAACTGTATATAATTACTAGGGAGGACTCAGGGTTTCTTTTCTTGAGGAGAGAGTGAGTGGATTGTATATGTGGGAGAAAAGTGTGAACAGTTATTTAGGTATCAATATATTGAACTTTGAATCTGAAAATATTGAGCTGTCTAATCAAATGAATATAAATGGACAACCCCTAAGAATAAACTAATGATAATCTAGAAGAAACCTGAATTTGAAATATCTTTCATGGCAGAACTATCATTTGTTCTTGACTACAAATTTCTATGCTTTTATGTAAGAGAGAAATAAACTTTTTAAAAATATTTTTATTAATTTATGCACAAGAGAGCTGGGGTACAGGCCAGATGTGCGGGGGGTAAGAGGATTCACCAGGGACAGAGTGGGGAACAGAACAGGCAAATCTATTGAAATACACTGCTGAGGGGAGCAGGAGAGGTCTGCTGCACCATGTGGGTTGCTCTCTGGCTGGCTGGGTATCGAACTTGTGCCAGGGAGGCCCCCCTTTGCAATTTCAGTCTTCCAGAATTGTGATGGTTATACAGCCCTGTATCTCTTTCTTGAAGTCTTGAGGACTATCTGTTGAAATGTAATCAAGAAAGACCACATCCTTATCTTCCAGTTTCTGTGAAAGGCTAAAAGCCTAAATAAGTACCAATTAGCAAACACTGATGACTTAATCACATTGCCCAAGTTCTTCCTAGTATCCTTCCATATTTTTCCACTTGCTTATGCCAGTGTTTAAAAACTCTTCACTCTTTGCTTTAGTGATTTGAATTCAATCTCTTATTGCAGTTGTCTTGAAAAATGTCTTTCTAGCCTATTTAATTGTATTCTGCATTTTTTTTTTGGACATTAGCCCTAATTATCCTATCTTCTGTGTAGGGTGTAGGGAAAGACTACATTTACAACATCTCATCTATTCATTACACCCATTCATTGTCTTATCTAATGAGTAATTTAATAATGGAATAGAGGACAGAGTAAATTTAACAGAGTGGAATAATATTTTTGGAAGAAATAGTGAGGTGAAAAGATGAGAGGCAAAAAATACACACAACAATAAAGCAAAAACTGGAAGAAGTAAAAAAAAAATATATATATATAATGGTACAGAAACAAAAAAGTTAATTATTTAACTCCACCCAGACTTTCTAGGTATGAGCCATAAATGTAAGATAGGTAAATTTACTTAGTTTTCAGATAATCAGAATACTTCATCTTATTCTCAAAAAAAAAAATATATATATATATACCACTACATGTCTGTGCTGAAGTTAAAAACAAATAATATAAGAGATTGGTGGTACCAATATATTCCAGTAAAATGAGACAATAAAATAAATATGTATATAACGAAAGTTCCTCTCTCCTCAAACTTATATCAGCATATGCTATTTATGACAGTTGTTTTTATAGGTATTACTATAATGCTACTTAATTATGATTATTATTATGTAAATTTTATGTAAATTGCAGTGATTATCATGGAAATTGAAGGTAAATCTCATTTGTATTCTATTAGCAATGCTTTGGATGAAGATGCAGGTTAATCACCAGAGAGTTATTTGAGATTAGCTTTAAAGGATGGAAGAAAAGAGTTTCTAATGAGATCTGTGAAAGTGTGTGTACAAATAATAGTAAATGCATAGACTTCAGTCATTTAATCTTTTGGTGATATAATAAGCTGATCTCTATATAAATATATATATTTATCAATATACTTCCTGGGACAGGAACTTAACCTATGAGGGCTTAGCAGTTTATAATTTAGGAAATAGAAATTTTAATGTCATATTTTATCTCTTATAGGCTTATGAGTTTTTAATATGACATAATTTTGATTTTGACTTTTAAAATACTGAAATGAACATAGATTGACATATAAGTAAATAATCTCTTACCGAACTATACATAAACTATTTTATACTTTCCTTTAACAATATTCAACAATTTAAATTTTTTTTCACAGTAAAATTTTATTTGCATAATCAAAGCTATGACATCATATGGTAGAACAGATGGCTAGTAACAATACCTTATTTGTATATATGGTAACAGTTTACAAAGCACTTTCATTTACATTGTTTCTATTAAATTCAATGAGATGATTAATGGTAATCTTTGTTTTGGGTAATCTTTTCAGTATAAAAGTGGGAAAGGGAGTAATTACAGTGTTTCACTCTGATTTCCAATAGAATTCTTTGCTTTTACAAACAAGTAATAATAACTTTATTTTAACATGAAACTGAAAAAGTCTTGATTTTGAACTGAAACACACTTTATAGAATCAATTTATTTTTCTTTCTTTTTTTTTTAAAGTGAGGATAGGGACCCATTATTTATTTATTTATTTATTTATTTTAAAACATTTATTTATTTATTTATTTATATAAGCACTAGGTACAGTCAGAAGCACAAGAGGGTGAGAGAATTCACCAGAGCCAGAGAGGAGAGCAGAACAGGCAGACTGACAAAATACACTGCTGAGGGGAGCAGTGGGCTCCACAGGAGAGTTCTGCATGCCATGTGGAACCCTCCCCCGGGGTCCAGGATCGAACTGGCACTGCAGAGCTTCGCAGTCCAGTGCTCAACTGCTGTGCTACCGGGGAGGCCAGAATCAATTTATTTTTCAACACTTATTGTGTACCTGCTATTCTTCAAAGAGAGGTTTAGGAAAGTCAAAGGTTTAAAAGAGAATTTTTACATATCTAAAGTGTTTAGTTATTTCACATAAAGAGGGAGTTCCCAGCTCTGCTCTGAGTTAGGATGAAAGACTGGTGATATTTTTAAAAAATTACACTGAAGTGATTTAACTTAGAGTGGATTTAACTGATAAGAGAAAGAGGGACCAGAAAGAAACATTCTTGACAGCTACAATATACAGTGATTTTTTTTGTAATTTAAATGTTTACAATTTAGATTTTTCCTTAATGATTGGCAGGAAATGAAATGGAAAATTTGTGAATTCTCCCCTGCTTTTTAGATTATCAAAATATTAATATACTCAGTCAGTCTCAGAGGGACTGTGAGGAGAGGCAAACTTGTCCTTCTGGGTGTGCTGTTCTTCTAGGGCACAGTTGTCCATTAAAAATCTGAGGAAATGAAGAAGTGCCAGAGCAAAGGGGCTCCATGAAAAAAACTGACCTTCATTGTGCAAAACCTTAATTTTTTTTTTATAGTTTCCATCAATAAGCTTAAGGATTTCTTCTCATTTTCTCTCTTTTATAAAGTCATTACTACTAGTACTAGTAATACTTTTTACATTTTCTAAACACTATGGCTATATGTTCTTTATAATCCTACCCCATTGGGGTAAGTGTTGTTTTAATTTGCATTTTACAGATACTACTACCAAGTCTTTGAGAGAATAAATAATGTGCCTAGGTTTCACATCTTGTAATGGGAAAGGTTAAATTGAAATCAAAGTTGATCTGACCACAACACTGTAAGTTTTCCTGTCCCTCAGTGAGTATATAAATTGCATAGGAATGAGGTTTCACTCTGTGAGCAGGCATAAAACACGCTGTGAACGAATCTTGCTGCAAGGGTGGTGATCACCATTGGAACATTTTGCTGTTGTTTACGAGGGGGGGAAGGTCATTCTTTGATTATAGGAAAGAGAAAGTAATCCACCTCCTATTAAACCTCAAGGCATCAAATGATTTAGACTAAACCAATGAGATTCTCCTAATGCAAAAATCACAGAAAATACAGAGGTAGCTGAGACATTACTCAGTGCTACCAGAGGAACCTGGAGGCAGTAGGCAAGCATCCAAGGACGTGTCCTGGGTGACAACACTGAACATATGTTCTGTTAAGATCTTGCTGTGGTTACTCTTGTCCATTGCATGTGGGTTTATACCAGGTTTTGAGCCTATTTTAACTTTAGCTGGCAGTTCCAGGACTCAGGAACTCCGGAAGTCTTACTTCATTATTTAATGTAGCTGGATGATTACTTGGTTTATATCTTTTTTTTAAAGATTTATTTTATTTTATTTATTTATGCATATAAGAACTGGGGGTTTAGGCCAGAGGTGCAAGGGTTGGGTGATGAGAGGATTCACCAGAGACAGAGTGGGAGCAGAACAGGCAGATCTACTGAAATCCCTGCTGAGGGGAACAGTGGGAGAGACAGGAGAGGTCTGCCTTGGCCAGGAATCAAACTAGTGCTGCAGTGGCTGCTAATAGCTTCATATTGCTGAGATATAATCCCTTGCACCACCAGGGAGGCCCTACTTGATTTATTTCTTAAAACTCACCGAAAAGGCAATGTGACCTAATTTCAGTGGTACCTAAAACAAAGAAAAAAAAAAAAACCTTTGTATTATGTTTTCTGTGAGACTTTTCATTAATGTCTCTCATTTACATGATAGGTTTTCAGTAAATTGTTCTTTGTTTTCGAAATAAAGATTCTTACTGTTACTTTCTACCAAGAACCCTTGACAGATAGACAGAATTCAACATCTCGTTTTAGTATGTCACCTATTGAATTTTCTATCTCTCATTCTGCCCCCAGAATAGTATTAAGGGAGACTAAGCAATATTGAGTCTTAGTGGATCTGCCATTGAAAATCATAAGCAGAACTAGTTTTACTTTACCTTCAAAAGTTTATTTCTTTCCTCTGGTTTATATTAAGGATTTTTCTTTAAGTCCCTCTTGAGTTAATTTATATTAAGAAAAAAAATTCACTTTTCTCTACAATATTTTGTAGACTTTTTTTATTTCTTCTTTGAAACTTGGGTTTAGCAAAGGGGAATTCAATATCTGGTAGAAAAATATTTATGTATTTTCTTAAGAATTAGAGTTCTTTTAATGAAATGACTAATTATTACTTTAATGTTATTATGCTTATCAGAATGTCCCCTAAGACACAAATCCCTTCTCTTTTTGGAGGAAAGGAAAACTTTAATTGATTTGACTAGAATCTGAACAGATTTCACAATCAATGGCATTTACTTTTTTCAGCTTCTGACTGGCAGGCAGCTTCTGCCCCCCTCTCTGTCCTGGACTATCAGTACTGGTGTTTTATCATCTCCTAATTCTCGAGGATTATTTGGTTTGTTTCTTGAAACTGTTATCTAAGAGGAAAATTGCCCGTATTTCCTTCATGTCTTGAAAAAAAGTATTATGTTTCTTGGGAATGCTCAAGGTAGAAAAAAAGTAACTTCATAAATTTTTTATTTCTAAGGAAAGAAAATCCCACCATTAGTGACAGGAGGGAAAAAAAGGCAACCACATATTTTATTGTAGTTGCTT
Source organism: Talpa europaea (assembly GCF_964194135.1). NCBI lineage: Eukaryota > Metazoa > Chordata > Mammalia > Eulipotyphla > Talpidae > Talpa > Talpa europaea. Next base: position 32,219,522 of record NC_140083.1, on the reverse strand, counting down.
TGTTTTGCAATTGTAACTTACACAGCCTGGGGCAGTTCTAAAGAGTATACAACTAGGGTTTCCCAGGCAAACCTGCTAGGACCTAATTTTCGACAGTTGGGATTTAAGTGACAGGCTAATAACTTCCAGCAAAAGAGCTCTTAAATTAATCTATATTTAGTTCCTTTTTTTTTTAAGATTTATTAATTTATCTACACAAGCACTAGGTACAGTCAGAAGTGCGGGAGGTGAGAGAATTCACCAGAGCCAGAGCGGGGAGCAGAATAGGCAGAAGAACCAAAGTACACTGCTGAGGGGAGCAACTGGCACGGCAGGAGAGGTCTGCATGCCATGTGGGACTCTCACCGGGGGCCGGGGATCGAACCGGCGCTGCAGAGGCTGTGGGCAGCTTCGCAACCCAGCACTCAAACACTGTGCCACCAGGGGAGGCCCTATATTTAGTTCTTGCTCGGAATAATTCATGACTGAAAAAGGAATGTTAGCATTTTACTGGGTGAAGAGAATCTGCTACATACGAGCAGTGGAAAGTAGAAGAGTGAAGCAACTGTACCATAAAATTATTTTATTATGGGCCTCCCTAGTGGCCTCGGGGTTAAGTTTCAGTGCTATCATTGCTGCGGCCTGAGTTCATCTCTGGCCTGGGAGCTGACCCACATGGTGCAGCAGACCTCTCCTGTCTTGCCCACTGCTCTCCTTTGAAGTATATTTCAGTAAATTTGTCTGCTCTGCCCCCCACTCTGTCTGTGTTGTATCATTTCATCCCCCAACCCAAACCTCTGGCCTAGACCCCAGTTCTCTATGTGAAAATAAATAAATAAATACAATTAAAAAACATTTTATTATATATTTCATAGTTTATAATTGGGCATAAAATTGAAGTGTCTATTGGAAATAAATATTTTAAAAATCTTCTTTCCTAATACATAATAATTTTCACAAGTTTTTCCTACATAGCTAATAAGGAAAAGAAATGTTGGAAGAGTTCAAAAATATTATCTTGTATCACATACACTACATTTTAGTGTGTGTGTGTTTGTGTGTGTGTAATGGAATACAACTCAGCTATTAAAAAAAATGAATTATTTTCTTTGTGACACTATAGAAAGAACTAGAGACAATTACAATAAGCAAAATAAACCTGAAGGAGAAAAATAACAGATAATTTTGCTCATTTGTGGAATACAGAAAAAGAAACAAATAGATGAAAACAAACCCTACATATCTGACTGTAAAATTGAGACAGCCAGAGGGAGAAGGGGAGGGTGGACAGCAAAGTGGGGAGAGGGCCTAATAGACTTTGGTGGAGGACTGTGGGGGCCTTGATGGTAGTTGTGGTGTGGCAACAAACATGGGAAAAGGTGGCTCCTTGAATCATACCCAATGTTGTAAAGCAGTGTTACCTTAATTTATAAAAACAAAAACTAGAAAGTCAAATTATATTTTAAAGTCACTTGGAATTGTGACTTTTTTATTTTTGCTAGAACGAATTTCAACTTTAGTGGCTTAAAACAAGACAAAGTTACTATCTTCTAGTTCTCTGGGTCAGAAATTGCATACTGGGTGAAAATCAAGGTTTTGGCAGGACTGTTTTCCTTCCTGAAGGCTCCGGAGGAGAATCCATTCCCTTGCCTTTTCTTCTTCTACGAGCTATCTACTTTGCTTTGTTCATGGTACCCTTTCTCCGTGTTCAAAATCAGCAATGTTACCATCTTGCTGACATTTCTTTAGTCCTCATATCACTCTCTAAATAAAGCTAAGACATGTTCTTCAATTTTCAGAACTAGTTATTAAATTACATCCATTCAGATAATTCAGGATAATCTCATAATGCCAATGGTTGCTCTCTGGTGTTACAGTCTATAAAATCACCTTTCACAGCAAAAGAACATATTCAAAATTCTGAGAACTTGTGTCTGGACATCTGGGACAGGATTGTTAATAATTTTGTTCATCATGCTTCCTCTTTCTGAGATATAACACTAATTGTACATACTGCTTTACTTGTCTCAATTTTAAGAATTGTTTATCCTTGGAGTAACCAATATTTATGTAAAATTTTTGCAATATTCCAAAATCAAATCTACAAAAGTAGATAAATCCAAAGAAGTCTACTTTCTATTTTATTGTCTCTTTTGTATCTTCATTCCTCTACAGAAACACATTCTTATTATAGTTTATTATTAACATTGCATATGTTAATATATATTCATATCCTCTCATTTTTAAACAGTAACATACTGTATACACTTAACTCCACATTGTTTACTCACAATTATATCTTGTATCACTTCTTCAAAGAACAGGAACACAAAGCTAATACTGTTGCTTAGTACCTCATTGTGTTAATTTCTATAGTTTATCCAAATAATACCCTCTTAATGGGAATTTGCTTGCTTCTAGTCTTGCAATCCAAATTGCTTCTAGTCTTGTAATGCAAATAGTGCTGCATTGAATAGCAAATTTGATTTTTTTTTATATTTTGGGTAGTATATCATTGAGTTAGAATGTGAAATGTGGGATTGATAAATAAATACACACAGGTATAATTTGGTCATTGAATGTCAACTTCCCCTCCAAAAATACTGTAACATTTTATATTCCCCCTGTCAATTTTATGTAGTTAATAAGGCATTGGGTCTCTGACCTGTGTTTGTGAATCAGAGTTCTAACTGAAGTCAATTAACATTCCTATAAAGGGATAGATAGTAAGTATTTTGGGTTTGGTAGGTTATGTAGTCTCTGTTGAAACTACTCAATGAAGCTATTGAATTCCAAAGTAGCCATAGATCATATGCAAATGTATGATGACTGTTTTATTTTTTTTTCAAAGATTTATTTATTTATTTATACAAGCACTGGGTACAGTCAGAAGCGCGGGAGGGTGAGAGAATTCACCAGAGCCAGAACGGGGAGCAGAGCAGGCAGAAGGACCGAAGCACACTGCTGAGGGGAGCAGCAGGCAGCAGGAGAGGTCTGTGCGCCCTGTGGGACCCTCCTCCGGTGGCCAGGGAGCAGCCGGGGATCGAACCACTGCTGCAGAGGCTGCAGAGGCTGCGGGCAGTTTCGCAACCCAGCGCTCAACCACTGCGCCACTGGGGAGGCCCAGATTATAACAGTTTTAATGAAACTTCATTTTTAAAAGTTGGAAGTAAAATGAATTTGACCTACTTGTTGTGGTTTGTTGTTTTCTTCTCTAAAATGCATATTTATGAAAAGTAGTTTAAAGTAAAATATCCAGGGATATTTCTTTCTTTCAAAGTTGATTTTTGTTGAAAAAGTAGAATTTCACAGTACAGGCACTTCAGTAAATGGCTTAATTCTACTCAGTAAAGAGTAGAACTTAAATACATTTCATGGACTTAGAAAGAGTAAGATAACAAACACAATTAGGATCAAGTTGTCTCAACCCTTTTTTGTGAAAGTAACCCTTATTGACTACTTCAAATTCATACTAAGGAGTTTTTGCTAGCTATTGTTCAAGAATTATGTAACAATGATTAGGGAATCAACAACCCTGTGACCTGAAATTCTGACATCTTAAGTGTAGGTATTTTCCTTTCAAGAAATTCAAATTCTTGTTGAGTCTTTAAAGATTATATTTGGTTGCTTCTAGTTCTTTACAGGACTGAAGAGACAAGAAGTTGTCTAGAGTTTACTTGAATCCTCCCAATGATGGGCACAGCCTTAAATGACCTAGTAGTCTATTTTATGGTAAATGTTAGAATGTACTGACCTAGAATTTGTTGAAATCAGTCTTTATCTATAGAGAATGATTCTGGATTTCTCCTGAAACATACTATTTTTTCCTTCCAGTAGTACTTTAAATATAATGATTTGAACTGATTAAAATAATAAATTACAATTTTTGACACTCACTATAGCTTTTTAGATTGCTTGATTCTGCTAGTTGAATTAAATATTACATGTGACCATATGTTGTCCTCTTAAATTGTTTATTCAAGCCAGACAGGCATAACTGTCCTTAGACATTATATTTTTATTTGTAATTTAAAGCTATGGAATCTACTTCACCATTGAGAATATGTCTTCCATCCTAGCTCTAAGTCCCACCCTTTCCTTATCAGCATTTATTGGAAACTAGTCATGTTTCTGCGAATGCCAGAAACTCAAAAATGAAGATAAACTTGCTGTTTTTTTCTTATAGCAGTGTGAGGAGTAAAATATAAAAATAAATTCAATATAATATGGCAAATGTTAATATGACATATGCAAGAAGTATGGTGAAAAACCAGATTTTATGATTATGGTGATAGTGTTTGGTCTTAAAGAATAGGTACAGATTTGCTGATATGTTGTATAAACCAAGTTATGTAGAACAAAAGAGAAGCACAACAATGTTATTAATAATGGAATTTCAAGATTTTCCTGTGCTTGCATGGAAGAATATATTTAGTTTCAAATATGTTTTACTTCCAGTTTTCTTTTATTTGGATATGTCACTAACTATTCTAGTACTCATAGCACACATGCATATGAGTCTCTCAATATTATTCATGAGTCATATATAAAGGGCCACTGTGCTAATAGTTTTAAACATACATAAAAATGGATACTTTGAAGAACATGTTAAAAGCAAAATATTTTCATCTAATCCATGCAGATCATTTTATTATAGATCATGATATACAAATATGGCATTTAAAGATCATTGCTTTATGATTCACCTTCCTAACATGAAAAGTGAAGAAGATAACACTAAAAGAGAGTTAGCCTAAGTATTCAAAATATGTCATTCCTCTTACATCATTCTACTATTCTGTTTTTCTGCTTCTTGTAATTCCAGCCCTTGTAATAATAATTTGACTTCTCAGTTATCAATTCTTTTTTTTTAAGATTTATTTTTACACAAGAGCTGGGGTACAGGCCAGAGGTGCAGAAGGGTGAGAGGATTCACCAGAGACAGAATGGGGAACAGAACAGGCAGACGACAGAAATACACTGCTGAGGGGAACAGCGGGCAAGACAGGAGAGGTCTGCTTCGCCATGTGGAGTTCTCGCTGGCTGGGATCGAACCCACACTGCAGAGGCTGCGGACAGCTTCACAAACCGCTGCTCAACCCTTTGTGCCACCCGGGAGGCCCCTCAATTCTTTTGCTTAAAGATTTATTTATTTATGCATACAAGAGCTGGGGTACAGGCCAAAGTTGCAGGTGGCGAGAGGATTCACCAGAGACAGAATGGGGAGCAGAACAGGCAGATTGACTGAAATACACAGCTGAGGGGAACAGCGGGAGAGATAGGAGAGGTCTGCTGTGCCATGTGAGTTAGCTTCCTGGCTGGGGATCAAACTCGTGCTGCAGTGGCTGAGGACAGCCCCACAGGCTGCATCTTAACCCCTTGCACCATCAGAGAGGACCTTAATTATCAAATTTTTGAATAGTTTTATCCTATTCTAAAATCTATGGAAGTAAGGATTCTGTCTGTTCGTTGTTATATACTTTGTCAAAACACAGTACTTGGAATATATAAGTTCTCAGGAGATCTATATATTTAATTAACAAAATTATGAATATTTAATATTGTAATTTATACATTCATTAAACATTCTTTGGGAATTAAAAAAGAGATTTAAGAACATTATTGTGTGTTTGTGTTGCATGCTTAAAAATGTGTCAATATTATGGATGCTTATCTTTCATACTATAGAATTATTTATGCTAATATTTAGTAAGCTTATGTCAAACTTTTTCACAAAGATACCTTCCAACAAAACAAAATTCCCCATGTATTTGGAAGACATAGAGTAATAGCACTTGGTTTTGTTTTTATTTTCTCTACCCCTTTTAAATAGTTTTTAAAATTTATTTATGTATACAAGAACTGGGGTACAGGGCAGAGGTATGGGGGAGTGAAAGGACGAACCAGGAGAGGTCTGCTGCACCATGAGGGCGGCTCCCTGGCCAGGGATTGAACTCATGCTTCAGTGGCTGAGGACAGCCCCACAGGCTGCATCTTAACCCCTTGCACCACCAGGGAGGGCCGCCTTTAATAGTTTTGCTTTAAAATGAATCCCTTGGAAATTTCCATAACTGAATCCCATCTTAGGAGTCACGTTCTCTGTTACAGTTCCTGCTATTTCCTCCGTGGACTAGAAATGCTGTGTCTTCTGTTCATTTTTTTTAATTTTAAAATTCCTTTTTTGATAAATAAGATCTGTAGTTTAGTGACAGTTATCATAGAAAAAGCATGATATAAAACTGTAATTCATAGTTTGCAAGAGCTGTGGGTTAGGCTGGAGGGTACACAGTCGAATTTCCAAATAATTTAAGTGCTAGAAGCTTCCTAGTCAGCAAAACAGAACAGTGATCTCCAGGGAATTCTGAGCTACATTTCACTCCTTTTATTATTGGTTAGAACTTTTCTTTATCATGGTAAGCAAAGAGAACCACAGTTATGTTAATATGCTTCATATCTGAACTACTATTTGAACAAATTTAATTGCTGCATTAGTCAAAACAAAATTTATATTTCAAATTTGAAAAAGTGAAGAAAAATAATTGGCTTATTAATGCTTTTTTTTAGCCTCAACAATTTTACCTCTGACATTACACTCTAAAGTTATAGCTGAGTTATTATTAAAACCAAGTTTAACAAAGATGTGCTAATGATAACTGCACTGAAGCTGTGTCAGAGAGAAAATAAGCAATCTGTAGCTAACTTTATGCTGATGATACATTGGGAAATATGTTTGTTTAAAATGCCATCTGTTATTTTCAGATATTATATGGAATTCTATGGAGGATAGAAAAACTATCAGGCCTGTAACCTAAAAAAAGGTCTATGATATTTATTAACAGAAGCAAAGCACCCATCTTCTCCTAGATATTTATTTATTAAAGAGCTGGTTTTGATAAATTATTTGAAATGACTTTGGTTGCCTTGAAAATCATATTCATTAATACTTGTATACTTCATTACATATTAGGCTTTCATCAAGGTCATTATTTTAAATCTAAATTAAAAGTATAGGGCCTCCCCTGGTGGCGCAGGTGGTTGAGCGCTGCGCTGTGAAGCTGTAAGCAGCCTCTGCAGTGCTGGTTCGATCACGGCCAGCTAGAGAGGGTCCCACATGGCACGGCAGACATCTCCTGTCACTCCCGCTGCTTCCCTCAGCAGTGTGTTTTGTTAGTCTGCCTGTTCTGTTCCCCACTCTGTCTATGGTGAATCCTCTCACCCTCTTGCACATCTGGCCTATACCCTGGTTCTTGTATAAATAAAAAAAAAAATAAATCTTTAAAAAAAATTAAAAGTATAAGAGAAGAAGTATAAGCCCTCAGTTAATATAGCAGTGAAAGAATGTCTTTCTTTCATTTGGCTTTAATTTACTTTTCTGTAAAATGAAAGGGTTCATTCCTAGTATCTTGTATGAATCTGAAGTTTTATGATTGTCTTAATCATCCAGAAGTACTACAAAAAGGTCTTTTGAGTTCTATGGATACTGTTTGAGCATTTTATATTACTCATCATTTTAGAATTTTTTTTCTACTAGTGACTTAAAAGGATCATTGAAAATTTGATAAACAGTTTTGATAAACAATTTTTGATAAACAATTTACAGTACTCCATATCTAATCACAGAGTATAGTTTATCTCTAAAGTTGTATCTATGACAGTTCAGAGAACTGAACAGGTATTCTTGATCTTTTGGGTTTAGAGCCTTTTCTGTCAAGGATCAGGACTTCAACAGAAAATCTGCTGAGTTTAGCATTGCTCAGTGTTGCAGGAAAACCTCCTGGCATCAGTGTGCACTCTCTATTTTCTATGGAATCATCTTAGGAACAGTTGTGTGTATAGGGATCTCAGTACCAGGGGACCTGAAATGAGACCTCGCTCCCAAGGCTCCTTGGCATTCTCCTGTAGCTAAAAGCACTGTTTTCCTACTTTGTTGTGTTTGGAGTTTCATAAGGAAGCTAAGCAAGATGTTCTACTCTTGGGAACTCATTACATAAGAAAATTCTGTCTGCATAGTCTTTCATTTTAATATATATTTGCAAAATTATAGATCAGTTTTTCTGCCCACTTGTTTCCAACTTTCTCATCAAAACAGAAATTTCCCTTATAGTATAAATGTATTCCATAATGTATTTATTAAAAATAATGCTGATTGTATATCTGACACTAACTCCACAGTCTTTTTTTTTTTTAAAAAAAGAGTTTTATTCCGTAACGGGTTTATAATTGAGCAATAAAGTTTCTCTGTTACCTAATAATCAAAAATTGGCCAATAAATTATCATTCTAAAAATATTTAATTTAAATGATTAATTCCTTGTTTTGTTTCTGGTTAAGAGGGCACAAGGGGTGTTTTCTTTTCACCAGTGCTTTTGAGAGAGAGAGAAAGAGAGAGAGAGAGAGACAGAGAGACAGAGAGACAGAGAGACAGAGAGACAGAGAGAGACAGAGAGCATTCTCAGATTAGATTTCAGAAGTAGAAATCTCACTTCAAACTCTTGCTATAGTTAAGTGTTTTAAACAGTTATTTTTCTTTTCATTTTTAATATTTTTTCCTCATTCTTACAAAGGTCAGTATAGTAAATATTATCAGAATAATAAAAAATATGGTCATACTCATTTTCAAATAGAAACGAAAGTTACTTGAGACATAAAGATTTTATTCCTTTTAAAAAGAGGGGGAATTTTTTCACCACTTATTTTTATAGGTAGCCTGTCAAATATGAGGCCAGGGAGCAAAAATACCACATTTGTACGCATGTGAGTTATTTTGAACCACAAAAGGGAAAGGGTCAGGCAGAGAAAAGAATTGAGCTGGAAGAGAAATTAATCACCTAATACATATGCAGGACTTTTATTAAAATAATGAAATAGTGCATTACTTTCTCACATTTACTAGAAAACCTCGCCATTAGAAATATTCTTTTTCTTATTCTTGCTATAAAATTTTCTTGTCAATTAGAAAAAAGATTCTTATGATGAAACTTAAAGCATCTTTGGTATCTTTGGTTTCATTTTCTACTGAATATTTCTAGAATGGAGACTGATTAACTAAATTTAAGAATAATCTTTCTTGTTCATTGGTTGAATTTTTATATAAAATCATTAAAGTGGTTCATTACTAGAATATGGATGATTTTTTTGGTTGGAACAGAAAATGGCAATAGTAAAAGGCATTTCAACTATGTTAAGAAGTTAACAACCAATTTTCTTGATGCCTTCAATGATAATGTTCATCAGTTCTAAGCTCATGTTCATGGTATAATACTGTTATTAGAATTAGCATAAATTTAAAATGATGGGTAATTCATATGTATTAGACAAGAAAGTCATCTTCTATTTACAAAATTCTTATTACTGTTGAGTAACTCACAGATTTTAAATTAAATTTCCTGATTTGCATTAAGTTTAAAACTGTAAACCGCTTTTTAGAATATATAATTGAGTGGATATTGAGTTTGTAGACAAGAGCATCCTATTAAAATACAGAAATTCCTATTAACATTTGATCTACAATTTCAGAGACACCAAAGGAAGTCACAAGACAAGAAATATATTAATATGCACACTATTTCTAGGTCCTTTCCAATAAGACTTGCTAGAGAATCATATAGGAAAGGGAATCAAGTAATAATATATTAAGACTCCCTACTGAGTTATATTTAAATATTATGACAGTTATAATATGGTGATAGCCAACACAGAAAGATAATTTCTATATTGATGAAAGAAAAGCATGTCAGCACTTTGCTTGTCAAATACTGAGATATTTTCACATCTCTTAACACAATAATTGTGCAAGAAACAAGTAAGTCACTTGATCTGCATAAGAAATTGTATTAACCAATTTAGTGCAATAGTGACTGAGGTTCTGGTATTTAGGAAGTAAAGTCTGTCATTTATATCCTGAAGCTGGGTTGTCAGCAGGCTAATACTTCAATAGTCTTGACGTTCAAATTTTGACAATGTATTTTCAAGATTCTTATGATTCTCTTACCACAACTTCATCGTTGCTTTTATTTTTTCCTTTTCATATAGATCTTTTCAATTTTTGCTCCTACCCTCTTCTGTTTTCATCCATTACCATGACTTCAAATTATCACTTCTATGTAAATGATCCTGAAATCTACATCTCCATTTGTGAGCTTGTTCTTATCTCCACTCATACTTACTGACATGAATTTATTTAAATTATCCCTGTATGTTCTGATAATTCCTCTGAAAAATCAAAATAAAAGGGATTTCCTTGTCATCTTCCATCACAAACTTTTTTTCTGTTTCTGGTATTCCTTATTTCTATTTATAAACCACTATTCTTTTGTCATATATTTGGCATTTTAGAGCCCTGTCTTTTATTCTTTTTCCTTTCACATTTAATCATGGCTATCATTTGTTATTACTATAATATTCTCTCACACTTCATTTTTGGCTTTTGATTCTATACCTTTAACCAAATCAGCACTTACACACTGCATTTCTGCAAGGTTTTTGAAAAATATGGGGGGCCTCCCCGATGGCGCAGCGGTTGAGCGCTGGGTTGCGAAGCTGCCCACAGCCTCTGCAGCGCGTTCGATCCCGGCTGCTCCCTGGTCACCAGAGGAGGGTCCCACATGGCGCGCAGACCTCTCCTGCCGCCCGCTGCTCCCCTCAGCAGTGTACTTCGGTCCTTCTGCCTGCTCTGCTCCCTGCTCTGGCTCTGGTGAATTCTCTCACCCTCCCAAGCTTCTGACTGTACCCAGTGCTTGTATAAACAAAACAAACAAACAAATAAATAAATAAAACATGCCTCTAGGAAAAAAAAAAAAATCTTTAAGAAAAATATGGGAAAGCACACACTGCCTTCTTATTTTCCAACAACTTGCTCCACATTTGACTCAGTGGCCATACATTGCCTTAATCTATTGTTAGCCTACTGTCAATCTACTGTCACACACACATGCACACACACACACACATCTCATGTATTCAAACCTTATATATTCAAATCTGCTCTTTTCCTCATTCACACCCAGTCAAGTTGATTTTGAATTCTAGACACAATGGTAAGTATTTAATAACTAAAAGAATGTTTCTTATTAAAAAAAAAAAAACACCTGAGGGCCTCCCTGGTGGCGCAGCGGTTGAGCGCTGGGTTGCGAAGCTGCCCACAGCCTCTGCAGTGCCGGTTCGATCCCCAGCTGCTCCCCGGCCACCGGAGGAGGGTCCCACATGGCGCGCAGACCTCGCCTGCCGCCCGCTGCTCCCCTCAGCAGTGTACTTCAGTCCTTCTGCCTGTTCTGCTCCCCGCTCTGGCTCTGGTGAATTCTCTCACCCTCCCGTGCTTCTGACTGTACCCAGTGCATGTACAAACAAACAAACAAATAAAGAAATAAATAAAACATGCCTCTATTAAAAAAAACAAAACAAAAACAAAACACCTGAACCAGAGATAATTATAGTTTATTTTGCAAAGGTCATACTAATTTCAGTGCTCCTGCTAAACTTTGATTTATGTCTAATGACCCAATAGTGTAATAATAATAATTATGAAAAACAGTAAATTTCAGGGTAAATTGATTGTAAGTTTGCTTGACTAATACATTCAACCTAGTGTCTACTCAGAATTTACTGTGACTGTGTTGTTCATTTACTGTAGCTGTATACAACCATCTTGAGTCAATCAAGGAAACAATTGGAATGATGGTAACTCAAGAAAATAGTGATGATTCAATCAATAATTTTTTAGGATGTCGTTTAAATTTTGTTAAAAAGGAAAGAACATTAGAATTTACAACCTGATTGCATAACAGCAAATGCAGGTAGTTCTTGATAGATTCTAATTTCAAGGATTACATTCTATTATGACAACTATACATATCTGATTTCCTAATTCAGAATTCTTCATCAGACATAACACAATAATGCTTAATTAACTCTGATGATCCTTAGCAAACAAGATTTTCAGCCATATCATCTTTGCCTCTGAACAATAATTGATGTTCAACAAATATTTGTTGAGTAAGTGATTGCTCTGACAAGATAACTGTTTTTCTGAGGTTCATATATTGTAAAAAATTATGTATAGATATACACACACACACAATATCTTTCACATTTATTTTGACATCAATGGTGTCATTTGACATTTGAATAATTTCAATTATTTAGAAGAAAAAGATATTCCAGCACCAAAATAGTTACATTTATAAGTGGATAAGTCACTTAGGTTCATGATGACTTTGGAGCCATAAAATGATATTATGATAACTTTGAGGTCAAATGGATATTTGTGGCAGAATTTAGTATTAACAATATTGGGTCCAAACTCTTTTAACCTGGAAGTATCTGGGCTGTTTTTTTTTTTTAATAGATTTATTTATGTATTTATATATTTATTTATACAAGAACTAGGTTACAGGCCAGATGCTCGGGAGGGTGAGAGGGCTCACCAGAGACAGAGCAGGGAACAGAACCGTCAGACTGACGAAACACACTGCTGAGGGGAGCAGCAGGCAAGACAGGAGAGGTCTGCCGGGCCATGTAGAACCCCCGCCAGCCAGCTGGGATCGAACCGGTGCTGCAGAGGCTGCGGACAGCTTCACAGAGCAGCGCTCAACCTGCTGCACCACCGGAGAGGCCCTCCCCTACCCAATTTATATCTTATATGTCACAGTAGTTTTTATCAGTACCTACTACCTCTTATTTTTTCCTTAAGAATGTTTCCATTTGTTTTATGATAAACACTCAAATCCATAACATGGTTGAGGTGGCAGAAATATTTAGCTGTCCATCAAAAGTCATGTTTTTTCCACTTTCTATGGTGTGGACTTGTCAGGGCAGCCACCTAATGTGAGATTACATTATTACATTCTTCAGTTTTCCTTCCTTTCTCTCTCTCCCTCCTTTTTTTGGGGGGAGGCTAGTTCTCACAAGTGGAATATGAGTGGAATTGATTAATTGCTCTTTCTAGATCAGGGTTTGAAGAAGTCTTTGGAGTCAATTCTCACTCTTTCCTGTCCAATAAATGCAGAAAACTCTAAGATCACAGGACAGAAGCAATGTGGGTCATAAATCACCCAACAAAAAAAGCTACCACCGATTGCATATAATTAGATGAGGAATAAATGTCATTATGCCAAGCCACAAGTATTTTTAAATTTGCATATTTGATAACTAGTTTAGTTTAAATAACCCACAGATTGTAAGACTGTCTAACTTATTTTATTTCTGGTCTCCTTTTTGTGCTACTTCCCCTGTCTCATAATGTTGTTCTCTTCCCTGAACTTCATTCATTTCTTTAAATGCATTGTTTTATCCAAGGGCTTTAGTACATTTAATACTCCTACCTGGAATGCTCTCCTATACATTTATGAAATGTACTTCCGGGCATTAGTGGCAGATACTGTCAGTGATTTGCCAAGATATCCCATGATCCCTTTTTACCAAATCTGTGTACTTCTCAAACCCTTCCTGCATGCTTTTGCATCTAAGAGCCTATATCTGTTATTTTCTTTGCTGGATTGCCAAATTTCTGGTTGCTTCACCTAAAATCTCACACTAATTTGACTTTTCCCTCCTTTCCAGTCTTGTTTTTCCCTCTCTTGAGAGAACTTCCTTAATAAATCACTTCTACCAAAACATTCATTCAATACCTGTAGTCTGATGAATCTAATCTAAATTATTATCTCTCAGCTCTCAAATTAAAATGCCACCTATTTAGAGTAAATTTTCTTCATGTACTACAAAAGATCATGTTTCTTATAACAGGATGTTTTATGATATTAGCATTTGATTATAGGGAGTATTTTGCTTTTGCTTAGCACATGGCATGGTGTTGACTCTCAGTAAATACTGAATGAATAAATGGAAGAAACAAAAGGATAAAGAACTAAAAGAGAGGCTAGAACTCCCATTTAGTGATGGAATAAAAGAGAGTCTCATTTTCTAAGAAACTCATTGTAATATTTTCAACATAGTTTCTTTATGTTTCATTCTAATTGAAGAATCAAACTGCACTCCAATCCACTCCATGAAGTATAGTAAAGATTTTGAGGAGTTATTTTTAGGGAAGGATTATTATTTCAAGTGTTTTATTAGCTAATAACTTCCAGTTGATTTTTTTCTCCACTAGGTTAAATTAGAATTTCTTACACTGCCAACAAAAGGCACCCTCAATCATTTTTCTGTATGAATATTTTTAATTCAATTACCAGTTATTTGCTGAACTCTAATTTACTCTAAGCATCGTGTTAGCCACCAGGGGTACAGAGGTTATATAAAAAGTACAGTTTTTAGTTTTATAAGGTCATGAATCTAGCAATAGTTTGAAAATTGATATGAATGCTTGATTATAATTGTAATATACTCTTGAATATTCAGTAGTTAAATAAATATTAGGACTTCTTAAAGTACTCTACAATGTTTCCCTGGTCCTAATTGGAGTGATACAAAGTATTTCTGAATTTCTAATTTTGCTCTTTGTTTTAGCTCTTGATCCTCTACAGGAGACCTCTGAGAATTGCACGTTACAACTAGACATGTTGCTGGGTCAGTTTACTTTGTTCTAATACCCTGCAGTAGATACCATTCTATAGGGATGAGAGGACTTAAAAAGAGATTTATGCTTGTGCAGAAGGCTCTTTAGGGAACAGTTGAGACTCCTAATGGAAGACAAAGTATAAGTGTTTTAGTGGCATGCACTCACCTGTAGTCCTGGGTTAGTCACCTGGGAATGCAAAGGCAGTGGGAGGCCAGGAGGGGTTGATTGCACTTTTTAAAGCTGGGGCCTGAGGATTGAACTGTCCAAGACCTTGTATCATTTGCAAATGGTAGAATAGCCTGACTTAGCAACAGAAATGCCAGGCTGGAGAGAAGAGTTTGCCTGAGGGGATATGAAGCAGCTGAGCAAGGATATCTGCTATACTTGGAGACAGCAGTGTGAGCAATCCACCTGTGAATAATGACTTTTTGGCTGATGACTGTATATGTTGCTGGCTGTTTTTTGAAATATTCATTTTTAGTAGGTTTGGGTATGGTAAAAATTAGTTGTTCTCTAATCTGCTACTTCTTTCAAAACTGATTTTTATTCAGTACAGTTACTCTGTTTTAAATCTGGTAATTCAGACTCACATGCTACTTATTTGTAATTATATATTCCACATCTTTTCTTTATCATGTGGGCAAATCATTATTATTTTGCTGTATTCATATTAATAATGATGACCACGGAAAGTTACAAACACTTTTATAAGGTATTAAAATGTCAACAACTGCAAATTCTTGGGTGAAATGGTTTAGTTTGTGGAAATTACTACTCCTTGGGGGTGTGCAAGTATGACAATACTCATATTTGGTTATAGAAACTCACCAGAGTTATCAAGTAGATAATTTCCCTTAAATTCTTCATGAGTTACTAAAAGTATTCAAACAGGAAAATATATTTTTGTGTGTCCAGTAATATAGGATATAAATAGATCCTGTTTATTTTAGAAATATAGACAACTTATGTCACAATTTTTACACAATTAATACAAGAAAATTATTCCTTTTTTAAAAAAATAAATATTAATGAAAAATACTAACACAATTTCTACATAGATAATAAAATAAAATCCCCAAGTTACCCTGAAATGATTTGAACAGCTATAGAACAGTTTGAGGTGGCCCAAATACATAAGTCATTTCTCTTTGCAACTGTATGAGCTTCAAATTAATGAAAAACTATTGGTAGTGAAAGATTTTTTTGAAAATATGTAATAACAATAGATCCTTGTTTAAATGGTCTGGTGTAGAAATACATTTTCTGTAATGTACAGTGCTATCTTGACTGATATTAAGGAGATAGGGCCAAATAAAGTGAAATAAGGTTGGATTTTGCCTATTCTTAATTGATGATTGATAAGTTTTGCCTTTTCTAGATGGAGTAGGTAGTAAAAGCATCTGCAGTGCAGCAGGTGATGGTGCAGTTTGAGTATCTGCAAAATGTCTAAGAACACCTGAGCAAAGGTCAGAGAATGCAGAGTTTAAGGTGAGCATCCTAGAAAAGGACAAATGGAGGGTATCTGCTGGTCTTCTCTTGTAATGGTCTTTCTGACAGCAAATGTCTTACTAAATTCATATTCAGTGAATAGTAAATCTTCACCTGGAACTAAGTTTACATTGTATTGAATCCAAGGACAAGTTAGGGAGAATTAGGCAACATCAAGGACAATGCAGGTGGGGACCGCTAGAGAGTTAAGAAAGACTCCAGAAATAAGGACAAGAGGAATGTAACTAATTCCACTGGGAATAATAAACATCCCAGGACTAAGGTCAACATTGCTACCAAACGCCAGCCTCAGGCCTCAGTTTCCCTCAGCCAATAAAGGGAGGTGGAGTTTGGGGAAAAGGAGAGGAGTTTAATTTGTTGACAAATTAGGAGAGCAGCAGACTCATGTCTGGAAGACCACCATCCTGCCTTTTGACAGAGTGCAGGGATATTTACACAAGGGGGAGATGGAAGGGGGACCTCACTGAGAGAAGTGGGCACCAGCTCAACACAGAGCTGGGTAGGTACCAGCTGGTTTTCATTAAGGGGAGGGGGATGCTGCAACAATTGGGGAAAGACAAACTCATTAACTGTATCAACAAGACATTCAGTAAGGAGGACCAAAGATAAGGAATGTGAAGATCCCCCACTCAGCAGCAGATTAAATGAGAACACCTGAGAACTAACCAATCACAAAGAGACTGGTGGAGCTTTAGAATAATCAGGGCAAGAAGGTAAATATTCCCTGAGACACGACTCCACTTTGGGCTTCCTTGCCTCTCCCTGGCCTGGTCCCATGGCCTGGGAGTCCCACTTTATTTCTGTTCCTTTTCTCCTCAATAAACTTTTTCTTTTTCTAAACAAACATGCCTCTTCTTGCTTGCTTGCCTGAGCATCTGCGAAATTCCTATTGTGGCTTCGTGACACACCAACCCGAGGGGGTCTAGTGGCTGGGACTCAGCACTGCCCCTGGAGCCTGGGATCTGTTCCTGGCTGGGAGACTAGGCCTGAAACCCTACAATTCCAGTATCTGTATCATCTCAATGGAACTTTTAGAAAAATAAATTCATAAATTATAGATGATATGTTCACCTCACAAGAGGGACAGATCTAAGGGACCATGTAATATTTTGTCTAGCTCTTGTTGATACCATAATTTCAGGTTTTCTGGTCTTGTCTCTCAGCCAGGAATTGAACCCAGGCTAGTCCCAACCACTTGACCATGAAGCCACAGCAGGGACTTCACTGACACTCAAACGAACGAAAAGAGGCACATTTGTTTAGAGAAATAGATATAAGGAAAAGTTTATTAAGGAGAAAAGGAACAGAAATAAAGTGGGACTCTCAGGCTGGTGGAACCAGGCCAGGGAGGGGGGGCACCTCAGGGTACATATGCCTTTCCCTAATTATTCTAAAACCCTGTCATTCTCTTTCTCATTGGTCAGTTCTCCATGGGTGGTCTCACTCACCCTGTCTCAATGTCTCTGTGGCCAGAATTACATCTTTCATCTCAGCCTTTACCTTAGGGTCCTTTTTCTATTACCTCTCCTCCTGGGGGGGAGGGGGGCGTTTAATTAAGTCCCCTGTGGAATTTATGGCCCTCATCCTGGGAGCCTTCCTTATTCCTCCAGGCTTTTTCCTATCCTATTCTGACCCTAGAAGCTATCTGCTTGCCCTATGACTCATTTTGTTATGGGCAACAATGAGTATTTGCACTGAAATTTCATAAATTACACAGTACTTCTCCATAAATTATGAGTTTCAAAATATTACAATCACAAGTAGCTTCTTTGATCTGATTTACAGATCAAAACATTAAGCATTAAATGTCAAAGGACTTTTTCAAAAATCACAGATAGAGTTTATTTTTTTATTTTTATTTTTTTATTTTTTTTTAATAGAGGCATTTTTTTAATTAATTTATTTATTTGTTTGTTTGTTTTGTTTATACAAGCACTGGGTACAGTCAGAAGCGCGGGAGGGCGAGAGAATTCACCAGAGCCAGAGCGGGGAGCAGAGCAGGCAGAAGGACCCAAGTACACTGCTGAGGGGAGCAGCGGGCGGCAGGAGAGGTCTGCGCGCCATGTGGGACCCTCCTCCGGTGGCCGGGGAGCAGCCTGGGATCGAACCGGCGCCGCAGAGGCCGCGGGCAGCTTCGCAACCCAGCGTTCAACCGCTGCGCCACTGGGGAGGCCCACAGATAGAGTTTAATCAAGACAAGAAATGCATGAGAGAGAGTGTGAGAGAGAGAGAGAGAGAGAGAGAGAGAGAGAGAGAGAGAGAGAGAGAGAGAGAGAGAAAGATTGGTTGGTCTTTTTTACCAGAAAATAAATTGACGTTTATATATTTTACTCTATTATGAGATATATAAGAGATACAATGAGTCTCCTTTTTACTTTTTTTAGAGAAAGCAAGAGAGTAATAATTTCAAATTAGTGAAATTCAAGCACAATAAGAAGCCCATATTTACGGATTGTATGCAAGATAAGTACCTTGGGGAAATTTTCAGTTCATTGTACTATTATTATATCTTGTTTCCTGAATCAAGATATACTCTTTTAGTCTATTATGTTTTAATACGTATTTTGAAAGCCTTGAATGCATTATTTAAGGCACTTGCATACTCATATGCAGTGTGCTCTCAGGGATAAAAGTTGAGATTAATATCAACCACGACAACAGCTGTAATCATAAATACTGTCCTATTGAACTTTTACAATGTGACAAACTGTGCACTTAAAGGTTTTCTCAGTTAATCTTTTTTAAAAAGAATTATTTATTTATGCATACAAGAACTGGGATTTAAGCTAGAGGTTTGGGTGGTGAGAGGATTCACCAGAGAGAGTGGGGAGTAGAACAGGCAGGTTGACTGAAGTACACTGCTGAGGGGAGCAGCAGGCGAGTCAGGAGAGGTCTGCTGTGGCATGTGGGTTGCTCCCTGGACAGCCTGGGATGGAAATCATGCTGTAGTGGCTGGCAGTAGCTTGATAGCATTGTTGTGAACCTGTGCACCATCAGGGAGGCCCTTTATTTCAGTTAATCTTTATAAAACCTATCTGAGGCTCAGAGAGGTTAAGAAAGTTGGCATAGCTAGGATCTGTAAGTCTAGTGTATAAAACAAGCCAATAAGATTTTAAAACAAAGAATGTGTTATAGGGCAGGAAGAGGGGCAGCCCAGACCCTGCAAACCTGCCTGTTCTAAATAGGTTCTGCCATCTGCTTCATCAACATAAAACAAATGAGACATTAATGGGAAGGGACTTTAATACAATTAGGAAACAATACAGTAAATGCAAAGAATACAGTTTCTAAATTAAATACCCAAAGTTACCTGTCCCCCGTGGGTAAAAGTCCAGCCACGCAGGATTGGCCCAGAGGAAGGCCCCAAAGCCTGCCCCAAGTCTAAAGCATCTTCCAGTGGGGACCCACAGAAAAGGTTCAAAAATAACCAGACAAGTCTGGAAGGAAAAGAGCAAAATTAAAATCAAGACAAAGCACGCCATTGTCACCTCTCCACAGGTCTCTCACCCACATCTGTGTCACCCAGTCCACGACCAAAAGGCAAGTGTAACTTCTTCACATGTCTCTTGGCTCCATGTGCCTCCTCCAGGTCTCCTTCTGGCTCTCCTTCCTGCTTCCTTCCTTCCTCAGTCTCCTCTGCAGCTTCTTCTCTCTCTGCTCAGCTCCACCCTCCCTTGGGTGGGGCAGGAAACCTAAAACCTCCCACTTTCCTGGGGACCACCCTGTTACAAAAGCAAAACTGTTAATCTAAAAATCATCTAGAGTACTGAGTATACAATATATGGTATATGGCAAACTTGTTGTTTAAAACATGTTTTATCATTTATAAGAACCCTCTTTGTGTCTTTATCAAACAAGTGTCAGGGTGACAGATGACAGTGTAACTGGTAGCAGAAGCCAAAGACTGTTATAGGTGGCCTCCCCTGGAGGAAGGTGCTGGCGAGGACAGATAACCCTAGGGAAAATGCAAACAAAGTATCAGTGGGGGTGAAGACTGATAAGAAATACAAGGAACTACAGAAACAGCACCCAGGATTCAGTGTTCAGGATATCGGTGTTTCCCGAATTTCAGCAATTCTGGGTCAGTGATTTCTGCCCCCACCATGCTGATATTCTAGAAGGCTGCTGTGGGCCTCTGAAAGACTGAGTAAAATCTGAGTACTCTTGCAATTGTGCACAGGGCTGAAGTACTAAGGCAGTGGGCCACTAAGCTATTTGTGCAATGTCCTTGGCCAGTTTTAGTGCCCCTTGCTGCCCTGTATCAACAGCACAGATAAAGGGAGGATATAATACACTATGTTTTGCGTTTTTAGGCCACTAGCAAGTCTTCCAAACGTTAGGTATTGAGCATTACTACAGTAATTCCAAGCCAGCCTTTCGTACCATCAAATCACATAAAACTCAGTTATGTGAAAAATATGTCTTCAGTCATAAGGAAAACTTTCAGTCCCTTCTTTTTAAATCCCTTCCCATGCCACACTGTCAAAGATTAGAACAACTGGGGATTAATACCACATAGCTATAGCTACATCTGTATCACTGGAAATAGAAAGAGTGACTTTCTAGGAGCTCATCAAATTCCCATTCTTTCCTGCCAGCCCTTTGGGGCTCCTTTCCCATCCTCATTCTTTACCTTCTGATGCCACTTTGGGGTCTTCCCAAGTGCATATTAATGCTCCTCAGGACTGGGTAGCAGCTCTTTTACTTTTACTTCTGTGTTTTCTGTAACACATATGATGTCCTTATGGGTTTTAAAAAACTAAGAAATCATAATCCATTTCTTTTTTTTTAATATTTATTTATTTATACAAGCACTGGGTACAGTCAGAAGTGCGGGAAGGTGAGAGAATTCACCAGAGCCAGAGCGGGGAGCAGAACAGGCAGAAGGACCGAGGTACACTGCTGAGGGGAGCAGCGGGCGGCAGGAGAGGTCTGCGCGCCATGTGGGGCCCTCACCCGGTGACCAAGGTTTGAACTGGCGCTGCAGAGGCTGCGGGCAGCTTCGCAACCCAGCACTCAACCGCTGCGCCACCGGGAAGTCCCATAATCCATTTCTTGAAGTAAATTTTTCACATTGCTGAGTTTCTAGAGACTACTCAGTTATTCCTTCTCATGTGACAGCGCAAAATTGTTAATTTCTAGTAGTGCTTTCAACCTTTTGTTTGTTCAGTGCTTCCGCACCTCAGAATTTTTTTCTTTATTTCACTCACAATTTCCTATATAACTTGACTTTATATTTTTCTTATATATATATTTTATTTTTCTTTCTTAATGATTTTAATATTTTCTGTCTCATGTTTGGCTCTTATAATTTTATAAGGAATTCTATAAATATTATAGACTATTATATAATAGTCTACAAATATTATAATTCTATAAATTTATAGAAATATTTAGTCTACTTTCTTAGAATGGTTCCTGCGTACTGTTTTTGCTATCAAAATAGTTTATAAAGTAATTTATGAAAAGCTTTTATTTGTCAGAGATGATTTTCCAGTTCCCACCCTGATCCTGAGGGATCTTGAAGAGCAATCCCTTTAATCCTAAGTATTACTCTTGGGGGATGATCAAGGCCAATAGAAATTGCCAGCTGAATGAAAGATTAGGCAGGCGAGAGGAAAGGAATATTTAAGGGCTTAAAGAAGGCAAGGGAATATAACAGGAAGATGAAAAATGATGAAATACTGATTTACAGGGGAAAGAACGATAAAAGAGTGTATACTGTTCATTTAGAGCAAAAGGGTGCTCTGGATTTTTATGTCAAATTACTTCAAAACTTTGTTCTGTCACTGTTTCATGCTTTGCATTCTTGTATCATTGCAGCTCTGTATTTAGAACTTTGGAATAAATACTTCGTTCAGATTTTCATTTTCCTTGACATATTTTCCTGCCCTAGCTCTACCTTCATTACTCTTTGCATTTGACTGCATTTGACACAAAAACCTTGATTTGTCATTGGGTTATAGCAGCTGATCCTTGGATCCATCAATGTCAAAATGTCACGTATGTGACAGTCTTGATCATTGTAGAAATAGATGAACCTTTCCATCCAGTATATTTTTCTAGTAGTAGTAGGACTTTCTTGTAGTAGTCATGTAACACTTCTGTGTTATGTCTTATTTGGACCTTAGTGTGCAGTGGTCAACTTTGAATTTTACAAATAGAAAAATAAACTGTTTATATGTGATCTAATTACTGCTCAGAAAGACTGCAGGTACTCATCAGTTTTAATTATTTAGAAAATTTATGTATTACTGATGAGTAGAAATAAAAGCATGTGATTAAATAAACTGTGGGAAATCATTTATAATATTCCCAAGTGTGGAAATTATATTCTTGTACATTTTCAAGACTACACAATATATGCCTAAAATGTATTTAAAGTTAAATATCTGGGCCTCCCTGGTGGCGCAGGGGTTAAGGCGCAACCTATGCAGCAATCCGCAGCCACTGCATCATTTCCATTCCTGGCTGGCCAGGGAGAAACCCACATGGTGGGGTAGACCTCTCCTATCTCGCCCGCTGCTCCCCTCAGCAGTGTATTCAGTCAGTCTGCCTGTTCTGTTCCCCACTCCGTCTCTTGTGAATCCTCTCACCCCCCCACATCTCTGGCCTGTACCCTAATTCTTGTATAAAAATAAATAAATCTTAAAAAAAATAAAGTTAAATGTCTAAGATTTACAGGTAATAATATGAATTAATGGACAAAACCCATAAAATATTATAGAATTTCAATTTTTGGTTAGGTGCTGTTCTACAACCTTCATAGGCAAGGAGGAGTTTCAAGGCAGGACAAGTAAAAAGCATCTTTTTATTGCCAAAGGTTCTTGAGAAATAGAAATAAGCTTTTCCTTTTATGTCAGTCTGCTGTCTGCTGGAGACCAGCTCCAGATAGAAGTCAACCATGTCAAGAGACAGCATGGGAGGCGCAGCCTGCTGCAGCTGTCTTGTTCTTTTCCTCTGCATAGAGTAAAGTTAGATGATCCTGCTTTTTTTTTTTTTAAGATTTATTTATTTATTTATGCATACAAGAGCCGTGGTACAGGCCAGAGATCTGGAGGGTGAAAGGATTCACCAGAGACAGAAAGGGGAACAGAAAAGGCAGACTGACTGAAACACACTGCTGAGGGGAGCAGCGGGTAGACGGGAGAGGTCTGTTTTGCCGTGTGGGTTTCTTTCTGGTAGTTGGGGGTTCGAACTCATGCTGCAGAGGCTGTGGATAGCTCCATATTCTGGTGCTTAACCTCTTCCGCCACCAGGGAGGCCCCACCCCCTATCTTTACATTAGATGACAGATACTTAACTAATTTAGGTGGCAATACCAATGCATGGGACCTTAAGAAGATTCTCTTCTGTGGAAATTCTTGTCATGAGACTTTCATTGTAAGATGATGCCCTTTAAGTTGTTTTTTCTAGCAACATGAAGAGACAATGCTTGCTTTTGAGAGATTATGGAGCTTCTACTTCAGCAACTTTTCAAGTGCTCTAAGCTTCCACTTCTCTAGGTCTTATAATATCAGAGACAAAATATACCCTTTACAGTATCTTAAGTGTTGCTGCTTTTACATGTGGAAAAAAAATGATTTTACAACATGTCTAGCAGTTCCTTCATTGTCTAAGGGAATAGGAGCTGACCAGTTTATACAGGTAATTTCCTATAATCAAAGACTTTATTACTGAGGAGCAAAATGGTATAGAAGAACATCAATCACCAGCTGTATCTGAGATCAGGACCTCAGTCATTGGTTTGGGTACCTAGATTTGTATCACTGGACAAATATCTTTACGATTCATAATCTCACATATCACGAGAATTTACATTATCTTTTTTTTTTTTTTTTAGAGAAATCATTCTTTTTTTTTTTAATTTTCTAGAGGCATGTCTTATTTATTTATTATTTGTTTGTTTGTTTGGTTTATACATGCACTGGGTACAGTCAGAAGCGCGGGAGGGTGAGAGAATTCACCAGAGCCAGAGCGGGGAGCAGAGCAGGCAGAAGGACCGAAGTACACTGCTGAGGGGAGCAGCGGGCGGCAGGAGAGGTCTGCGCGCCATGTGGGACCCTCCTCTGGTGGCCGGGGAGCAGCCAGGGATCGAACCGGCTGCAGAGGCTGCAGGCAGCTTCGCAACCCAGCGCTCAACCGCTGCGCCACTGGGGAGGCCCGAGAATTTACATTATCTTACCAGTATTTTACAATCTAGATTAATATAACCATTTAGAAAATGTCCAGTTTTAACGACCACCTGTAATATGCTTATTCATCAGGTTTAAGATATCTTTATATAATTTATGAACTGATTTTTATATATTCCAAAAGTTTAATGAGATGCTATGGGAAAAAATAGTATTACTTGACTTAAGAATGAGTATATTTTTTTCCTCAAAAAAGATCCAGTCTTTAATGGGTCTATGCATTTCATAAGATTAAATATTGATACATAAATTTTAGTCTTTTTGTGTGTTAGGGGGGAGTAATCAGTCATAATTTGAATATTTAGTCAACTATCCTCTGGGATTCTGATAGAAATGCACTATGCAGAGAGAAAAGATAAAAATTCAAAATTCTGGAGATACTACCAGATATTTATTTATTTTTCATGTAAATAAAGATTTCAGGAAAAAAAAAACTTTAATTTTAAATAATATATGTCCTTAGGAAGTTTCCAATGGAACTTTAATGAATAGAACTCTCAGTAATATAGTTAAATAGTTAAATAACACTTCTGGTATATGCCTACAGAATTAATTACTCATAATTTCCTTCCTTTCATTTTACTAGAAAATAATTGATGTTTATTGTATTTTATACAAATATGAAAATTACATAGTAGTGCACATTGTGAATCAACAGTGGAAAATAATTTTATTCTCTCAAAACTACAGTATAGACACATGCTGTATGTCTATGAAAGATACATTGGGAACATAGGGTATTTATTTTAAGGATGGCAGTGTACACCTTTACTAAAATGGAGTGCCATGTTTTGATATATAGCCTTTTTATTTCATTGTAGTAGACATGCCCTACACACATTTTATACAGTGTTTTCTCACCCTTTTTCTGCCTTTGTTATTGCTTTGTAGAAGAAATCAGTGTTACAGATGGGGACAGAATTCAAAATTTTAGTCTCTGAGTTTGATGTATATTTTTGAAATACTTTTCTCTCTGAATATTATAAGAATGTTGGAAATACATAGCATTGAAAATGAGAAAATCCTAAAAATATAATGCATGCTCACTTACATAATGGAAAAGAGTATTTGGTTCCTAAAAGAAAAGTCTACTTATGTCCAGTTTCTAAAAATACATTTTTATCTCACTTATCCTGTGTCTTCTGGGTTTACTGGTTGGTGAGCAAAGTTCTATAATGTTATTGGTAAAATATTCTCTCAAGATTTTCACAAAATGAAGCTTGTCTTTGGAAATACTACAAATTGTGTAGAAAAATATAATTTATCTCTTTCAAATATTTATGTGTCATATTACCATACTATGGATCATGGATGATAAAACAGGAGTGTGTGTTAGAGACTTCTATTTTGGAGAACTGGACTGTTTGGTGATCCTCGTTCTTCAATGATGTGTGCTCATGGAACTCTTTCCAGTGCCCTGGACAATGGAAAGCAAATGAATTTCCTTGACTAACCCATGTTGTCCTCATTTTCCCATTTCCAACTACACCAGCATGGGGGACTAAAGAACAGGAGTCATCTTACCTTCTCATATAACTGAACTTTGTTGACATCAACACTTTGCAAATCTAAATGTGTATTTGAATTATCTGGGGACCTTGTTAAGTGGCAGATTCTTATTCCCTAGGTCTGGTAGGAATATAGCCTGCATTTTAAACACACTCTCCAGGAGAAAGGAACTAACCAATAAAACTATTTTATTCTAATGGTAACTGTGCCTCTCCACTCATCTGCAGTGGTGGCGAGGCTGTGAGTAGATAGGTGCTGCCTATTGAATAAAAGGGCAGAAATGTGTTTTCAAACATGGATTACATATGGATATAGAATATTGGGAATTAAGAGGTGAAGGGAGAGCTGAGAAGGATGAAGTTAAAAGTGACAGAACAGAAATTGGAATTAGAGAAAGAAGAAACAAGTAACCACGCTTCCTAGAAAATCTATAGTTCTTCTGCTGAAGCTGCAACCAGCTGGCTAGCCTGGAGGAGACTGGCCAACCGAAGAAGAGCAGCAATAAAGTCTTAGTAAACTGTCAAGCACAGTGTTGGTGAAGAGCATCCTTTTGAATTACCTCGACTGCCTGGCAGCAACTGGCTCTGATGGTTTGTTATAGAGAATGTACAGTTTAGAGTCAGAGCTTCAAACTTATAATAACATTTGTTTAACTTTGTCATATAAGTGACTTAATAGCCAAGCTAGATCTTTTATTGTAATCCCTTTTCAAAGACATTGAGTTTCCAAGGTCCTCGAACAGCAGTTCCTCAAAATTGTATGAAAATTATCCAGTGTTTGAAGTCAGCTAAATCTGCAGTGATTGAATATAAACGAAACAGGCTCAGCAAGAATTTAAAATGATTCAACTATCAATAAAGGCCTTTTTAAATTATGAGACTGGCATAAAGTTGCAAGTATTCAATTTTCCAGACAAGAGGGCTGTGATTTTTTTTAATTAATAAAGCACCTATTTTTTTAGTTCTTTTAAATGTTCAACTTTCCTCTTGACATTTTAAAAGTGAGTTTGGTGCTTATGATGGATAATAATAACGTTTACATTTAGCCACCTTTCATTACTTTATCGATTTGTCTATTTTCTTATGTTTTTTTCTTTGATCTCATTTAGCATTTGGACACACTTTATTGATTTCACCCTGTGGTCAATTTACATTCAAAGTTTGCATTTGGTTCAGCAGAAGTTCTTGTGATACTGGATATTTAAGGAGGAGTTTCAGAGACAATGTCTGCGTTACCTGCTACGACAGCTTAAAGCGATTATTGGAGGATGAAGAAGAAAGTATTCACATGTACTAATTAAAGATTATTTATATGATGATTTTAGAGATAATACTGCTAAAGTGATACTATTTTATAATGCATTTCTAGCCACAGCTCTATAAGGAGACATTTGTGCTTATGATAGTCCATGCTGAGAGAGGATGCAGAGGTGGAGGAGGTCATGAATCTCTTCCAAAGTGTAGTGTATCATTTTATTCCCATTTTACATTTAGCTCTATTTAAAATTCCACTGCAGGTTGTAGAAATTTTGTCATTCCTTCCACTTCCACCTTGTCAAATTGATTGTCTCAAATTCATTTTATTCTAAAAGATGTTCCTCCAGTTTCATAACTAATATGTATAATTAGAATGTAGATCATGGCAATAGAATAGAATTTAATTTTACAAAGACAACATCATTTACATCATGGAGATTTTCTGCTGAAAATTCCTGCTGATCTAAATGGATTTGAATATGGAGTTTCACCTTATTTCAGCATAATTGTGTTAAAAGACGAAATGTTGTAGAGGGAATTATGTCTGGAAATGATCTGAACGAATAGTCCTCTCTCTCTCTTCCTCTCTCAAAATTGATCTGAACTAACTCTCTTTCTCTCTCTCAGAGGGAATTCAGTGACAAGCCTTTTAGAGAGATGATGAATGTAATATAATGTTTCTGAACATGAATTTTTGTGTGTGTGTGTGGGAACCTAATTAGCCAACTTAAACTACTTCTATTCAAACACTCCAGAAAGATAACACCAGTCACAAATGTTAAATATCTGTTTCGCTTTACTTTGCTTACTCATGCATTTATTCAACACTTGCTATGGCAGTTTATCTAAAATTAGGTCCAAAGTAATTTAGGCAGCCATACCCTATGTGAAAGATTCTGGAGAAAGCTTTAAATCATACTGACAGCCATTAGAACTTGCTTAAAGGAAATGCATTTCTGAATAACTCCCGAGGAAACAATAAGAGGAAAAAAGCTGTCAGTGTATCCATAAGGTCTCATAAGAAATTATTCAGCATTTAGATATGTGTACCTTTGAAAGAATGGAACTGCATGTATTTTTTTAATACTTTTATACACACATTTAAGAAATCAATAGCATTTATTTATTGAGCATTTTTCTGGTGTCATGTACATATCTTGGTGTGTGGGTAGTATCATTGCATTGCATTCTCAAAGTTTTCCTATCTCTCTATCCTCATTTTACTGATGAGGAAATAGCGCAGAAAATTTAAGTAACATGCCTGAAGTTACATCAGTCATTAGTGGCAAACAGGCTATAAATGCCAGCCGTGCAACTCCAGAACCAGTTTCCTAACATCTAAACTGTTTCCTTTCAGTCCTATCACTGATTTCTGTGCAAGTATCATGAAGTCTTGCACATTGACATCTCTGTCACAGGTGAATCAAAAACATTAAAAAATATATTGATGGAGAAGTCTATAATTAGCACACTTACCAATTTCTAAATTTAGAAAAATACTGGACAAAAGTTTAAATTATCTGTTTTGTGAATAAAATAAATATGTCCAGAGCTATAAAATACTGGATGTCTGCAATATATCAGTGTAGCAGTTTGGTTCTGCTATTTTAGGTCCAAAGATGTTGATAGATTGGTATAACTCAACAATATAGTAACTCAATATATAGTTGTATCAAATCAATCTCAGTGTTATACTGAAAAACATATTCAGGAGTTTGATTTTGGAAGATATTTTAAGCTATGCCAAATTGTAAGTCTAAAGCAGTTTAAAATATTTTAATGAGTGCCTCCCCGGTGGCGTAGCGGTTGAGCGCTGGGTTGCGAAGCCCCGCGGCCTCTGCCGCGCAGGTTCAATCCCCGGCTGCTCCCCGGCCCCCGGTGGAGGGTCCCACATGGCGCGCATACCTCTCCTGCCGCCTGCTGCTCCCCTCAGCAGTGTACTTCGGTCCCTGTGCCTGCTCTGCTCCCCGCTCTGGCTCTGGTGAATTCTCTCGCCCTCCCGCGCTTCTGACTGTACCCAGTGCATGTATAAAAAAAAAAAAAAACGAAAACAAACAAATAAATAAATAAATAAAACATGCCTCTATTTAAAAAAAAAATAAAAATAAAAAATTTTAATGAAATTAAAAAAAATCTTTTTTATAGAAAACTTTCTGCAATTTAGGTGCTCTTAAGTTCTGACATAGAAGGTGATGTAATGGTAGGTATTTATATTCTTATAAAAGGCATTTTGAAACATTTTATAAGAAAGTTTAGTCAACATGAAACTTTGAGGCCTTGCATGCATCTTATATATTTTTATATAGGGAAAAATTGAGCTAGAAATTCCTACTTAAAAACTTGATTGGAATTGAAGGTATCATTGTTTATTGCATTATATTCTAAGTAAATACATTTTAACAAAAATTATATTATTTGGGCTTGCCTTTCAAAAGAGGAAAGTAAGATTATAAAATTCATCGGAAGCATTATCCTTTAAAAATATTAACCACACATGAAGCATTTTGATGTTATATAAGATTACTATGATATATAGCAGAAAGATCCCCAGTATTTCATATTTGTTTGTTTGTTTATTTATTTATTTTAAGATTTATTTATTTATGCAAGAATTGGGGTACAGGTCAGATGTGCGGAAGGGTGAGAGCATTCACCAGAGACAGAACAGGACAGACTAACTGAACAGAAGAGGCAGACTGACTGAAATACACTGCTGAGGGGAGCAGCGGGTAAAACAGGAGAGGTCTGCTTTGCCATGTAGGATTCTCTCCTGCTGGCTGAGATCGAACCCACGCTGCAGAGGCTGCGGACAGCTTCACAGCACGGTGCTCAACCACCTGCGCCACCAGGGAAGCCCCACAGTATTTCATATTTATCTGATAAAATTATATCAAGAAGTATGGTTTTCTATGAATCTAGTGTGTTGAAAGGTTTTTTTTAAAGATAATTAAAGGGCCTCCCTGGTGGCGAAGGTGTTTGAGCGCAGCACTGTGAAGCTGTCCGCAGCCTCTGCAGCGCGAGTTCAATCCCAGCTGGCCAGAGAGAAACCCACATGGCACGGCAGACCTCTCCTGTCTCTCCCGCTGCTCCCTTCAGCAGTGTATTTCAATCAATCTGCTTGTTCTGTTCCCCGCTCTATTTCTGGTGAATCCTCTCACCCTCTCACACATCAGGCCTGTACTCCAGTGCTTGTATAAATAAACAAATCTTTAAAAAAATAAAAATAAATAAGATAATAAACAGCAATTAATAAATATTCTGAAGGAAATGACTAGATAGTATCCTTATGTCATTTAGTAAGTTTGAAGCAGGAGAACAGGTAGTAGAGATTTCATAAAATATTTAATCATTGCCAAAATGAAATATTTCAAAGTTCATAGAGTGCACACAATCAAATTGTGTATAAGGAAGCTAGAAATATATGCAAAATAGGGCAAAAATGGAATTCATATAAAAATGAAAAATATCCTATCTGAAGAAAGGTATTGTAGTTTGAAAATAATATGTTTGAATATGGGGACAACTTAGAAATCAGCAAGACTAAGAAATGTTGAAAAAAACAAACTGCAAAATTATATCTTAGCATAGTTTATAGAGTAGTAAAAAATCACAGAGCGAGTCATTATGATAGAATATTGCAAGTTGATGGCTTTCTAAGTTCAAAACTATATTCAGGTAGTTAAAAGGAAAATCATATTTAATCTTATTTTTTTGCCAGCATTAATCCTACCATAAGATACTCAAGTCTAATAAAAATGTCAAAAATGGATCATATTTGATCTTAAATTTTAAAAAGACAAGTACAGATGGTCAGAAATCAGCACGATCAAGATCTCTATCTACCAAAAATATTTTTACTCAACTATAGTATATGTATGAAGTAAATAATGATTCTCCCTTTCCAAATGCTTCATATTTTGTCTAAAACCTATATTTCATAATGGTTAAACCTATATTTCATAATGGTTAAAAAATCATACTGTCTTTGAATAAATATTAAATACATGAACTTATGAGTTAAAATTATATTTGAAATCAACCTTTGGAATAAATTATAATTAACAAGAAAAGCAGATTCATTATTCTGAAACTATTGAAAATGTATTTTCATATATCACTTTCATCACGAATGTGGTAATAATTACGCTATAATCACTAGTTGACAAAACATGTGATTATATTGTAATTTTAGCTAAAGATGTTTACACCAAATATGGAAGAATTTTACTGTGCAATTAGAAATTTTTTCTGCCTCTATATTACATATTTAAATAGTTAGTAAATTGTCTGCATGAAAATTAGCAAATAAATATGGATATTCACAAAACTACCTGAAGTAGTTAATATAAGGGATATTCTTATTACTGAAGGTAACAGGAAAATTTCACTTAAAATAAAACATAATTTTCCTAAGAAATATTGCTTTAAGGACAGTTTGTATTCTTGAAAATCTCTCATTTGCTTACAGATTACCCATTTGCAAATGGAGTAGATTCTTGTCATCAATAAGAATTTTGAAAATAAATAAGAATCTTGAGACTCTCTAAATATATACATAAAAAATGTACAATACATTTAATCCACCAATAAGATGCAGCAAAGTAGATCTGAAAAATGATAGCAACTTCTGACCATTAATAATTTTATAAATACAAGACTGAGGTAATTATAAACTATACAAACATATTCAGAATGAGCTCTCCTTGAAACCACTTCCTGTATCTTTTTTTAAATTTTAATAGTTCATATGAATTATTCATATCTAGATGAACCATTGCCAAACTAGACATTTCTGCTTTTGTTTTATGTGAAATCTATATTTCCTAAGTGAGAATCATCACTTTCTGTGTTTTAATTAAAAAATGTTTATGGGCCAGGCACTGTTTGAGATTCTGCATCTAGAGGTACTCATTTGCCCTCAGAGAACTTATATTCATTTGTTCTTTCTTTCCATTACCATCACTAGTGTTTGCTTTAGGTTGCATTTAAAATAAAATTCAAATATCTTATATACCTTACAATGTCTTAAGTCATCTGTCTCCTTTTCCAACCCCATCTCTTACAACTCTCTCTAGAAGATCTGCTCTAGCTATAGTATTCATTGAATTCCCACAATATAAATAGACGTATTTAACCCTTTCTTGACTATGCTTCATCTGACAATGGTTTTCTTTTTTTTTTTTTTAGTCTTTTTTTTTTTTTTTTTTTAAGATTTTATTATTTATTTATTTATACAAGCACTGGGTACAGTCAGAAGCGCGGGAAGGTGAGAGAATTCACCAGAGCCAGAGCAGGGGGCAGAGCAGGCAGAAGGACCGAAGGACACTGCTGAGGGGAGCAGCGGGCGGCAGGAGAGGTCTGCGCACCATGTGGGACCCTCCGACCGGTGGCCGGGGAGCAGCTGGGGATCGAACCGGCGCTGCAGAGGCTGCGGGCAGCTTCGCAACCCAGCGCTCAACCGCTGCACCACCAGGGAGGCCCTGACAATGGTTTTCTTTCTCAATTTTATTCATACTGGGTTGACAATGTCATTCAAGTCTCAAATCAATTGTCACATCTCCATAGTTTTCTATATCAACCCCACCCTGCATATATTATCAGTCCTTTACTTAACATTTAACACAATTTATGTGCTGTGTCTGTCTCTCTGCCATACAGGAATATATGCTGGAGAAAAGAGAAAGTATAGAAATGCTCAATAAATAATTATTTGATTAATGGACACTAGCTAGAAAGGGAAAAGCTTCCATAATCATTTTTGAGAAATGCTGCTTTTTATACCAGGGAGATTCACAATACAAATTAGCATATTAAAGGCTCTGAATATTTTGTAATAAAGAAACCTATTTTATTTGTTTGACAGAGTTTCCAAAGGGTTTTTGAACACAAAACCTTTATTTTTGTTTGTTTTTTAAAAGGTAGCTGTTAACGTATCTCTTAACTGTTGTTTTATGGAATATTTGATGGCAAACATGAGTCATTTCTTATCCTATTAAGATTTTTTGTAATTCAGAATATAATTTATATAAGCATTTAAATAAATATATAAAAAGAAAAGTTTGAAGTATGGAGAGTCACAATGTGTTTCCTGAGAGAACCAAGTTTAGTCCAAAAAGAAAAAGGCATTATGCCATTAGCTTTCTTGCCCATGGTTGACAGTTGATGGAACAGTGCATGGAGTAATATGTTTTCCTTTTGCTTTCTAAATTTGTATTAAGCCCATAGCAATTCTGCAGCAAATTTAATGATGTTGTGGGGAAAAATGTCTAATATAAAATATTTTATTATAAAAGTACCAAAGCATTAAAGCTATACTAGATCTGCCTCTATGTTTGACAGCATGGGGAAAAAGTACTATAGTTGTGGGAAAGGATGTAGAATGTTTTTAGAAATGAAAGTGAAAACCTGAACCGAATAGACATTATCCCCTAGTGCTCAACTCGGTAGGATATTTTTATTGTACTTTGTGTTTGATAAAATATAGTTTTTCATGCTCAAATTTTGGGGAAATTTAGCCTGTTCTGGCACAATGGATAAAGTTATAAGTTCCCTTGCCATTTCTGAACCGATATATTGAAATTTAAAATGATATTTGGAATATATTTAGCACAATTCTTATATGAGAGATTTTTATTTTTTTATTTATTATTTTTTTTAAAGTCACTTAGTATGTGGCATTTTTATTACAGCAGTCTGAACTGCCTAAGACATGCACTAACCCAGTATTTAACTTTGGCCACATCTCTTATTTCATTTATTTTGTTTTTTTGAATGAAGTTTGATTTTTATTTATTTTTTTATTTTCCAAGTCAATATTTATTATTTTTTTATTTTTTTATTTTTTTTATTTTTAGATTTTTTTTTTTTTATAGAGGCATGTTTTATTTATTTATTTGTTTGTTTGTTTGTTTGTTTTGTTTATACATGCACTGGGTACAGTCAGAAGCGCGGGAGGGTGAGAGAATTCACCAGAGCCAGAGCGGGGAGCAGAGCAGGCAGAAGGACCAAAGTACACTGCTGAGGGGAGCAGCGGGCGGCAGGAGAGGTCTGCACACCATGTGGGACCCTCCTCCGGTGGCCGGGGAGCAGCCAGGGTTTGAACTGGCACCGCAGAGGCTGCGGGTAGCTTCGCAACCCAGCGCTCAACTGCTGCGCCACAGGGGAGGCCCTATTTTTTTATTTTTTTAATTTAAATTTTATTTTTATATTCCCCATACAATTACAACCCCCTTATTTTTACCCCAATCTCTCCTTTCCCCACCCCCCACACCCCATAGAGTGTCTCTTGTTCATAGTTGTTTGTTGATTTTGATATTTTCTTTCTTATAGTTATTCTTTTTCCTGGTCTCTTATTTAAGTTTTCTAGAGATTTTTAAATTTTTAATAAAAAATGAAGATGTAGCTTTATAAGATTTAGAATTTTTTTATGGTGTTTTTTTATGAACTATTTTTACAAGGATTAGTTGATAAATTTCCACTTAAAATTATTGGTTCTTTTAAAAAAATTAAGATTTATTTATTTTTATTTTTTATTTTATTTTATTTTTTAAAGATTTATTTTTTATTTATACAATAGCTGGGGTATAGGCCAGAGGTGCGGAGGGTGAGAGGATTCACCAGAGACAGAGCGGGGAGCACAACAGGCAGACGACCAAAATACACTGCTGAGGGGAGCAGCAGGTGAGTCAGGAGAGGTCTGCGGTGCCATGTGGGACTCTCCCTGGCTGGCCAGGTATTGAACCAGCACTACAAAAACTGCAGACAGCTTCACAGCACTGCCCTCAACCTGCTGCACCACCGGGGAGTTCCCTCTTTTAAAAATTAATCTTAAGTGACATAGGGAACTCTGCCTTAGCTTTTGGAAATTATAGCATCCCTATCAAGTGTTAATATTCAAGACTTCAAAGAAAAGTTCAATCTCTGCTGAGTCTAGACTTTAAGGCTAAAATCCAAGCTACCTCAATTATTTTCAGTTTAAGAAAGTTTATATACAAATGTACTGTGTCATAGCTAAGACATGGAATCAACCTAAATATCTGTTGACAGATGACTGGATAAAAAAATTGTGGTATACATATATACTCAATTGAGTACTACTAACTATTAAGAGAGTGGAAATAGCAAGATTTGGGACAAAGAAAAGATGAATCTTAAGCTGATTATGCTAAGTGAAATAAGAATTATTATTTGTTATTAGTGAAACAATTACTAGATGGTTTCACTCATTTGTGGCATAGAAGCAACCAAAAAAACAAAATGGCAAAATACAAACACAAAAATCTCTTAGACTGGGCCTCCCTGGTGACGCAGGAGGTTAAGACACAACCTATGAAGCTATCCTAAGCCACTGCAGCATGAGTTCAATCCTCGGCCAGGGAGCAACACACATGGTGCAGCAGACCTCTCCTGTCTTGCCCACTGCTCCCCTCAGCAGTGTGTTTCAGTCAATCTGCCTGTTCTGCTCCCCACTCTATCTCTGGTGAGTCCTCTCACCGGTACCCATACCTCTGGCCTGTACCCCAGGTCTTATATGAATAAATAAATGATTAAAAAAAAATCTCTTAGACTCTGAAAATTAATGGTGGTTGCCAGACCAAGATGGGGGATAAAGGATGGAGGGAAGTGAGTATGGGGGTTTGGAGGGGGGCATTTGTGTGATAATGTATTGGCACCAGAGATTTGGTGGAGGGTGAGTTAAATATGTATACATGTTGAGGTCTGAAGTTTTACTCCCAAAATTATAGTTATGCAAACAAATGGCAAATCAATAAAATTTTATTAAAACAAGTAGATTGTGTCCCTTGAGAACATCATACACAAATACTGATACCTTGGGCCTCCCTTGAGATGCAGCCTATGAAACTATTTGCAGCCCCTGCAGCACAAGTTTGATCCCTGGCCAGGGAGATATGGTGCGGTGGACCTCTCCTGACTTGCCCATTGTTCCCTTCAGCAGTGTACTTCAGTCAATCTGCCTGTTCTGTTCCCTGCTCTGTCTCTGTTGTCCTCTCACCCCCCCCCCATAGCTCTGGCCTGTAACCCAGTTCTGGTATGCATAAATAAATAAATCTTTAAAAAAAAAACAAAAATAAAAACTGCTACATTTTAGTAAACCCAAGTCAGTCAAACATTGTGACTATTTTCTTTAATCAGATTATTTGGGCTAAACCATTAATCTAGTGACCCTTCTAAGAAACATTATGAAGGGGATATTAGAGGATTGAATAAGATTGTTTCCAAACTCAATTTCTACAACTATGAATAACACTACAGCTTCTGTGGAAAGCTATTATGGGTTTCAAGGTAAAAGCAGTACCAGCATTTGTTGAATATTTACCTGGTGAAGACATTCATGTTCTTTCCTTGAACCCTTAATTTTGCAACAGGCCTCATGATAGCAATTTATGTATATGATCTCATTTAATTCTTACAATTCTGAAGTGGATATTAATTATTAGAGTCAGAATTCAAACACTAGCCAAAAGTCAAAAACTGCCTCTACAGAAACATAGTATCTTGCTTACAATGTTTCCTGAGGACTAAAGATTTAAGCTTTGAAGTAATGTGTAAAGAATTATGGATGGGAGAGAGCAGGAAGCAGTGACAAATTAAGATTGTTTTTTTAATTCTGAAGCTCAAAATAAAAGGACAATAAGAATTACTTTTTGGACACTCATGGAGGTTTTCAGTGAAAATGATAAAAAGGTTAAGGCATCTGGTAAATAGTTTTAAAGGAGATTCAGGTCAGAATTGTGTAAGTAAACTCTTTTCAAGTTAGTAACCCCTTAGACATCAACTAAAACAGTCATGTATTCAGATGAAAAGCTGAGGTCAGTGAAGAACCATTAGTGACAATCAGTTTTAATTATCCACTGATCATTTACTGAGCCCCTACAATATTTTAAGAACTTGGTATTCCATAAAAGACTCTTTTTTAAAAGATCTATTTATTTCTGCATACAAGAACTGGGGTACAGGCCAGATGTGTCGGGGGTGAGAGGATTCACCAAAGACAGAGTGGGAAACAGTACAGGAAGATTGACTGAAGTACACTGCTGTCTGCTGCGCCATGTGGGTAGCTCCCTGGCCAGGGATCAAACTTGTGCTGCAGTGGCTGTAGATAGCTTCATAGGTTGTGTCTTAACCCCTTGCACTGCTAGGGAGGCTCTTAAAGGACTCAATGCTTATAATGGGATGTAAACAGGTAGTTAGGTGATGGATGTTATAAGAAATTTTCAAACATCGGAGCTAGGTTATAAGTCACTAAATTCAATGAATTTCATAGGACAAAATTAGGAATTAGGTGTTGTTGAGAGAATGTGCTGTTTGAACTAGACTTAGAAGACTGAGTGGTAGAGACAGGCCACAGAATGAAGGCAGAACATTATTTGTTGAGGTATAAAATAGACAAAAGAAGGGGACAAAAAATAGTGTGTGGGAACGGCACCATATCCTTGGGATGAACTGACATCACAAACTCTTATTTCCTTTGATTCCTTGATTGTCTTTTTCATATTTTACCTCTACTAGTGTTTCACATAGGCATATGCTAATAAAGATGATCAGGAAAAAGTGTAACTTTTATTGTAGTAACTTTGCTGCCATTGTTAAATTTTTAGCCTATAGAAAAATCTTGCCTAGGATTTAATGTATTACTGTATTCATTAATTAATTTACTTATTAATGTATTAATATATTTCTCTTTTTAATGGTATACACCCTTGTTATACTTCTACTTGTATCCGTAGATGGCCTATTTTGTCTTATACTATATACTGAATCATATTTACCCTTTGAATGCTATTAGTTTGCATTATGACAATTAGCTGCAATTTCAGATGGGTTCTCAATCTATTATGCTCAATATCAAAGGCAAGGACCTCTGATAGTTGGGAAGCAAAAGTAAAGCTGGCAGTATGGCAAGTACCTCTATATACTTTGGTCGGTGGAGCTGAGATAAGAACTTGTATTTCTGACAGAGTTTATTGTTTCCATGGAAGAAAGTGAAATTAGATCCAATTAAAAGCAACTTTATTCTGAAGTATAGTTTAAATGCTCCGACTGATCAGTATAACTTAGGACCAATTTGTGTCAATAACATTAAATTTCCTTTCATTTTTATATTTTTGCATTCAAGCAAGGAAGCTATTTACAGAAATCTTATGATGTGGAATATTTATCACTATTTTCTGTATAATTTTTTGGATAAGATGATTCTTTTGATAATTTTATTGCTATTTCTTCTCTAAAACTATTTAACATACTCTTCTCTGTATTATTTTGTTTTAGAAAGAATTAAATGCAGAACATATAATTCTAGTAATTTTAATAAGAGTAGAAGCTAGTAAGAAAAAAAAATCAGTTTAAGTATACACTGAGGACAACATGTGATAATACAGAATTCTTAGAATTACTCCATAAACAGCCTCTCTTAAGGAGGCACAAAATCACATTTTTCAAAAAAGTTACATGTTTCCAACTGTGTTAGAAAGGTCTAACAAGCCAGAGATATTCATTGAAACATTTCCACTCTTGGCATTAGGATGTGTAAATGCTTGTTAAAGCTTACCAAATTAAATTCTTTAGACATTTCTTAAAAGGAAACATACAGATGGCTAAAAGGCACATGAAAAAAAATTCTTATCATGGAAATGCGAATCAAGTCCACAAAGCAATACTACCGCATACCTATAAGAATGTCCATATCAAAAAGACTGGAAATAACAAAGGTTGGAAAAGATGTGGAGTAAAAAGAAACCTTGTACATTGTTAGGGGAAATGTGGACTGGGCCAGCTTCTGTGGAAAACAGTATGGAGGTTTCTCAACCTATTAAAAATAGATTTACCTTGTAACTCAGCAATTCCATTCGTAGGTGTCTGGCCCCAAAAATCAAAAACACTAAGCCAAAGGGCTGTCTGCACTCCCCTTCATTGCATTAAAAGGTGAAGGTGGGGGCGGAGTGTGTTTTGGTGGTGGGTGGGTGACATGCATATGAGGAGGAGTAATCCTATGCCTTTGAATCATATATAGTGTTGCCAACAATGTTACTTCAATTAAAAACAGATAAAGAATAAAGAAAATAAAACACAATTGTATTATTTTTATTAAGGCAATGTTGGTTTTAACACAGTATATGAATTTGGGGTATAATTTCACAATTTGTCAGCTATACATGAACAAACCACTTCCACCATCAAAGCAAAATTATATCTAATACAAAACAAAGATAGCCGTTGTGCTTTTTTCTCTTTCCATGTTTTTTTTTTCTTTTTTACCTTCACTGATAAAAAGTATGACTTCCTGAATCAAATTCAAACATGAAGCAATATTTCCGTTCACTCATAATTTAATCTAGTAAGCTTCCTAAACATATGCATTTCTTTTTTAAATATTAAAACATCATATCACATATTAAAGTGTTGTACATTTTGAAAGTGCCTTTTTCTAAAAATTACAAATAAAAAATGCCAGCTTACACCAAAATATCTTTCCTTATTTTCTACATCCATCATCAGCTGTTTCAGCATCTTTGACCTCATCTTCACCTGCTTCAATCCTTATTTTTCCTGTTCCTCTGTGGGCTCCTTTTCTGCTTCCCTGGAATTGCTCCATTACCTAAGACTGGATACATAACCGGTATTCCTCCTAACCCACAGTGTTGGCACTATTCTATCTCAGCATTTCATCAGAAATGCACTTAAATCCAAAAAAAATTAATAGGAAACATTATATAACTCTATCCTATTTAGAATTAAGCATTTGTGAGCATATGCAAAAGTGTATGTGATTCTCTTTCTGCACTTTTTCTGGCAAAGGTATCTCTTATGTGGTCAACAATCTTATCAAATTATTATTAATTTAACAGAATAAATTTTATTTTTTTAAAAAAAATCCTTCTTAGTATTTTGACAGTATAAGATTTCTCTCCCAGATATGGTCACCATAGCTCAATCCTTCAAATTATGTCCCTCACCTTACGTTTTTCCCTTCATCTTGCCCCTAATGCCTCCGCTTAGAAAAACTTAACCTAAATGTTAATTTGCCACCTCAATGTGGTCAGGAGATTCATTAACCTCTGTCTCCAACCTACTCTTCTTGCTGATGTGACTTCTGCCCATGGCATCATTCTATTCTCAATGGCCCTGCCTGCTGTCTTCAACCTGTGCTCTGAGTAAACGTGAAGATCCTCAGTGGCACCCGAGAGGTACAGTGTTACTGTGTGGAGCTCTGGGCTACACCCTTTTCCCCTTTTTTCAACCAAAGAGATGGTACTTTTATTTATCTGATACATAGACTTTCTGGATAAGATTATATTCTTCAATGATATAAGTAGGTGAATAAACAAGACCACCTCAAAACCACTATTTGAGAAGTCTTGAAGTTATTCTTAATCACTTCTTAACATAGGGCCTCCCTGGTGGCTCAGCGGTTGAGCGCTGGGTTGCGAAGCTGCCCGTGGCCTCTGTGGCCCCGGTTTGATCCCCGGCTGCTCCCCGGCCACCTGAGGAGGGTCCCACATGGCGCGCAGACCTCTCCTGCCGCCCGCTGCTCCCCTCAGCAGTGTACTTCGGTCCTTCTGCCTGCTCTGCTCCCCGCTCTGGCTCTGGTGAATTCTCTCACCCTCCCGCGCTTCTGACTATATCCAGTGCATGTATAAACAAAACAGACAAACAAACAAATAAATAAATAAATAAAGCATGCCTCTATAAAAAAAAAAAATCACTTATTAACATAACTCCCCTCCCATCAACAATTAGCATCTTGAGGTTTTCAAATATTTATTTTTTTAAATTTATTTATGCATACAAGAACTGGGGTCAGGGTCAGGGGTGTGGGGGGTGAGAGGATTCACCAGAGACAGAGCGGGGAGCAGAACAGGTGGATCTACTGAAATACACTGCTGAGGGGAGCAGCGGGCAAGACAGGAGAGGTCTGCTGCCCCATGTGGGTTAGCTCCCTAGTAGGGGAGTGAATTCATTATGCAGTGGCGGGCGACAGCTTTATAAAGCTGTGAATGTAACAACTGTGCCACCAGGGAGGCCCCCATCTTGACGTTTTTTTTTTTTAATAATTTTTTTTAATTTTTTTTTTTAAGATTTATTTATTTATACAAGCACTGGGTACAGTCAGAAGCGCGGGAGGGTGAGAGAATTCACCAGAGCCAGAGCGGGGAGCAGAGCAGGCAGAAGGACCGAAGTACACTGCTGAGGGGAGCAGCGGGCGGCAGGAGAGGTCTGCGCGCCCTGTGGGACCCTCCTCCGGTGGCCGGGGAGCAGCCGGGGATCCGAACCGGCGCTGCAGAGTCTGCGGGCAGCTTTGCAACCCAGCGCTCAACCGCTGCGCCACCGGGGACCCCCATCTTGAGGTTTTTAAACCCATATTTACTTCTGCTGGAATATCTGAATTGCCTCCCAATACCAGAGAATAAATTTGCTAAACATCAGTGGATTCAGTGGATTTCCTATATGTATGTATCTACACACACACACACACACACACACACACACACACACACATTGAGTTCACTGAAGAGGTTTATAATTTCTTTTTAGTATTAGTTTACCCAAAATGTCTACTCTAAATAAA
This sequence comes from Talpa europaea, assembly GCF_964194135.1. NCBI lineage: Eukaryota > Metazoa > Chordata > Mammalia > Eulipotyphla > Talpidae > Talpa > Talpa europaea. The sequence continues at coordinate 32,177,976 of NC_140083.1, read as the reverse complement.
TATTCTAGGACCTCCCCGGTGGCGCAGCGGTTGAGCGCTGGGTTGCAAAGCTGCCCGCAGCCTCTGCAGTGCTGGTTTGATCCCCGGCTACTCCCAGGCCACAGGAGGCGGGTCCCACATGGTGCACAGACCTCTCCTGCCACCCGCTGCTCCCCTCAGCAATGTACTTCGGGGTCCTTCTGCCTGCTCTGCTCCCCGCTCTGGCTCTGGTGAATTCTCTCACCCTCCCGCGCTTCTGACTGTACCCAGTGCTTGTACAAATAAATAAATAAATCTTAAAAAAAAAAAACACAAACAAAAATAAATAAATAAATATTCTATTCCATCTCTGTTCAAAAAGTTCCCTCTTCATAAAACACCTCTATCACCCAGCTTTGCATGAAGTAATTCTATTCATTCTTCAAATGGTAGCACAAAGAAACCTTTCCTGGAAGTGCAGACCAAAAAATAATATCTTTCTCCTTAGATATTCTACAGTGCTTTTTTGCACCTCTCTATTTCACATATTCCATTTTATGCTGAATTGTAAATATTTATGAACATGACTCTTGATTTCTACTACACTCCTGGGTATAGGAGCTCTATTTTTATCTCATTTGTAAACACATTCATACCTATCAGAATGCTAATATGAAAGAACTTTAAAAATGTGTTTGACAAATCAAAGTATTTCTTTAAATTATTTGAGTTTGAAGACCAAAAACAAAGGACAACAAAGAACGTAAGTATAGTAAGAATATTTACTGATTTTTGTAGTTGATGTTAGAGAAGGAAGGAGACCTCCATTCAGAATTTATTAATTTCCCATCCTAATAAGAAATACTCCTTGGTATTCCCTGTGATATGTGCCTGAATTCTTCACTTAATATGTTGGTGGCAAATTTAGTGTGAACTGACTCAAGGAAGACTCTGAAAGGGGAAAATCCAGCAGGCTATTGGAGTTTTACAATTCAATGACATAATGGTTTATTTATTGAATTTGTTTTCATCAGAAACCAGATATAGATTTAGTCACCAAAGGTTCTTCCTGCAGAGTTTCTAATAAGGTAATCAAAATCCATCTGCTGGAGAAAAGTATTTTATCTAGACAATGTGTGTTTAGTTGAGTTGGCTTTATTGAAAATTACACTTAAGTCTCTTCTCATTCTATAGAAAGCAAGCTCTCATGATCAGACTTACCACAAAAAAGAACACATATTTCTAAAAGTATTCCCCAAATTGAACTCTCCTCCTTGGTTACTCTTTTCAAAATGATATATATACTTAGGATGAACTCAGTTTTCTGTTTTCTAATTTTAATACAAAATGCACTTCTGAGTGATAAACCATTCTTACAAGTAAATGTGCCATTTAAAGAATGCACTAGTGATTGCAATGCAGGCCAATGATCACTATGATCAAGGTGTTTAAAAATATAAATTCTGTAACTCTAAACTGCTGTATCAGAATTCCCAGGGTAGTGGTTTAAAGTGTGTGTGTGTGTGTGTGTTTATAATGTATTCCCCCACCACCTCCCAAAGCTTCTGAACATAAAAAAATATTTTGCAAACATAGACAAGAACTTACTCTATCTTCTAAAAAACAAAAATGGCAAAGTTGTAATATATTGATAGATTAAGCTAAAACTTTAGGGGGGAAACAGAAAGAACTAAAGTTATAATATAGTAGACTATATTTAATTTCTCTAAACTTTGAAAAAATAGATTGCTAGATTGCAGGTATTGTTAGAGAACAATCCTTCAAATCCCCATTCTTGAAAAATCCTCTTAATTTAATTATAAGATTCCATGATTTTTAATCAAGGTATTCAATTAATGATGTTAGACATCCCTAAAGAAATTGACAGCTTCAGTGAATACATTGTTTTGCAAATGTATGCTTCATTAATGATTATTTTCCTAAAATGTTTTCTAAAGTACATTCCCTAAATAATGTTTTTAGGGCTTGTTTCTTAAAATATGAACATTTAAGTTCATTTTAGATGAAAACTGTATATGCTATGAAAATTACTTGTATGAACTTTTTCTCATTTATTTATATAGAAAATATTTATCATTTCTAGATACCTGATTTATTCTGGGTACTGGAAATGCAATTAAAAATACTATTTGTAGCCTTAGGGGCCTTTAGATTAGCAATTTTGTATTAATCCTTTTAATTTTTTCTCCACAGTCTTGTCTTGTATTTGCTACATTTTTTTTCATTGTGTCTTATAATAGCCGCCTTAAATTTCAAAACTTTTTTGCAAGAATAGGAAGTGTATTAAAATGTTTTAAAGAATAATAGCTCAGAAAATAAAATAAAATACTTAGCATATAAATTTCTATATTTAATTGTTAATTCATTACTTGTGCTCCTCAAACAGACGGTGTAGTAATTTCTCTATAAAAAATATGTTGCTCAATTTTGTGAAAAAGCCTGGCACACAATTTGTTCAAATTTTATGACACTATAAACTGACTTATAATAAAAAAAATAATTAGTTGAGAAATGAATGTAATAAGCATCAACAACTCTGTGAACAAATACTGCCTTATATCACAGAAATAATCTTAAAAAATAAGAAGCATATCCAGGTCACAGAAAAGACTATGTGTTGGGGTGGGGGGAGTGTGGCTTTTGGATGATCACTAAAAAAACAAATTAGTTTGTAGTTAGAAGAACAGGGATGGTGGGTTTCCATGTGGTTGGAGTTGATAGTGTAATATTAACTAATGAAAACTTAATCACTTCCTGTGTTTCACAGGAGTTCCTAATTCTTAGGGAAAGCAAACTGTTTATTTATTATCTATTTGCATTTGTTTGCATTAGGTAATGGTGAGGATCCAAAATACTCTGTATAGATGGAATAATAGCTAAAAGTTAGTGGAATTTGATGAGTCCTAAAATTGGTTTTAAAAGTTACCTGTGCAAGTTGACAGATATTCTTTCGGTTTGTACAAATGTGGCTTTACTAGTGATTTATAGCAAGTTTCCCCCTTCATTGGTCAGGCATCTCTACTGATTAGTGCCACTGACCTCCCCTCTGTTAAATGTTTTGACTATTTCCCATGTAGGGAAGTATGCATGAGGATTGCTAGTTATTATAAAATTATGGGCTGTCTCCAAAATTAAAAATCCCTTTTCTTTTGAAAGTTCTAAAAGCATAGGGTACATGCAATAAATACAGTAGCTGGACAAATAGAAATGATTGGGTATTTTCTTTCTTTTTTAAAAAAAATATTTATTTATACAAGAACCGGGGTCCAGGCCAAATGTGCACAAGGATGAGAGGATTCACCAGAGACAGAGCAGGGAACAGAACAGGCAGAGTGACTGAAATACACTGCTGAGGGGAGCAGCAAGGGCGACAGGAGGGGTTTGCTTGTGCCAAGTGTGTATCTTCCCTGGGGGCTGGGATGGTACCCGCACTGCAGAGGCTGCAGACAGCCTCGAAGCATTATGCTCAATCGCCTGCACCACCAGGGAGGCACAATTATTGAGTATTTCCTTGCCTTCAAATTGAATATGACTGCACTGCTTGATAAGATTTTAAAGAGAGTCATGTGGTTTCAGGTTCCATATAGAGTTTGGAACAAAGGTGATGAAAGTTTCATTATAGATCTCAGTGTATTTCTCCCACTTCACACTGAACATGGAGTATTTGTTTATAAGTGTCTTCTGTTGGCACACTGTTGGAAGAGGTCAAAGAGATGACATGTGAGTATTTTGGAAGGGAAAAGAAGGAAACCTCACTCCCTGAATGTAAGAAGATTTAACAGAAATAAAACAAATATCTAAGATAAAATCTTCCCTAAAAAACGTGGAAGTTAGGGGCCTCCCTGGTGCTACAAATGGTTGTCTCAGCACTATGAAGCTGTTGGCAGACACTGCAGCACAGAGTTCCATTGATCCCTGGCCAGGGAGCTGACCCAAATGAGCCAGCAGAGCTCTCCTGTCTCACCTGCTGCTCCCCTCAGCAGTGTATTTCAGTAGATCTGCCTCTTCTGCTCCCCACCCTGTCTTTGGTGAATCCTCTGGTGATGCCCGCTCCCCCCCCCCACCCTCTGGCCTGTATGCATAAATAAATAAAATAGATCTTTAAAAAAAAAGTAGAAGATATGTGGAATTTGAGTGTGAGAAAGTAAGTTCTTTTTTTAAAGATTATTTATGCATACAAGAGCTGGGGTACAGGCCAGAGATGTGGGGGGTGAGAGGATTCACCAGAGACAGAGTGGGGAACAGAACAGGCAGACTCACTGAAATACACTGCTGAGGGAAGCAGTGGGCGAGACAAGAGAAGTCAGAGGTCCGCTGTGCCATGTGGGATGCAGACAGCTTCAGTGTGGTGCTTAACCCCTTGCGCCACCAGGGAGGCCCAAGAAAGTAAGTTTCTTAATCACAGATACAATTCAAGTAGATTCTAGATGAACACTAATTGGAGGTATTAAGGAGAAAATTAATGTTGCATTAAGAACTGAATTATATAATTGCTCAGTTGTCACACAAACCTGGGATTATTTCATTCTTTGATTAGTTAAAGCAGTAGTTCTTTTTTGTTGTTGTTGTAATATAGATGGTAGCAAATATTGTTTATGTTGGTATAAAGTTGTTTTTTTTTAATTTTTTTATTATTATATTCCCCATAAAATTGCACCCCCTTATGGAACATGCTCAGCAAAATAAGACAGAAAGAAAAAGAAAAAATACCGGATGGTCTCACTCATAGCAGGAATCTAGAAAACCTAAATAACGGACCAGGAAAAAGAATAACTATAAGAAAGAAAAAAATCCAAATCAACAAACAGCTATGAACCAGAGACACATTTTGGGGGGCGGGGGCGGGGAAAGGTATAAAGTTTTTAACTCTGAGGGGGTCAGAAAAAACACTCTTGCATGGTTATAAATCACATAGGCATGTATCTTGTGACCCACTTGATTGAAAATCCCCTGAAGATAGGGGTGCTTTGCCCCATGTCCCTGTCCACATGGCAAGACACCTTGCACGCGATGGGCATCAATAAGTACACTGTTCTCCCACTGAGCCATTATTAAGTACCCTGTGCCTTCTTAAAGCAATAGCTCTTAACTAAGGGTATCTTTGGTCCTCCAAGGATATTTGACAATGGCAAGGTATGTCTTTTTGTCTTGACTAGGCTGATCCTATAGGCAGGAAGCAGGTACATGGCAGGGATGGTGTTAAATATCCTACAATTCATAGAATATGCCTTCACAACAAAGAATTATCTAATCCTAAATGTCAGTATTGTCAGGTTGGAAAATACTGGACTAAATAATAGAGAACTGTTTGCATTCAATTAAGGATAGTCTCTTCCATATGTATAGGATACTTTAATTTCTGAAATGTCTATGTAATATTTTTTAAAGATGTTCTGTCTACTTATTATATATGTAATGCATATTTTCTAAGACAAACTAGAACACAAAACTTATGTTCTATTTCTAGTATGTGTTTTGTTTTTTGTTTTTTTTTAAAGATTGATTTATTTATGCATACAAGAACTGGGGTGTCCTTGTATCATTTTTCCTCTTTGTATCTTATTTGGCATGTGTTTCTTGTATTTCCTGGCTATCCTGTTTTACCATATGATTTCAAATCCATTTTTACCACTAATTAAGAGTTTTCCTATTCTACTTCCTGTTGTGACAGTGATACCCTGTTTTCCCCAAAGTTGACAGCCAAATTCCAATATAATAACTATATTTTACATTTCAGAATTTAACTTGTAATTTCTGTTCTGGAATATTGAACAATTTTCCTACATACCCCAGGGATGTAATCTTTAGTTATGACAACATTTCAAGTGACAGAGAAAAAGTATATGTTGATGTGGTGCATATACTGTTATTATTTTTTGTTTTAATTTTGAAGTTTAGGGCATTCTTCACAAAGGAGTGGTATGAAAATAAGATTCACCATTTCTTGTTATTACTCTCTCTTCCTCACTGACAGTAGTTTCATGTTACTTAAATAATAATAGTAAACATCAATTTAACAACTGTTATAGAGCTTTTATATGACATGATGTAGGCATTTTAAAAAACATTAACATTTAATCTTTATAAAACACTTGCAGTACAGGTATTATTACAATTTCATAGTACAAATGAGGGAATGATGGCACAGAGAAATTACATAATTACTCCCAAACCATTCAGCTAATAAATTGTTAAGTTGAACTGAAACCCAGGTAGTCTGGCTCTACAATCCACACTTCTAAACACTATATTATGTTTTTTCTCCAAATTCTATATTAAATGTTACATACTCACACACACACACACACACACTATACACATATATGAGTGACCATACATAAAATGCTTAGAATAGGGTTGAACAAGTCATATTATTTTTAGTTCTCTTCACATATCTCTTATGAGATATATACACTTATTATTTACCTTTAGAGTTGAAATAATGGGCTCAGAGCTGAGAATTAAACTTGCCCTAAATCATATAACTAATCAAAGGAAGAAATGTGACATGTACTCAGGAATTCTGGCCCTCCTCATAAGGTCAGATGTTCTAACTATGAAAAATGTATCTGATGACTTTCTCACATTTTTTAATATTAACTTTATTTGGGAGTTTTTCTTAGTCTTTGCACATTCTTTTCTAGCTTGCTATTCCTCTTCAAACATTGAGTATGGAAGGGGTGTGTATGTAAATTTCTTAGTCATCCCATGTAAACTCCTCTTATGTTAGCTTACCCTGTGCTTCTTTCTTAGACATTATTCTATGTACCTTTGAATTACAGGTGTAACTTCAGAAACACAAATAGTTCTTCCATCTTGACCATATTTTTTTTTTGTCTTTTTAAGGTTCTCAGTGTTACTTCACTATTTGCTGCTTAATAAAGGTCATATTTTTTATAACTTAAGAACTGAAGTAATGTTTTTAATGCTTTAAAGCTATAGTATTTGTTACAATGCTCTTAATAAGACCTACCTTAGGAAAAATATAACTCATTGTCAACAGGTACATAACTATCAATCATTCTATACTGAGGGGATGGATTAGACTGCTGTTGAGATATTTATGAAGAATGTTTATGAAGAATAACAAATGACATGGAGAACATGTAACTTGCGCTCCTATAGAAAAGAATATCTACTCTTTAAGAAAAAGGATATTAGAAAAGATTAAAATACTTCACAATATACTTTCTGAACATATTCCTGGAAAATTAGATTTTTTTTCCTTTTTAATCATAATGTTTAATTTTTAGAACTAACTTTCTCCTCAGTTGATTGCAACTCCAGTGTAATTCTGATTTTTTAAATTCTTTCAAAATATTTATGGAAGAATAGAATTTACTTTGTATTCCAAATGTATTTACTTTCACCTAAAAGAGTGAGTAGAAAATGTTTTAATTCATTTAAAAATTGTTGATAAATTGATATGTGTATAAGCCATGTATTGGGGATGGTAGGGATAAAAATGAATGCAAGATATGGTCTCTACTCCCAGGAACATATTGGCAGGTGTAAATGGCTCCAGTAGTAAGGGAGAGTGTTAAAGTTTTATGGAAGAAGAATTGAAAGAGGACATAGAACTATAGGAAGTATAGGAAGTATAGGTTTGGGGATCTGAGACATCCATGAAGTGTGACCTTTAGGCACGCTCAACCGCTGCGCCACCAGGGGAGGCCCAACAAGGGGATTTTTGAAAGTAACAAAGAATCTAGTTTGCTCTAATTTCAAAGCTTTTATGTACAAACTCCAAATCACCATTTTTTCAATGTCAATTCTACCTATCTTTTTTAATATCTTGCTATCTTATTTCTTTTGAAGGTGGTGTTCTTTTTTCCATGCCTATCCTTAGCATATGAGCATAGTCTTCATTTTCATGGATGGTTCATTCTTCAAATCTCATTATTTTCTTTATCTTGAAATTTTATTTGCTATTGAGAAATCCAAAAGGGGAAGTGATCCTTATCCTTAAATAACATATTTTTTGTAAACCATCCTATTCCTATTCTACTATCTCTTGTATAAATCAGTAATCACAATAACTGAAGAGATCACAGCTATACCTCCAGATATGGTTAAAGTATCAAAATAACATCTTTTTAAAAATGTACCAGTTCTACAAAGCAATCAACAATAGCAACAGAATTCTTTTGAAGGAATGAACAAAAGAAAAAGTAAAATGAATACAATTTGGATTTGGACTTGAGTTGTATTTTTGAACTGATTTCCTAAAAACGTCTTCCCTTAGAAATTCTGCTTAAGCATTTCCACCTAAATTGGTCTTTGACAGCATGGTTATTGGGAGGAGAAGTCTTCTTAGTTCTTTTTCCTGTAAGTTATATCCTGAAAAGTTCTCCTTGAAGATGAAATCAGAGTGGAATGAACTGCTTAGGTTACTGATACCTACCATCACCTAAATCTCCAAGTAGCATACCCTAAATCTTCAAAGGCTCAGCTGACATTTTCATGCCATTTTTATTTCACCCAGACCAAATTTGAAAGTATTTCAAGAGCAAATGCATTCTAGTCATATTCCTATTTCTCTCAAAAAATACCACGGAATTGGAACAGTAATTCACACACCCTCTCTTAAACTGTTTAAAACTTGAAGATAGTTCACCATCTAAATCACTGGGCAGTTTTTACCCATTTTTATTGCAGTCGTATCCTTTAAACTTCTAGGCCGGATGTTCATTCTGTTCATATACTTATTGCCTTGTCATTTTGACTGCTCCTCGCTAATGCTCTCCAGCTTAAAAAAATATGGGTTGAAGGAAATTGGCTTTTGGCTCTTATCATAATAGCACAAATGGCAAGTCTCCAGGTGCCCTTAAGTGCCATAACAGAGAATATTTGCATATTTAATTTCACATGGTGGGCAAGAAGGGTGCCATGTTGTTAGAACACAGCTCAGAAAGCTGGCAAAAGGATTGCCCATTCTGAAGTGTTTGTGACATTGAATTATGAATCTTGATCTAAAATATTGTTGGATATTTGTTTGGAAAAAAAAGGAACATTTTAGTATGAATTATGGAAATGCTGTGCATATTCACATGATATACTTATTAAAAGAAAATTGTTCCCTTTGGTGTCATGTAGCTGTTATTTCTCTTTTCCTCATATTTTTTACTTTACCCCCAGAAATCTATACAATATCTTCATAGAATACTGTGCTAAAATATGTGCTATGTTAGAACAGTTGTTTCTGAAAATAAAGAAGGGGAAAGAGATAGGAAACTATATGCAAAGTCTATAATTATCAAAATATATATATAATTATCAAATATATATATATATAATTATGAAAATGATGACCCTTATGGGCAACCATGCAATTAAAATGCATAGTTTTTGCTCTAAGTATACTAATTGCTGTGATTCCCACTGATAAAATTTACAAACTACAGAAAATAAAAATTAAAATATTTTCTCTGTAAGGAGAATGGTATAAAATTCTCCTGTTTCAAAGATCAAGACTGGTCTACCATTTGTAAAACCATTACAACTTTTTCCATTTCCAACATCAGCAGAAACAAGACAGTCAAACCAAAAGAAACTGATTTCACAGTTATTGTTTTTCTCTGATTTGATTTAGCTTGTGGTTTTCATACCTATAATTTCAAGAACTACAAGATTTAAAAATTGCAGGCACACACAAGAAATGTAACATTGAACATCAGTAAATGACAGTCTTGTGTTCATACATTTTTGCCATATCACTGGCTACCTGCTATGGTGCAGACGATTGCAGACTTTTTAATATAGTAATAAGTCAATCACAGCTCTTAGACTTAGAAAAGAAAATGTCATGCCAGAGGAAAATTGCTAACAATTTCCATAAAATTAATGTAAATGAGAAAATCTGATGTGTTATATCATTGATGATTTTCAGGCTAACCATTTACATTAATGTATTTTGAAAGTGAATTTACTAAACTTAACAAAAATCATTTTGAATCTTAGTTTATAGAGTTATATTATTTAGATAGCTAAAATAAAGAATGAGAGGGTCAACCAAAGATGTCAAAACTCTTACATATACAGTTGGTTCCCTTCCTCCCACTATTATTTTTCTTCAGTAGCTTTTCCCCCTTAGATCTGATATTCAGAGCATGGAGCTAGTGAAAAATTCACTGTGGTGTTAGTGTGGAAACCAAAGGACATGCAGGAACCCTGAGATAATATTGAGAGCTGAATCACTCTGCACTGATTTCAGTCTGAATAGCATACGACTTTATGCAGTGTGTTTATATAAGTTTTACCTTAAGAGGCAAAGAAATCTGGATGGTGTGGGCTGGATTTCCGGAAAAGAGGCTAAATGGAGCCTATTCAAAATTCTCAGATCTGATTTGTACTTGAAGCATCTGATGCAAGGAAAAAAAGCTGACACTGTGGAGGAGAGTAGGTCTGGAAATTAATGGTTATAACTATGACAACTACTCTTGATATTTTAGTGTTTAAATTTTATAGGAATAAATAAAATACCAATATAAAAAAAAGACTGTTTTTTTATTGACTAGAATACCAATCAGCAAAGTAAAATGACTGTGAATTTAAAATGAAAGTGAGTTTGGTTTTGCTGATCACTGCTGGTAGTAAGTAGCCAGCTAGATGTCTCAAATCTCACTTTCAAAAAGCCTATTTTCTATTGGTGATGATAAATTTGCCCCTTGCTTATACTTATCAGTGGGTGTTCAGTTGTTACAGCAGATTGGAAGTGATTCAGTTCATTTCTTGGGTATTTTCAAAAGCATGGAAGGATTTCACACTCTGTGGAGTGCTACTTCACCAAAAGTAAAGAATATTACAGCTTATGGGAGTGATAATTAAAGCCAATAATAACCTAGAAGTCTCCCTGGCTCTGCAATGTTGGGAGTAATACTTTACTTTTGTATACCTGTCTGATTGGGGATGTTCTTACGGGCTCCTGAATCAGCCTGAAACTGCAATTCAAATGGAAAATGCTGAAATCATATTCCTAAGCTTTCATAGGGAGAGTTAAAATATGCAAATACATGTTGCAGAGATGAGCATTGTGAGCAAAGATGCTATGTTGTACAGGAAAAATAATAAAAGGCTATTTCAAGGTATGATTTACTGTCTTGTGTACATTGAGAATAAGGAGAAATATTTTGAGTCAATTGATGAAACAGGCTAAACTTACAAAGGAAATTCCTAGTGTATTCCAAATATTATGGAAGTAATACAATATAACCCCATACCATATAGTCCCTGACTGTAATGGGTATCTACTTTTTACTTCCCTTGTAAATTAGTGAAAGAACCCTCTTTGTGTTATTATGAAACAAACTAGATGAGATATTCCAAGTAAGATTCAGAGGAAAGAATTACATTGTTGAGAGTATTCAATCTCAGGTTTTATACTTTCATAAAGACACAAACAGAAATCTTCCCAGAAAAATGTACACTATGCTATGGTACATTTACTCTAGGTGGGAGGTGGGTAGGAAGTGGGTGAGTAAAAGTTATAAAAGTTTTTGTAAATAGGATTGTAAAAGTTATCATGATACGTTCTTTGTCTCTGAAAATTCAGCCTTTGAAAGAAAAATATATTTAAATTGATTTAATTTCTACATAAATCCTTGTGTTATAAACAAAAAGGCACTTACTCCAGTATGGTCTACTGTCTAATTAATATTAATATAATGAGGTTGACATCCAGTAGCCACAACAAACATCTGCTCAACCTTGGGAAAGTCACTTAAGTTGGCCTCAATTTCTGTATTTGTAAATAGATGTTGTCATTATCATCATCATATCTAAATCATAGAATGGCTATAGTCATTGTATTATTTGGTATATATAAAATGTTTAAAATAAGGCTATGTAAAAAATATGTTATAGAAAATGGTACATTTATTGCAATAATTATTATGTAAGGAGCTCTCTTTAATAACAATGCCGATGTATTTTACATGCAGTTATGACTCAACCCATCTTTATTTATTAATTGAAGAAGCATTTATTGTGTATTTTATGTGTGATTACCATCCTAGGCCACTCAGATATTAAATTACTATTTAGCCTAAGCCTAGACTGTCATAATACAGAGTCCTCTTAAAGAAACTTACAGAAGATGGAAATTTATTTCTCTCTTATGAAATAATTCTAAATTTGCAGACAGATCTGTTTCACATCATCCAGGAACCCAGTCTCCTTTCATCTTTTTTCACTGTCACCAAATATGTTGTCTTCATTAGGCAATGCCCTATCAGGTTTGTAGCCGTTGGAAAATGAAAATGAGGATATGGAAAAGGTATGCCTACTCTTTTAAGTGAAGTGCACACTTTATATCTGCTTATATTCCATCTGTGATATCTTAACTAACATGGCAACTCTAATTGCAAGGGAGACTGGATATGAAATGGAGAAAGACAGCATGTCTCTGCCTATTGCCAAGGAAGATGGGGTGAAGGGATTTTGTTTGACAGCTAGCAGTCTACCAAATAGACTTCTGAAGCTCACTGTCTTCTGGAGAAGAATGACAATTACAAGACAGCATGAAACTGATAATACAGTTATGCACATATTGTTAATTTAAGTAAGTCAGCAAGAGCCTCCATCACATAAGTGTCTTGATAAATCCAGTTTCTCTAAATTTGGTCCTTGACTCAATGGCAGTCTCTGATAATGTTTTCATCTGCAGTGAAGTAAGAAAAATAAAAATAATGTTATAAGTTTTCATAGATCAAAATTGTTTTCAACAAATTACTATTTTAATTGTATTTTTTTTTTTTGTGGTAACAGTTTACAACACTGTAGATGATTTAGGAGTATGGCTTCACACATACTCAAATGTACATTATTACATAACACCTACTGCCAAAGTTCCCATGATCCTTCAATATATCCACTGGACTCCTCTTCTTTGATTCCCACTCCCAACCTCCCCCTCAGGGAGCCTTAATTCTGCAATCAGATTTCTAGCAGTGTATTTCAGAAGATCTGTTGTGCTCCCCACTCTGTCTCTGATGAAACCTCTCACCCCACCCCCCACACCTCTGGCCTATATCCCAGTTCTTGTATGCATAAATAAAAATAAATCTTTAAAAACAAAAACAAATGCAAAAACACAACTCAAAGAGTATTGGATTAAGATTTGTTATATCTTCCTGAACTACTATTCAGTTATTAAAAAAATGAAATCTTGCCATATGTGACAAAATGAATGAAATTGGAGTTGATTATGCTAAATGAAATAAGTCAGAAGGAAAAATGTAAATACTGGATGATTTCACCCATGTAGAATATATTAGAAACAAAGTGAAGAAACAAACAGAACTAAACCAAAACTTACCCGAGAAATATGACTGTAGAATAAGACCACCCTCCTTCCCATCTCCATGTGACTTACCTTGCCCCTTTCAGGCCTAAATTTCAAGTCACCCCCTCACTTGGAACTTCCCTGAACTCTATTTAAAATTCCAACTTTTCCAATAGTTATCCCCATTCACTGTGTTGTTTCTCTCCCTATCACTTATTATTAAACATTATTTTATCTGTTTTTCACTGATATAGCTTTAGTGTAGTACAAAGTCAGAACCTAATAAATATTTATAAGAAAAATGAATCACTCAACATTTTGGCTCTATTGTAAGTCAAGGCTGGATTAACAAACCCATTTATTTCCAAAACTCATTAGAATCAACCTCAGTCAAGACTGAGAGTAAAATCATTGTTTTGTGCAATTTTAATATGACTACATTCTAAACCATGTAATAGTTCAGAAAATATCCATCCTGGAAATATTATTTAAGGAATTCTAACCCAATCAATAAAGGGTCGATTTTACTAGCATACATAGGAGAAATTCTTACTATAAAGAAACTGGGAAGTGACTATAAAATACACATTATTTTATAATTATGAATATTTGATGTTATTGATAGTTTTAAAATTGAAAGCAAATAAGAAAAGCAATTTAGAATTATAACTAAGATAAAATACTGTGAGCATGATAATAATCTTCGGCTATGTTATTTTTGAAAAGTGAACAAATAGTAAAGAAAAAATATTAGAAATATGTATTAGGAAGTAAAATAAGGAGGGCTTCCCCTGGTGGCACAGGCGGTTGAGCCCTGTGGTATGAAGCTGTCCGCAGTTTCTGCAGCGCTGGTTCAATCCCGGCTGGCGGGTGAGGGTCCCACATAGTGTAGCAGACCTCTCTTGTCATGCCCTCTGTTCCCCTCAGCAGTATACTTCAGTTGTCTGCCTGTTCTGTTCCTTGCTCTTTCTCTGGTGAATCCTCTCACCCTCCCGCAAATCTGTCCTGTACCACAGTTCTTGCATAAATAAATAAATATATCTTAAAAAAAGGAAGTATAAGGAAAATGATTATGTTTTTTACTTTTGACAATTAGAAAAATTTTCTCCAAGTACATATTTTACAAGCTTAAAGTAAATATTTTGTACCTTTATTAGTCAATTTAGAACGTACAAGCCAACTACACATTAACTAGATAATTAGACAAAAATAAGCAAGTAACATTAAAGCATAAAGATGACAGGAATACAAGTATACATCAGAGATACTGTGAATTTGGTTCCAGACCACCATACAAAAGAAAATAATGCAATATAGTTACAAAATTTTTGGTTTCCTAGAATATATGAAGGTTATGTTTTACTATATTGTAGTCTACTAAATGTGCAATAGTATATGTCTTACAAAACAATATACATACCTTAATTAAAAAATACTTCATTGCCCAAAATGTTAACCATCATCTGAGTCTTCAGTGAGTAGTAATCATTTGCAGTTGGAGGATCCTGTAAAAAATGCACTATCGCAAAGCTCAATAAAGCAAAGTGCAATAAAATGAGGTACGTCTGTACATGCAAGCTTCTAATTTAAAAAGAATAAGCTTAACTGATTTAATTTCCCTCAGATCATATAACAAGGAAATTCCAATCATATGTTATTTACAAAAGACACATCTAAATCTACATCATGCAGTGAGATTGCAAATAAGAATCTAGAATATGACGTATCACAGAAGTTAAAAGTACAACAAAAGAAATAAAGCAATAATGGTAGAACTATTATCCTAAGTATTAGTTTCCCAAGGCTAGGGTAACAAAGCACCACAAACAAAATGACTTAGACAACAGTTTTGAAGTCTCAAAACTTAGATGTCTAACATCAAGGTGTGGGCACTGTCATACAGTTTTGGACAGTTCTAGGGAAGGATCTGCCAGGCTTTCCCTCCACCCTGACCTTCTAGTGACCTCAGGAGTTCCTTGGCTTGTAAATGGCTCTTCCTGTTTCCCTTACATGGCATTATCTGAGTGCATGAATGTCTGTGTCCAACTTTCCCATTTTGGTATAAAGAAGTCAGACATATTGGAATAGGGGGTTACCCTATTCTGATATGACCCACTAATTGTGTCTTCAATGACCCTACTTTTAAACAAGGGAACATTCTGAAGTACTGGAGTTTAGGACATCAACAGATGAAGTTTGGGGGGACAATTCAATCTATCAAATCCAACAGAATAGCAAGAAATTACATAAAATGAGAAAAATAAATGTATGTGAAGCTATATACCATAATGAATGTATCAGTGAAAATTATGTGTCAAACAATATCATAGAAATATAAATAAAATGTTTTGGCATACAAAGGAAAAATCACAGAAACATAGATGAATTAAGTTAGTTATGAATAGAAGGAGAATGTGAGCCTGGCATTTTCACACTGCTGCCTTCTTGCTGGAGTTCAAGATATTAAAAAAAAAAAAAAAATAGACTGGGGCCTCCCCGTGATGCAGCAGTTGAGCGCTGGTTGCTAAGCTGCCCGCAGGGGGCGTGTGTCCTACATGGCGCGCAGACCTCTCCTGCCGCCCGCTGCTCCCCTCAGCAGTGTACTTCAGTCCTTCTGCCTGCTCTGCTCCCCGCTCTGACTCTGGTGAATTCTCTCACCCTCCCGAGCTTCTGACTGTACCCAGTGCTTGTACAAATAAATAAATCTTAAAAAAATACACTGAAGGTCACATTAAATATGTAATAATAAATTTTCTTAAAAAATTCACAAAAAACTTGTATCATAAAATTGCACTAATATTCGTGAAGAAAAAAAAATCACATGATCTAATGTTAAACTCAAATAATAACAAAAAATGAAATTGCAAAAATATATAATACAAATATGTTAATTAAACAAATCATTCAATGAATAGGAAACAGTTATAAAGTAAATTGGACTACTCTTTGGAAATATGGTTATTTGTTTTTGTTTTTAAATCCATTTATTTACGCACACAAGAACTGGAGTACAGGCCAAAGGTGTGGGGGGTGAGAGGATTCACCAGAGACAGAGCAGGGAACAGAACAGGCAGATTGACTGAAATACAATGCTGAGGGGAACAGCAGGCAAGACAGGAGAGGTCTGCCTCCCCACGTGTGTTGCGCCCTGGCTGGCCAGGAATCAAATTAGTGTTGCAGAAGCTGTGGACTGCTTCCTAGTGTGGTGAAAAACCCCTTGCACCACCAGGAAATATGGTTTAAAGGACGAGGAATAAAGTCAATAATGACAAATATTGACATTATATTTAAATAATTATTTTAAAATCTCTGCATTTTTCATCTTTCTGGTTGAATGATTTTGAGAAAATGCAAATTATTGTTTTAAACACTCATTGTACTGCTTGTTTTTTGATTCACAAAATTAAATGACTTCTGATTATAGTCCTTTTTATTGATTCACAATGTTAATGTTCTCAGGGAAATAAAAATAACTGAAATAGACTCTATATCAATTCAAAGGGACCAATAATCTAGAGAAAATTACTTCTGCAGAAGACCTTGGACCTGGAAGAGCTTTGAGGTGAGTTGACCATATTTTCAATCATGTTTAATATACTATAATGTGCTAGAGAAAATAAAGATGTACAGAAACCGTCAATTTATATTTGTCTTTATACAATGTTTGACAAAGACCAAAACTAATGTCACTTATTTATTAAAATGTGAACATTCCAAATTAACAACCAGCAAATCAAAGTCAATATTGTATTTCTTTGTAACTCATCTTTAGTTTTTTTTTTTTTTTAATTTTGCCTGCCCAATACCCTTGACCTCTACTTGTGTTATCAATACTCTGTTCTTGTATTCTTTAAAACAAATTCTTTGTTTTGTGGGCTTTTTTGCTGCCATCACCAGCATTCCCTATTGTTTTATCATAAGGGTAGGAATATGAAGAAATCTGATTTATCAGACTATTTTAGTCTTCCTAGTTATATAGTGTGTTAATAGGTTACCTCCTTATTTTTTTTCAGTCTCTTACAACTGATTCTCTATTATATAAATCCGAAGCTAAAAATAAGTAAAAATAAATGCTATCCATTACAATAAAAATTATCATAGGAATTTAATGATAGTTTATTAATTAGAAATATGTCATAATATCAATGAGACAAAAAAGAAAATTCACTATCAAGAGATCTTGTGTCATTTAATTAACTTTAATGTTAACGCATTAAGATTGCAGGAATGTGGGAGTATTTCCTAAAACTGTATAAAATACATGCTTCAAATCTACAACCCACATAAAATGATGATGTACCAAAAAAATTATACTTTTTAAAACCATGAGGAAAGCAAAGTTATCTGCAATTCCTATTATTACTTCATGTGCTTCTAAATGACCTGGCCAATATATGAATAAATAAAACACAGGAAAGATAAAACACTTAAAAATCATAACAAGTATGATTTTTTAAATGATAGCCACATATCTTGATGCTCTAGAAAATCAACTGAGAACCATTAGATTTAATAAGAACATTTATTAAAAGATACATATGTGATAACTTTACTTGCAGTATGATTTCTAAATATCTGAATTGGAGATAGGTGTTTGTGGGAAGTGGTATTGGGGTGTGTGTGTGTGTGTGTGTGTGAGTGTGTGTGTGCACGCAAACCTTTATTTTTTTTCTCCTTGCATCAAGTAACAGTTTATTCCTAATATGATTCTTTGGCTTTTTAAAATGAAGTCTTAATTTCATTGTATAGTACTTTTTTTTTTAGAAGCTGCATTTTTATTTAATTTTTGCATAGAAGACCTGGGGTGTAGGCCAGAGTGTGGGGGCAGGGTGAGATGATTCACCAAAGACAGAATGGGGAAAAGAACAGGCAGATTTACTGAAATACACTGCTCAGGGGAGCAGCAGGCAAGATGAGTGGTCTGCTGTGCCATGTGGGTTAGCTTCCAGGCCAGGCATGGAACTCATGCCACAGTGGCTAGTGATAGCTTGATATCACTGAGATTTAACCCCTAGGACACCAGGAAGTCCCAGTACTTTATTTTTATAAGCATTATGACAAAAATACTTTTGTTTCTAGTAAAAGTGTTTTTGTATTATGTTAGGATACATCTGTACATAATACTTTTTTTAAAGATTTATTTATTTATACAAGAGCTGGGGTACAGGCCAGAGGCTCGGGAGGTTTAGAGGATTCACCAGAGACAGAGTGGGGAGCAGAACAGGCAGACGGACCGAAAACACTGCTGAAGGGCACAGCGGGTGAGACAGGAGAGGTCTGCCGCACCATGTGGGTATCTCCCTGGCTGGCCAGGAATTGAACCTGCCCTGCAGAGGCTGTGGACAGCTTCACAGCACTGTGCTCAACCTGCTGCACCACCGGGGAGGCCCTCAAACCTTTACTTTAACAGCCAAATAAAATAGTGGGAAAACCTTCATCCATGTTGAAGGGACTCCATTCCACCAGCCCCATGCTCATGGGACCACCGTTGTTGGATGTCCTTACATATAGTACAGAACTCTCCTTCTGAGCAATTCTGCTTAACTCTGGTTTTCTCATAAATACTGCAATTCTTCCTGCTCTATTCTTAAATTATCTTCTACCTTCAAATTATTCTCCTGACTGAGAAAAATCAAAAACTACTTGAAGACAATGTAATGGAATGACAGTCTAGATGGTCAT
This sequence comes from Talpa europaea, assembly GCF_964194135.1. NCBI lineage: Eukaryota > Metazoa > Chordata > Mammalia > Eulipotyphla > Talpidae > Talpa > Talpa europaea. Next base: position 32,159,033 of record NC_140083.1, on the reverse strand, counting down.
ATCTGGAGTCAGAATCTCAGGTTTCATTTTCTCTTCTGGTACACTAGTAAGAACCCTCCCTGGGAGTCCTCTTTTCTCCCTAAATCTTTGTGAACCATAGTCTCATTTTTAAAATCCCCCTCACAAGATCTGTAGTTAAGAACTCAACTTCTAAAAGTGTCCACCTTTCACCTTCCCAAAAAAATAATGAAAAGAATAAGGGAAAATAATTTGTATAGCTAATATTCTTATGAGAGATATTCCTGTGCCTTAAATGAGGATCTAGTTCATGAATAAGATGTTTAATATTTTAATCAGAAGCATTTTTCTTTGAACACCATCCCACATTCAGAACTTCCTTTATTTTTGCAGAAATAGAATGCCAGTCTAATATGGTCACTTGAAAGAAGGCAGTGTATGCCTGAAAAACAAAAGTTAACTTCTGCCTTTAAAGACACAGAGGAAAGGAAATACAGGAATTTGAAAATAACATTTTGTCTCTACTATCTATCCATCATGTACATGTTTAGATCTGTTGGGCTTAGAACAGTAACCTTCTTAGTAAAATAAAATTTAAAAATGAAATAAAATAAGTGACATTGTATTTCAGCTATAATCAGGAATGTATAATGTATTAAAAAGGCAAATTACAGCAGCTGCCCCTGAATAAACTGCCACCAAATAGCTATAAATGGAAATGGGTGGGAACATGTGAATAAAATCACAAACCTTTACTGCAAAACATAAAAAGAACTGGAATAATTTAAGATATGACTCACATTTCTATATTTTCTCGTCAAACTTAAGTTCAAGATATTTTCAATAGAAATCTCAGCCATAAACAGCCTCCTTGGTGGCACAAGGGGTTAAGTATCAACACTATGAAGCTATTGCCAGTCACTGTGGCATGAGTTTGATCCCCGGCCTGGGAGCTACCCACATGGCACAGCAGGCCTCTGCTGTCTCACCCACTGCTCCCCTCAGTAGTGTATTTCAGTCAATCTGCTGGTTTTGCTTCCCCACTCTCTGGTGAATCCTCTCACACCCCACAACTATGGCCTGCACCCCAGTTATATGCATAAATAAATCAATCTGAAATCTCACCCACTTTAACATGTGCGTATACACACACACACACGCACACATAACTGTGTGTAGAGTCCAGATGGGCACAGAGCAGGTTTTGTATGATTCAAGCAGACCAGACGGGTAAAAGAGAGTCCTGGAGCCCTTCGTGGCTTTCTCAGGCTTTTATTGAGCTTTTACATGTAGTGCAGCAACAAGGTACATAGCAGGCAGGGATGCTGGGGGACCAGGAGGCCGGTAGGCCTCTAAGCACCCCCTGCAAGTCTTCACTCTGGGCTTCTTTCTCTCTTCTCTCTCTCCTGCCTCTTCCTCTGCTTTTGCTTCTCTGGGAGAATATATGAATACTGAGCCATGGCCCACAGAAGTAAACAACACAGCTTACAACAACGTAACAACTGCATGTGCCCCATCAGGCAGGGCATCCTAATGTTGGGAGGGCAGAAAAGCCTGAAAACCATTTACCCTATGTTGTGTTATACAAATACATATGTATTTGGAAATATAAAAATATAATAATTTATGTGGTAGGATTTTAGGTAATTTCAAATCCCAGGATATTAGAAAAAGAATTAGTTGGGAGAGCTAGTCATGTAAGAGATGAACTATATTTGTACACTATAATAGTGAAAACTATTCCTGTAATTAATTGGTTTAAGAACAAATGGGCAATTAACTAGTCCAGTAAACTCTGGTCAGGTACATGTTTTATAGATGATGGATAGATAGAAATATTTTACATATCTGTGTCATCATCACCTACATATCACATACCTTGTGATATTTTCCACATTTAATAAATTTACAAATCATTATCTTAGCTTCTTTGAAATATACACCTTTAGATTATCTCAGATGAAAAGATTTTCACATAAGGGTACATTCATTTATAAAAATGATCAGGAAAATATTCATCTTGCAAGGTGTAATGAAAAACATTTAGAATCAATTAAGATCTAATAGAAAATCTAGCTGTTGAACAACGGTCCTGGTGACACAGAAGTATTTCTGGCAGTTGGCCTTGAAAAATGGAATTTAAACAGGTGTTACTGAGATGGGAAAGACATCCCAAGTGTTAGGGAATATTAAAATGTTACACCAAGTCCAAGTCCTGAAGGGCTTTTTATCCTTCAGTTATTGGTGCATAAAAAATTGCACCAACACACAGTGGTTTAAACAACAAACTTGTAGTATTATACTGCAGGTCTGCGAATTTCATTTACTGTTGATAAGAATAAACATTGATTTCTTGCCTGGGCTAAGGAATGGTTAGGTTTATTACCCTCCCTAAATTGTCCCAGTTTGAATGTGTGGTGGGGCATGTATGATTTTGCCCAGCACGGGAAGGTTGTCCTGGCCAGGGCTGGTTCCTGTTTTATGCCCTGATGCAGGGGTAGTTTCTGGCAACCTATGACCTTGAACTGGAATACACAAGGTGGAAAATGAGTGAATGAATGAATGAGTGAATGAATGAATAAAAATTGTTTGGTTCTAGAAGTGTTGTGGGTCTTTAGAAATTGGTGCTGTTGTTATGACCAGAGATATTTGCAGGAACTTAATTCTTTTTATACCAAATAGTTTATGGTAAAATTGATTTCGTTATACACCATTTCACTTAGTCACAGCTTCCAAGAACCTACTGACAGCATTAAGTGAGGACTTAATGTACATAAATCTTTGTCTCATCTACATGGTTCTGTTGCTCTGGACTAGACCATTGACCTCAGCTGGGCTGTGGTCAGAAGATATGTTGGTTGGGACTGACCTCTCACTTTTTTAGCTATAGGTTGGCTGTCACTGGTGTTTCTTATTATCTAGTAGGCCTATACATGTGGTGATGTAAGGATATATTCTTAGATTGTCGGTGACTCTGTGAAAGGGAATTTTAACAAATAAACATAATTTTTCTTCTAAAGGTCATTCAGACATAAGAATATATTTTTAGATCTATGAAAGAACATTTCCAAATTGAATACAGAAAATACAGAAGCTGTGGTTGGGAAGACTTGCCTTAAGGTTGATGTAGCAAGCTAAAGCATTTCCAAAGTGAGGTGGTGATTAATTCCTGTATTTTCTGGGAACACCTCCTTGCATATGTGGGTATCAGGTAGGAGTTCACAGCAGGACTAATTTTAATGATCTTAGTGGTTTGACTGAAATATCTCAAATATCTTTCAAGAAATTACATCTTCTCATCATCCACATTGCTTAAACTATGTGTTCTAAAAACACAATTACAGCTTTCCTGAATATACTAAAAGAATAAAAGTCACCAGTCAACTGTCTGGCTGGGCATTTACCCACAAGGGGATGGGTAACTCTGGGTGTTTTATTGGGGAACCATTATCCTTGTTTCTCTTCTCTCTAAGAGTATACTCCTCCTGCCCCCACACACATGCATCCATTCGGGTCAATATTATCACATTGCTAAACAGATTTTTCAGACACAGATGTAGCTTCTGAGAAATAGACATTTCAGATAACACAAAGAAGAACCAAATGATAAACTGAATTTTGTATCTAATCAAGGAATAAAAATTTCATTAAAATCAGCTAAAATATGCTTAAGTGAATTGCATTCAGGAAAGGGGTCACCTTATCTTCCATACCTTTCAAATTCCTTTTGACTAATACTGTCACTTATCTTATCATTCATCTTTTTTTCTCTATATGCCATTATGAATGTGTGTGCTATGCCTATTGTTGTCTCCATAAGACATATTGAGTAAAAAGAAAGAAAGTATAAGTATATTCTAATCAAGTCTCTGCAGGACTTTAGATATGACAGATACTAGTTCAAACCTGATCTACTCAACTATAGCCTATGTCAACATTAGAAAATAACTTAGCAGTTTTTAAGGCACATCTGTAAAAACAGGGCAAATAATTTGGAAAACACTGACTTTTATGAGAATCAAATTCACAGACATAAAGTCATATAATTAAATCAAAAGGTAGACTGAACAGGTGTGATAAAGACTGTTTCTGCTGATAAATACACAGAAACATATAATGGTGCTGGAAAAAAAATTCAAATAGAGCTGCAGAGTATTTAGATTCAAGTACTATTATTAATGGTGGATACAGGACAATCTACATTTCTCAAGTTCCTTAGAGCCCATGTACAACACAAGGAATGGTCCCAAACGTTAACTCTGGATTTAGGTAATAAAAGTATATCAATACTGGTTCATCAGTTTTAACAAATAAAACTACACTAATGCAAGCTATGGAAGACATTTGAGGGGGAGTAGGGAGAGGGTATACAGGAGCTCTTAGTACTTTAGGCCCAATATTCATATAAATTTAGAACAGCCCTAAAAAATAGACTATTTTAAAATGTCCAATGGGATTGGTAATCAATTATGGCTACTATGTCTGTAATTGAATAGAATGGTCTTAAATATATTTTGAGTTAAAGAGAAATTTATAATGGGAACTTTAAAAATTAAAAAATGCCACATTAAGATTTGTAGACATTGGGCCTTCCTGGTTGTGCAGGGGTTAAAGTCTCAGCATTATCTTGCTATTGCCAGCCACTGTGGCATGAGTTCAATCCCCAGCCAAGGAAGTGACCCTCATGCTGCAGCAGACCTATCCTGTCTTGCTCACTGCTCTCTTCAGCAGTGTATTTCAGTCAATCCACCTGTTCTGCTCCCCACACTGTCTCTGGTGAATACGCTCACACCCCTGTACCTCTGGTCTACACCCCAGTTCTTGTATGCATAAATAAATAAATCTTAAAAAAAAAGATTTGTACGGGTATCACTAAACCATTACTTAAAAAATAGTGTATAGTTTTAATTCTATTCCTCAAATAACAAGAAATAGAGAAAACAATAAAACAAAAATGTAAACCAAAAGAAAAAAAGAACTTTTTTTTTAAAACCAACCTTAAAGAAGGAGAATGCCAAAATACCACAAGCAGTCCTAAACAGCACTAACAAAAATCTAATGAAGTAGATGCAGTTTTGGAAATAGGACTAAGGACACAGGATTCTGCCTTCTCTGAAGAAATAAATATCTTTGGAAGAAAATTGTTAAGTTATAATTCACTATTTGGAAGCAGTAGTGGTATTGTCATTATAGATGGAATTTATGTTTTTCCATCTTAAGTCTATTAGATAGGCATCAAGGCCTACTCTGGCCACCTTCATCCCTCCTGTAGATCTTTATAGCCTGGATTAATTCTGGCAGTCACCTTGAGGTGATTTAGAGCAGGCTACTTAGCCTATCAAATAGCACATCTTACTTCTTTAGGCACATTGTACTATTCAGAGCAAAGTCTTCTGTTAGATTTTTTTTTTCATTTTTAATATATATGATTTTTATTTAAAATATTTATTGAACATTTAAATAATTCACTATACATGAAAATATAGTGGTGAGAATCACACTACCTCTGCCTAATAACTTCTAGTGAAATATATTCTTTCAGCATGTAAGAAAAGCATTTGATTACAAAAAAGCCGCAACTATTAAATGATTTTTTCTCTAGATTTATTTTCTGCTTCGTCTGGCTGATCATATTTCCTTCAGTGATTTTAATTAGTCTTTCCCAAGGCATGTGGCTATGGAAATCTTTCTATAAAATAAAAGAAGTAACACCTATAGAATAGATTAGTAGAAATGACTTAGTCTGCATTGCTGATTCTTCAAATCTCTAAGGATCACTTCAAGAGAGAATTGCTAATTAACTATACGAGTAGTCCTCTAATAGAGTGACAGATTGGGTACCTGAGGGCAAAATCAGTGGATAAGAATATAAACACATGATTTTAAATTATATATAGGACATTTTCTGATACTTAAATGATCTTCTTGGCTTTGGCTCGAAGCTATTTAGATGTGTGATGAAGACTATCTCCAAAGAAATAAAAATTAAAATTGGAATTGTTGCCATGTCTTACTCTATAGTGGCCGTCTATATTTTCTTACTCCTTTCCATTTATATTCCCTCCTCCCACATAAAGCATTCTACAATGCTTTGTAGAATTTGCTTAAATCTACAAATTTCTAGCTATGAGATTTGCTAGACAAAAATGAAATACAAATAGATCTCCATGTTTCATCTTAATTTGCTTACTTGATGAGTGGAGTTCAAAGATAATATGAAAAATCATGAAAGTGTTAAAATTAGCATTTTTAGTTCTACCTCCAGCTTTTGCATTTAATCTCTTCAAATAAAATTTAAGTATGCAATTTCTTTAAGTACCAGATATTTTTTTAACATTTAGGTATGAATGTAAACTTGATACCCGGCAGAAATTATTTAGGAGCTTCTCTCATTCTCTCTCTTTCTGTGCCCCCACCTCTTTTTTTAATAATTTATTGGATTCCATCCTCAAACAACTGAGATTAAGTCCCTGCAAGAAGACAGTTCAGTTGGTAGTTCCATTGTTATTGAGATGCAGTCACCAAGCAGATGTTTTCTATGGGAAATAAATACATAAAAGTATTTATAACACATTTTAAATGCATATTTCATATATTTATATCCTCACATAAATGGTTATATTTTGTATTATGTATTTATTTAATAAATACATTGTATATTATATAATGCATTATATATGCATATGAGTTTACATGCATATAAAACATGCAAACCTCACAAAACATGAAGTTTGCATGTTTCCTCACAAAAAATAAATTGTGCTCTATAGATAACCATGACATTAGATTTTTACTTATATATTTTATCAAGTTATTCAATATTTTTAAAGTAACTCCTACATTCTTTTTACATGTCTAGCATTTCAAATTCAAGACTTAACTGACTGCACAATTTCTATCGCATACATTTTTCATGGAAAAGATCAAATATTATTGATGAGTTTTTCAGTTTTTCTTCTCTCCTCACTACAGTTCTGATTTAGTCTGTTTCTCTATACTTGCATGATGAAGATTGTGGAATGGCAAAAGTGTAGAAAGGACAAAGGCATCTCTGTCAGATTATCACAGGAAAATATTCAGACTGAAAGATTAACTGCTGTCCAAACCAGCATAACAATAACTTAGAGGAAGGAACTGGGAAAATACCTGGCAAAATGAACTCAACTGAGGTAGCAGGATGAAAACCTGTCAGCAGCTTTCAAAATATAGACAATAGAAAAAGACAGATAGTTTTAATAAGAATTTCTCTAGACAGGGCCTTCCTGGTGGCACAGGCGGTTGAGCACAGTGCTGTGAAGCTGTCCACAGCCTCTGCAGGCCAGCCGGTGAGGGTCCCACATGACGAGCAGACCTCTCCTGTCTCACCTGCTGCTCCAAACTTGAGTTACATAGCTATGGTTTTGATAAAGTGACATATTTTAATTTGAGTAGAGTGGACAGATTTCCAGCCACCCCAGTCATCCCAAGACCAGTATGCAGGCCGTATAAAATATGGAGATGTGATTTGAAGTACTACATTAAAAATTCATTGTAATTATTTCATGCAAAAGAAAAAGGTGATAGTTCCATAATTATTTTTATTAATTGGTATTGTTATCATTTTTTACAAAATGGCATTGTTTATATTTTACCATGTGCTGGTTCTATTAAAATAATTCTCAAGGTAAGATTAGGGGACTATGCCCCAGTAGGAAATTAATAAGAAGTAGCAAAGTTTGGGATACAAAGAGGAATTTGAAGTAATTCAGGATATATTGGGTGATTCTTAAATCCCCTCACCTTGCAAATTATACAGTTCTACTATGAGTACATTACTGAGGCAGAAAAGAACATGACATGAAAAGTTTCTTTATTACTTATTAGGTAACTGGAGAGAGAAAGCAGGAAAACTACTGGTATCATTGTGACAAGAACCGCTATGCCAGGTATTTAAATTTTGCTGATGGGACCAAAAATAATTTCATTTCTGATAAATTGATGCTTGAATTTTTAGTCTAAGTAAACAGCTTTAAAATCTTTAATGACCAAAAAAATCTGCATCCAATTAATTTATCTAAGAATTGAGGTTTAAAAGCTCCTTGCAAAGCTGATTACATAATTTTATTTAAGTGAAAATAAGGTCAGATTTTAAATTATGGAAAATTTCATTCTCTATCATCATTGGTGTCCTAAGCATGGAAATTGTCCATTTCCATTTTATAATTGATAAATATATTGAATATATTTTGTATTGTGAGCCAAATTCTCTTGAACTTGGAGATGTTTATTTGTTCAGCCCTTTTGGCAAAAGAAATTCAACATGCTGAGTTTGTCTGATGATTGTGTGGGGAGAATTGCCAGTGAATCTCCAGCTGTTCAAACTACTTCTCAACAACATTCAGAGCAATCATTGCTGGTATGGTATTGAGATAGATTCTAGTCCTGTAAACAGTGCTCAAAACTGACGCCTTGCTCTGGAAAGCAGTTGCTGCTTCATAAATTGTACATGCCATAAAAATTGCCTGACAGGAGAAGTGAAGTTGATAGGTGATTACTACTGAAAGAATGACTGACAGCAAGACAATGCAAAGCATCTTTGACTGAGGGAAATGTGGCCCATAGAAAGCTGCCTTTTCAACTCATGTGAAATAGTTTCTACTAGAATAAATAGAAACAGCTCTTAGCTTAGAGATTTTTCCTAAAATGACTGATAATGAGCAAAAGGGGAAAATATGTAGAAGTCATAGATTGATTAGGGGAGAAAGGTACTTCATAGGAAGTAAGATTCAGATTTGTACATCCAGAGATAACTGATGCAAATCAGTAATGGAAATTTGTCTTCCTCACTGTAGACTTACAGAATTATAAGCACCTGGGGGGAGCCTTTGTCTCAGCATTTTAAAAAATGCCACAGATTATTATCATAAATAGCCAAGTTTGGAAACCACAGTTAAAGATAACTATTATAGCACTCCCTGTAAAAAACTGGCTTCCACCCAACATACTTCAATATTATCACTTTTATTCACTTATACCACTGATTTTATGTTAATGTACATTTACACTATAATAACCTGTTTTTCATAATATTATGATACACATCTTTTAATCTCTGGGGTAAATCAAGCAATCATTTTCTTTTTATAGTAAATTTCAAATATTATCTGTTATCTGAAAAGTGAGGTCCAGCCTCTTTCGATCAAGTTTGGAGAACAAGAAAATTTCTTGCACTCTTTCTTTTTACATTTATTTTACTAGACTCTTAATATTTTATTATCACACCAAACACTTCCAGACAATAAGGTGAGTATAACAAAAATATCAATTTTATTATTTTTTGTTAAGGATTACATCCCAGAAGTGGGAGTTGATACAGAGATACTGAAGTTATACAGGGTTTTAAACTAGCAAGGAGAAAACAAAGCAAAATACACAAGGAAATATATTCATGGAGTTAAGAATAGTCAGTATTTTGGTGAGCCAACCAAAGTGGTTAGTATTAATAGAAAGGATCATAAAACTAGGCGAAGAGTTTTACAGTGATTGGAAACAGGAATTTCAGAGTAGATGAAGAAACAATGCAAGTTCAATGTAAAAATGGAAGCAGCCAACATATGGACAGATAGAAATCTCAGAGACATATAGTACTGTGTTATAGAAAATTTCTGAAATTTTTCAAAATAAGCCTGACTTTGGTGTGTCATGGTTATGTTGAAAATAAAGATAATTAGCTTTAAAATGATACAATGTTTAATTAATTAATTAAATTATATCTTAATGTGGTTATTCCTATTACACCTCAATAAATAACAAGAGTTGGGCTAAGGGAAAAACAGTAAGTAGGTAAGAGATTAAAGTGTCTTGAGAAAAATGAAATGTTGTAGAAGATTGGAGAATGACTGACAAAAATGGAAGAGGAACTATAAAAGTCATATGGCATGGACCAAATAAGGAGAAATGTTTTATTGTATTAAAATGGTATTCTGGAATGGGAAGAGGCAATGAAGATAATGCCAGCATTTTGTCCTGATACTGACATAGTATATGTACAAAAGGTATTTCCTTGTTGTCAGTAAATTTGAACATGATAACAAATTTCGATCATTTATTATATGTTTAGAACTATATTTTATAATTAAGGGTGGTGAATAAACAGATGAAGAATATGTACTTGTATTCTTAAAATAAGTTTAGTTTATTTAGGAGGATAAATATGCACACATAATAACATATAAACAAGAGTGCAGGAAGAAAGTAGTTGAAAATATTGATCATATCCTAAATATTCTCAGCACTGGGATTCCAAGTCACAAATCTATCATTATGGTATGGAGAAATTATTTTTCTAAGTTCAGGGGTATAGGCAATGATTTGATTCCCTAGATTAGAAGCTACAAAGAAAAACTATAAATGTATGCCTTATATCTTATTATTTAAAAAAGAATATTAAAACCTTAAGTTAATGCCGAAGGTTAGTATTTTTCTTGATAGTGAAACATCTCCTGGAGGGACACCAAGAAAGCAGACAGTAAGAGATTCACCACTTGAATGATTTATTGTGTTAAAAAGAAACAGATGGGAAAATATATGGTTTTTACTTATTTAGAATTATGAAGAGAAAATGGTAATTTGAATGCATTTGTTAAATTTGTTGTATATCACTTATAATTTATTTTAATACATATGTAACTATTTACAAAAAATACCCTGTAGGTATTATTAGATGAGAAAGTGTCAAAAAAGTATGCAATTGGTGGGACCTTTCAAAGTGACTCACAACAGGCTCGGATAATTTCATTCATTAATGACTTCATTCAACTTTTAAATAGTTCTGTTATTAAAGTTTAGTGGCAGAAACCAATTACAAAACCCCATAAACAAATGTGAACAGTAATTGTATCAAGCTAACCTGGAGAAAATAGTACCTGAATTGAGATTCTAAAGGATGAGAAGGGACTAATTAAGAAAGAAGAGTCATAACAAGGTGTAAGCTCCCCTGATGTGAGGAATAACTGGAAGTTTGTTTCACAGAACTGGATGAGGGGTCACTGTGACTGGGCAGAACTTAGTGTGAAACGGAGCTGACCACCAGAGGAGGAAAAGGGACAAACCACACAAAATAATTTTGGCCATGCTCAAGATATTGAATTTCTATTTGGAAACATAAGAAGCTATAAATAGTATTTAGTAATAGCCTCAAAAAAGTCTGCAAAACAAACAAGCACACAAATTTTATCAGTGCACAACGTTAAGATTACTTAGCTCCCCAAGGTATGGATTTGAAAGGATCAATTCAAATATGTTCCTCATTTGCTCTTATTCCACTTTTGGCCATGTGTTAGTCTAGACATTTTCTTTTCTTGTGCTAGCAGAGGCCTTGGAAGGCCTAAAAAGATCTGGGCTTGGTACTGAATCACTTTCATTTCAGATTAAAATTTGACTAAAGCAAGCCTAAGGCTGGACCTAAAGTCAAGGGGTAGATAAATATACTCCGCTATTCTACCTATTGGGAAAGGAAGAGCAGTAAAGACTTCTGCACATTAATCTAATGTACCATGCCAAAGAAAATGTTAAGTGTATGGTGTGTGCATGTGCCTTCGGGTGTGTGTGTTTGTGTGTGTGTGTGTGTGTGTAAGAGACAGTGGGGGGGGAGGACAAGATGGGAAGGGAAGAGAAGGGGAAAAAAGAGTAAGTAGGAATGAAAGGAGAGAGAGAGTAACTCTATAATATCTTTTAAAAAGATTTTGATGACCGAGAGCAAGCAAGCACTCTGTCATGTTCTCTGGTTTTGGATGAGAGAGGTGACTATACAGAAAAGTGGATATAGTGGAAAATATTTAAGATACAATCAACAAGACTTGATGGTGCCTTGCCTACTAGGAAAGAGTGAGAAGTTAGTGAAGTTGGTGTGAAATTTCTCCATTGACAAACTGAGCATCTGATGATGCCCTTGATTGGAAGAAAGTATTAGCAAAGGACCAGATTAATAGACCTAGACCATGATTTTAAAAAATTTCGCTTTGGAAATATAAAAGTGAAGGTGCTTTAGAAAAATTCAATAAGAGATTAACCAGAGAATTAGATTTTGTGACCTCATCTTAGAAGACAATCTCTGCTAGGGATATAAATTTGGAATAGATGAAGTTACCTAAAAAAGAGCAATGAGAAATGTTGCTAAGCTAGATCTTCATGGAAAACCCAGGCAGAAGATGTTCACTTGGTAGAGGAATCAGAAGAAATGGTAGTAATAGACCTAAGTGAGGGGCATGCTTTAAAAAAAAAAAAAAGAAGAGTCAAATGCTGCTTTGAGTTAAAATAAAACAAAAACTGAAAACTTTTCATTCAATTTACTGTTTTGCTGACATGATGTAGGATAAAAAAATGATTAGGCTTAAGATTGGATATAGGGGGCTAGCTTTTAGATGAGAAGTATTCTAGTAGGGGTCTGTTTGCTTTTGATTTTTTATGCCATTTAATTGTAGTTGGCATGTCACAATTGCCCATGCCTGCCACCAAAAATAACCAAATAAAACCAAATCTATGGTTATTGGGCTGTGCATCTCACATCTATGGGATTCTATCATTCTCATCTCTAATTCTATCTTATGTAAAAGAAAACACTCTTTAAATTGTGAGAGTTAAAAATGCATGCCCATAAAAAGTGGAGAGTGGCATTTAAAGTGTATGTAGAGTTGGCTCTAATAGCAATTATAGTGAATACAGCATTCCAACAGAGGATGTTGAAACTTGTTGTTGATCTGCTGTTGGGCTGCACCATATTGGATGTCAGTCAAGTGAGTGGTGAAAATAACACCCTCATAAAAACAATAAATATGAGAAGTATTACATTAAATGAGATATATTTAAAATAATAAAATTTAACTTCTTGGTGTATTAAGGATGGGAGTGCTGCATTTAAGAGATAAACTTTTGGTTTTAAATGACTCTATAGTATATCTGGAACATATTCCCCCCAAAACTAAAGTTTGAAGTAAGAAATACATGAAAATTTAAATGAGCATAAAAACTTTTTTTTTAACTACAGAGAGACCACTTTGATATGTTTGATAATAATGACCTAAGTGCTCACTATGGATACCAGAAATATTCAGTAGTGTAATTATGTTTTGTATGATTGAGATTCACAGTGAATATTAGAACAGGGAAAAGATCCCCCAGTCTTTTTTCCCAGGAGAAACCATTATCAGAAACTATTATTACTCAGATGGTAGTAAGGACACCCACAAACATACCAACACATAAACCTTTACCATTCTATTTGAAAGTGATCTGTTTGAAAGCTCAAAAATTCCTGTGATAGAACACATGGAATGATTCAAAGAAGATAGGAAAAAACTACAAAACTTTATTTTTACATCCATGATAATAGCTCAATATTTTATAAAATATAAATTAGATTCCCTAAAATGATAGCCAATATGTAAAAGAACTATATTTGAATACTAAAAGATAATTTCACACTGTTGCCCCCATAAGCTAAACAGTGACTATAATATCATTGAGGACAAATAAGTGGATTCAGAATAAAAAATTTCATTAAATCCTTCTCAATCTGCAGAAAGTAAAACAAGACTTCAGTATTTCCTTCTATATAGATTCTGATCTTCTTAGAGGCAGGTAATTCTACTTTAGTAAGAAACACTGATGGGTAGTATGCTTAGAGGATGAAGAACTCCTGTTCCACTTAGTATCAAAAGGCTTCTGACATTTTCAGGTTAATTCTTAATTTTGAACTGTAACATTTTAATATTCCTCAACTATCTTAGGAATTTATTTTGGGTCTGCTGTGATTTTTCTGTAATTATTTTTGTTGTTTCACTTTCATTTGGGTTGAAGTAAACTTGGTTACGTGATTTGAATACAACAAATGGGCACAGTTGTTAATTTAATATTTTAAGTTCCATTTGAGTAATCATGTGATTCTCTTACTCATCAATCGTTTCAGGAGCCTGAATAAGACAATTTACATATCTATATCATCTTTGACTGTTTACTTCTATTCTTTCAACCTATATGTTTTGCATTTGTATAATGGTAATAACAGATAGCCTCAGATTCTTTATTCTCACAATCTAAGAAGTGTTAAAAAGTCTGTCATGTAAAACACTAATTCTGATTACACTAGGAGCACCTAAAGTTATTGGTATGTTAATTGAATGTGGTTTGGGGAAAAGTGTCATCTGCCTTACAGTGTTCATTTGCATATTAATAACAAAACTTTTTTCTGTAGAGACATTTTGTGATTAAAGTACTAACACAAGAACTTGCTTAGAGTCTATATGATCTCAAATTATGAACTGAAATAGTCATAATTTCTAAAGAAAAAGTTTTCTCAGCAAGCTGTTTTCATAAAGGAACAAAGAAACAGATTGAAACTACTGATATGTCTATACACACCAAAAGGCAATGAAGGGTATTTTCTAAGACAACTTACTGAAAATTTATGGATCTTTTGAAAAATAATTGCCTTCATAGCATTACTGTATTTTAAAGGTGAGGTTTCCAGTGTTCTTGCAAGGAGGGTTCTTATGAGAGCTTTTCCCCACAAGGTTAAAATAAGGTTGAGGATTCTGGAACTCCTACCACCATGGACAGCGGTAACTATAAGACTTTGAAATAGTGATATCACATACTTAAAAATATTTAATTCCTTCATATGTGTGGGAACCCTGCCTTGCTTATATCTGGGACCTACTAACAAGGCCTCTAAATTCTATTTTAGAGAGCTCCATTTCTAATTTCCTTGACCAACTTTGCTTAATTTTAACTTCTAAAAAATTATGTAGTCTGTGCTTATAATTTCTGCAAAAGTTTTCAGAAAGTTGTGTTTTCTAGAAAGAGATCCTTTTTAAAGAACTCCCATTATTTAATCCAGCTGCTTCAGACTCTGCTTTGCAATTATGTAGTTTCCTTGGTTGAATATATACTCATCATATATCATGAGAATCATAATTTTGTATAACTACATTGTGGTTTTGTAATTTGAATTATGTAGCATTCCATGTGACATGCTATCCATTCTTTTTTGTAATCATCATTTCGATTTTTCTTTTGGGAAAGGGGATAAAATTTGTTCTCAGTTTACCATAACCTATAAATATATATACATCAACATTAACTATTAACTAGTACCCTGTCAATTTTTGCTGTCTCTTTATTTGTAGCTTTAGATTTTTCCTTCCGAGTTACTTTCCTTTCAAAATAGGTATATGCTGTAGAGAGGCAACTTTTGACTTTCTCTAATTTATAATTATGTTGTTAAAATTAATATTATTATCCAACAATTAGTTATGGTGATATATTTGCTTTTAACCATTCACGCTTATCGCTGGTCGAAATATAACTTTTAGTCAAGTAGAAGAAATGAAACTGAGACCCTTAATTGACCTCATGAAAGTACTGAAGTAGGGATGAAAGGTGAGGTACCATCTTCCCTGCCCCACTTACATACAGCCTCCTTAAACCACAACTCCTGGAATATTTAAATCAGTTTTCCTGAGCAGAGAAATTAGGGATGGGGTCAAAAAACCTTGTGTGGTGTATAATTGAGCACATGGAAGCCTGAGATCCATTTTTTTCTCTTCTTGCTTCTACAGACTCGTGTGGCATCCTGGTATAGCAGGTTAACAGAAGGGATGGTATTTTATAATGTTAGTCAATTAATTTCTCTACCCCTCTTGCTTCCTTACTCTAGCTGCTTTTGTAAATCCTTTGTAGATAACCCTTTTTTATTTTCCTTTTTTTCTACACATTTGCTTTGCATTTGCCTGGAGTTCTTCAGAGCGCAGGTGAGGACTCGTAAGGGTCACTTTATTTCGGTTGGGTGTCCTGGAACAGGGGTAGGCATAAATAATACATGACACTCTGAGTCACATTAAATTGCACTTAGAAAATTATATCCAATTTCCTATTGGATGTCTCGACTTGAATGCTTCAGTGATCCTTATATACATAAAACTTACTTAATTTTCTTCCTTCCTTCCCAGACTTGCTCATCTTTTCATTTTTCTGTCTGTTGAATAGTAGTTTCAGATACTTAGTTCCTCAAGCCAGAAAGCTGTACATTATCTTCAGTTCTTTCCTCATTTAGGCTTTAATCTCTTTGGGAATAAGACTTTGTCCATTTTACCTCTTTATTATCTCTTGAGTTCTTGTCTTTTTCTTCTCTCTTTATTTCACACCATTGCCACCTCTTTTCTCAACTTTACTAAAAGCCCCAAGATGGGTTCCTATGACTGATTTATTGTTATCTGATCCAATCTCCACTGTTGTAAGAATGACCTTTGTAATTCATAAATATGATCGTGTCATTTTTCTGTTGGCTGCTGGAAGGGATCATGCTCAGCAAAATAAGCCAGAAAGAAAAAGAAAAATACCAGATGGTCTCACTCATAGCAGGAATTTAGAAAACCTGGATGAGGGACCAGGAAAAAGACTAATTATATTAAAGTAAAAATCAAAATCAACAAGCAACTATAAACCAGAGACACATTGGGGGTGGAGGGGTGGGGGAGGGAGTAAGATCAAAACAAGGGGGACTATAACCAAGATGAAAATGCATACATTTTGCAAAAATGAAAAATTATGTAAAAAATATAAAATTTTTAAAAATCATAAAAAATTAAAAAAAAAAACTCAGTAACTTCCTTATCAAGTTGAAGTCTTCCAAAGATTTATGACATGCAAGAATCTTTCATAGTCTAGCAACTTTGACCTCATTATGTTGATAACAGTCCAGCCTTTCTTCATTTCCCTTCTCAGGCCATTCTTACCTTCCCTCGGTCTTTAATCATGACATCCACTATATTCCCTGGGACCCTAAGCACATTTCTTTCTTCAGTCTAAAGACATATTTTTCTGTTTAGATAACTTTTATCCTTCCTTCAAACTAGTACAAATATATTTTTTACACTCTTTCTTGCTATCCTTCTGGGTTTTCATGCACTATGAATTGCCAAAAGTTTCCAGGTTTGCTTTATTTAGCACTAATTAAGTTGAATTCCAATCGACGTCTACTAGACCTAAACATCCTGAACCACAAATTGTGTCCTTTGTTTCTTCTACTTTCTAGCACAGTGTTTAGCATACAATTTACAGTCCATATTTATCTGTTGAATGAAATAAACAACTCATTTAATTTTTCTTGTTTTTGCTGTTAGGAGGTGTTTTTTTGTTTGTTTGTTTTTAATCAATGCAAACAAGCCCATATGCAGCATAATCACTGTGACTGCTTTGTTGATAAAGGACTCGTATTTGAAACCATTCCAGACATGTTGAGAAATCACTTCTAAATTATGTTCCTTATTGACACCCACAGTGTGTCCTAACCTTAAAAGAGCAGACTTATCTTTGACCTTTTTTATCTTAATTGTTCATAGCAAAAATTCATTAATCCCTTTTGATTCTGTCCCTGAATAACTCTGGGAGGCTTTCCATACCTCTTCTTTTAATATAGTAGCCTCTGTACTGACACCTGCTATCATCATTTCTCAACTAAATTGTGAACCTAAACAACTTCTCCATCTCTGTTCTCACCCCTGTACAGAATAAAAAATACTGTTTATAATGTCACTGGTTATAATTGTAAAATGAAAATCACTAAAATCATTCCATCCTTAAACTACTTCAATAGTTCTTGGTTTAAAACGGAAAAGTCAAGATTTATTAACAAGGTATGATAGTAAATGCCATGATTATAACAAATTGATTTTATCTTTCTTTTAGGCTAAATTCTATTTATCTTATTTCATTACTGTTAGAAAACATTTGAACTGCGTTGGATCTTGTCCATAACATGAATAAACAATATAACCTTATTTTTTTCAATCTTAATCTCTTAAAAGCATCTAGATCTACTTGTAGTCACTAATACATTTGAAAACCACAGCATTGTGGTTAAGAACAAATTCTTAAATTACAAATGAGCTATGACTTCAATCTCATTACATATGGGAATTTAGGCAAATCACTGTCTCACTCTAAATTTGCTTTTCTTCTCTGGAAAATGCTAACTGTGTCACTGGGATTTTGAGAATTGGACATAAAATTAGAACTCAGTAAATACTGGCTAACATCATCTGTGAAACAGAGATCACAAATCTTAATTTACAGAGGGCTGAAGATTAAATAAGGTAATTTGTGGAAAAAATATTTAATGTAGTACTCAGCACCTCTTTTTAATTAAATTAGTAGATGAGGCTATTATTATTGTTTCCACTAACAAGAATTGAACAATTCAAATTCCTTGCAAGGCAATGGATTATATTGAGTCTAATATTATTACAACTTGAATCAACTCTAAATTGTACATCAACTATTTAAGTAACAAAATGTTGCTGATACAAATTCTATTTTTACTTTTAATAAACAAAGAATGCAGGGAACAATGATCATTTTAGTTTTCAAATGTCACCCCTTCTATCAAAATTAGTGAATAACCAACAAAATACAAACTACTTTTTGATTTTTGAAAAATCCAAATATTAACAAATTAATAACCATTACTTAAATGAATGAAATTTGGTTTATATGTTCTATGTCTCCATTAAACTTGCCAGAGGTTTCAAAATCCCAGTTATTTTTGTTTTTATTTAGAACTACTATTTTTTTACTGTCATCTCAAAAAGCTCTGATCTAACCATACATAGAAAAAATGGAAAAAATTGTAAGATGCTGCTGAAATATATATAAGAAGATATTTAAAATCAACTACAGGCTCTGCTATTTCTAATTTCATGAGTTAAGAAACTTAAACACTGTCACAAGTATAAAATTTTCACTTTCTGGTACATTATAACATACTCAAAACTACAATTCAATTTTGAATAATAGCTGTGATGTTAGAAACTGTAAATGGAAATGAAACAGTATAATATTTACCTCTCCTTAGAGTATATTTAGTCTAGTTAAAACGTGCTGGCATAAATTTGAGCAGGTAATAATTGACTGTATTTTAAGGCTGGAGGCAAAGCCCAAGGTGCTAACTCAAGCAGGTCATTAACACACTGGTGAAAATGCTCACAGGATGTAATATGTCTTCCTATTTGTGCATTTTACACATTATATTCATGATTGAAGATGCTAAAACTGCTTGGGCTAAATCATACATTTTGGCATAACTTGATAATTTATTAACATTACTTTGTAAAGTGACCATTTTTCTGCTTTTCTTTCATACATATTTTCCATCTTTCCTATCTATCTTATTTCTTTCAATAATAGTGAATATCTACAGAATTGTTTCCACACTTTGATTTTTAGGTGCTATAAAGTCTATTTGGCAAAATAATAATACTATATGTCCCAGAAGATTAGAAAGTTATGTCTATACTTGGTAAATACTTACAAACTGTTTATTGTTGATTAAATGGCTAATCAAATATTTAGTATATTGACCAGTAGGCCCATATATTAATAATTTTAAGGAATTAGAGAGCTATATTTAAATTTGAAAATCTTATTTGTAAAATTCAATTTAGTAAAACCTCACTGAAAATAAATCTTTCCCTTGGCTACTCTGTTTTGTTTTTTTTTTTCCTGCATTGTTTAATGAGACCACTTCTCATCTTTGCAGCAGTTCATTAGAAAAAAATTAAGTTATTTCATCTCCTTCTGGCACTTTTGCTTTTTTTTCCCTATGAAATCAAGCCTTTCCTAATTTGATGCCTCTGTCTACCACTTATTCCTGCACACCTGTACTCTTCACTATAATCTACTCAGCCTCTTCAAGCTTTCCACCTTCCTCAGGTACCTTAGCACTTGCCTTAATTTTCCTCTAAGGAGTAATAAACATAAATATTTTCAGGAGCCAGGTATCAGATGTAAATATGGGAGGCAGAAAATAGCACGAAAGGGACTGGTGGGGACTGTGACAAGGATTTAGAGCACACCTTCCCCAAACACGTTCAAATTTAAAATGTATAAATTGCTGTGCTTGCCTAACTAGAACAGAGTCTACTGCTGGTTGTTAGTTTGTAAACCCTGCACAAAATTTGGGGCATAAACTCCTCAGTGTGCCTTACTATCCTTCAACATTTGACCTTTACTCTTCTCACCATTTTGTGGTGGAAACACAAGACTCTATCTGCACTGACATATTTGCATCCACATTGTCCAGTGTCTTTACTCTCAGACTTAATGCCTTTCCACACACTGACCTCTGCTTGGTTTCCTTTTCACATCTAAGAATGCTTGGGGAACTTCTTTATAATCGTCAAACCATTATCGAAGTAAATTAAGTGATCTTTAATACAATGACTGTGTAACTATTATGGAATTTAACTTATAAAAATATAATTATTTAGCTCTGATATCCCCCCAAATGTAATTATTTGGCAATTCTTAAGGACATGAAAATCTACCTATAAGCTTAGAATATCTTGTTTTCATTCCTTTACACCTAGACATCACAAGAATCTCCTGTATCAATTATTTATTGCTTTCTGCTATGAAATTTTGTTTGCCTCACATGATAAGACTAGAAAGGTGAGCCACAATGCCATCCAAAACCCTTATTCCTATCTTTTCAATTAACCTTTGTCAGCTTATGCATATTACTCCAAGGTTATGAGTTAGTTGTTCTATTTTCAATATCACAGCCATTGCTTAAGTAAGAAGAACCTGAGAGACAGAAGGTAAAAGGGTATGTGCTGGCTGAGTTATTTTTTTTTAGTCTTTTTCCCTTAAATAATCAAATAGCTACTCCAAATTATTTACATTTGGACAAAATTTTGTTCTGTGATTTCTTCTAGTTGTCAGGGAGAATGAGGAAATAATAATTTTTTACCTCAATCTATTCGTACTTTGAATTAAATTGGATTTTGCTAATAAGGAAGAGAACAATGTTTGTTATTTTCCTTGTGTTTCATGGCCATCATTATTTAGCATTTCTTTGTTGCCCTAACAGGGCTTTTCCACTCACATATAAAATTGAATAAATGTCTGTAAGTCAATGCACTGATTTAAAGAGGAAAATCATGGAAAAACAATAAGAAATCACCAGGACAAATAGAAAGAAAAATGTACAATGGCAGTTTCAATTCCAGAGTTCACAGAGAAGCATGCACACAAAGAAGGACCATATACCAGTACATTTATACATCTCATGACCAAGGGAGGTTTTTTTCTAGAATCCCCACCAGGCTCAGCTCACTATTGCTGGTGAATTGTCCCATCCACTCTTGCTTGGCTTGCTTCTTATCTTCTCCTAGGTCTCTTCCTGATGTCATCTAGCTTATTTGCTATTGATCAATAAGTGATAATGTATAATACCTACCTTGTCTAGGTAACATTATTACATTAATGGAGCTATGTATTTATTTATTAAAAGATTTATTTATTTATTTATTTGTTTATTTATTTATTTATTTATTTATTTATTTATTTATTTATACAAGCACTGGGTACAGTCAGAAGCATGGAAGGGTGAGAGAATTCACCAGATCCAGAACGGGGAACAGAACAGGCAGACTGGTAAAATACACTGTGGAGGGGAGTAGCGGGCTGCAGGAGAGGTCTGCGCGCCATGTGGGACCCTCGCCAGGCGGGTGGGGATCGAACCGGCGCTGCAGAGGCTGCAGGCTGCTTCGCAACCCAGCTCTCAACCGCTGCGCCACCACGGAGGCCCGAGCTACTTTTTTTTAAAGATTGATTTATTTATGCATACAAGAACTGGGGTGTAGACTAGAGGTGCGGGGGTTGAGAGGATTCACCAGACAGAATGGGGAGCGGAACAGACAGATCTACTGAAATTACACTGCTGAGGGGAACAGAGGGCGAGGCAGGAGAGGTCTGCTGCACCATATGGGTTGCTCCTTGACCAGCTGGGGATCAGGGATGGAACTGGTGCTCTAGTGGCTGGCAATAGCTTGATAGCACTGTCTTTAACCCTTGCACAACCAGGGAGGCCCCTAATGGAGGTATTCAAGAAAATAGGCTTTGAGATGAGTACATCTCAATCCCTGAGTAGATCCATGGCAGAAATAGATGTGTGGAGAAATATGCATGATTTTTAACATCCTTTAATTATGAAAAAAGGTAATCACATTAGGTCAGCTCATTTTGCTCTCCGAAGTATTTGGGAGTAGTTGATTTTATCCAGATATTCTCTACCCCCAAGTAACCACACATTTATATACACTCTTCACCAATACTTGACTTTTATTTGCTGTGTGGAACCATTTATAAATTGCTATTGAATAACTGTTCTTTCACTTTCTACTCTATAATTTTATGTGTAGAGTTCCTACAGAGCATATATAAACAAAAGCTTTTTTTTTTTTTTCCCTCACCTACTACCTATTCCATACACCACCAGCCACATGGAACGAATTTCTTGATGATTCTGCCCTTTTCTGGGGACCCCCTCTGTTCAAGGCTATTCCTCACAACACAAAGAAAGCTGCCTTCTCTGCATAAGCTTGAAGTGAGTCCTCACCAGCCCTGACTATGAGACAGCTGCCTCTGTTGTCAGCTGAGTTATTACACACACAACACATTGAGTGTGTTGGTGTACAGGCTCTCATTTTCAGTCTCTCATCCCTAGACTATCAGAGAACTTTCTGAAACAAACTTCTGAAACACCTTATTCTCCTCTTACTATTTTTAATGATCTCCACAGTTCAAAATATTTAAACATGGTATAAAAAACTTCAAATCTTACCTCTAAAATCTTACCAGACCTGAATAGCTCGGTGGTTGCCTTGGGAGGAAGGGTGGATGAGGATTAACTGTAATGCACATGAGGGATCTTATTGAGTGATAAAAATGTTCTAGAACTGATTTATGGTGATGTACAACTTGTTAAATTTACTAAAAAACCATTGAATATTCACTTAAGATAGGTGAATTTTATGATTTGTAAAATATGCCTCAATAAAATTATTTCTTTCCACATGTGCACTGCACCTTTCTTGTTAAGGTGATTACTTGGTAACTGCTGCTTTCTGCTACTTTAAATTTAGACAAATCCTTGGAAATCCATGTGGAAATGGATTTTAATGCATTAGATAGAGGTTTCTTTCAAATACTTGAGTTGAAACAGAGGGATGTTAAGATAAGTGCAAGGGTGATATCAGTGAAGGCCAAGCTGAGATAAAGATCTAGTCACCTCTCATCCCACTAGCTCCCTCCCATCTACACATACATACCTTCTTCAAATAGGTCATATCTTCTTTACCAATTTTAAGGCAAATCTATAATGGTGGCAGAGATAATTCAGGAAAATAGTAACTATCCCAAGTGCCCAACATTTTTTGGGTTAAAACTTTAGGGGGAGGGCCTCCCTGGTAGCACAAGGGGTTAAGCACCACACTATGAAGCAATCTGCAGCATCTGCAGCACTAGAGTTCGATTCCCAGCTGGCCAGGGAGAAACCCACATGGCGAGGCAGCTGCTTACCCGCTGCTCCCCTCAGCAGTGTATTTCAGTCAGTCTTCCTGTTCTGTTCCCCAGGCTGTCTCTGGTGAATTCTCCCACCCCCACATCTCTGGCCTGTACCCCAGCTCTTGTATGCATAAATAAATAAATATTTAAAAACAAACAAACAAATAAATAAATAAAAGTTTAGGGGAAAAAGCTATAGTTCTGAGACAAATTGTGGTTTATAACCAAGACACTGTTTTTTTCCCCATATTCCACTGTTGTGAATGGCCACTGTAGGTTCTTATCAAGAATCCTGGGTCCAAATGAGATAACTTTAAGTCAAGCTCCTCCTTCTACATGCAAGTACTTGCCATTCAGATCCCAAGGTTACTCAAGTAATGAGTCCTAGAGATAATATTTGAACATAGGCATTTTTACACCAAGTGGTGTGGTCTTTGTAGAAATACACACACACACACAGAGCACACATACATGCTAACAGCTAAAGAATAAATTGAGCTGTTGAGCATGAATTCCTCCAATTTGCTGATCCATTCTTGCTGAACAAAAGTGGTTTTCCCAGAGAGCTTGTCTTACTGATGGATGTGGCCTGTGGTTCTAACTCAGAACTTGTCCTTGAACTTCATGACTTCCAGACCTTACAGGTCACAAATGTCAAAGAGATTTGCAGCATGATTGTGGAACATGGCATCCTGTTTCTCTATATTGAAGCCTTGACTCTCAATACTGATAAATCAATAGGCATTTGGGGGCCACAAAGTTTAGTTCCATGATGAGATACTGAAACACTAAACTGCTTTAAGGGTAGAGTGAGCCCAGGGTAGAGCACTATATAAAGAAACATTTCATTATCTTTACAACTATTTATCTTCAAGAGGAGATCGGAAGAGATGTGCACAGTGACTTGGTAGGGGACCATGTTATTTTTCTCTAGTTCTTCAGTTCACACAGAACCCTCAGAAGATAATCTTGCCTATCCAAAAGGTCCAAAATCATCTTTGTTTTACATCTCTGTGTCAGGTTCTCATGCAGATTCTCACTGACATTTAATTAAGAAAAATGGAATATTTTGCTAAGTAATATTTACAATAGCCATTTTCAGGCCTTAAACTTGCTTGTCTTTCTCATTGTACCTGATTTTTTTTTATCCTTTCTGCAATTCGGAGTATAAAAACATATTCCACAACACTATACAAATGATAAATATCATCCCCATTCCTCTCCCTCCTCTGTTCTCTGCTTAGAGACTCTGAGAATGTAAGGTACCATTTTATGCTAGCACTTCATGTATTACTAGCTCTGACATATCCCCCGTTTGTGAAAGATGCACAGGAAAATAACAGGGCATCTTCAGGGCCATCATTTCACCAAGGGGAGAAATATCCAGAGATTGTTTGTAACCCTTTACAGTGCATTGTCCATAAGCATGGGGTGTTGAAGAGCTATCTCTTTTGATTAGAAGGTATTTTCATTTGAATGGTCACATATGTCCTCTTCCACACAGGTGGCACTTAAAGTCCATCATGACAGAGACTGCTGGGTTCTAACCACACTATGATTTTATTTTGTTGAAGAGTTCTCATCGCTGCTAATATTGATTTTCCTTTGATTGTATAGAACTACACAATACTAGGTATTTGGAAGAAGGAGGACAGTTAAATATACACACAAACTTTGAACTCTATTATGTTTCCATCTAAAGAAAAACAAAAAGTAGATGTGAGAGGATTCAGAAAAGAGCAGGTAAAACATAAGGATAAACATAGTGTGAGACATTTCCAATGTTGAATTAAGTTTCAAAGATGGAATGTTTTTAGAAATAACTCTTGTGTTAACTCATGACTTAAGGAAAAAAGATTTTCTATTATACTTATTAGTGTTATAAGGGTTATAACTTGATTATCTGGTAGGCCTATCGAATATATTTCTATGATAAAAGAATTGGTTTTGTTTCTATTTATTTTTCTGTATTTTCTTATTGAGATGATGTGGTTTATGTCACTGTACATGATTCAGAGATATATGTAACATCTCTTTATTTTTTTATTTTTTATTTTTTTTACATTTATTTACTTATGCATACAAGAGCTGAGGTACAGGCCAGAGATGCTGGGGGTGGGCAGTAAGACAGAGTGAGAACAGAACAGGCAGACTGACTGAAATACACTGCTGATGGGAGCAGCGGGCAAGTCAGGAGAGGTCTGCTATACCATGTGGGTTGCTCCCTGGATGGCTGGAATTGAACACGTACTCCAGAGGCTTCGGATTGCTTAATAGTGAGGTGCTTAACCCCTTGTACCACCAGGGAGGCCCAACATCTCTTTAAATGTATATTATTATACCACATCCACCATTATTATGCCATCAAACCACCCATACTCCTCCAGCATAAATGTAATACCAGGAAACAATAACTGATTTTATTTTTATAACTTCAAAAATGATATTTGAAAAGACAACAGTATAATTTTGTGAAAACCTGCATTCCATCATATATTGGTATGAAACATCCTAGTGGGTAGAGGCCCTTCTATTTTAGAGACGATGGTTTTGTTTATGAAAGCATGAGACTACTCAATTATACTGCGCTCATAAGTATAATCCATTTTAAAGTTGATTAGAAGACATTATATTGTGAATAATTTGGCAAACAAATTTTTATCTCTGATTCTGGAGCACATTTGTCATAGGTGCATTCAGTGGACATTTTCTATTCTGCTTTATTTTTATTTATTTTTACACATCCTTTTAAGAAGTGTCATTGCATCTCATGGATGAGATTGCTTAGTAGAAGTTCACTGGATACATTCCAGAATCTAATTACTTGGCTTAATTGAAAAACTTTTAGATTTGTATTGGGTAGCATTTTCTTACTCCATAGATAATAGCTTAGTTTGTCTCTTCCAAGTAAACCTCCTCCTCCAACCAAGCACTCACCTATAACAAGTAGCTGAGCTATGACTACCTCCTGTTTATAATTACCAGCCAAATTGGGAAAAATCACAGATTCTTTCTTTCCTGCAGTGTTGATAAAGGAACACCTCAATCTTTAAAAAAATAAAGAAAGAAACACTATGTTTGCTGGAATTTGGAACTAACAAAATGTCAAGGTGCCATAAAGCAAAAAGTAAGTTTCTATTTTACTTCAAAATATGTAGACATTTTTTGTGTTTTGTTTAGAGTGATAGTTTCAAAATATTTCCTATAACAAATAGGGAATATGGTTGACATTTAATATAGCATATGTAATAGTATAGATTCTCAAAATAGAAAAAAGGAAAAACAACTTTTCTGTGTCTATACAGTATTCATTTTTATCTTGAAATTTTATATTATGCATTAAAAAGAAATATTAAAGTGTTAGCAATTACTTAAGAATATGGCAATTAAGATATCACTTTCAATTAATCATCTACTAAATTTAAGCCCACGGGTCAAATTCAATAAAGCAACATTTACAAAGGAACTGTTTCTACATTGCTGTCTCTGTTAATCAGTTTTACAAATCATCTTTTTTAAATTTTACAATAACATTTTAAGTTTGTTGCAATCAACATGAAGGGCAACAAGTTCTGAATCACATCCACTTAAAAATTGTAAGGTTTCCACTCATTTGTTTAAAGTTCATGTTCCCTTTATCTACATAAATTAAAACTTGCCAAATGCTTATATTCAAAAACATGGATTAACCTCACCTCTGAAATCGGAGAGCTTGTGTATTGCCCATTACTACCTTGAGAGTTTGTGAGAGAATTTTTTGAATATAATTGATGCTGGGAGATTTTTTTTTTATGATTGTTATAGTTATGTGGGAAGTCATAATATATGTGCAAATTAAATGTTTCATTTAAAATAAAATCAATGAATGGGGATTAAATTTTAAAGTTCATGCCCCTGTCTTTGAGAGAAGATCAAAAAAGTTTTATGTTCTCTTACATAAATCATATGTTAATACATGATATAAAATTCAAATATTTGCTTTTTTCAAAGAAAAAGCAATTTAAATATGTACCCCTTTTAAAGTCTCATCATTTCCTCCTCAAATTTTCGGTGTATTACACCTTTTTTAGCAACTACCTTCATTTATATTTTTCAAAGTTATTCATTCACATGTCATTGGAACAATCTTTTGTGGTTATATTTTCATGATTTAATATCAATAGCTGTTCAATATTTAACTTGAATAACAATAACAATACAATTTGTATAAATAGATGGTAAGTATGGAAGTTGCACGCCAGAAGAAAAAGTTGCAGAACTAAAAAAAAGTGTTAACCAGGAGCACTTAGTTTAACATTGTTATCCACTGGCATACCATACAGGAGAAATGATAAGTCAGTTAATCTAGTGAATTTGGAGATTGGTTAATTGATAATAACTCATTAGCCTAATGTATTTTTAAAGTGTTAAATCTATACTTTATAATTATGATTCATGTTAGCAGGTATATATGCAGTAGTTTAAAGAAAGTAGGTAATAAGCATATGTTGAACATCTTCTGTATATCTTTTTAAGTAATTTATATAATGCCATACACAGAATAACTTCTTTTAAGATTTATTCATTTATGCATACAAGAACTGGGGTACAGGCCAGAGATGGGGGGTGAAAAGATTCACCAAAGACAGAGAGGGGAACAGAACAGGCAGACTGACTGAAATACATTGCTGAGCAGCATGCAAGACAGAAGAGGTCTACTGCACCTTGTGGGTAGCTCCCTGGCCAGCTAGGGGTTGAACTTACAGAGGCTGTGAATAGCTTCACGGTGCTGTGCTTAACTCCTTGAGCCATCAGGGAGGCCCCTGGAATAACTTTCAATGAAATATCATTATCTTTAGTTTACCTGTGAGCAAATGGAGAATGAGAAGGGAAATTATAAAAAGTCATAGAGTTAATATAAATTTCCTTTAAACAAAGGCCACTAAAAATTCAACAAGTTTATACATTTTGTTCTTAATATTTCCCTAGGTGATTGGGTGATGATGTAACCAAATTCCTTCCATTTTGTAATAAAAATTCCTCTAATCTAATAATTAGGAATAACAGAAGCCCCCTCCCAGATTAACCTTGAACTTAAAACAAAAGCATTTCTCTCCAATTGCATTTAAGAAACTTGGAAAACTGATTGTGCTACAGCTTTAACAAGAATTATCTGTGCCCATTTGTGATTGATAGAAACATCAAGAACACCTGCTGATTGCTACTGGTGGCTCTGATAGCATTGAAAAAACACTCCCCTACCAAGAAAACTAGAATAAACCCTCTAACTTATGACACATGGAATTCAGGGCACGTCCTTGGACTTGGAAATGCGAAGCTACCTCTCCCTTCACACAGTGCACGTCCTTATATTCTCCTCCTCATATATAATCATAGCACTCCCTCAACACAGGAAGCTATTTGCTGGGGGTTTTATTCTCACCAATTTCCTGTTGCTCGCCTCTAATAAACTCCTTTGGGAAGACATTTTCATGGTTGAGAGTTTGGCTTTCTGGGCAGTGAGCAAAAGACCCTGTTTGGTCACATCTCATGGCAATAAGAATGACTGAAAAGTCTTGTTTGGTAGAAATTATTTATTGGGATAAAGTAAAAAACAAAGTGAACTAAGCTTAAAGCAGACTAATTTGAAAATATGATGAATTAAAAAGAAAATCAACAATCGTATGTGGTAAATTGTGTGTAAGATAGGCAATATTCTTAAAGTGGATTTTTAGAATTTGAACCAAAATGTTAAAAATAATAAAGATAATGTTTGTAATATTGAAATAATTATTTTGATGATATTAGGATATTAATAACATTAATACTAATTCTATCAGTAAATGAATATAAAACAAATGACTCCAAGCATTTTAATGTAGCATAGTCAAATAAGTGCTATTTTGATTTGTGTCAAAGTTGGAAGTCTCACTCCTTATTTAATTGTAATTTATAATAATAAGTTGTATATTAATAAGTATATTGGGTCTTCATTCTAGTTTCTGGCAGAGCTTCTAAAACCCAAAGAGTTCCCTAAGTGGAGAGAGCTATAACGTTGTGTTTTGTCATGTTGCTGTGATTACTTGGATTCTATTTAGGGATGGGGACTGGTTTCCAGGAGAACCTGCCATGTTATTGGATGGTTGGAATTTTCAAGTGCACCCCTTGACTTTGGGATGTGGAGAGTTTAAAGGGGTTGAGGATTGAATCAATCACCTCAGCCAAAGATTTAGTCAATCATGCTTAAGTAATCAAGTCTGCATAAAAGCAAAAAAACAAACAGAAATAGTTTGAATAGCTTCTGGGTTGATGAATACCTGAAAGTGTGGGGGAGAACCTTGTGCGTGGAGAGGGCAGGGAATTCTGTATTGTTTCCGTACCTTGCCCTGTGCATCTTTTCTGTCTTACTTTTCTGGACTTATATCAGTTCATAAAATACTGGTATCTAGTGAGTGTATGGATTTTCCTGAGTTCTGTGAGCACTCTAGCAAATTAATAGTATCCAAGTTTGAGGTTATGGGAATCTCTCACTTCTAGCCACTTGGTCAGAAGTACAGCTAACAGGTTACCTGGACTTGAGATAGGCATTCTGACAAGGAGGGCATCCTTATAACCTCTGATCTGTAGCTGGGTAGTTAGAAGTAGAGGTGATGACCTGGTCTTATGGTTGGTGACTGAAGTGAAATTGGGGGTCTGGGGCACTTTTGTGAGACTAAAATTTTGGTGAACTATCACTAAGTAAGTAATTAGGGTCAGAATTGAGTTAACAATAGGATACCTAGCTGATGGATAGAGTGATGCTTATGGATGGGGCTGTGGGAAAGAAACTGTACCCCACCCACACATTGGAAATTGATTTCAGAAAACCTAAAGAGTAGTTTATTGACAAAACTATTGATGATTCCATATTAAAATTATGATTCTGGTAATTTTAGATATTTGCAAGATGTTTTAATGGACAATTAGTAGATTTAAGATTGAACAAATAACTACATTTTTAGGGTGCCATATGGAAGTTAAAATATCTTCTCTGTTGTTAGTCATTACCTTCTATTTATATCATAAAGCAATGATTCTGAAAAATTTTGACTATTGTTATGCAAAATTATAATAAAAACTGCAAATAAATCCTGGATTAATCCTGTAATAACTGAATAGAGGTGAAAGATAAATTATGACAATAAAATTATTTTTTCCTTTGCTGAATGTTTTTTTAAGATCTACTCTATAGTCTATTTATTAGAGTTCAATTATATGCTAACCAATTCAAAATGCATCTTGATTGCCATATTAGAAATTTTAATCATTAGTATTCATAACAACACAATATATTTATGTGTATTCAGAGAATTAGTAAAGAGCTTAAAATTGTTGGTATATACTGAACCAGTCAGAACTAAATGCTGGTTAACTAATCCCAAAAAGAAACATTTCAGAAGTGTCTTAGGTAAGTCATAGAATCAATGGAAAGGCTGGAAAATGGTTTGGGAAAGACCCAAAACAAGGTAGAGCACCAAAGAGTACTAGGAAAGTACAAAATTTAGGATTGCAAGGCTTGTTATTGCTAGTGCTGGTATTGCTGCCATTGGCTCTGATAATTCAAGTCTTTTATTTCTCTATTACAGGTGTTTTTGTTCTATTTCAGCTCTAGTGGAAAAAAAAAAACACTGAAAAAAATTGTCTCTGAGATTATTTTCTAAAAGGTTTGCATTGATACAGCACCCTCAGAACTTACCCTGAATTTTACCCCATGGAATCTTTTCAAGTCACTGAAATCTCAATTACTTTAGAGTTATAAGATTTTCTCTTGTAGGTGCTTTGCTTGTTTGTTTAACATTCTTCCTGGTGAGTCCTGGCATCTGGAGTGTCAGCTAGAAACAAAGAGGAGCAGGGAATGAAAGATTTTAGGAGAAATGTTTTCTCTTTTTAAGGAATCTCTATCAGCCAAGGTTGTCACAGAATCTTCAAGCTAGCAGAATACTCTTTCAAGGAAGAGAGATAATCTGATTTGAGTTTAAAGATATACTCTGAGTCTCTAGTCGTCTATATATTTCCTTTTCAATGATCACATTCAACTCCTTTTCCATAAATGTCTTAAATTACATGTAAAAGACTAAGACTGCAGAATTAGTTCCTCTTGTAATATGACAATCTCCGAAAGCCATGTTAGCTTCTTTTACCAAGAATCCGTGGGTCTCTAAAATGAATCCAGGAAAGGGGTTTCACTTTCAAACTTTATCTTGAGTTGAGAAGTTAAGAATCTACTCTTGTCATTCTCTTTCTTTTCTTTTAAAATATATTTATTTATTTATGCATATAACAACTGAGGTGCAGGCCAGAGTTGTGGGGGGTGAGAGGATTCACCAGAGAGAGTGGGGAACAGAACAGGCAGATCTACTGAGATACACTGCTGAGGGGAGCAGCGGGTGAGACAGGAGAGGTCTGCTACACCACATGTGGGTCAGCTCCCCGGCTGGGGATCAAACTCAAACCCTAGCAGTGACAGCGCTGAGACTTAACACCTAGGCCACAAGGGAGGCCCCTTCTCTTTCTTATTATGTGTATTTCCTCATTTCCTTCACACTGGTTTATGGCTGTCTCCCCACAGGCTCCAAAGACTTTTTTTCAGTGTGCATTTTATTTTAGGTAATCATAGAAATAGATTAGTTTTCTCCCCATTGCATGCTGTGGAAGTACAAATCTCTATTACTTAAATGCTAACATGGATATTCAGTTACAAATAACAGAAGCAGACTGAACAGGAAAGGACTTGTTTGGAAAGATTTCAGGTGACCACAGAGTCAGTGGGAGAGCTACAGAACCAAACTTGAGCAACAGCCAAGGCAGGTGATGAACAGCCAATATGGGACCTCAGGCTTGGTGTCATCCCATGAGCTGTGAGCCAGCAAGACCTTGGTCTTTAACCATTGCACTGCTGCCACTGCCACCTCTGCCTTTCTTATTTTCACTGCACTGATCTCAAGATTCCATTATGATGTATATTCTGTGAAAATTTATTTCAAATACATAGACCTGCTAGTTATAAAAGATACTAATTAATCATCACTTACTGCATACTATTTGTATTTGCATACATTCTAAATTCTATTACCACTGTTAAACTGTCCTCATTTTGAACATGAAAGCTTAATTCAGAATTTAAGTGATTTTCAGAAAAATCACATAACTGATATTGGCACAGGTGTTTGCACTTCAGTTCTTACCAGACTGTAATTCATGGTTTCTCATCT
Source organism: Talpa europaea (assembly GCF_964194135.1). Lineage (NCBI taxonomy): Eukaryota > Metazoa > Chordata > Mammalia > Eulipotyphla > Talpidae > Talpa > Talpa europaea. Next base: position 32,126,463 of record NC_140083.1, on the reverse strand, counting down.
CCCCTCCACCACCACTTGCTATATTCCTGGTTTATTTTTTATTTGCTTTTGTGAGTAATCTGGCTTTCCTGGTCTTTTTGTACTACAGGGAAAAACAAATGTTTGTGTGTGCTTTGGTTTTAGGCCAGTCCTATTTGGGTCAACTGCTTTGTCTGTTTAGGATGATACTACACTGCTTCCCAGGCATGCATGTTCAGGAACAAACTACTTTAAAATGTAACTAACAGGTACTAAAAGGAATATGTGTGTTAAGGAAATTATTCAAATTTCCTTATTTCCAAATTTCCTTATTTCCCAATGCCTATTGGGAAAGATATATCTTAACCAGGGCCTTCCTGGTGGCGCAAGGGGTTAAGATGCAACCTATGAAACTATCAGCAGCCACTGCAGTGTGAGTTGAATCCTCAGCCAGGGAGCTACCCACATGGTACAGGGACCTCTCCTGACTCACCCATTGCTCCCCTCAGCAGTGTATTTCAGTCAATCTGCCTGATCTGTTCCCCACTCTGTCTCTGATGAATTCTCTCACCCCCCATACCTCTGGCCTGTACCCCAGTTCTTATGTGCATAAATAAATAAATATTTAAAAAAAAGATATTCACATTAACCAGGAAAGTAAGGGAGATAACAAGGAAATATTATGGGATGCAAATACATATAATTTGGTGCCATGGGGGGGGAAATGTTAAATGTGAGATGAAGAAGAAAATCAAGACTTCAATATTTGCTAAAGTAAAACACTAAAACAACTTTTACACAATATAAAATGAGCCCAGAAATTCAAGTGATTCTATAGAGAAATCAGAATACAGGTGGTGGTCAAATGTGTAGTTGCCCCCTGGCCAGGTAATGAACTCAGCTCAAAGATTATTTCATTTGTCCCAAAGGTTTACAATTCTATTTTGTGAAAGTGTAATTTAAGTGAGACATACATGTAACAGAGAAACATAAGAAAAAAAGAAAAGAAATAGTGAAGAAGGGAAGGGAAATTCAATTCATCTAAGCTCTTGTTTTAAACAATGATGTATTTACTCTTAATAAATAATTAAATAAATAATGTATTTACATACATAAAAATGCATAATAAAAATTAATAAATAATATATTTGTATGCTATTTGAATCATTAATATGTTGTGTGCTTTAGTGGGAACTGATTCTCTATTAAGTTTGGATCTTTTAAAAACATTATTAGATAGCAGACTAATGATTAAGGTAACATTATGAAATATAATATTTACATTCATACACTAAGTTTGAGTTTCACTTGGAACACTGACTAGCTGGGTAATCACAGTTAGTTCTCAAACCTTAGTTTAGGCTTTATATCACTGAATTGTTGGAAAGATAAATTTGGAAAGATTGTTAGAAGATAAAGGAATAATAAAGAATAATACATGTAAAATTCTTATATTACTATATAACACACTATTAAGGCATCTCTATAACTGTTAGCTGCTTTCATTATCATCATCTTTGTATTATGAAATTATTAATCATAAGTCAGTTGCTGGCATTATTATTTAATGAGAGGTTACTAAAGCAGTAGAGAGAACAAAGATGTTTTCTAGCTGCGTTCTCATTAATGAATCCTTGAGGCATAAAACAAAAATAAAAGTGTTAATCATTATAGTGAAAAGAAATATAATTATTATTAGAGAATTACTGGAGGAGGTAACAAGTCTGGTTGACCTAAAACCTAGACCAGAGAAATCAGTCTCCTCACCCCCTTCACATCCTTGGAATGCATATTCTGCCCATTGTACCCACAGTGGGACCAGTTTTGGGGATTCGGCCTTGTGAGAACAATGTGCTGTTAATAATATCTGGATGTATATGTAATTGAACCTCATTTAGGTCACTATAAACTTTATAGATTCTTTGAGCAGTTGCCCAAGACATGGTGCCTTATGTAAGTTGTCTTGATTTTGAAACCTGCCACCTATCAGCCTGCAGTGGAATGATCTGTTTCTTTCTTCAGTCTCTCCTTGACCTTTATGAATCCAGGCCACTTTCCAATTTCATCAATAAGTTCATGAGTAAATGAAACAACAGCTGACAAGCCAGCCAGGAGACTTAAGAATTGGGTCTTGGGAATGAGTCATCTTCAGAGGAAAATTCCAATTGGTCATCAACTGTATGTGGGAAGGGATGGACATTATGTTGTATGCTGTGGACCACCAGATGAATACAGAGGGGTTGCTCTGTGAGGTTGTGTAAGGAAATGCACATAGCTCACTGTGGCAAAGAAGGGAGATGAATGGCTTTTGCCCAGGAGGCTGGTGTCTGCTCTGGGCAGGTTGACTGGCCAACAGCGCTCAACTGGAGGCTGAAACCCAAATTAAAATGTTGGAAGAAGATCTGTGGTTCCAAAGTTGTCCACTACTCTGCGGGCTTTAGGGCTGACAGACAAGGTAGGACTATAGAATAATAAATTGGGGAGCTTAGTGGATTGTTTTCAAAGCAAGGAGGACACAAACTGATTGGGATACTAAGAAATGGAATCCCTGGGACAGTTAGGAGAGTAAAGAGAAAGATATGATTATTTAAAAAAAAAAATGGGAAAAGCACTTAGTATGAAGTAAGGCCAAAGCACACCCACAGCAATCTCCCAATTAAAAAAAAAAAGTGTTTATCATGAGAGGTTGTATAGTATTATTAATATAGCTGCCCAGTTCCAGCTGGGCAGGAAAAGTGCCCAGAAGTGGTTAGCATGGCTATGAGATAAGGGAGCCAATGGTGGTTCTCTGAGGCAGAGAAAACAAGCAACATCACAACATACTCTGCATTCAGCCATACCTGCTTAGCACTTGGAGGCTCAAGGTAATCACTCCTTTATAGGATGGAGATTTGACACAATGGGGGGGATTACCCTGAGCAGGTGGGATCCAAGAAATCCATAGAGGAGGTACAACAAATACTTAGGGAGTGGGAACGAGATAAATCATTAGTTCTCCTATCTTTAAAGGTTCTGACTGGGTCACAATTGCTGCCTGAATAAAAGCCAAGATGCTCAGTTCACCCCCATTTTCTGACATGGGGCACGGATATCCATGCTGAAACCAGTTGTGGGACAAGATATTCATGATGTTAACAGCATTGTTCTAGAAACCTGGCCTGTGACACAGACTATCAATCACACCGGGCAGGGCATGGGCATTCTTTCTTTATTTTTGTCAATAAAACTATATAGGCAACCCATAAAACTGCTGACCAGGTCCTAGAAACACCACTATCAGAGTGCTACATAGCTACACTCAGATTTGGGATGGATTCATGTGACTCATCCTAGAATATACACATTTGAGCTCTCAAACTTTGAGCATAGTTTCTACCTGGATATTTTAGATATCATCTACTTATACTTTCAAAGAAATTAGAGTTACAATAATAAAGTAAAAATTTAATGATGAGATAATGGAATAAAGAGAAAGAGAACTTATGGAGCTAAGTTAAAGAGGATAAAACTGATCAACTTACTTAATGTTAAAATATATTAAAATGATATAACTCAAGAGAGCCTTCATTTAAAGTAACAATTGAGGGGCCACCCAGGTGGCGCAGCGGTTGAGCGCTGGATTGTGAAGCTGCCCGCAGCCTCTGCAGCACTGGTTCGAGTCCCGGCTGCTCCCCGGCCACCGGAGGAGGGTCCCACATGGCGCGCAGACCTCTCCTGCCGCCTGCTGCTCCCCTCAGCAGTGTACTTGGGTCCTTCTGCCTGCTCTGCTCCCGGCTCTGGCTCTGGTGAATTCTCTCACCCTCCCGCACTTCTGACTGTACCCAGTGCTTGTATAAATAAATAAAAATAAATCTTATAAAAAAGCAAACATTGTACAAAAAATGAAAAATGATGTAAAATATATATAAATAAAGTAACAATCGAGGGCCTCCCCAGTGGTGGCGCAGCGGTTGAGCGCTGGGTTGCGAAACTGCCCACAGCCTCTCAGTGCCAGTTAGATTCCCAGCCGCAGGGTGAGGGTCCCACATGGCGCGCAGACCTCTCCTGCCGCCCGCTGCTCCCCTCAGCAGTGTACTTCGGTCCTTCTGCCTGCTCTGCTCCCCGCTCTGGCTCTGGTGAATTCTCTCACCCTCCCGCGCTTCTGACTGTACCCAGTGCTTGTATAAATAAATAAATAAATCTTTAAAAAAAATAAAGTAACAATTGATATCAATATATGGCAGATAAAATTTTATGAAAAAATAGAGATAATTATACAGTGATACATGGGTTCAATTTGAATGATAATAATAAAATGGGTATTTCTATGTTTCTCTCCAGATAAAGAAATAACAAATAATCGGAGACTTCAAGACTATTCAGCCCATTCACGCTGATTTCTACCTCCCTGGAAGAGATTATCAGAATTTTGCAAAAATTATCCCTCTTCTCGTCTTTGTTTGCTGTTTTAGTGTGTATTTGTGTATGCATATGTATATGTGTGTGTATATATATATATCAATAAACTATGATTTAGTTTTACTTATCTTTTTTTCAAGTTGCTATAAAATGAAATTGTATTCTGTGTATATTTCAGCCACTTACATTTTTACTCAAACTTATGGTTTTGAAATTCAACCATGATGATTTATGTAGCAGCAATTTATCAATTTTTCATGACTTTAAGTACTTTATTGTATGACTGCCTCAATTTATTCAAGCATTCTGTTGAATGGAAATTTGAGTTTTTCTTTGTTGTTGTTTTTGATCACACACACAATGACAAAGTAGAAAAAATGTTGTGACTATCTCAATAAATTCAGATAACTCATTTGACAAATTTAAATCCCAATTTGTTAAAGAAAATAAAAAAAAAAGCTAAGCATATAAGAAAACATCCACAATATGATAAACTGTTACATACACAAAAGCATCATACTTCATGGTTAAGTTTTAGAATTTTTCTGCCTCAAAGAATAAAACAAGTTTGAACACTCACTGATTTTATACAGTCCTTTATGGTCCAATAAGGCATTCAAACTAAAAAAAAAAAAAATAAGAATTAGAAAGAGGAAAGGAAATACAGATAGAACCCCAGAAACCTGGGGTTTTTCTTGAGTATTCAGCAGGGTAATTATGAACACTTCTACAAGAGGAAACCATTTAAGGCTGGGGAAAGAACCTTCCAAACTGATTAAAGGAAATCATGTCAAGAATTCTCAGAGGGTCAGGAATAGTGCCTGTTTCCACAGTCAAATGTATAATTCACAGAAAGGTCTGAACTTAGTAATAAATAACAATTAGCCCTAAACTGAGCACTGCTCTGGGTTTACCGAGCAAATCAAAAAAAGCAAGACCTGAAAGAATCAACTATTTATTCCCAAGTAATTTAATTCCCGAGTAATTGCTCCTTAGAATAAGGACTAAGAATATTATAGTGATTCAAAAAAAAAAATCTAGCATTGAACAAAATAAAATATGCACACACCTGACATTTTATTAACGACCATCAGACATATTAAAAAAAAAAACAACAGAAAAGATGGCATGTAAAGTAGTAAATTTTCAAACAAACAGTATGGCACAAGTTATAACTATTGTACATCTTGGGGCCTCCCTGGCAGCACAAGGGGTTAAGCACAGCACTGTGAAGCTATCAGCAGCCACTGCAGCACGAGTTCCATCCCTGGCCAGGGAGGTGACCCACATGGCACAGCAGACCTCTCCTGTCTTGCCCACTGCTCCCTTCAGCAGTCTATTTCAGTCAATCTGCCTGTTCTCCCCACTTTTTCTCTGGTGAGTCCTGTCAACCCTGCATCTCTGGTCTGTACACCAGCTCTTCTATGCATAAATAAATAAACAAATCTTTAAAAAAAAAAACTTGTACGTCTTAACTTTATACAAAGTCATATGAATGAAGTTGGAAAGTTTACAAAATAAGTAAGTTAGGTTCTTATTTTAGTACTTTAATTTTAATTACCTTAATTTACAAATGGCAACACATCTCAGATGACGGCTTAAATATTAGATTGTCCTTGGAGCAAAGGCAAATCTTCAAAATCATGAAGTGTATTTACTTAAAATACATATTTTTTTTGTATTGCAGATACTTTTACATTGGTGTAGGAATTAGAGATTCCTGGTTGTAGGAGTTCCTCAATTCCTGGCCATGTTGTGAGAAGAATTCATAGTCAGGTCTTTAGCAGAAGCAGTTTGTTTAGAGACAAAATAAAAGGACACCCAGGGAGAGGTCCCCTGGTGGGCAGAGTCCTGGATAATAACACTGGAGGAAATTGTGGGGGCTCTAGTTTAAATGGGATGCAGAAACTGTTTCTCTCCATTATATCCTGGGGTGCACTGTGCTGGTGCTCCCCGGGTATAGTATATCTGCCCAGGCAGCAGTTTCTAAGTCCCATTTCCACTGTGCCCCCTGGTGTAGTTTTATCAACTCTGACAGCAGTTTGGGTAAAGGAAGAGCTCTAGGCTTGAGTTGCCTTGATGTCAACCACTCTGTCCCCCCTTGGGAGGGAAGAATATTTGGGGGATTTTCAGGCTATTGCTTGTCCTATTCAGGTGAATTGCCTTATTGTCCAGACACTGGAAAATTTCAAGTAACAGTCCTCCTGTGGGTGCTGCGAGTGCTCCTTGGGCTTTATAGCCTGCCGTAGGTTGAGGTGGGGGAACTGCTTTCTCCCCTCTGGGTGTTTCTTGACTTTCCCCAGACTGTTCAGCTCCGGCAAGTGTTTCCTGGGGTCCTGGCTGTTCAGTTATCTTTAGGAAATGCCCTCCTTTCTCTAAATGTCTAACAGTATTATAGATCCTGATGAAAAATTTGCCTTACTCTAGGAGATAAAACATAGGATTTCAAAGAAACCTGAATTAAGCCATGGCTGCTTCAGGCTCTGCCCTCGGGTGCCCAGAAGGTAACAGGCAACTGTGCTTTATCACTAAATGTCTTTGTTAGAAAAAATATGGAGACTTGCTGCCTAGAACTAAATGTCCAGTGGATGAAAGATTTCATTGTAAAATTTAAAAATGGAACATATCATTGTCAAGAAGAGAGTTATGAAGAACCAATATATTTTGGTAGTTAGAAAGATGCTTCCATGTTTAGATGCTTCCACGTTTAACTGCCAATTCAGAAAATATATATACATATATGCATACACACACATATCCATACACACACACACACACACACACACACACACATATATATGGGCAGGATTGGCAGGAATTGGAGAGCATGCCAGAACTTGCTCTGTTCTGTGAATTATAAGGGTACCTCAGACATACATGCACTCTGGCAAAGGAAGGCTACACCCAGATTTCCTGTGGACACTGGAAAGAGCAAAGCTTTGTGTTGGGAAATCTGTTTTCCTGTAGTCAAACCCATTTTTTCTTTCCTAAAATTGCATAGTATGACAACCATGTCAACCCTGAATCAAGTTTAATTTGATTATACCTTTCATCTCTGAGTTATAAATCCTTAAAGTAAGACATTTTATTTGTTTTTCTCATAGATGGAAAGAGTTCTAATACCTGGTAGGCACTAAAAAAAAAATGTGTTTAATTTAATTGAAACTGCTAGTCACCACAATAAAACTAGAATTCTCCAAAAACCCTTGAGCCTCAGGATTCTAATCCTTACATGTATCCCATGCATTTCTTTTTCTAATTGGATTGTGGCCCCTTTCAGAATCATAAAAGGTTCAGGTAAATTCTCTGTGACCCATTAAGAAGTGCCCCAGTAACATTTTGCTCTCAAACTTCTTTTCAAGTTCTTGCTCTGACTAGCATTTGCCTTAATGCTGAGATACTGAACCCTCTGCTGTCCTCAAATGGCTACTCTATTTTTTCCCACTTTCCTCTGGAGGTAGATGACTTTTTCTCTTCTACTCATTGTTGTTTCCAGCTCTAACTCCAGAACTGACTCTATAATCAAACCATAATGACCACGACTTTCCCCTTCCTTGTCGGTATACTCTGTTCACACGTCACTTTCATTTCAATCCTGAATAATATTATATTCTCAACACTATTTCTGCCATAATTATAAGCTATTTTGATGGTTATGTAGATTATCCTTTTTCATATCTTTTAAATTGTTTGATTTTTTTTTTCCCCCAAAGATGATATACTTCTCCATCTTAAAAATTTCCCTAGTCATCAAACAACAGTCAACCCTCCTCTCAAATTCTCACTTTTAAACAATCTACTCTAACTAATAGCACCTACATTTTTTAACTCACTCTACTTTCTTTCTCTAGTGGCAACTACGCACATTGATCCTCTCAAATTTACACTGTCCCTACTCTTGTCATTTTTCTTGCCTCCCTCTTCAATTCAACTTGAATTTATTCTGTTCTATCATTTTAGTTACATCTTAGCTTACTTACTCTTTGATTTTATATACTTTTTGCTAAATTTTTCTCCATCCATTTCCTGAACATATACAACCACCTGAACATGGTAAGAAGTGCTCATGTGCACGCGCGCACACACACACACACACTTTATCTTTAAAAACAGATTTAGGTTTACATAAAAAACAAATGGAAATGCAGAGTTCCCATATACTCTCTGTGCCTGCACATGCACACTTTCCTCTGCTACTAACATCTTAGTGATACATTTATTACAATAAGTGAACCAAAATGACACATCACTATCACCATAAGTTTATAGTTTGCATTAGGGATCTTGGTGACGCATATTCTATGCCAATTAAATTTTAAGGGAAAGACTTATTACTAAGCACTCTAAAGCACATTATCTTTTGTTCATTAAAAATATGTGTACTTAGAATAATTCTCAAACCACAAAACAAAAATTTAATTAGGTTATCTCAAGGCATTAGTATTAAAGGTGATCTTTGGATACTTGTACTTTATATATTTAATGTATATTTTCTTTTAAACAAGAGCTAATATTTACTCCTAGACTAGGCTATAATCAGTTAATCCAGTTATATGTGTCACTTTCTAAAAGACAATAAACTCAAAAACAATGGGCCTCCCTGATGGTGCAGGGGTTAAAGTCTTAGCTCTATCAAGCTATCCCCAGGCACTGAGGGATAAATTTGATCCCTGGTTAGGGAGCCAACCCATGTGGAGTGGCGCAGCAGACCTCTCCTGCCTTGCCCTCTGCTCCCCTCAGCAGGGTATTTTAGTCATTCTGCCTGTTCTGCTCCCCACTCTGTCTCTGGTGAATCCTTCCACCCCCACCCCCACCCCCCCTACACCTCTGGCCTGCACCATAGTTCTTGTATGCATAAATATATAAATAAAAATAGATCTTAAAAAAAAACCTCAAAAACTTTATAAAATTATTAAGAATGATGGGGCCTCCCTGGTGGCTCAAGGGGTTAAGTGTCAGCACTATGAAGCTATCAGCAGCCACTGCAGTGTGAGTTCAATCCCTGGTCAGGGAACAAATCCACAAGGTGCAGCGACCTCTCCTGTCTCATCCCTGCTTCCCTCAGCAGTGTATTTCAATCAATCTGCCTGTTCTGCTCCCCACTAAGTCTCTGGTGAATCCTCTCACCACCCCCCCACCCACCTCTGGCCTGCACCCAAGCTCTTGTATGCATAAATAAATGAAATAAATCTTTAAAAACAAAAAGAATGATTTTATGCAATATTTAAGGGATCTACTTTTCTTTACATTGCATTGTAATGTTCCTTAAGTCAGATACTTACAAAGAATTAAGTTGAATTTTGAAATGTTTCTATCTCCATATAAAAATCTAAAGTTACCAATGATCTTAAAATGATCGAAGTTCTGGAAAATAAGACAAACTACATTCGAAACAAAATAAAAATTCTAATATATTAATCTACTCTTACTCTTGAAATCAGAGCCGTAAACAGTTTTCTCAGATCAGTGGAGAGAGTAACGGGTTTTTAAAAGATCACTTCTCAGTAAAGAAATGTTTAAGGCTACCTGCTACCTTGTTTCCCTCAAGATTACACTCCCCATAAATTACAAGACTCTAATCAGTAGAATCTAAACATAGTAATTCCAAACAGGAGAACTAATTTTTTTTAAATCATAAAAGAAATCAATCTTTCAATACTTTTAAATGTGGGCATGAATGGGAAAATGGAAAATATATGTTTGGTAAAAAGAAAGAAAATTAATGCAGTTAGTTATATTTGATTGCTTTGTTTCTGTGATTTCAGGATTTCAACCAAAAAATAAAAATTAAAAAAAAAAAACTATTTTGAAAATTCTTTGTGGTTCTGCTGTGTGATTGCAAAAATCAGATTGTCACATAATTTCAGAAGTTTGTTCTTAGAGGATGATATAATAGTATTATAAATCTACAATGTGCTAGCTGCTGGCTTGGAGAACTTGGAACAGAATGTAAAATGCCCTTTAGAAAATAATGCTCAATATAATATTTTTTACTGCTTCTAAGGAACTGTTAATCTATCTCAAAATTACTATTTTATTTTACATTAAAGTATAGAAGATAAATATTTTTCAAATATCTTAGGGATATGGGAGGTAGGAGGAAATAAATAACTGTAGAAGTAACATCATGTTAGGGAAAATTGCAGAGGGTTACAAGTTTAAAGACATGAGCTGTAGGTAGAGTTCTGCCGTTGAGTAGCTAATCTGCTTGGTTAAGTCAATTAATCAATATTCTTACCAGATTTCTCTGAAGGAAAATTACTGCTTGGATATCATATAACTCCATAAGATGTTATATTTATCTGAATTTCATTAAAAAAACATGCTTTCTAGATGAGTTTTATGTCCACATGACAGTAAATCATGTATTTTGCAAATTTCTTTGATTTTTATGGTTGGGTACTTGCAGAAAAACAATTTACCATCATAATGATTTGGAGATAGATTCTGATAGTTACAATAAAAAATGAAAATCCTGAGAGATAATTTTAATATTTATCTCCTGATATGTTTGTATGTGTTTATAGTGCAGAAAGAATTAAACTTTCACAATAGCTAAAAAGCATCTAGAATAACTTAAATATATGATTCCAAAGATAATCTTTGGAAGATTTAGTTGATACACGATTGAAAGGAAGCAGGATTATGTGAAGCTTGGTTTGTTATATATGCATTGGGTAACTTCCATATTTTATGTTTTCTGCACAATAAGCACATGTAAAACCAATCATTTAAGAACTCTTTTATTTATTTATTTATTTTTGAAAGTTTCTTTTTTTTTTTTTTTGGGTTTATTTATTTATTTATACAAGCACTGGGTACAGTCAGAAGCGCGGGAGGGTGAGAGAATTCACCAGAGCCAGAGCGGGGAGCAGAGCAGGCAGAAGGACCGAAGTACACTGCTGAGGGGAGCAGTGGGCGGCAGGAGAGGTCTGCGCGCCATGTGGGACCCTCCTCTGGTGGCCGGGGAGCAGCCGGGGATCAAACCGGGGCCACAGAGGCCGCAGGCAGCTTCACAACCCAGCGCTCAACCGCTGCGCCACCGGGGAGGCCCAAGAATTCTTTTAATTTCTTTTGCTTTGTAACCAAAAGATATGACATTCTTTGTGTTCACTTTAAAAGAAAAAATAACAATATACTTGTGTTTTCTGTAAAGATAGCATTTAAAATTTTAGAGTTAAGTCTCTAAATATATGAATCCCTGCTCCTTGATGTACCTTCCTTGATGGAATAAATGACCAATGAGCTAGGGAGAAGAAAAAAAAAACTTTAGTGTAATTGTGCTATTCAACTAGTGTTAGTCGTATATGTATTTTAAGAAGTACTGGTTTTGAATAATTACACTATAATGATGCATAGTATAGAGCATGCACTTGTGTCTTTTAAAAAAATATTTATTTTCATTTATTTATGCATCAAGAACTGGTTTGTAGGCCAGAGGTGCTAGGGGTGAATGGATTCACAAGAGACAGAGAGGGGAATAGAACAGGTAGATCTACTGAAATAAACTGCTGAGGGGAGCAACAGGTGAGACACAAGAGGTCTGCTGTGCCATGTGAATTAGCTCCCTGGCTGGGGTTCAAATTTATGCCACAGTGGCTGGGAATAGCTTGATAATGCTGAGACTTTATCCCCTGTGCCACCAAGAGGCCCATGTGTTTGTGTCTTTGAAAATGTTTCAAAATATCTAATTTCCTAGAACTGTTACACACAATTATATGTCCAAAAATAACTCTAACAGAGCACTGAGTTTATGCTGAACTTGGCATGTCATAAATTCCCTCATAGGGTGAACTCATTGATTGTGGGTTTCAGTTTTGATTGTTTGTTATCTTGTATCACAAGCAGTGGGCACATGTAGGTACCAAGATCTTCAGTATAAGACAGTTGTTACTACTTCACTCTTGTAGCTTGCAGTCTAGTCAAGGAAATCTGCAACAAACATTCAATGGTAACCCATGATCGTGACCAATTTTGTAAAACCCAAAGTTTTCTCAAATAGAAGAATTTAACCTAATCATTTAGGCAAGCAAAATTTCCCTGTTGAAGCATTGACCTACCTGTAACCTGAAAGATATGAAAGCAAGGAGGAACATCCCAGACAAAGGGAATAGCTTAATCCATTTCTCCTGTGGTAGGAAGAGCATGTTTAGCACAAAAGACTGAAAGAAATAAGATATGATTAGAAAGTAGCGATATAAGAAAATCTAGATTTTAAGCCATTTCAACCTAAACACTGTCTAAAGGAATTTGAAAATTCAGTTAACAAAAAGATTGTTCAAAGTTGTGTTTCTCTTCTCCTGGAAACATACTCTCATATTCTAAAGCAATGGTTCTTGTTCTATGATCCAGCATTAGCATCATTTGTGGACTTACTAGAAATGCCAATTCTCAGCCCCATTTCAAACCTACTGAATCATAAACTGTGGGTGAGAAACCAAGCAAGCTGAATTTCAACAAGTCAATATTAATGCAGGTTAATGCATGAGAACAACTGAGAATCAGTGATGTAGATTAGTTTAGGCTGGAAAGAGACTGATGCATCTAGACATATGAATCTATTGTGCGTGGTCACAGATTATGGAGGAGGGAGAAAGAGACTAACAGAATCTGACCCTTGATTGCAAAAACAAACAAACAAACAAACAAATAAAAAAATAAATAAGAGAAAAGATAGTTTCTTTGCATGGATGAAAGTCTTGATGGAAAGAGAATAAAATTACTTCCCAGAAGAGTCCAGCATACATAAAAATGCAAAAGCAAAAACAAACAAAAAAAACCCAGAATTTTCAAAATAACCCAGTTCTACAAACATCTGTGGAGTGTTTAAAAAATACAGAGATCTAGACCTCACCAGCATTCTCCCTTCAGCATTTATTGCAAGGCCCAGAGACTTCCATAGGTTAAGAAACATAACTAGTCTGACTAATCCTGCAATAAACCTGCTTAACCACGTGATGGCAGCAATATGCCAGTATCTGTGAGGGAGGAGAAAATTTGATTATTATTTTTTTCAATCAGATAGCTTTGGTGTTTATTCTGGCTTACGAATAATTGTTTATTGAAGCATGTCCATAATTTTCAAGTTGAGAAAAATAAACATTTTAACATTTCCCAATTGGATTTAGTTTTGTTTTCCAAAACATTTGCTATTAAAGCAGCTATATTTTTCATAAGATTAAAAAATGATAAGCTTGTGATAAATATTAGAAACATCAACGAAAATTTTTGTTTGTTTCTCAATACAGTATCTTTTTCACCTTTCTAAACTTTTTTTTTTAAAAAAAAGATTTATTTATTTATTTATACAAGCACTGGGTACAGTCAGAAGCATTGGAGGGTGAGAGAATTCACCAGAGCCAGAGCGGGGAGCCGAGCAGGAAGACTGATGAAGTACACTGCTGAGGGGAGCAGCGAGCGCAGGAGAGGTCTGCGCACCATATGGAACACTCCCAACCAACACTGCAGAGGCTGCGGGCAGCTTCGCAACCCAGGGCTCAACCTCTGTGCCACCAGGGGTGGCCCCCTTTCTAAAGTCTTAATCCACTTTTCCGTATGGTCTTTTCACATTGCAATTGCAGTCAGTGACACGTTTTTATATTTCCGTCTGAATTCATTGAACTTTCTTACTTTCTTTCTAATTTTAAAAGCAGAGTGTAATTTTCTGTAGTTGCTACCATTTTTTGAATCAAATACAGGATATGGATGTGTGTGCCAGTGAGACAGGTTTTACAACAAATTTGTGGCATTTTGCTCTGTTAATTTAGGCATAAATACATGTAGCATAAAACAAATATGAATACATGCAGAGAGAATCTGGTGATCTTTGGATAATGTAATTAAACTGCACAGCATTTTCCAGACGACTATTATGTAATTACTTCACATTATTTGTGACTCCATTTCAAGGTAATTTATTTGTCCTCATGCTCTTATACATACAAAACAATAATTGATAAAATAATTATATAAACATACATCTATATTCATATACAACTAAATGCAATATATATATTGGTACAAAGAGGCAATGGTGATTTTATAAAATTGGTTGACTCTAAACGTTTCCCTTTGTTGGCAAAGTAGTCACTGAAAACAAAGAAGTTCACACTATTCCCTCTGTGTGTCAGGGAAACTTTGATCAATGTTTTACAATGTGTCATTATCAGGTAACGAATTCTTCACAGTAGGTAATTAGCAGGTGATAATGAGAATCAAGTCCAATATTTCACATATGCCCTAAAAGCTATATTTCCAGTAGGAGGAATGAACTGAGAGTCAAGTTACAAAATGGTTTTCCACATACTGTTTCACTAAAAAGAAAGGTAAGTTCTTTTTAAAATGAGAAAACTAGGAAATCAGAATCTGCAAGCAACTGGGTAACATTGATCATTAACTGTGGATTATCTATTGCATGCAGTGTGTTTTATTGAATTAATATTTAAAGTAACAGAGATTATTTTCATGTGTCATGACTCAGAATAAATATGTTGACTCATTTACAGTTAACATGAAAGTCAGAAGTTACTGGAAACTGAGCACTACCTGAATCTCTAACCCTTACTCAATGTAATCTAAGGCATGATTTTGTCTTAAATATGTTTGTCTTAGAATCTCCATTATCAGATTGCCAAGGCAAAGGACATGTCCAGTTAAAATCATTTTGGGGATTAAAACAGGGAGGAGATATGACTGGCAGTTAAAGTGTAAAGCTCTAGAATCTGAAGTTTCAGGTTTTCTTCCTGATTCCTTAAACTGGGGGACAAATTGCTGAAACCATCTGGGCCTCTTTGCCTCCTTTTAAGATTTATGAAGTGAATAAAGGTGATTCTTCATAGGGAAATATGAGAAGTATAGGTGAGCATTAAGTCCTTAGTGGAGTGCTTGGGAATGAGGGTTCCACAATTTTTACTTATTACTTAGTACTATTACTTATTTAATATTACTATTATTATTACTTCTGTTTCAATTATCATCCTAACAAACATTGCTTGGGAAGAGATGGAATACGAAGCTGATATCAGCCACTAATAAAACCTGGATATGGTTTCATGAATAAACTATGAATTAGATCATTTTCACATAACATAGAAGAATGTTTTCAGGGCATGGAGCACATGGCAAATTGGTTTTGATAAATATAGTGGTAGTGAGAAGATTTTGAGGAAAAACTCCAGTGCCTCTAAAAACTGTTGCCTCAGGAGGTTAGCTTTGATAAATCCTGGGGATCAAGAACCTCATTATTGCATGATAACATTGACCAGGGAGTAACAGAATGCATGAAAGGAAAAATCCAGCATTTTTTTAAATACAGAATTAAGAATTTAAAAAGCAAACTGTTAATTTTTCAGGGGAAAAAGTGATAATTAAATTGATATTATTTAGTGATATGTATGTGCCAGGGACTATGTTAGGAGAGATGAGATAGTGAAACTTCTCCTAAAAAACATTGTTGTAGGGCCTCCCTGGCGGCGCAAGGGGTTAAGCACCGCACTATGAAGCAATCCATAGCCTCTGCAGCACGAGTTTGATCCCCGTCAGGCCAGGGAGAAACCCACATGGCAAGGCAGACCTCTCCTGACTTGCCTGCTGCTCCCCTCAACAGTGTATTTCAGTCAGTCTGCCTGTTCTGTACCCCACTCTATATCTGGTAGATCCTCTCATCGCCCCCACATCTCTGGCCTGTACCCCAGCTCTTGTATGCATACATAAATAAATCTTTAAAAAAAGAAAACATTGGGCCTCCCCTGTTGGTGCAGCAGTTGAGCACTGGGCTGCGAAGCTGCCCACAGCCTCTGCAGTGCCGGTCCCATCCCTGGCCACCGGCGAGGGTCCCACATGGCACGACAGACCTCTCCTGCCACACCCACTGCTCCCTTCAGCAGTGTACTTCATCAGTCTGCCTGTTCTGCCCTGCTCTGGCTCTGGTGAATTCTCTCACCCTCCCGTGCTTCTGACTGTACCCAGTGCTTGTGTAAATAAATAAATAAATAAATAAATCTTTATTTAAAAAAATTTAAAAAAATAAAACATTGTTGTAAAGAAAACAATCCCAACTTAATTTCCAGAGCAATTTTTAAATGTGAAAAGGTACATCTACTTGTATATATGTATATATAGTTATAAATGTACACATCTGTTATGAGTTACTATTCATATGTTTGTGTCTACTTTTTGCAGGATTACACAGATTATTTCACCACACAACAGTTTGCTCTCCCTGCCACCATTTTAAAAGCCCATTACTGAACAATTTCCTTTTAGACAACTCTTATTACCTATGCTATAATAGACTATGAAATAACTGATGAATTTCTAGATAAGATAAAGCAAAGTGACCTTCTAACAAGATTCTATAGTAAATCTGTGAAAGTTATACCTCTGAATTTCATTTAATTGACCCACTACAATAATAATAAAAAGAAATAATTACCTTTTTTAGTCACCCTAAGATTGTTCACTCTGACTCTACAATTGTTATAGTAACTAGCTACTAAGAAAATGCCAAAGGCATTCACAGAAATCCAGAGTTCATCAAAAGGTTCTGCTTTATTAGTCTTTGCTGTTGAGTAAAATTATGCTTAATGAGAGGGGAAGCAGGGCAGGGGAGAAAGGTAGGAAGACAGCTATCTATTTTGGATAACTATGGAAACAGTTGCTAGGAAGCACACACATCTGCAAATTCTTTTGCTGGCTCCACTCTCTCAGCCCCTAACCCTTGCCCTGTTACTGGGATTTATATTGGCATTTACTGCTACAATTGGTTTGTGAACATTTCAGAGTATATGGGTTAATGATAGCTGAGATCATATTCTCTTAGAGCCTGAAAGACAGCACACATCATTGTGATTAGACAGAACTGCTAATGAGAGAGGTAGACGATTATTTCCAGTGAGAAAATTGCTTTCTTATGTTGAATTAACTATTTTCATTGCTTAGTATTCCCCTAACACCTTTGAAAAGAATTGATACGAAACTTTTGCAAAAATAATGCCCAATTTCTTTACTCCAAGCTCGACATCAACCCTTTTGGTGCGAGCTGGAGGGTAGGGGCTAAATTTATTTTAAGAATGGAGGAAATCCTTGGGCCTCCCCGGTGGCGCAGTGGTTGAGCGCTGGGTTGCGAAGCTGCCCGCAGCCTCTGCAGAGCGGGTTCGATCCCCGGCTGCTCCCCGGCCACCAGAGGAGGGTCCCACATGGCACGCAGACCTCTCCTGCCGCCCGCTGCTCCCCTCAGCAGTGTACTTCGGTCCTTCTGCCTGCTCTGCTCCCCGCTCTGGCTCTGGTGAATTCTCTCACCCTCCCGCACTCCTGACTGTACCCAGTGCTTGTATGAATAAATAAATAAAAATAAACAAATTAATTAATTAATTAATTAAAAAAAAGAATGGAGGAAATCCACCTTAATAAATGATTATGAACATTATAAAGTTTGATGATGCTCTTTCATGATGGGTGTTTTTGTGTTTTAATTTAAAGATGTCTTTGCAATGAGAAACACATACTCTAGCAATTTTATAGGCCAATAAACAAATCTTTATTTTTAATTGCCACTGTCAGAAGATATCTTGCTATTTGATTACTGGCAATGGGTTCTTGCTGAACAGATTCCTGGTAATAAGATCCTTGATTCTTTGGAAAGGTAGCCTGACAGATTAACCAACCGGTGATTTCTGCAATCAAGAACAGTCTCAGGGAGATTTGAGTGTTTCCCTCCCTTTCAATCATAATAATGAGCCCAAGATAAAGATAGACATTTATTTCGCTAAACTCCTAGAAGAAGAATCAAGCACAACTCACTAGTTCTTCTTATACTAAGATATTTTTGTAGAGATATTAAATTGTGGGCACAGCAGACCTCTCCTGCCAGCTGCTCCCCTTAGCAGTGTATTTCAATAAATAGACCTGTTCTGCTCCCCACTGTCTCTGGTGAATCCTCTCACCCCTCCCCTCATCTCTGGCCTATACCCCATTTCTTCTATGCAAAAAAAAAGAAACATTAAATTATGAAATAAATATTGGTCTTATAAAACTCAACACAGTATTATTATTAATATCATTCATTCTGAAAATATGAAGTTAGTTAAGAAATTATATTGTTATTTATTGTTACTTTAATAAACCACCATAGACTTAGTGGATTACAACAGCATAAGTTTTTTATCATATAGTCTGGAAGCCAGAAATCTGAAATGGCCTTTGTGGGACAAAATCAAGAGTCAGGAGAGCTGTATGCTTTCTACATGCTCCCAGGGAGGATCTTTTTTTCTTGCCTTTTCTTCCTCCCAGAAGGTACTGTATTCTTTGAGTTGTGGAATTTTTCCAACTTCAAGGCTTGTAATGGCTAGTTCAGTCCTTTCACACTGCCTCACTGTGACACTGACTTCTGTCTCCTGTCACTTATAAGTATCCTTGTAATTACATTGGGCACATCAGACCATCAAGGATAATCTCCACATCACTAAAAAGCATTTCCATCTGCAACCTTAATTCCCCTTCACAGTGTACCACAGCCTATTCACAGGTTCTAGGGATTAAGGCATGGGTGTATCTGGGGGACATCATTCTGCTTACCTAGGTGTAGAAACTGATTTTTCACAATTCATATTATAAAGATTGTTACTATATTTACTGTTGTAGCTCATTAAATTGGAAATGCAAAATTCGAATCTGTTAATTTATTATATTATGTTCTTATTGTTTGTTTCAGTTCAAAATTACCATTTAGATAATCTATACTCAATTACTAGACTTAGATTCCTAAATCCTTAGAAATAAATAGAGGTCAATAAATTTAGTGGAGAAAATTAATAGAAGGCATTTCTCTAGCTAGCTATACTTGTATCTGTAGGCATGATACATGTATATATTTTAATACTTAACTGAAACAAAATGCATCAAGTTAATCAATATGTTTATGCATACTAAAATTTGAATTGTGTCATATTTTAACATTTCTGAATTTGTGATTGCTCTTTCAAATTGCCTTTTTTTAAAAGATTTATTTATTTATTTATCTATTTATTTAGATATTTATTTATACAAGCCCTGGGTACAGTCAGAAGTGCAGGAGGGTGAGAGAATTCACCAGAACCAGAGCGGGGAGCAGAGCAGGCAGTAGGAGGGAGGTACACTGCTGCGGGGAGCAGCCTGGCAGCTGGGGAGGTCTGCGCGCCATGTGGCACCCTCCTCCCGTGGCTGGGGAGTAGCCGGGGATCGAACCAGCGCTGCAGAGGCTGCGGGCAGCTTCGCAACCCAGCACTCAACCGCTGTGCCACCAGGGAGGCCCTCAATTGCTTTTGTTCAAGTGGTAGCTATGAAGTGCTTCTTTTGCCTGAACACTGCATCGAAACTTGCAGAATGAGTGTAACTAGCATGGAATAAAATGCCAGATATGGAAGGAAAGCACTCTCTCAAGAAATGCTGAAATGGCAAAATGCTCACTCTCAGAGAGGATAATGTGCGCAACATGCACATCCCCTCTAAATGGCTGATTTTCAGAAGTTTTGAAAACTGAATGTGAAAATTTTCTAATGGTCTTTTAACTGTGTTATTTCATACTTTCTTCTTTTTGTAAACAAAAGCATATTATTATATGTAAAAAAATCAATAAACAAAAAGTATAAGTGATAAAATTTTGTAGCATAATTTCACTAGAAGAATCTTTTCTTAGTGTTACATGAATGGTCATTTTTTTTTATCATGGACAGGATTCCAGTTTCAATGAATTTATGTATGTTCTATGTCTAGCTAGTATTCTTGCCTTTGGGAAATCTGTCATCCGAACACCATGTTGGACGGTCATCCATAGTATCTCACATAGTAAATGATGACTAAGCAAGTCAATCAGAACATTACCATCCCTTCACCTGTGGGATGATACTCATGATATACCCATCTATAACACAAAAATGAATAGTGAACCAAGTTAGTCACTTAGAATATTTAACGCTCCCATCACAATTTATTCTAGAAGTGTTGGCAAATGAATTAAAGTCCAACAGTCTTACTGAGATATGATATATTGGTCTTAGAAGAATTTATTTGACTGGAATTAAGATGTTTGAATTATTTTTGTTTTAAACTGATGAAGACTCTTCTTTGTATATACAGAGGACAGATAATGAGAACAGAGTTGAAGAAATGTTTACGAAAGCATGTTTAAAAAATGGATAACGGTAAGAGCCTGTATAAGATATGCTGAGTCCTAGAGCTAGTAATGCTTGAAAGATCAATGATTATTGATGTACCTGGCTGTTTCCATGTATTAATATTAAAATATAATTCAATGTCCTTTTACTGAATTAAAATTATTTTATCATTTTAGTTAAAACCATATAAATTTATAGTTAAATTCAGGTCAAATATAAAACAGTTGATTTTTCTATAATATTGGCTTCTTTTCAGAAATAAAGTGTTTGGAATTTCTTGTATTTTTTCACTAATTATATTGTTCTATTAAGGTTTTTTTTCTTATAAAGGTGCTGCCAAAGTCAGTTCTAAACTTGGTCACATATATATAGGCTTTAAAATGGATATATTTTAGAGAAAAAAAAATCAGAACAAATGTCATACTCAACAGGCCAAAAAGTATGCATCACAAGATAAAGACATACATTTTACCTTTTAAAAATTAATTACCAAATATATTTCAATAATATATTCCCCCTACATTTTTGGATAAGCATTTTTTGATGATGTCTTCATAAGTTTAAAATATTTTAATTTGTTTAAAGAGGGGGGTTGTTATTTTTTTAACAAGGTTGATTTATATTAATTTTTATTGTTGATAGTTTTATCAAGCAGTCGATATGAACCAAATTCTTCACTTATACTTTTACAAATTTAGTGATTGAAAGAAATTTCCATAGACTAGTTTTGATTCCAAACATTTCAAATACTTTTTTTTTTCTTAATATACCACATACTTCTAGGATTGACTGTCATTAGGGAAGGAGTTTTTCTGGAAACCATTCTTACACAAGAATGGTTGGTAAAAATAACTGTACAGGGAAACAGCTGCAATACATAATGCAAAACAAAAAGTCCCAATCCTACTGACTCTGAGTAAGACCCTAAAATGCATATACTTATTCTTCCAACTCATTCTTCCTACCCAAAAGGAGTAGGAAGGTGGAGGAGAAATAATACTAAGCATTATACTACTGTCTTCAATCAACTAAGTTGAAACATCTTAATTTTAGAAATTTTACAAAAATATGTAACTATGTGAATACATTGCTGAGGTCCCTGCTAGGACCCTGAAATGAGCTCATATAGGTGAGGGCCCTGAAGATTAACTTCATTATCTCCCCAGTAAATTTATCTCTGGGCCTGGCATACTAATATTTAAGTATCTCATCTCTCTTTTTAAATGGCTATGTATATCCATTTACACTGACATTAATTTTATAAGAAACTCTCCTATTCCTATATTACTCCGATATTGTCTGTAATATTAATAAATATGATATATTCCCACTCTTGGGATGATTTCCACTTGGTACAGCATATTCCTTCATTGTAGTTATCTCTTCACATTAGTTGCTCTTGACACACGTCATATCTCTGTAACTGGGATGTATTCACCAGGTAGTAGGTTGTCCATAGACTCAGTGAGAAAAGCAGGTTCAATTGAACTTTTGTGATCCCTGCATTTCAGCATTTAATCTTTTGTCTTAAGTTTCATATTTGCATTATTGGGGTAATTATCCCTGTATAATTACTATCCTACTTTCCTTGTTTTCCTCCCAGTATGCTGGAGATCAATGGTGAAAACTGAAGATAATCTCTTTTTTTTTGACATAGTTTGGTGGAACAGAAGAGTTCCATTGCAGCAGATTTTCCCAGGGATCCCCACTGAATAATTTAGTGTGATTCTCCCCAAATTTGAGAGCTATATTGAACACTGTCATATCTCCCTTAACTACATCCATTTGGATCTATTTCATAGGTTTTGCACACCTATCCTCAGTTTCCTTTTGTGTCAAATGACTCTGCAAAGGTTATGATTTCTTTCTTCAAAGCATACAGGATCAATAACTGTTGGTGAAAATACCCAGAGCTTAAATTTCTAGACTAAATCACCCTGTTTCCTCTTGCTAAACACAAAACCACCCTTAGCTGACCTATTTCTGAGAATAGTGAAACATTTGCCATGTCCCACAAACTTTCCCATATTTCTTTATCTTGTAACTAATATGCTAAAAAATAGCACATTGAGAAGCATGCTGCATGCCTCTCAAGTCATAGAATAAAAGAGCTAATTGTTCTCTGGACATTTTATTATACCCATCCTTTTAGGTTACTAATTGTTAAATCAATAATGCCACCAATAACTGGCTTGGTTCAGTAGTTAGCTAGTAAAATTGGCAACATGATCAACTATCCTGCTATCAAACTAAAAAGCTTAAATGCACTCTGTTATATGTCATGTGTAAGACTTCCCTCTAAGACATATATACCTTTTAAAAAATTATTTGTTGAAATATATTTTACATTATTGTTCATTTTTAAATATTTGCTTTTTTTCCCCCAGGTGTAGTCCCCATAGAATTTCCTCCCCCAATTCACCCATGCACCATCACCACAGTCCCCTGTGCTTCTCCCTCCCTCCCTTCACTCCCTCCCTCTCCCTCCCCTGCAGAATGTAAGACATACATACTTTTATATCATTTTATTATTTATTTTTTAAACGTGTTCTTTTTTTTAAAAAAAGATTTATTTATTTATACAAGAACAGGGGTACAGGCCAGATGTGTGGGAGGGTGAGAGGACTCACCAGAGACAGAGCGGGGAGCAGAACAGGCAGACTGAAATACACTGCTGAGGGGAGCAGCGGGCGAGACAGGAGAGGTCTGCTGTGCTATGTGGGATTCTAGCCGGCCAGCCGGGATCAAACCCGTGCTGCAGAGACTGACAGCTTCACAGTGCAGCGCTCAACCACCTGAGTCAACAGAGAGACCCCTTTGATACAATTTAAGAAAAAAACACAAAACAAAACTATTAGTACTTTATAAAGTGAGTGAATGACAAATGATAAGTGGAAAAGAAAGGTGAAGTGATTGTGTTAAAAAAATTCTGAAGTGTACTTTATTGTGTAGTGGCAGCTAGTAAAAAAATTTATTTTGTGTATTTACTGTCCAGAGGCAAAATGTGCTAGTATAGAAAATGAAAGAAGTCATAAGAGAATTGCTGATGATTTCTACTGAGGAAGAACCTGAACTCTAGGTGAGTGGTTTCCAAGCTTCTATTCTTGACATCTATCTTCAGATGAATCACATTTGGCAAATTTGGAATACCATTATACATCATTTCCTTAAACTCTCTAATAATCATAAAACATAAAAATTATCTTTTCTGCCCTACAAATTCCTTCATAACTTTAATGAATGTTAACTACTCTGGAATAATTTTTCCAACATTATTTTCTATTTTCATTTAAAAAAATCATTAAAACCAAGAAAAAACAAAGATTGTTTCTCTTCAGAAGAAAATTCAGTGCTTAGTATAGCGAAAGGAACCAATTAAATTAAATTTATTTATTTGATCAACATATATAGAGCAATTGAAGAAGCTGGTATTTAATCTGAATGTACAATTTTAAACCTGTTACTGTTTCCATTATAATCTGATAAAGTCATGTACTAAAGTAAGATAGCAATTAGGTTTAAAAGACTATGTAGAGGTTGTAAAGGCCTATAAAATAATAAAACCCCCCACAAAAATAGGATAAATCCAAAACTAGTATTGAGAAAACATAAAACATACAATTAACAGAAAACCAATTACTATAAGAAGTAATTTCACTGTTCATTGTGAAGATTAAAATATGGATAAATAAAATTTACAATATCAAAGTAAATTCATTAGAACAGAAAACACCAGAGAGAAGATAGCAGAAGGAAAATACAGGGGCAATGTTATTGAGATCAGATATTTTAGTACTGGTTGTAATTCACTTTTTGTGATTTTTGATGAGCCGGTTAACCTCCACCTTATTTTTTCCCACATGTAAAAGTAGAAATTCTAATAATGACTTTCCTTACAAGACTGTGGGGAGGATTAATTAGATAATGTTCTCAGGAGCTTTGAAGATTAAAAGCTCAAATAAGTGCTAAGTATAAAATATAAAACCAAAGAAGCACAATCAGAAAATATACAAGTCAGACAGATAAAAGGACAAAAATAAGCTTAGCGATGGAAGTGAAAGTTAGAAAAGATATGGAAGGAGGGCAGGGGTAATGAGTTTGGAAAAATTTTGCTCCAAACAAACACATATAGATAACTAAATACGTTTAACCTGTACTGATCTATATTAATTCATTAAGAATAAGACATTATGAACATGTACGTTGTTGTTTATCCTGCAGAAGAATCTGTGGATATTTTCTTTGCAATGTCATAGGATATGCTATCTTTATAATATCCATCACTACTAAAAATGTCTCCTTTCATTTTTGTCAACTCTGCTTGTAGGTGTTACATGCTTATCCAGTGTATGACATGTTCCCATATTCTACTTATCCCTATCGTCGACTCTAAATGAGTGAGATTCACAAAGTCAACCCAAAATAAGATGGATGGAACTCAGTGACCACAAAGGCTTCAGTGAACTGTGAAACAGGAAAATGAGCCAGTCTCCCAAAATAAAAGATTGGATGGACGAAGAAACTCTACAGCCAGTTACTGCAGTGAGTTTACTCTAATTTCCTCAAACCAAATGAGAATTTCAAGGAGGAAAACAAATGAAACTTAATCAGATAGACAGTAGTTCTTTTACAGTTTTTGATTTTGCATGGAGAATTTAGTTTAAATATGAGAATGGAAAGCCAAAATATTTACCATGAGACACCATAGGAAGCACAGGTACCATATGAGTTTGAAGTAGCTTCCCTGTAATGTCCGGTCTTGACTTAATGATCTACATTATTTTTTTGTTATCCTTATATTGTCAAAATCCCAATTTTTCTTGTTTTAAAATATTTTATGGAAAAATGTAATCTGATAAAGTAAGTTACACTAAAGAATTATAAAAGTATGAGTAGCGTGTTCATCACTCACTCTTAACCATCCATCAAAAACTACTCAAATGCAGCTGCAATTCTTTCAGAAAATTCAATGGTATTCTTTAAAAGCAAAATAAATACTTTCATAGCTTTTTTTTTTTTTGAAGGTAAGTGACTTGCACAATATCTTGTTTTTTTTTTTTTAAGATTTATTATTTTATGCAAGAGCTGGGGTACAGGCCAGAGGTGCGGGGGGTGGGGCGGGTGTGTGTGTGACGGTATTCACCAGAGACAAAGGGGGGAGCAGAACAGGCAGACTGACTGAAGTTACACTGCTGAGGGGAGCAGCAGGTGAGACAGGAGAGGTCTGCTGTGCCATGTGGTTTGTTCCCTGGCCGGCCGGGGATTGAACTATTGAACTCGCACTGCAGAGGCTGCGGAGAGCCTGTAGGTTGCATCTTAACTGGTTGTGCCACCAAGGAGACCCAGATTTGTGTCATTTTTCCTTTAGATAAACTGTAAGATAAATCTTATAAAGCTATAACTTGAGTCTAACATTTAGAACAACTTTTCATGACTCTTTCCCTGAGACTCACTGTTGAAATTCACCCTGTATGTGTATTTTCTTACTCTGTCTTCTGACTTTGCATAATAGTATCATATCTGATTCATCTTTATATACCCTGCTAATGAAAAAATACCTGTGAGATTAGGTAACTAACACTATATTACTAATACAATACCCCTAATAAATGTTGCTTGCACGTTTGAGTGATGCAATGAATAAAGGATGAGTGGGTGAAGCAAATATGCCCATGATTCAGGGAACTATCCCTTGACATGACTGAAGACGTTGGTATGTCAGTAAAATTATCTCCCAAATCTGAACACATCCCTCTCCAGCACCAGCACTTTCTAAGACTCCCATTATATGTTAAAACTCAAACTTCCCATACAGTGCATGCAAATGCACTCTATCTTTATTGCTTATTGTCAACATTTAGGTGCCTAGAGAAGACATTTCAGTCAAACTATATTTTGGCTATTTATTGAGCATGTCCTTAAATTTCTTATCCCACACTGTATTTTGAGCACGGTAACCATGCTCTCCCTCTCATATACCTGTCCAAACTTATAACGTTTAGTAGTGCTCTTGTGAAATGTTTTTCATCCTCTCTTAATGCACCTTTCACATCTATTTCATGTTACTATGGTTTATTTCTGTTGATGGCAAAAGTTATGCCTTATGCGTCTTCATACCCGTATGTATTTTAACAGAGAAACCGTGAGGTAGCCTCTAAGCAGGGAACCTGATAGACTCATCTCAGTAATTCGCTCACCAGACGTCAAGGAACTAAGGAAACAGATCCAGATCCTGCTTTGTTTAAATGACAATTTAGAGAACAAGTCTGGGATCAACAGCCTCGTGAAATGGCTTCAAAAACCAACAAGTAAATTTAGAGAAGTGTATTACAAATTATTTCTTATGGGTGGGAAAATTATAAGTATCTTCAAAAGCTGACTGAAAATCTGAAAGAAATACTTAAAAGAGGGTTGTGAAAACAAGGTATAACTGTGCCAAGGGATTCTGTGTATGATTGCAATGAACAGAAACAAACACTAAATTAATATACTTATCTAAACAGCTAAGTTCCTTCCAGAAGGAAAATGGCACTTAATTAATTTGGCTGAACAAGACTCCTAACTGAGAATTCTCAGCTGGGCTGATAATGGGGTCACTAAGAGACCAGTGAGAAAAACAGAAGTTATTGAAGGGAAGAATTGAAAAACTATGCATATGAGCACCTTCTATTTGGAGGCAATTATTTGATAAAGTTATTGTCCTGTGTTAAAGGCATTATTAAAGATATGTGCCTAGAGGGGGATTGATACAAAGGGAATTGAATTAAATGTAGGAAACATATTTCAGTTTCTATTGATTAAAAAAAAAACAACTCCTAACTCTCTAGTTCCATTCCACATTCCTCTGCTAGCCAGTGCAAAGTGGATAACCTTTGAATTTTACCTATTCTAGATTACATAAAATGAGGATTGCTGGATTGATAAAAATACATAAAAGAAAGGAAAAACTGCTGGCCATGACAAGGAGCTATTGAAATAATTTTTCTAAAGGTAACATTTTAAAAACTTCAAAAGAAAAATTTCGATAGTGATAACAAGTGTTTTGCTTTGGTATTAGATCAGAGATACCCAAATTTAGTGGTCAACATCATACATGATCAGGATAAAACTAAACATATTAAAAAGCACTAAATACAAATGCAGACAAATTTTATTTTTTAATTTATCTTGGATTTGCGTGGTAAGGATTTTCTGCTAAAGGAACTGGAATCAACTATATTTTTAAATTAGACATGTTTGCAAAAGCTTTGGGAACTACGTAAATAAAAAGGAGAGTGATAGATTAACTCATCAACATAACTAGCTACTTTCCATTTAACACTGATATATTTCTGTACCAGATAAACATATTTACTTAGCATGCAGTAAGAAATCTGACATTTAAGTAAAGTCTGATCTGCAGTAGTAGGAAAGTCAAAGGGCTGTTTGCAAAAAAGAGGCTCTAGCTATAGAAATATGCATGGACCAATGCAAAACAAAACACCATTTTGCTTATCTTGTAGATAACACCTAAAGCAACATAATGCACTTACCCATTATGTTGCTAAAGGTTGCTACCTTATATTTCTACTTCATTGAAGAAAACTGGATAATTTAAAGTGCTTGTTGGTATAGGAGGATTGAAGTTATTCACAACTTCAATTATAATTTATTAGTACTTAGAAAAATCTAACAATCGAAACAAGATGTGACTTACAGGTTACCTAAGACTACTTTCTTCCTACAGTGCTTAGTTCTAAAAAATCAATTCACCACAGTAGAAATCTGATCTGAATTTAGAGAGTGTTCTTATTTCCCTCTCATACAGTCATAGAGATATATGATGACAACTAAGATTTCACAAGAATTTCCTGTGTGTAATTTTGGCTTGATTTTGAAATTACATATAACACACATCAGGGTAAATGCTTCTGTCTGCAAAGGAGCCAAATTTGGTAAAGGGAATTGAAAACCCTTAGGATGTTTCATTAAATAAAATTAATTAGATCAAAATAAACTCAGTGGAAGTAGAATGCAAACTTGTTTATACCAAACACCTAACAGAGGTTCTTTACCTCCATGTAAAGTTTTCTGGCTCTGCATACCTGGACAGAACCTGATAGTAACTTCCTGGCATCATCTTTTGGGTTTGCTCAGAGTATAGTTGTGATTTTTCTAGTATTATAGTTGATGGTTGACAGCTAATCCTAATGGAAAAGCAAGGCCACATTTGCTAATCCTAACAGAGAAGCTAAACCACTTTCACTTTCAATCTGGAAATCCAAAATCAGATGAGTTTTTCAAAACGAGATGCCACTCTAAATTCTATCCCAGAAATACAAGATTGTGTATGTTTATCTATGAACATAAATATTTCAAGTCAATTTCTATGCGTAAGATTGTATTTGAAGTCGCTTTTCCTCCATCATATAAAAATGACAGCCATTTTCACAACTCTATTTAAAGGTGCCATAAAATTTATCCCATACTATTAAAGAAATGACAACTATGTCCTTATCATAGACTAAATAATTTATGCTATTTTCCCTTACATTTTTAGATTAAATCGTGATGTTTAAAGTTCATAGAATAAATGAGTTCATTTATTGTTTTCAAAATTTTGTCCTTAGAACAAACTATTATAAGGAACCAAATAATTTATATCATAATTAATAAGTCACTGACAATTAAGTTTTACTCAATATTTATACATTAGAAATATTTTTACTTATATATCTTAGAGAAAATCATGAATCATGAAAAGAATGAGTGATATTTGTATTAGAATACTTTACATTTTGACACTGTACACAAAATCACCTGTGTTGTAAAGGGTTTTGGTCAGAGGTATAGTTGAGTCATTCTGTATTATAAGAGATGACTGTTAAATTTTAAAAAATGTTGCCAGCTAGTTGGCAGCTACTATTGGTAGTCTAATATGGACCATCTTTGTAGTGTTTTTGCCTTGGAAACTGCTAAACAGTAGAGCAGTCATTCTGCCCTAGTCCATACCATTCTGAATATTCCCTGAACAATGCTGGGTTGGGCCATATTCTGTTTTTTTTTTTTTTCTATTAAGAAAATTGCAAATTTAGTTTATATTCTGTTGTTTTCTAGTAAAAAGTGGAAGCCACTCTGTTTATAAAATATGGCTATTTGAGAACAAATATCTGGAGTGTACATGGATAGCCAGACCCCGTGGGAGCTTGTAAGTTTGAAGTTGTCCTTTGGTATGCCTTGGCCCCATGCTAAACTTCCCTAAAATGTATAAAGTTAATTTAGTATAGCTATCTCTCAAGAGAATAAAATTTAACTGTGTTATGTTTGCTTTCAAGAAACAGGATTAAATCATCTAGGTGCCTTTTTAGAACTAAATTTCTTATTGAAACAAAATTAATGTGTTTCATTTTGTTCTGCTTTTTAAATTTAAAACATCACTTACTGTTTGTTAGTGGTTACCTAAGTTCACACAATTCTACATCAAGAGAATGGTTTGGAAACAAATGTTCTGCTTCTAACTTTTCAATCTTTTACTAGTACTTTAGTTTTATAATTATAATCCTCATTGAAAGAAACTTGGGGGCCTCCCTGGTGGCACAGGGGTTAAAGACAGCACTATCAAGCTACAGCCACCCATTGCAGCATGAGTTTGATCTGGGACCAGGTGGCTACCCACATGGCACAGCAGACCTTTTCTGCCTCACCCGCTGCTGCCCTTAGTGTGTTTCAGTAGATCTGCCTGTTCTGCTCCACACTCTCTCTGGTGAATCCTCTCACCTCCTGCACCTCTCTGGCCTGCACCCCAGTTCTTGTATGCATAAACAAATAAATCATTTTTTTAAAAAAAGAAACTTGGTATAGAAGTTCAATGTTTAGGTAAAAGAAAATTCCTCAGCAAGGCAAAATCAATGACAAACCAATATTTTAATGTTGAAATTGGCCCTCATAGTCAGAATACAGCGTTAGAATCACAAGTACATGTTAAGTTTCAGTTCTTGTATTCATAAATAAATAATAAAAAAACTTAAAATAAAGTAAAGCATTCCTATGAAATACATCCTAAGTTGCAATGACATAAAATGAAGAGGCAATTACCATAAATTTGTATGGAAAATTTAAGTATTCCTAGACCTTTACAAGTTATATCAAAATATACCAAGTAACATAGAAAACCTAAAATAGCAAAATAAATAATGCCCCATCATAAGATTAAAAAAAAAATCAATGTTACAATCTCACATGAAATTGTCAATGTATTTCAAATGTAGGCATTGATATATATCCTAACCAGATGGTCACACAGGAAATTTCACTGGTGTGACTAATTCCTACTGTCTTAGCTCAATAGATATTTGTCTGCTCACTCACAGTTGTACTATCATTATTCTGATTTTCGGGCCTCCCCTGGTGGCACAGCAGTTGAGCGCTGGGCTGCGAAGCTGCCCACAGCCTCTGCAGCAGCAGTTCAATCTCCAGCTGCTGACGGGGGTCCCACATGGCGCACAGACCTCTCCTGCCGCCCGCTGCTCCCCTCAGCAGTGTATTTCAGTTAGTCTACCTGTTCTGTTCCCCGCTCTGGCTCTGGTGAATTCTTTCACCCTCCCGCACTTCTGACTGTACCCAGTGCTTGTATAAATAAATAACTAAATCTTTATGGGCCTCTCCTGGTGGCGCAGCTGTTGAGTGCTGGGCTGCGAAGCTCTGCAGCGCCGGTTCAATCCCCGGCCACCGGTGAGGGTCCCACATGGCGCGCAGACCTCTCCTTCCGCCCGCTGCTCCCCTCAGCAGTTTACCTCAGGCCTTTTGCCTGTTCTGTTCTCCGCTCTGGCTCTCGTGAATTCTCTCACCCTCCCACGCTCTGACTATACCCAGTGCTTGTATAAATTCATAAACAAATCTTTAAAAAATAAATAAATAAATCTTTAAAAAAAAATTCTGATTTACCCATGGAGTAGAGTTACTAATCATAATATTCTTTGATTAAACTAGGAGCACAACAGCTCCTATCCTGATTCCATGGCTTATTTCTTGGACCAACTAAGGATATTTGTTCTAGTCCATTGAGATTATCAGCCCCTTCTTAGATCTGAGGACTAGCTCAGTTTGTGTTTGATGTGAAAGGAAAACGGAGATCCACGAGAACTCTTGTTTTGAAAGAAACATTTAGTATAATAATTTTGTGAAGTCTTATGAATGCATTATTTTATGTTTTAAATAATAAAAAAAATGTTTAATTGCCATTTGTGTAACTTTTCTTTCTGAAGATCTCAGAGCAATCGTATGCAAGTCTTCATAATTTATGAATTTTTATCATGTCAGAGCAAAATGTTTTTGTGAACTTGAGTTACAGTTATATTATAATCATTAAGTTAAACTTAAAAGCATATGTATTCAAATTTGATAAGGCTACAATATATATTGCTTTAGATGTTGGGGATCCACAGAGAATAGCATCAATAGATTTGAAAATATTTTAAAGACACTGATGTTAAAAACATTCAAAATTGAAAATTATCTAGCTTAAATGTTTTAGATTGTTTCTGCAAAATGATGTTAAATTTTTAATTTTATATTATGTACAGTCTTTAGGATGATCTCACACTTGGATACATGCCAAAACTTGAGAGAAGGTGCTTACTTTTATAATAAGTGTGGTAGGAAAAATATATATTGCTTTTCCAAGGTGTGATATTTTTAAAATCTTAAACTTGTATTTGGAAAATAAAAAAATGGCAGTAAATATTTATAAATGCTATTGAAAAATAATTTGTTTATTTCAGGCTTTCAAAGTTCTTTTAATTATTTTTAAAAAGCAATTGTCCTGCATGTCATCACTACTCAACTTCTTGTAATTATTTTTTCTTTAATCTAACTTTTTTTTTGTTTTTCTGATTCTATCTTCTTTCCTTTATGAAAAAGTCTATAGTCTAAGAATATATCTATATAATAGGAACAGAGCACTACCATTCAAATGTTACACACATCCATTTTTTCATTTGTTTAACTTAAATTCATCTCCCTCTTTGGTAACTGATGTAATCCTACTGTTTCTTCCACATTATTTTCCAAGAAATAAGGAAAATCATTCATATATTACCACACTGTCTTTTCCATAGAAACAAGTACTATCCACTGTCAATAGTGATCACTCATTTGCCCATAAGGCAGCTCTTCCATGTCCTTATAAGGTTAGTGTAGGATACTTGCCTCTCTTTTAGAGGAAGCCTTTTGAGTCCTTTGGGGGTTCAGATCTTATAATATGAAATAACTGAAAAAAAACTTCAAAGGAGATGGATGCCACTATTCTCACAGATCAAATTTATGAGTAGAGTTGCTGTGAGATTAATATAAATATGGAGAGAATACATGGTCATTTGGATATAAATTCCAGTCAATTCTTTATAATTCTGGCATCTGTTAAGTGTTTTATTTAATTTGGTTAAGATGGGAAATATCTTAACAGTGCAATAATTTTTTTAAAGGAGCTGTGTGATGAGCATGTACTTAAAGCAAAGATGAGGATGCAGAACTGATCTAAGACTTATGGCATGCTCTTGGTATATCCATTAAGTATATTTTGATCTCAAGTAATATTTGATTTAATAAGTGAGTTAACTGTGCAGGTTAATATACATATTGCACAAGGGCATGGTAACGCAATTAAAAATTAGCTCAGGCAAAATAATCATGAAAGATTTATGGAGTGCTAACAGCAAAGATTATTTCTGTTCTTACAATACCTAATATTGATTCTTCAAAGACATATATCCATGTTCTTTGGAAACTTAACTATTTCTTAGTATGAAATATTTGAATTCAAATACAACACTACATTTAACATAAATATTTATGTCAAAGGCTAATGAGATCATAGTAGGTAACACACATATCGTTTAAATTTTAAGGAAAAAGTGGGACCTTCCTGGTGGTGCAAGGGGTTAAGCACTCCAATATGAAGCAATCCACAGCCTCTGCAGCATGAGTTCGATCCCCAGCCAGGGAGTAACCCACATGGTGCAGCAGACCTCTCCTGTCTCACCCGCTGCTCCCCTCAGCAGTGTATTTCAGTCAATCTGCCTGTACTGTTCCCCACTGTCTTTGGTGGATCCTCTCACCACCCTCCCCCCCTGCATCTCTGGCCTGTACCCCAGCTCATGTGTGCGTCAATAAATAAATCTTTAAAAAATAAAGTTTAAGGAAAAAGAAATAACTGTCTTTAAAAAAAAAACTCACCTGTAACTATCATATCTCTTGCCATTTACTTGATGATTAAATTATTCTTTTTCATGAAAAAGCTGTGCAAATATCCTTTCTTTTTCTCTAAAGTTTCACAACTGCTATTTTATCAAAGTATTTATTCGTTTTTTTTCTTCTAAAATCTGTAACAAGGCAAAGTTGAAAGTGATTACTTTAGTAATTGCTGAGAAAGTAGATGTGGTCATACTTTTATTTGACAATCTCTATATTAATACTCATAAGCCTGTGTGAATATTTTAAAGAACCATTTTAAATAACCATTATTTTTATTTTCAAAGTCATCATCAAATGTGTTCAATTAGATCTGCTTGTCATCGACACTGTGCTGATTGTTATACAATGAAAAATAAAACAGATGTTTCTCACATTCCATATTAACTTTTTTCTCTGAAAGCGAAAAGTCATTTCCATGGTTTAATGTGCATAATTGAAGCTGTGATGGCTGTGGTGGTCGTTTTCTGTTTCAATTTATCTTGCAAAAGCAACAGGGTAGGTTTGCAGAGACAATTGAACAAATATACCCTTACCCATTTTAAACAAGGAAAAACAAAGTTTTCAAAAGTTGGTAAGTTGTGCTTGAGTGCATACTTGATAGGAACAGAAGAGCATTTTCTGTCCTCCAGATGACCTCCCTCTGCCCAAACAGAAAAGTAGACACAGAACATGTGACTTAGAAGCTTGACTCAGGGTTAAGTAGATAATGTGCAGAAGAAAGGGGTACTCAATTTTATTGCTATTCTGGACCCAAATTTGAGTTACTTCATGATTTTGAAGAAATCAACCAATTAGGCTCTATCACTTGTGTTATTTTGTATTTTCTTTGATCCTCGATCCCATAAAAACTGCTCCAAGCCCATTTGTGAAGACTGATTTGAGTTTCATCTAGACTCACCTGCCAGGTGGCCGTGTACGAAAATGATTCCTTTCTTTTAAAAAATGGCAGTATGTAAATGGCTTTTGTGCAAGTCCACATTTGGCAACATAATGATCAACTGGAATGTTTGTTAAAAGAAATTTAAGGGCCTCCCTGCTGGCGCAAAGGGTTAAGCACCACACTGTGAAGCAATCCACAGCCTCTGCAGCACGAGTTCGATCCCTGGCTAGAGAGAAACCCACATAGCGAAGCAGGCCTCTCCTGTCTTGCCTGCTGCTCAGCTCAGTCAGTGTGCCTATTCTGTTCCCCACTCTGTCTCTGGTGAATCCTCTCACCTCCCCTCTCTGGCCTGTACCCCAGCTCTTACATGCATAAAATAAATAAATCTTTAAAAAAATTTAAGCAAGTCAGTGGCAGAGATCTGATTAATTAGATGTTGATAAGATGTGCTTAAGACATGCATTTTACCTGGTATTTCATGTGATTCTGATGAATGCAGTTTCTATAACTCCTGTGACAAAATCAGGTTCAAACACTAGAACATGAGTTTCAGGACCAAAAAGCAAACAGAAAACAGATTGGTGTTGTCTGATATGACTCTCATAAATTTTTAATAAAAACTCAGCTAGCAGTGCCCAATTGTCTTTGTAGATCATCAACACTCATGAGCTACCTCTGTCATGTAGCTTCTTTATATCTTCAGTGGTACAATTGATTATGTTACAATGGGCAATCACTATCCACACGTTTAAGTTTACCATTCCTGCAGGAATGATGACAAAATAAAACAATCAGTTTGATTGGGAGGATGGACTCTAAATCTTATTTTTGAATCTGGATTGACTTTCTCTGAATAGGAAAGGTTCTGAATGACCATCCTGTTTCGGATACAGAAACACTGGCTTTTTCATCTTTCTGAGTCTTCTGATTCTCAATAACTTAGATTACAGGACACAGGCAGAGACCCTCATTTCCACCACTGCTGACAAACTGGCAGATTCTTTCCTGGGCTGATCTCTTTCTTATAGAATTTTACTAAAAGTAGCAAAGTCAGAAATCGGTATTTTTCCGGCTTATCCCCCATAACTCCACATTAAAAGACATTTGCTGCCTTTACAGGTTATTGTTTACCAAACATTTTTCCTTAGAACAAGTATCAGAAACATATTAGCATATAATATAGTCTTTCTTTTGCCTGTTCTCCACATGCTGAGACAATGCCACATATTTTAATTTTTATTGATGCACATATAGGCATCAATTTCTGTATCAAAATTCAGAGATACTGCTAGGATAAAAGTTCACACATTCAGTGGCTTGAATGACAGGGAAGTTTACCTCATACAAAAAAATACAGAAGTCAAATTTCTTGGACTGGTGGAACTAATCTGAATCATTAAGAAAACACTTATGAATCCAAGTTCATTTGATCTTGCTCTGTTATCTCCAAGTGTTCTGTCCTTAAGCATATCATAAATTTTGGCTAGCATCCATGTCCACATTCCAGATCAGAAGAAGGTAAGAATATCGAGGCTTGGTGACTTTTTATCTCTTTATATTTAAGGCAATGAATCAAAAAGTTGCTCATAAAATTTCCTTGAAAGTACCAACACTCAAAGTGAGTATATATGGCTGCATCTACAATAAAAGAGGTTAAGAAATACATATTGCTGAGTTATAGTGTAACTAAGAGTTGAGTATCCAACTCAGTTAATAGGAGTGAAGGATAAATAAATGCAACAGCATAATAGCATTAATGCCACAAAGTGGTAGTTGGGAGGGTGAGATAATTGAGTGAAAAATACTATTTGCTACCCATATGCTAATTTTTTAAATTATACTATCCAATATAAATGAAATACTCTTCAGATCCATTTTTTTTTATTGTTCAAATTCCTTGAAAAGAAATTACATTTTGGTTTGCTTTATATGTCCTTCTTTCACATACATTGCTTTCTGAGCAGCTTTTTAACACTTCCATGGCTGATTTAGCACTCATTTCTGAAATAATTTTGCTAAGCTCTCAGTAATACTCATTTCTCCCTTTATCTTTTTAATCATGGGATTTCCCCTCAATAGTCCTACTCATTCATCTTCATCATCTTTAAAACCTGATTAGAAATTTGCCTTATCTAAAAGTACATGACTAACCTTGCATAATAAAATAATTTCTCTATATCATAGTTCATATTATTTATAACCATTTTGTGTAGTTTCTCTTTTTCATAGTATCAGACCATACCAAAGAATATCAAAGAGTACAACAGTCAGTATGTCACAGTGACTGAAGCCAAAGACTGTCATAGGCAGTGCCCCTTTAGGATAGCCCCAGAGAAAATATGAACAAAGTGTCAGTGCGGTGGAGACTGACAAGAAATATAATAAGGACTGTAAAAGCAGCCCCCAGCATTCAGTGTCTGGGATTCAGCATTTGGGATTTCAGCGCTTTCAGATCTGCAGGGTTTTCAGGGGTCAGTGATTTCTACCCCCACTGGCCAGTCTTTCAAAGGCTGTTGTGGGCCTCTGAAGAACATGGAGAGGCTTCCATCAGCCAACCTCAGAGAGGAAAAGTCTAAACTGTTCCTGGTTTTGCTGCTGTGACAGCCTGGCAGGGAAGGCGAAGACCTGGAGACTGTGCCTCGCTGAGCTGCATGAGTGTGGCCATTTGTTGGGTGGTCTGGCCACTGCAGCTGCTGTTTTTTTTTTTTTAAGATTTATTTATTTATGCATACAAGAACTGGGGTACAGGCCAGAGGTGTGGGGGGTGACAGGACTTACCAGAGAGAGTGGGGAACAGAACAGGCAGATCTACTGAAATACACTGCTGAGGGGAGCAGAGGAGAGGCAACAAAGGTTTGATGTGCCATGTGGTTATCTCCTTGGTTGGGGATCTAACTCGTGCTGCAGGGGCTTTGGATTGCTTCATAGGTTGCATTTTAACCCCTTGCGCCACCAGGGAAGACCCTGTAGCTGCTGTTTTGTGTGTTGCTAGTCTGGTGCTGAGCTGGGGCATCTTGGCAGCTCCACGAGCATCTCCTGTTGTGTCTTCTACTGTCTTCATGAGTTGGATCCCAGCCTACAGTCTGGCTGCCACGTACTCCAGTTCTACATTGGTGGGAAGATATCATCTTGGGAACGTTTGTGTTTAGGAATTTAAAACCCTGGACACAGGTTTGGGGGAGATAAACAGACATTTTTGGCCTCAGTAATGCTTTGATTTTCCCTGGTTTGTTAAATAAATCCCCTTATTGTCATTCTCTGAACATGAGTAGTTTTGCAATTGTACTCTTGGGTGAAGAACTCAGACGGTGATTGGTAAACTATTTGGGCAGCATCCTTGGCCAGTTTTAGTGTCCCTTGCTGCCCTGTATCAAGTACACTAACTTCTAAAGATAATATTTAACTGCTTTTTTCTATAAACATCTAGGGCCATACAAAAAAAGAAAATTCACATATTTGTTTAGCTAAAATAAATTTATTATTTATTTCACTTAATGAGAAATCATTTGATTAAGCAAATAAATCATGGAATGTGACCTAAGGCCCAGCAATCTCAGATTTTGAATAACCAAAGTTGAACCACTTCACATAGTTCATACTGACTCAGCACTTTTATGGAGTATAATTAATACAGAATGATGTACTAGTGTTATTTGATTTTTAATGTTGCTTCCAGCAATAACATTCTGTGATTCATACTGTGAAAAGTGAAAATTTCTTTGTATTTCTAAATAATAGTATGATGTATTCATATGAAGATTTTCTAGTAGATTAATTTAAACCTATCACATAAAGTACTATGCATTATTTTAATTTAATATCTCTTATGTTACAGATAAACCTAATCACTTAACATCAAAGTCATAACATTCTAGATCCAAGTGAGCCATCAAGAGATATTAAAAGTAACTAGTCATTTAGGAAATGTTTGGGCACTTACATTGTCTTGAATTAATAGGTTATTTCATTTTCTGTTTTAATGCCCTGAATATAGTTATTTTTATATACACAATAACATTTGTATAAGATAAGCCCAGGATATATTGATGTTACTGATAAATCAAGGATGGACTCATTTACTCAACGCACATTGTGTAGACCAAAAAGACCAAAAATCAATTATGCCACAGGGGTATGGAAAATGAATGGACTTTAATGGATGGAAGTCTTGTTTCTGAATGTGGCCCGAATAGTTCCTTTTCCCATCTTCAGGTTCATGTCAGGGTCTCTTTGTTCTGTTTGTTTGAATCAGAGTTGAGCATCATGATGTTTTGCTTCTGTGAACATTGTGAAAACAAGCTCAAAAGATAGTTGACTACACCCAGTTGTACTTGTTAACAAGGGTGGATCTGGCATGGTTTCATTAATATGTTATTTTTATTAATATGTTATTTATAAGAAGCCTCTTCTTATATAGTCAGAAACCACATTTATTTGCCTTCCATATATATTTTGAAAGATTTCTACATTCGCCTACTGAACTTGATGACTAATCCCATCTAATAAAATTAGACAATTTTTTAATACCAGAAATTGCTATCTTAAACAAAGTGAAACAAAGATGAAATAAGAAGTTATATTATAATTCTTATAATCCATTCATGTTAAGGAATATAAATCAGATGACTAAAGAGTTGGTAAAATCCATCTATCCAGAACTAATCAAATTCATGAGTTAGGTTATCTTTTTAGGAAACTAGGTCAGGGCCTCCCCTGGTGGCGCAGGTGGTTGAGCACCATGCTGTGAAACTGTCCACAGCCTCTGCAGAGCCGCTTTGGTCTCCGCCAGGGGGCGCGGGTCCCACATGGTGCAGCAGACCTCTCCTGTCCTGCCCACTGCTCCCCTCAGCAGTGTATTTCAGGTAGTCTGCCTGTTCTGTTCCCCATTTTGTCTCTGGTGAATCCTGTCACCCTCCTGCACCTTGGCCTACACCCCAGCTCTTTTATAAAAATAAAAATAAAATCTTTAAAAAAATCCAGATTGTTTTGAGTTGAGGACCTTTAGGGCCCTGGTGACTGAAAAGCTTTTCTACTTGCCTGAATCCTTTTATTTTCCTTTCCTTAATGGAAGAGTATAACATTACTCCTTAAGCTTGTGTCCTTTACAAAAAAAAGCAGTTACTGCTCCCCCTTTTATAAACTACAGTCCCCAGCTCAGAAAGTGATTTTTTTTTTTTTAATGGAATACTTGGACTTGTAGTTCAGAGTATCTGCATATAACTGGGGACAAGGAAAATGGCAACTCCTCTTCAAGGAGGTGTGTCTGTAACAGATTGACAGTGTTTGTTACTCAATACACACTCTTGATTACTGAAAAGCCCCCTTCATTGGCTATCTTGCTTGGTTATTAAATGCACCATTGATTTAGTCATGGTAACTGATATTATTTCAAGAGTTTCTACCAAAAGATAGAAAGAATCAATGACATTCAGCTAAGTTCTAAAAGATGCAACTTCAGTCCTTTCAACATTGACATAAGATATTAATTTTAATAAAAGCCCTTTTGCTCACCTCAAGAAATGTTTCCAGTTTCTGTCATAATTTTAAGTCAGTGAGATTTGTGGTTTAAGATGTCTTACCTCTGGTAATTTGTACAATAATATTTTTCATTAAAGAATCACATCAAATCTGAGAAACATGCATTTACTAAGTGTTTGAATATCTATTTGGAAATCTCTATTTCAAAGCCAAAGGTGGAATAATTTTGCATATCCTAGTCCTCTTGAGGTTCTGTGTCTACAATATGCTGACAAGGTAACAATCTGCCATAGAAAATTAATTTCTTTCCTTCCAAAATAACTCTAAATATTCGTACTATTCCTTTCACACTTGTATATCAAATCTGACCAGAGAAAGAAGGTAAAGAGTTTAGGACACTACTCAATTATATACTTTTTTTGTTATAATTTTCACACTATTTAAATATCTATTATGATAAAACTGCATTTATGTAAGCATAATTGTTATAAAACATAGTGCTTGGTATCAGTGTGCAAAAGAAATACTGTACCCCTCTGAATTCTAGGACTGGATGAGTAATCAAAACAGAATCCGATGGGTTAACAAAGGAAATCAATAATATTCATATGGAACATTTGCATGACTATAAATTCCAAAGACTAGCAGAGTGGGCCAGAAATATTTATCCTGAATTTCCGGACCTGAGACATCAAGGACAAAGATGGTGAGACTTCACATGACAGACAAGACAGGTGACTTCACCCTTGCTCTGAGAGTAAAGATGAGATTGTTGATAGAAATGTTTGCTAATAAACCTAGAACAGGATGAGACCCTCCCCCCAAATTGAATTCCTCTGGGTTATAAAAGAGAGAGGATTGATTTGTACTTCGCTTAGGAAAAGGGTTGCAGCCTAGGACTTGGTGATTCCTTTTTCATTAGGGAAGGGCTAGAACTTAGCGAAGAGTAGAAGCTACTCCTAAGCCTTTAGGGCATTTACTACTCTCAATTCAAAACAATCTGCCTTTAGCTTAACGATTTAAGATGGTGCATAGAGGTCAGTCCAAGGTGGCCACAGAGAAGGTTCTTTGTTTTGCTACTGAAAGGAACACTAAACAATTACACAGAAAGACACTATACCCAGAGAGTCCAGTGTTTTCAGGTGAAACAGGAGCAATCCTTGGGCCTGGAGACTGCATCAGAAGGAAAACAGAAGAGATTCATGATTCATTGAATAAGTGGGTGAAGGGAAATGCCTGGAGGTTAGAGTCTGGGATAGGGATCACAGAATGCATGGCTGTCCCTCTGAGGGGACCTAGAGTGGGGAGAGCCAAATGGTGTGGAGATGCACAGTTTTTGTAGAGAAGAAACATGAAGAATGGCACTGGGGTGTTCCCCCTAGGCCAGATTGGGAGCCCGTGAAAAGAAAAGAGGCAGTGCTCTGACTGCACTTCCCCTCTCTCAACTCTTAGAACTGGTGCTGACCTCATTGGCTACTGAAAGGACCATTAGGTAGGCCTCCCTGGTGGTGCAAGGGGTTAAGCACCACACTATGAAGCAATCCGTAGCCTCTGCAGCATGAGTTCTATCCCCAGCTGGCCAGGGAGCAACCCACATGGCGCAGCAGACCTCTCCAGTTTCGCCTGCTGCTCCCCTCTGCAGTGTACTTTGGTTCATCTGCCTGTTCTATTCCCCACTCTGTCTCTGGTGACCCACAAACTTCGGAGTCTTAGATCTGGAACTCCAGTTGGAGGGTATTGGTGGTACCACAAATACAAGCCAGCC
Source organism: Talpa europaea (assembly GCF_964194135.1). Taxonomy (NCBI): domain Eukaryota; kingdom Metazoa; phylum Chordata; class Mammalia; order Eulipotyphla; family Talpidae; genus Talpa; species Talpa europaea. The sequence continues at coordinate 32,084,603 of NC_140083.1, read as the reverse complement.
CTCCCCAACATTTGTACTGAGGCACCTTCGTACTAATGGCTGGTTGCCTGTAGGTTCTACCCTCAGCCTCTAAGTCAAGAAACACATGATCTTGTGTCAAGGGCCTATGGGAGCCAGAAAAAGCCCAAAACTATAAAATTAAATAAAACCACAGTGTTGTTTGCTGGATAAGTAAAAGTAGTTAAAATAATGCTACGCATACTGGCAAAAAAAAAAAAAAGGACATTTAAACACATGGTACCTTGAGACCTCAAGGGAATAGGGCATTGCAAGAAGAGAACAACTCTCCGTTACATAAGCACAATAGGCACATGGGTGTGGAAGATGATAGCTCCCTATTAACTAAAGACTTCAAAATAATTACAATAAAGAAAAACAGATAGAAGAAAATGCAGAAAGGCAAATCAAAGTGGTATAAGAGAACTCCAAAGAGCTAATCAAAGAGATACAATAAAATTCAGAAAATCAAACAAATGAGTTCAAAACTAAAATAAATTAACAGAGTAGAAATTGAAGATTTAAATTAGAGAATATCCCCAGAAAAATAATACAATCAAGAAAAAAATTATGATGGTGTATAAAGTCACTCGAGGGAGTTATTCAGTATTGTTTGGCCTCACCCAGATAGACAAAAGGTATACATGCTATTATTAAACTTCTAAATGGATTTTTCTCTTATGAATCTTTCTGATGCCTGTTTGATTATTTTCCAGGCTAGAGGAACCCAGAGGGATACAGGATGATTTCCTTTGTACCCCAACATCATATAATTATAGTTCAATACATATTAGCCACTTTTATTTTGGTTTTTGCTTGTTGTTATCTGGGCATTCAGCATGCATGTGTCATAGATTAATAAGAGCAATTCTGTAAAACTGCAGAAAATCATTTGACTTTATCTAGAAAAAGATTTGTTATGCCTTTGTGGAGCTGCAGCAGATCTACACCGCTAAATTCCTTTTCTAATCTACTTATGAATTTTCAAGTGGTAATGTAATTTTTATCATTTCTCTTATTTTCTTTTATGCCCCTTACATATGAATAAGGTAGTACTGGAGCCACGTTTATATATGTGATTTTTACCATGTGCCTTCAGCCATTCCAAGTATATTTGAGAAAAATATTGAAGTTCTACTTTAGCAAGTTTCATGACCTATGGCTTAACCAAGTCTTGAATATCTTGCAGAGGGAAGGTATTCCATTAGTAATAAATAGTGTATTTTCTCATTGATATACTTTCATAAAAAATAACAGGTTTGGTATTAATGACTATAACTACCAGTGTTTTCTAGTTTCAAATTTTATAATATTTAATCTCACCCAAGAATTTTAGGTGGACTTTAAATAGCTTCTCCCAGTGTTGGATTGTTTGCGATGAGGAATAAAGCAATAAATAAATAAATAAATAAATTTGAACAAATATTATTTAATATGGCTCATTTGGGGGAGAAGAGGATCTATTTTTTTTAATATTGTCTGTAGCAATAAAATAGACTATGTGACAATATTATCCAAGTCCCTGATCTTTTTAAATATTTTCTAGGGATATGCAGAAAAAGTAAAGGACTGATATATACAACTTGTAAGTTTCCTCTCCCTTTTTCCAAATTGTAAGAGGAGGCAGGTTTGAGGGTCCCGGTGTGCCCCTCCCTTTGCCCACTAACAACAGCAGGAATTCCTCCATTTTTGATGTTCTGAGATTAGATGGTGCTTTGTTTTGTGTTCTCCAGAAGCAAACTCTGAAATGAAGATCTGTGAAGGTACAAGAAACACCGATGGAAAAAGGAAGGGAAGGAAGCAAATTAAAAGGATGTTATCAGTAAGCAGTCATTGTAGGTGACTGGAGCTCAGATCTGCAGAAAACCTTGAAAATGCTATAAAATACATATCTCAGAATGATCCTTCAGGAGAGGCAAATGAGATGGGGTCCTTGATCCCTAAGTCTTGCTAGTCATTGATTAAAGGTTGCTTCCTGGGGAGTAAGGGAGATTGCTGCTGTATCCTTGATATTCCTAGCCTGCCAGAGTCTTGCCTCAGTGGTTTTCTTTTCTCAAGAGAAAGTGTTCTGGCAAGAGCTTCTGATACTGTTAATTACAAATCAGGCAGCAGGCATTAAAATGGTAATGTCAAAGTGACAAAAGCAGGGTATCAATTGCATTTGTTACAAATAGCCTCTGCATCTTTTAAATACAAACTGCCTTAAATAGTTTAATAAATAAAATAAAATAGTTAAATAGTTTAATAAATAAAATCAAAATAGTTAATAAGTAAAATCAAATTACAAAACTATTTTCGTTCTGTTTTTCTTACATGCTTGCATGTCACATTTTGTTTTTCATTATCTTGTTATGTTTGTTTATTTTATACCTCATGTTGTTCACCCATGAAACTCCAATGCCCTGCCTTGTAATTGCTCAATAAATATTTCATGAATAAATGAATGAAATAATCATGACTCATAATCAATGACTGTTTATTTTCTTCTATTACTGATTTTCATTCTAGTCTACTCCCTACTAGTTATGCTAGTCTAGACTGCTTCACTACTTCTGATTTACAGATAAAATTATCCCTGTATGTTAAACATATTTCATAGTCATCAGTATTTAGAAGTACTTTTTCTGTAGCTCTTGCCCCACTTCATTAACATTTAATTGGAAGTTTGAGTGAGGGACATGAAATGCCATGAAGATTTCTTGGCATACCCAGATTTAGAGGGCAAGCATATTAAACATTGAAAGTATGGTAGTGCAAAGTACATGAGTAAATTTGCATTTCCAGGTAAATGCACTTTATAGAGTAGCATTGAAATTAAAGAGGTTGGCATTATCTAGAACAGGAAACAATAACTTACCAATGAGATTTTAAATGAACAAGAAGTGTTCCTGCCAATTTGAGAGTGAACTGGGAATATGCTTTCTGTAGAAGTGCCCGGTCAGTTGACGAGTTTACATAGTGTAAGAGACTCTTCCATCATTTTTATGCTTCTTCTTGTCTGTACTTACATTTTCACACATATAATGAAATATTTGTACAATGGCTTATATATAAAGCATAAATCTGTGGTTGTTTCAGTCTCACAGCTGCCATCCAGATATGTAGTTCAAATAGTTTTAACTTTCTTTTGAATAAGAGCACAATCTAAGATATCTAAAATATCCAAAATTACTCATTTAAACCGAGAGCAAATACACTTAACCCCCTAGAGAAGTTGTGTTTTTTTTGTGTGTGTGTGTGTGTGCTTATATATGTCTGTCTATCTATCTATCTATCTATCTATCTATCTATCTATCTATCTATGATTTTTCAATCATCTATTTATCATTTATCTATTGTAGGGGGCAGCGAGGATGTTTCACCTACCATTCTGGACTTTTTTTGGACTGGTGGAAAAATCAAATCAACATGAAAACATTAGGAGACAAAAACAAAGTTAATTACAGGGGTATGAAGAATCTACATGGATGTGAATTCTAAAGTAAAGGGGGCAAAATAAGATTTTTTGATCCTGAGATAAGGAATGGGATGAAGGGCTGGGGTTTCAAAGAGAGAGGAGGGAAAACATCACCATGAACAGATCAGATGCTCTGTAATTACATGTTTGTCCTGCCATATAGTAGGTTTCTCCAGTAGAAATGTTTGTGGAGATAACCTATAATTAGGGTAATACCCTACTTTTCTTCACCTAGGTAGTTAGGAAATGGAAAAAAAAAATCTCTTAAGAATGCTGGAGTTCAACTGACCTTATATTTAAATATTACACATGCCAAAATGACAAATCTTAGAAAGGGCTGTTATGAATATCTTGAGGAGCCCTCTGTCACCATCTTGAAAGAGCTATCCTTTATTACCTATTTAATTATATAGAGATGGAGGAGATATATTTGAGGAGAATTGTTTTACTTCTTGCACGGTAGTGATGATCTCTTTATAGCTGCTCCTACTTCCATGTGTTATAGTCTTCTAAGTGTATGGCATGTCTCTAATCTATAATACTTGAAATTTGACAAGTCTGAAAATCGGTTGAGAGGCAAAAATTCTTTGTTAAAGCAAAGACAAATATTTGATAACTTTGGAATAGTAGAATTTCTAAGTTAAGGTCATGTATAAAGAAGAAACTATTAGAAAATTGTCCCTTCAAATAATTTCCAGCTCCTGTCTATTATTTTAAGCCTTAGCTTTAATAAGCAAGGAGTTAGCGAAAAGAGAATAATAATGGCCAACAATTCTATAGGTATTGTTGTAAGCATTTGACATAAATTTCTCATTAGATCATAATACTACTAGGAATAGGTAGATATAGTTTCATCATCCACATTTTAAGAAAGGGAGCTTTGAAAACTTAAGTAATTTGCCCAAGGTCACAGAGCTTATAAGTGTCCAACCAGGACATAAACTCTGTAGGTTAGTCATCCCAAATCATACTATTAGTAAAATTTTGTGTAAAATTTAAAGATAAATGAAAGAGGTACCTAAAGATAAACAATAGAGATCCCTGGTCTCACAAGCACAAAACATGCAATTAATTAAGGATTCTAGTAGAACTGATCAAAGTGTCCACCTTTACAGACTTTGAGAAATGACCAATAGGTGACAAGGATTTTATTTGCAGTAAGGTCACTTAGTTTATAAGTAAAAACAGCTGAAAGGCTTGAGAGATTGTGGTGACATTGTTCAATTGCAATAGTCACCTTGGTAACGTCTTACTAATTGGCCAGATAGAAAACATTGGGGTAGGATGTGTTCCATTTGGAAATAAGCATAAGCATGTATTTGTTTTAGCAAGTTTTTTTTTTTTTTTTTTTTTTTTTGCAATTCAGCTCACCTGCTCTGTAATGATAGGTAAACAAGAGATAGAGGGATGGCATACAAAAAAAAGGAAGTCATCTACCATCAGGCAGAGCTCTCGAGAGTTTGCCGTTAGCCACATGCCATTCAGAGATCAGTATCCCTGAGATAATGTTTGACTTCAGAATATGTTAAGTTAATGACATACTTCTTGATGGAACAATGGGAGAACCTGGGTCCCTTGGTATGGTGAGTAATAACTATGAAGTCATGACTGAGGATGTTAAGAGGATGTGGTGGTGAGAATCTTAGATAAAATGATCAACCTTCAAACTGTTACAGCAATGAGCTTTACCTCGAGTCACTCTTATCAGGCAAGATTAATAGTTGGTCTCAATCTAAGTAAATCAGAAGATGAAATCCACGTGTCAGAGAAGGCCAAAATTTCTAAGCAGAGTTACCTAGGGTAGTGGGTCTTCATGGAAGTTCTTGCCTGCGATTTAGAAGTATCTGGGGATAATTTTTATATGCCACACCTGAAGGGGATGCTACTGGCATCTAGTGGAGAGAGACCAGAGATGCTTGAAATTTCTCACTCACGATGTACAGGGCAGCTTATGACCATAAAAAATTATCTGACCCAAAATGCCAATAGTGTGAGAGTGGCTGAACCTATGAATAGAGACTCCTTTTGAACAACTTCATGCATGAAGATTTGAAACTTCAATAACAGTCTATTGAGAAGGGATATCAGCTTTTGGAATGGTGCATATTTTTGTTCCTGTACTTTTATGACTGCACAAGTCCAATTATCTGTAAGAGGACTGAGTAGGGAGTTTTCGATTACTGAGGACCTTGGTCAAGTTGATTGAACACTAGACCTCCCTGGTTGTGCAAAGGATTAAGTCTCAGCATTATGAAGCTATCACCAGCCACTGCATCGCAAGTTCGATCCGTGGCCAGGGAGCTAGCCCAAAGGGCACAGGAGATCTCTGCTGTCTTGCCCACTGCCCCCCTCAGCAGTGTATTTCAGTAGATTTGACTGTTCTGCTCCCCACTCTGTCTCTGGTGAATCCTCTCAGTCCCCACCCTACCTCTGTCCTACACCCAAGCTCTTGTGTGCATAAATAAATAACTCTTTAAAAAAATTAATTGAACACTGACTCTTTCATTGGAAATTGAGTACCAGTGATATAAAAAATCCTAAATCTCATCATTTCAGGTAAGTACAAAAAATAAACTAAGTATATAGATAGAACATGAACATTATTTAAAGTCATATTATAGAATGATGTCTATATAGTTCTCTCAAAAATGTATTTTTAATAATAATGAAGTATAAGGTAAAAGGGAGTGGCACAAAGAGATGTCCTTTAGGTCCAATAAAAATTTGAATGTCAAAAGTCCCATTGAATTGCATTGATGCATGACATTCTTGTTTCTAACCCACAAAACTACAACAGCATGTAATAATATTAATGGCTACATTATTGTTCTGGAAAAATAATCACATGATTTCTTAAAATCCAAAAAAATATTAACACATATCAATCAAAGAACTTAATAAATAGAATATCTCCAATGATTTTCTTTTTTTTTTTTTTAAGATTTATTTATTTATTTATACGAGCGAGCACTGGGTACAGTCAGAAGCATGGGAGGGTGAGAGAATTCACCAGAGCCAGAGCAGTGAGCAGAATAGGCAGACTGACGAAGAAATACACTGCTGAGGGGAGCAGTTGGCAGCAGTAGAGGTCTGAGCGCCACGTGGGACCCTCCCCGGTGGCCGGGGATCGAACCTGCACTGCAGAGGCTGCGGGCAGCATTGCAGCCTAGCGCTCAATCGCTGCGCCACTGGGGAGGCCCTCCAGTGATTTTTATAAGTAAAATATTTCACTATTGATCAGTAGAAGGCATGTTGCCCTAGTTTTTAAGCCAAATGTTTAACAGAAAACTCTAATTCTAATTTATAGAGTCATTGTTCTTATCAAACATCAAATGTCTTTTTTTCTAGAATTTAATCTGAAGAATCGTTATTAAGTATATTTTAGCAAATATACAACAGCTAGTGCTATTTGTAGTAGAGTGATTTTGAAGGTGGAAAGGTCCCTGATTAGACATTTTGAACTGAAGGTCATAAAATGGATTTTTTTGGATATTTGAGTCATCTAAAGTTGAACACAAAATTCATGATTGAAGGCATTTTTCCCCCAGGTAGAAACAATTCAGGTTTTGTAACATTGTGATGGGTCTGTATACCCTGGAGGAAAGTGAGAAAGGCTCAGATCAGTCTGGTTCTGTCCCTTTTCTACCTGGAAATACAAAATTAAAATTGTCATATTCCCTATTGCAGCAGAGAACAGAAAAGGTGAAAATTTCTTGACACTGCAGGCTGATAAGGAATTTTCATGTTTCAAAAAGCTCATATTTTCTCAATGCTCTGGATTTAATTTTAAATCCATATCAACAAAACTATAATTTAAAAATATCTCAAAAATAAGTAATTATAATTAAGTAAATATCAAAATCAACAGCAACTATAAACCAGAAACATTTTACGGGGGCGGATAAGGGATTAAGAGCAAAATAGGGGTAGGAAGAACACAAGGGACTATGGTGATGGTGCACAGGTGAATTGGTGGTGGAATTTCGTGGGGACTACAACCGAAATGAGAAAGCATACATTGTACAAAAATGAAGAATCATGTAAAAAATATTGAAAAAAATGAAAAAAAAATCTACGTTATACTCCTAAGGCCTGATAATGTGTACACACACACAGACACACATCAGATTTTAATGTTTTCAGGTACAGTCCATAACATCTAAACACTTTAGTCGTAGTCTTTTGCAATCTAACCTAGTTGTCTCCACTGCAAATCTGTAAAAAATTAAGAAAAATATAATGATGCTGTGATTCTTATTTTTTTTAAAGATTTATTTATTTATTTATACAAGCACTGGGTACAGTCAGAAGCGCGGGAGGGTGAGAGAATTCACCAGAGCCAGAGCAGGGAGCAGAGCAGGCAGAAGGACCGAAGTACACTGCTGAGGGGAGCAACAGGTGGCAGGAGAGGTCTGCGCGCCGCCATGTGGGACCCTCCTCCGGTGGCCGGGGATCGAACCGGCGCTACAAAAGCTGCGCGCAGCTTCGCAGCCCTGCTCTCAACTGCTGCACCACCAGGGGAGGCCCTGTGCTTCTTATTTTTATTTAAGAATGTTCAATTTATTTTCTTTTAACTCACTCTTGCAGCAAATCTGTTGAGATTTCCATGATCTTAATCACGCCATTTTGTACTGTGTAATGTTTCATTGGAGACATGTCTCCGTATGAGATTACTCTCTTGTTTTCATATTTGTATTTTTTTTCCTCTATCAGAGTGCCTTTCAAAATGAAAGTGTTTAAAAATCTATTGAATTTGTATACTTTAAATTAGTAAAAATAGTTCTTTATAAAAACAAATAAAAATCATTTTGTCAGATATTAAAATGGGCATGTTCAGTTCAAGGTGCAAATTTATGATTCAGTATGGAGGAGTAGATAAGATCTTCAAATGCCTGACATACAAATACATAAAAAGAAAGGGTACAGTTTCAAGCCATGATGTCCTTAGGTAGAGCTCAGATCAAACATGCAGACATATGTGAGAAAAGATAATATTGTGAGAAGTTAACTGATTTATAACCACATAAATTACTCTTTTACTTAGAATATTTCTTCTTCATCTGATCCAGATTACTATATTTGGAAAAGTGGTAAATTTTATTCCAGCTTTCTTTTTTCTTGCCTCTTTTCATATCGTTAATTGTTGCGTGCAAATACAAGCATTGAAATATCCAGATATTGCAGACCAATGAGTTAAAGATACGCTCATGAGCCAATTTTTTCTTTTACTGGCCATGCATTTTTAATGGTAATTTGTGATATTGAGATTTTGCAAACCTAAAAGGCAATATTCAATGTAAATTTCCTCTTCTACAAAGATTTATAGGGGTAAAACAAAGAGTCACTATTCAAAATGTCAGTGTGCCAACTGCAGACTCATAGAACATTCAGAACTTTACTAAGGAGGGATAAAATCAAAAACCAATTTATGTAATTCTTTAATAACTATTCCAGGGCCTTCCCAGGTGCTGCAGCTTATTAGCAGGTGCTACATTTCCCCAGCCAGCTGTCAATACCTGCTGTCACCTCTGTAGATGCAAAATATCCACAAAAACATAGCAGATTTATTCCCCTGATATACTTCACCACTGCATTTTGAAGTTAGATGATGTAAACTAGCTAACCTCTCATCCTCGTTCTCTTTCTTTATTCAAAATGGAGATAGACAAGATGCATACTTTTTAAAGTTAATTTTTCCAATCATTTTGTTGATAGGAACTGTCAAATTTCACTTTAAGATAATTAGACATATGATCATTGATATGCAAGCACAAACTTTTAATGAGTTTCCCACAAGTTAAATTATGGGGAAATTTTCCATGAAATTGCTTTTATTTTCACAGCATGGTCTCCTCTTTATAGCTACACACTTTTCTTTGATCTTTATGTCATTTATAAGACCACAAGTCAACACTCCTTCTCACCTTTCTCCTTTGTGAATTCTCTATTCAGAATAACTATTGGAGAGATATACGAGGAAATAATTGAATTTAGAGCTCTGATAAATTTTTTGTACCCCTAGTTAGTTAAGGTGCAAAAAAAAGCCCCCCCCCAAAAAAAAAATCAGTATCTTAAGCATCCTAGAATTCATTATTTTAAAACTGACTCTCATATTACTAAACCTGCTCATTTTCCCCGAGTTATTTTCATGTTAGATCTCCCAAGAGCTATTTCTCTTTGAGTTTCCTTTCAATTGGAAAATGTTCGACCTTTCCAAAGTCCTAACTGAACATTTCAAGTAAACTTAATATTTATTCCCATTCAACTTATCAAATTTTTCCCTGCCATATTTTTACTTTTATGTCTATTGCAAGAATAGGTTTGAAAGCAATATTCCTAGAAGTGGTGGCTTCACATCAAAGTCAATTTCTTTATAAAAATTCTGGCTCCTGAGAGTCAAGTCCTGTGTGACTGGTCACACACAGCACAAAGGTTCAACAATGATACTTGAAGAGAATGAATTTGAGGGAACAATCTTCTTAACAAATAATCCATTCTACTTCCAAGGTCAGTCTTTTTCAGTGTCAGGCCTTTTCTGTGAGGGGCTTTATTATATCAGACAGTTTCCAATGGGAACAAAAATAGTCTTTTAAGAATTTTTGAGCTATATCTCATTCCTTCTCAATCTGATAATCAGATATTAGAGATTTATGTAATGACACATCTGGAAGAGATTTGAAACGACTTTTCCCTTTTTTGATGTTCTTTTCCTGGTGCTTGAAAAATATGTAGACTCTCAAACAGCAACTTACCTCATTTCAGAGAAAAAATATTAATAGTTAATCTAATACATTCAAATCCCTCACTAGATATTGGAGGTATCCAGTTCTGAAACAGTGCTTGAAGTGAGAGAATGTTATTAAAATAATTTTCTTCCATTATAGTCAGGTCAAATTCAACCACGGAAGAATTTAATAAAACATTATACATAGGTTAACTTTAACTGAAGAAGAAAAACACTGCTCGTAAATATTACTAACCCTATATTTCTTGGCATTGAGGTCAAGATATTTAAATAACTTGAAAATTTCTTAGAACTGACAAAAGTGTGTAATAGGATTTTAAATGTAGATTAATTGCAATTGCCTAATTGCACAGTTCATACTATGTCACAGATGTAACTGTACCCTGAGCTAATGCTGACAGAGTGTAGGTGTAAGTACTAAAGTCATGTTGGTACTGTCAGGCACTGGCTTAGAGAAGTCGAAGGGTAATGGTATCTGAGTCATGGAAGAGATGAAACACAAATAATAAAATTATGTATACATACTATATATATATATATAATTTCTGCCTGCCCACCATTAGGATTGCCCTGCCTGATGGGACACCTGCAATTGTTATATTGTTGCAAAAGATAGTCACTGAAAGAAGCCATGCAGGAGAAAAAGCAGGAGAGAGGCAGGGAGAGAAAAGGGGAGAAAGAGGCCAGAGAATCCCAGAGTGAAGACTTGCCAGGGGCTTGGAGGCCTGCTGGCCTCCTGGCCCCCTGGCACTCTTGCCTGCCGTGTACCTGGTCACTTCTCTACATGTAACAGCTCAATAAAAGCCTGAGAAAGCCACCGAGGGCTCCAGGACTCTCTTTTACCCGTCTTCCGGATCAGAAAACTTGCTCAGTGCCCATCCTGCCCCAACATTATATAAAATTGTTAGGTTAGAAGAACTAATAGGAATAATATATTCATGCTGTGGATAATGTTAAATTACAATGTTATATCACCCGGATCAAATTTTGAATATATTGTTCATGTCACGAGCATCAAGTACACATTAACTCATTAAGTATAAAGGGAATTTTTTGGACATTATTCAATAGTAGAAATGATTTTGAATGAGACAGTGGATTTATAAATTTTGCAGTATAGGTCAATTTATGTGGCACTTGTCTTCATTTGATTATTTTAGCATTAGCAAGAAAAAATCTTTTCTTAGTTTTTGTTTGCAAGGAGACTAGAGGTTTGCTTTCAAAACTTAATTCCTACTTTCAACTTTGTTCTGATTTGAGGTCAGATTAAAGTCATTTGCTATGAGTTGTCTTCATGGTATTTTACCATAGAAGTCTTAAACATTATTTTATCATACATTAGTCTGCTAAAATAATATGTATGCTCCTTTATGATTGCAAAAGCCACCTACTTACCCGGGTATACACTGAGTGATGCCTCTACATTTATAATTTCATTATACATTAATATTTTGATTCAATGAAACACTTTCAAGGAATAATAGCATTCATATTGCTGTATTTTCTACACCATTGTACTGATTTTAATAGTATTCATAAAAGTGAAGTTCAGGTAATCCTGATATGAAGTTAGGTGACCCTTGTCTGCAGGAAAAAAAAGTATGAAACTGGATAGATTATCATAAAATCGTTTAAGGGAACTAAAAAATCAACTAAATGCAGATGATGTTTCTGAAATAATTATTCTTGAGACTTGGAGCATTATAGGGTGAAAGTGGTGGCAAATCTGTAGACTGTGTGTTGGGCTTTTCCACGTTGTTCAGAATAAACCGGTTTTGACTGTGGCAGTTGGTCACAATCTCTGATTTTGTTGGCTAAATGTGACAAACTGGGTTTATAATTATGGAGAATATTTCAGGTTTCTCAATCCTGAGTTACTGGCAATTGCAAGGCAAGAAGAAAAGCAAACATAACAGGGAGCTTCTACAAGCCCTGCGGGAATAGAAATGCAAACATGGTCTCTCTAAATTTTCCTACGCTAAGAGTTAGAATATATTTCCGACAGGTTTGAGAAAAGTAAATAACTGCATACACGTACCATATTCATGAATCAGAAGTTTCAATATGTTAAAAAATAAATTCATTCTAAATTAAACTTACATTTAACACACAATCTAACAAAATTTTAGGGGAATTTTTTGGTAGAAAATTTGCAAAATGAATCTAAAACTTATACAGAAATGCAAAGAAACGAAAAAAAAAATAGATTGGAAAGAGAAAAAAATATGTTGTTTTAGGACATATATGCCATGATTTCCCAGTTTCCTCTAGAAGCTAAAGACATTGTTCAATGAACCAGGACAGAGATTCCAAATATCTGTCCCTAACACGTGGTCAATTAGTTTGTGACAAAATTGCCACTGGCATTTAACAAAATTCTTTCCAACATATGGGACAGGAATATTGTTGTAAAGATAAGCAAACAAAAAAAAATGTCCCTCCCTCAAGCTATACAAAATCTCAAGTTAATAAGTATTTATAGACTTAACTGTAAGATCAAGAACTGCGGAATTTGTAAAAGGAAACAAAGGAGAAAAATTTTCCTGATCATGCCGTTGCTAAAGATTTCTTAGATATAGCATGAAAAGCACAACAAATAAAAGAAAGCATGAATGAAAAATTTATCAAAATTAAAATTTGTCTTCATCAAAAGAGATATTTATACCTGAAAAGATAAACAATAGATTCAAGGAAAATATTTATAAAATTTATATGTTTTATACGCAAAGTATATAAAGAACACTGGGACTCCAAAAATAAGAATTCAACAATTCCCATATAAATGAACAAACTATTGCAATTGAAAATTTCTCAAAAAAAGAGAGTTGAATGGCAAGAAACACTTGAAAAAATGTTCTACAAAATTAATCACTAGTGAAACACAAATTACAGTCACAATAAAGCATCACAGTGTATGCACATGAATTCATTAAAAAAATATTTGCAGCACTAACTTTTGGTAAGAATGTGAAGAAACTGGGCCTCCCTGGTGACACAGGGGTTAAAGACAGCACTGTCAAGCTGTTGCCAGTCACCACAGCATGAGTTTATTGCCTGGTTGGCCAGGGAGGTGACCCACATGTTGTAGCAGAACTCTCCTGTCTCGCCTGCTGCTCCCCTCAGCAGTGTTTTTCAGTACATCCTTCCTGTTCTGCTCCCACTCTGTCTCTGGTGAATCCTCTCACCCCCCTGCAGCTCTGGCTACACCCCAGCTCTTGTATCCATAAATGAATAAATCTTCAAAAAAAAAAAAAGAAAGAACTTAAAAATGTGACAAAACTGCAACTAGTATGCTTTGATAATGTAAACATGAAATGGCATAGCCACTTGGAGAACAACTTTGTGATTTTTTAAGTTAAGTATACATTTATCACAACCCAGCTACTTGACTCTTTGGAGACTACTTAAGAGAAACAAGAATATATATTCACTAAATTCTTTTATACAATATTAATAGCAGCATTATTCATAATAACAAAAAATCTGGAAACAATTCAAATATCTGTCAACTGGCAAATGGGAAAACAACATGTACTATATCAACACAATAGAATTTATTCAACAAAGAAAGAAGGGGCTATTAATGTATGCAATAACATAGATCGCTCTTGAAAATATCATATTAAGTGAAAGAAGTTGGATACAAAAGACTACATATTATTGGATTCCATTTATTTGGCTTTTCTGAAAAGGTGAAAATTACAGAAATAGAATCCAGATACTATATATGGTTGTCTGAGACTACAGTGGGAGTGGGGATTGCAAAGATCACAAGGGAATTTTTGGGTATGAGAATGTTCTAAAATTGCATTGCAATGATGGCTTCACAATTGAATAAATTTACTGAAATCATTAAACTGTATATTTAAAGTAGTTGAGTATTATGATACATAAGTTAAACCTTAGCAAAGTTCTTTAAGAGTTCTCTATAGAAAGAGAAAAAGATGAAAGAATTAAGAGCTGAGGTTGTATATACTATGCAAAATTAATATGATCTTATTGCATAAATCAATATGTATTGATTTTCTGAAGTTGTCCAGGTTTCTTGGGGACATTATAAAAAAGCTCTGCCTTTGAGTCACTATAATGACGAAGATGGACTGAACTAAATAACCATCAGAAAAAAAATAAGTTAAAATTGAGATATAAATTCCTTTTAAAATAAAGAATTAATTGATTTTAATTGAAGGTCTGAAAGTTCACTGCAGAAAGAAAAGCATGCATAAATTGATTGTTGAACAGATTTATAAGATTTAAAAATGCAGAGTGGATTTAGAAAAGATATTTCTGGATAAGGATGCAGCATGAACAAATGCATATAATTTTTAAATGTGCTCTATCATGTTGTTATCCAAAAAATAATGGAAATGTCTCCCCGTTAAAGTTAAGTCTATGATTTTCTTTTGAAAACAATCTTATTTGGAATATACATCAGTCTTTTTTTTAGTAAAATCTTTTTTTATTAAAATAAACAAGGAATATACATTTATATAAAAATTTACATTGTCAAAGACTGATACTCTTATAACTGACTTCATGTTTTATTTATTTATTTTTTTTAATTTTCTAGAGGCATGTCTTATTTATTTATTTATTTATTTATTTATTTATTATTTGTTTGTTTGTTTGGTTTATACATGCACTGGGTACAGTCAGAAGCGCGGGAGGGTGAGAGAATTCACCAGAGCCAGAGCGGGGAGCAGATCAGGCAGAAGGACCGAAGTACACTGCTGAGGGGAGCAGCGGGCGGCAGGAGAGGTCTGCGCGCCATGTGGGACCCTCCTCCGGTGGCCGGGGAGCAGCCGGGGATCGAACCGGCGCCACAGAGGCCGCGGGCAGCTTCGCAACCCAGCGCTCTACCGCTGCGCCACCGGGGAGGCCCTGACTTCATGTTTTAAGATCATTTTAAATATAACCACATATCCACAAATCATATTTTTAGATCATATATAATTTTTTCTAAGAACTCACTATATAAGTGACCTTCGTATTGGAAAGTTATGATAATGTAAATTAGAGAAAACAAACATAATTAAAATAAGCAAATCACAATTTAGGTATACTTTTTTAGGAAATTAAAGACATAGCAATATAGTTAAGAAAGCAGCAATATAGATTAAGAAAACATCTATGTGTGTAAGAGCACCTTTTTTAACGAAAAATTCGTAGATTTTTCTAAGTTATAACATTCAACATTAAGTTAGCAATAAAATGAATTTGTTTAATGTAAAAAGTGATGTTTACTTACACTTATATAAACTCTGGAATGAATTAAATGGATTAGAGCAATGGGCAACATAGGGTAAAGATTTGAGAAATTGTCTAATAAAATTATTGTTCCAGCCAAGTTATCACATTTCTAGGTTTTTATGCTCATGTCATCATGAATCTTCTGAGTGTTTCACTTTGAAAGTCACTCTAAGGTTTAGCTCTGATCAAAGAATTTTCAGGTGACCTGAAAATGAAAAATCAGTACTAATATTTCAGAAGTGTTTGGTTTGAAAAGATAGTGTGAAATTCCACAGGTTAATGGTTTAGTCCTATGAGACTGCTGCCTCCACCCACCAGAGTCCAGTTGTAAACCAGGTTGTTACCAGTGTTGCTGACTGAGCAGGTATAGAGTGGAGGTTTTAACAATCCCCTCCTCAAACTTCAGACACTAGCAGCCAAGTTTGGGCTGTTATCTGTACTCTTGACTGCCAGTCTATAAATCAGAGGTTTCCAGGTCTTTGGGTTTGGTTAATTTGCTAAAGCATCTCTAAACTTAGAGAAACAACTTACTAGGTTACTGGTTTATACAGAAAAATAAAACCTAGAAATAGCCAGATGGAACAGATACATATGGAAAAATTGAGGGAAGGCACCTGGTGTTTACATGAACTTTTGAAAAGTGGGGGATACCATAGTACATATTGCTTTCTAGAAAATGTGAGTGTTTAACCAAATCTTGAAGGAATATATGAGAATAGATTTAATAGGAATTGCACAGTGTGTGGATCATTAAATAGAATCTTAGTACTTCTGTGCTGAATGGAAGTTATTTCATTATTGCACAAACAATCATGGGGGGGTGCAGAAAAATATACAAATTTCTGTGGAGGTACTAGTAGGAAGCTTAGTCAAGTTAAAGGGAACTGCTAAGTGGAGGCAATAAAGCACTACTTCAGAGATCTGGCGAAAGGACACAACGGTGGAGATTTACAAAAGAAGGTTCAGAAACCTTTGTATTACCCTTTAAATAGAATTATGGTAGCTTAAAGGTTGATTGCCTAGATACTGAGCTAGACAGATATAGAGGTCATATTTTGCAGTAACAAAAACTATGTAACCATGGACAATTTGTCACCTCTCCATGTCTCCTTTTTTTGCACAGTAAAATTGGAGTAGTAAAAATACTTTATTCATTTTAAGAATTAAAGGTGTCATTACAAACAGTGCTTATAAAGCAATGCCTAGAGCACAGTTAACATCACATAATGGCTTACATTAATGAATAGGAAATAAAATGGAGTTACCTAATGCCTGGTGAAATGATTGCACACAAAAAGCTGTCATTAAATTGTTTGACACATCAATATTTGATCTTTCTTTTAGTTAAGGTACTTATAGTAAGTTCTAGCTAAAGTTATTTCATTTATGAATTCAAGTTCTAAAAGTGTTATTGGTTTTGCTTACCTTCTGGCACCTATCATTGTATGGAAGCACGCATTATTGCTGCCAGACTGGGTTCAAAGTAAAATGTAATTTTTTACTAAAGTCTCCATAATTTATTATTTTTAAGGTGCAAAGCCAGTGGTGTACAGCAGTGACTTTAAAGGTATTTTATAACTTAATTGGCTTTTTCTTCTCTTTTTTAGAATTCATTGCAGATTAAAGTAGGCATGATGGTTTCGATGGAACAAAAGAGTTATCTTCAAAGCATGTCACAACTGCCTGGGAAAGCTAGTAATAAGAAGCTGCTAATAAGGACGCACTAATAAGCAGCTCCAAGTTACCTCAAAATCACCCTACCATGAGGTTCTCTATCCCCCAATCCAACCAGCTTACATCAAAGAAAGATAATACAAACAGAGTTGCATATTGATTATTACCTGCATTTTTGTTGTGGGGTCTTTTCTTGCACATTGTTTGAAAAGCTTAATATGTAAAAAAGAAGGAAAATAGCTTGACTAATGAAGTGTGAGTCCTATTAGTAATAGAATGTCTCTCTTATCTCCGTGGCTATAAAAGCTGAGATAATTTCATTCTTTTTTTTTCTCTGTCTCTTTTTTGTGTTCCACATTTTATTTTATGTTTTTTACAGTATTACCTTTTTATTGAGGTTATGATTGTTTATAACACAGTATAGAATCAGAGGTACAAGTTCAACTACCTCACACCCACCACAAAGACACATAGTCCTATGCCATACCCTAGTGGGCCTCTTACCTCTCCATGTTTCCTAATCACCCTCTCCCCAAGTGAAACTTGGTTAAATTAACTAAATATAAGTGGAAAAATCAACAGTGTATGCCTGCTGGAAAGTTTAGAATTAAAACTTGCAGTATCTGATATAAGAAATAAAGTTTACTGTATAGACTCAATACCAGAAATAAGACAGTGCCAACAATGGACTAATTTTAAAGACAGGTTAATAGAAATTATCTAATGTCAAGAGCTAGATAGAAATGACCTCAAGAATGAAGAGAATTTCAACGACTCATAGAACAATATCAAATATTTACTATATGGAGAATTGAGTCCAAGAGATAGAGAATGGAAAAATTGGGGCAGATTTTAACAAATGTGATTTAAAAAACCTATCAAATTACAGTTCTTAAAAAAGGTCTGTAAAATTCAAACAAGAATAAAAGAAAGCCACACCTATCAAAACAGCTAAATGCAAAAATAAATCTTGAGAGAAGTGAGAAAATACAGCACATTACAAGGAAGACAATGTTATGAACAAAGCTGAGTTTCCATTGTTTCTGCTGAACAGCAAAGCTTTAAGATGCTTAAAGCAAAATCTTAAAGAGCTCAGGTACCAAATAAATAACACATTGATAATTAAAACATGTCTTCTATAGAATTTGATACAATACCAAGACAAAAACAATCAGTAACTCTGTCAACCAATTTTATATGATTAGCATTTATAGAATATCACACCCATCAGCACTGATTCACCCACCTCCTTCATCAGATTTTCACCTCTTCAAGAGAGTATATTCCCACACAATCTCCACTCCCCTCTACCAAGGCATCTGGCTGAGCTGACTGCTCTGCCACTAAGTGTCCCCTATTCCAGACCATGACCCATGGAGCCTCTCTCCACCCACTTCTTGTTCAATGTGACATAAATCGCCTCTGTTAATCTTGTAGAAGTCTGTACTGGTCTCTACTGAACAAGGCATAATCAATTCTGCTCTTATCTGAGAGATGCTCTTTCAGGCCAAAGTACAGGTACAGGTTAAATTCCCTCTGGCTCATTGCTCAAAGACCCACTGCCTGTGGGGACCAGATTTGCAGTTGCCGCTGCCAGGGTCTGTCACAACTATTCCCCTGGGCAGGAAATACACCACTGCCTCCCAGGACCTACTGGGTCTAGGTTGTTTCAAACCTTCCCATGCTCACTGTGTTCTGTAGGATGCCTACCACCAGTGGGACTATTCCAGGACTTCTCCAGGGTCTTACTGATATCTGCCAAAGCTACTATGGTGAGCCTGCTTCCAGGACCCTCGCCAGAGCCTGCTAACTGTGGAAGACCTACATTGGTGGGTGGGTCTGCTTGTAGGTCCCACCCGGGTCCTCACCGATAGCTAAGGGTTGCTAATATTGGGGCTGCTTTCAGGATCTTCAGGAACTCTTGGATTTCTGCAGTGATGCCTGTGTGTGTGTGTTGGGGGGGGAGGGTGACGTGTGGTGGGTACTATAGCAGGTCTGCCTCCAGATCCTGTCCTGTGTATTCCTGAGATCTGCTGGGGGCCTACTTCCAGGACCCAGCCTATAGTTTGTGGAGGCTGTGTGAAGCTGATATGATGGGTCTGCTTTCAGGACTCACCCTGCAGCTCTTGAAAGTTTGCACTCACGACTGTGGAGACCTCTGTGGTGGCTCTGCTTCTGGACTCAGCCTAAGCTCAGAGGGGTCTGTGCTGCTGTCGGTGGAGGTCTGTTGTGGTGGGTTTTCTTCTGGTTCTTGGGCTTGCCTAGTGGCTTGGGGCTCACTGATGTCTGCAGAGGTTACAGGTTTTTTTTTTTTTTTTAAGATTTACTTTATTTATTTATGCATACAAGAACTAGGGTTCTTGGCCAGCGGTGTGGGGGTTGAGGCTGAGAGGATTCACGAGAGACTGAGTGGGAGCAGAACAGGCAGATCTCCTGAAATACACTGCAGAAGGGGGCAGCAAGCAAGACAGGAGAGGTTTGCTGTGCCATGTTGGTTATTTACCTGGCCAGGGATTGAACTCTTGCTGCAGTGTGGCTGCGGATAGCTTCATATTGCTGAGACTTAACCCCTTGCGCCACCAGGGAGGACCTGCAGAGGTTACAATTTAAGGACCTTGCCAATTCCACTCTGCTTCTTGTAAGCCTACCAGTTCTCAGGGGTTCACCTTGCCTCCCAGGTTGGTTTATTCCACTGTTCACTGGGACCTTTTGGCTCCAGACATTACTCCTAGCATGAGCTGTAATTGGCTAATTTCCTTTCAGGAATTATTGGCTTTGTTCTACTGCAATCTCACCATGAACGTGTGGAGAAGGTAAGCACAGTGTCTTTATTCTACCGCTATCTTGCCTCACCCCTACAGCTTTCTACTATCTTTATTTGGTATTGGTGTTAGGATAATGTTGACATCATACAATGTATTAGAGAGAATGCCCTTTTCTTGGATTTTTAGAATTAATTTGAGCAAGATGGAAATTTTGTTTTCTAGAAGTTTGATAAAAGTTGCTTATAAAGCTAACTGGCCCTTGGTTTTTGTTTTTGTGGGGAGAATTTTAATTACTGCTTTAATTTCCATGACTGTGAATAGTTAATTCAACACTTCTGCTTCTTCCAGTTTTGACTTGGTAAACTATTAGAATCTAGAAATATTTCCATTTCTTCAAGATTGTCAAATTTATATTTATACATTGTTTTTCACAGTAGCTTCTTATGATTCTTTGTATTTCTAATTTCTCTGTGGTAGTTTCTCCTTTTTCATTTCTAGTTCTGTTTAACAATGTTTTCTCTTTCCTTTTCTTTCTTAGCCTAGCTAAATGTTTATTGATTATGTTTAACTTCTCAAAGAAACAACTCTTAATTTCAGTGAGGTTTTGTAGTTTTTTTAATTTCTGTTTCATTCACCTTGAAAGTTAAAGATAAGCATATTAAACTCAAAGATAGGTAAATGGAGTGGGTAATAAAAATAAAAGCAAAAAGCAATAAAATGTAAACAAAAAATGGAGGCAATTAACACTTAAGAATTTATGGAGCTGGAAGGGATCATGCTCAGTGAAATAAATGAGAAAGAAAAAGAAAAATACCGGATGGTCTCATTCATAGCAGGAATCTAGAAAACCTAAATAAGGGACCAGGAAAAAGAATAGCTATAAGAAAGAAAAAATCAAAATCAACAAACAACTATGAACCAGAGACACACTATGGGGGGGGGGCGGTGCGGGGAAAGGAGGGATTGGGGTCAAAATAAGGGGGTTGCAATTGTATGGGGAATATAAAAATAAAATTTAAAATAAAATTTAAAAAACAAGCATAAAAAATAAAAAAATAAATAAAATGTTAAAATGAGTCCTCATGAAAAAAAAATTTATACTTGAGCAAATAATGATAAAATTAACAAATTCTTTGAAAATTTATTCTAACATTATACAAAAATAATACAAATAAATAAGCAAAAATATTAATATCAGCTAAGTGGTAATTAATCCAAGAATGCTAGGTTCAATCCTTATCTTAATAGATTTATAACAAAAACTCTTAGCTAACTATGAAAGATATTAAGTTCCTCATGAAGACAAACAGCATTGTATTGGGGAAATATTAAATAGCTTTTCATTAAATCTCCTCATAAAGGGATAAAGATTTGCACTCATGATTTCTCCTCAGTATTGTACTAAATTTTATAATCAGGGCAATAAAGGAAGAAAAGTAAATAATATGGATAAAGATTAAAAATGATAAAGGTTTTTTATTCCCAGATGACACAGTTGCTTATGTAGACAATCCAAAGAATTTTACACACCTACTGCTAGAAATAATAAGTGAATTTAGCAAGACCACAGCTCAACATATTACAATTATTATATTTTTATAACAGCAATTAGAAAAATGATTAAAATCCATTAGCAGATGCAGAAATGCCATAATACAAAGATAAATTTAACAAAAGATGTTAAAACTTCTACATGGGAAATTTTATGAGATTGCTATAAAAATTAAAGATGATCTAAATAAATGAGAAATAAATCGTTTTCATCAATTAAGCAACTTAATGTTGCTAAGATGTCAATTGATCTGAAAAGATTAAATGTATCTCAACATTATTTCTTGCAATCACTTATTAAACTAAAATACATATGAATATTTAAAATGTTGACAATAGTCAAAAATAATTCGGAACAAAATAATTGAAAGACTAACACTACATATTTAAAAAAAAACTAATATTCTTTCCTACGAAGTTAAAGTGATCATGAGAATGAATCCTTGAAATATGGATGGAAAAAGAAATCAATGGAACAAAGAGTAGGTACAGTCACACATATAAAGCCAATTGCTTTTTCGCAAATACACCAAGTCAACTCAATAGAAAATGAAGAATATTTTTCAAAAATTGGTACTAAACTTGTCATATATCCACATGGAAAAAAAAATTAGTATCAATACTTATATCAAGTTTTACACAAAAACTTATATAAGATGAAATATAGACTTAATATAAAAGCTAAAACAAGAAAGATTCTAGAAGAAAATATAGAATGACATCTTAGAAACCTCAGGGCAGGAGAGGCTTTCTTAAAAAGAACCAAAACCATTATGAAAGAAAAAAAATTGAATTCATCAAAATTAGAAATTCTGTTCATCAGAACACACCTTAAAACAAAGAGAAAGTATTTCTGATACATGCATTTGTTAAATGGCTTGATCAATGATGTAAAGAACACACACAAGGCGATAATAAAAAGACAACTTAATTTTAAAATAATCAGGATAGAAACCTGAACAGACACTTCACGAGTGAGGATAAACAGATGGCTAATATGCACATGAGAAGATGTTCAACATCATCAATCAGCAAATTAAAACCACAATGAGATCATTTCAAATCCTCTAGAATTGCTAAAATTGAAAAATGGACAATAAATATTAGTGAAGTAATAGGGCTATGGGGAACGCTCATGCGTTGATGGTGGGAATGTGAATTGGTATGCACCCTTTGCAAAACTGGCAGCTTTTTAAAAAGTTTAATGATCCATAAATTCCATTTTTAAATATTAATTTAAGAGCAAAAAGAAAAGACCTCTAAAACTGTGTATAATAACTTAATTCAAAATAACCCTGATTACAACTCGAATATTGTCATAAGAAAACAAATTGCAGGGCCTTCCCTGTTGGCGCAGCAGTTGAGCCCTGGGCTGCGAAGCTGCCCGCAGCCTCTGCAACGCTGGTTCGATCCCCGGCCTCTGGCGAGGGTCCCACATGGCGCACAGACCTCTCCTGTTGCGCCTACTGCTCCCCTCTACAGTGTGTTTCATCAGTCTGCCTGTTCTGTTCCTCGCTCTGGCTCTGGTGAATTCTCTCACCCTCCCTCCCGCGCTTCTGACTGTGCCCAGTGCTTGTATAAATAAATGAATAAATAAATAGATAGATAGATAGATAGATAGATAGATAGATAGATAGATAGATAGATAGATAGATAAATCTATATTAAAAAAAAGGAAACAAATTGCAATACTATTTACCATTGAATAATGTTGCAGTTTGGCTCATCCCCATCCCCTGTTAAGTCAAAAATCTGTAAATGAACTACTAATAGCCTGTTGCTCACTGAAAGCCTTACTGATAACATAAGAAATCAATAAATATATTCTTCTATTTTGTATGTATTATATTCTCTATCCTTACAAAAAGTAAATTAGAGGAAAGATGATGTTATGAAAAATCATAGGAAGAAAAAAATACATTTAGTGTATAGTATTGTATTTATCAATACCTTAAGTTTGTGTTGTCTGTTTTCAAGGAAATCTGCACATAAGTGTATACATGCAGTTTAAATTGGTATTGCTCAGTACCCCTTTGCAGGGATATAGGGATATATAATTCAGAAATTAAAAAGAAGCTACTGATGTATGCAGAAATATGGAAAAGTCTCAAAAATGTTATGTTGAACATAAGAAGCCAGGTGCAAAACAGAATGTCTTCTATGATTCCATCCAAATGAACTTCAAGAATGAGCAAAATTAACCTGTGGTTTAAAAATGATGGACATCTACAATGACACTTGCCTCTGGGGTAGCACACAGCACCCTCTGGGGTTGCCCCTGGGATAGCTGGATAGGTGAACAGTGATGTGCAGTATGTGCTCATGAAACTTTCTTCTGGTGAAAAAGTCTTAATTTATAAAAATGGGATGTCCATATTTTAAATACTAAGCTTACCTATTTCAAACTACCATCATGAAGTCACTCAACACAGAGTTAGAAATGAGCAGTAACACACAACATGGTATTTGTACCCTAAAGAAGTAATGGGCAGATGAATAATATCAAGAACACAAAATAACAGTAAAATGAAGTCATTAAAGTCTGATTTTTAATTGGTTATAAACTATATTTTAATATAATATATTTAGTTGTAAGCTCATATCACCGAATTTGTTTTTGATTGTGCCTTTATTTAAAAACTCATAAAAATTACTAAAAATATATTAATCTCCACTTTCAAGATATTATAATATGTATTCAACACACCCTTGGAAGATGGAACTTTCCTGATGCATATATTCATCACACAATTCTTCATTTAAGTGCTGTTCATTTTACGTTATGTAAATTGTACTTAAAACATGTTACCAAAAACGGTTTGTTTTAAGATATAGCAGATACATTAAGGTCATATCTACTTTGTCTTGGATGTGTTGAGTAATTTTTTTTCTATTTATTTCTAAATCAGCGATTTTTTCTGGATTAGAGTTACAATTAAAATATAGTTTATTTAGCAAAATAGATAGCAAAAACCACCAGTGTAGCTAGTTAAAAAGATATATTTCTATTACATTAATTATATTCACAATATTGAACAACCACCAGTACTATTTCCAAAACATTTTCATCACCCCAAACTAACACTATACCAATTTAGCAATACTAACCTCCATTAACCCCTCTTTGAACTTCTGTTAATTCTAGCATACTTTTGCCTCTTCAATTTTACTATTTCCATTTACTTCATAATATAATTGAAATGCAAACGTGATTCATGTATACTGCAAATATTCTTTTCATATCCTACAATATGTCAATTTTATTACATTTTTGGTTTTGCAGAAATGGGTAAAATATTTAAACTTCCCTGTCTTCATGAAGTTTATATTCTTCTTATGGTAATTTAGGTAATGGATTTTTTTCTCAATATCTTTTTCTTTCTTTTCCTTTTTAAACAGGATTTAATGACAGAATCCTCTAATGAAAGAATACTGAAAGGTGGATAGATGACTAGAAATAAGCCATTCTGTTTCACCTACTAAAAAGCAGCTATTCTTCAAGACACAGACTTGGAAGATGGAAAGAAATATGAATACTAAGCTGTGCATCATCTTGGTCATTTGTTTTTCAACTTGATTTCTGGAGGAGACACTAAGAAATTGATTTTATGGCATCAGATTCTTTCTTTCTGCATGGGATATAATAGTATGATTAGTCTGTCATTGAAAATCATTATATGGTTAGCTGAGACTTCTCCCTAAAATGTGTTGGTTCCTAACAGGACTGATAAAACCTTTCATATTTATAATGCTTTAAACATTTATGCTTATGACTGTCTTGTGAGAGAAAATAGGAGGGAATAATTTTATGTCTTATCATTGAGAAAACAAAGATTGTGTGTTTTGTACTGTATCGGATGTAAGATGTGGTACCTGAATCAGGATGCATTTAAGCCAATTATAATGGAGTCTATTGTATGATATGTGTAATGTTATCTTTGGCATTTTGGGATTTAAGATCATTTGGAGCTAATATGTCTATCGAAATTTATGAAAAAAAAGAAATCATAAATGAATTGCATAATATTTTAAACTTAATCTTTATATTGTATTTAATTTACTTTTAATTTGTTTCATTGTAAACCCAGGGTTATGACCATTGTATGTTTTAATGATCGCATTTATAATCCTGATATTTATGGTAACCACAGAGAATCACTGTGCTATGAGTTAATAGGCATTGTCCAAAATTCAGCAGTATATGTGGTCTAAATTATGATGACAATAGATTTATTTTTTTACAGATTTATTTATTTATTTATGCACAGAAGAACTGGGGTATAAACCAGAGGTGTGGGGTGAGAGGATTCACCAGAGAGAGTGGGGAGCAAAACATGCAGATCTACTGAAATACACTGCTGAGGGGAGCAGTGGGCGAGGAAGGAGGGGTCTGCTGCACTAGGTGGGTTACTCCCTGGCCAGCCAGGGATCTAACTTGTGATAGCTTGACAGTGCTGTATTTAACCCCTGAGCCACCAGGAAGGCCTGACAATAAGTTTTTGACATCATTTATCTGCCTAACTTAAATTTCAAAAAATTTTAGAGATAACATTAGTGAAAAATAAACATTGATTTCTTTTGATGAATATATTAATGCCATAAATGTGATATAAATGTCAATATATAACATTTTCAGTGCTTCTTATAATTCATGTGCAGATAAACCAGCCTGTTTATGAGAAGTGTGTAAAAGATGAGATGTGAACTACTTATTCGAGAAAAAGAAATCAATGTTTCAAAACCACATGACAATTAGTTTTTATACAAGATAAGCAAAATAAACAAATTCCTTTTCCAGACATCTTGTCAAAATAATCACAGTTTAAATTTATCATAATATTTTCGTAGATATTAATCATAGATGTTTCCAAGGACTTAAATGATCTATTCTAAGATTTTTCATACTTGTATGTGATACTGTAAAATAAATTGCACATGATAAAATATATTGTAGCTATTTCATTTAAAGTTTTAGGTCATCCTCGATAGTTTACTGGAAGTCAACCTCTGATTGGCAGATCATTTAATATAATATTAATAAATATATATGTAATTAACTTGAAGGACCTAAAGTTAAATAATTTTTTCCAATTGATAAAAATGTAATAAGGTAATTACCTTATTTCTCTATAAATTCACTATAAATTACCTAATTTCTCTATAAATTAACTCATATATTAGGCAAATTTCAACATTATTTTTAATAAGTAAACAGCTTATCTTACTAAAAATCATAGTTCTTGGCCTCCATGGGGACCTAGGGGTTAATCTCAGTGCTATCACCACAATAGCATACAAGAACTGGATTATAAGCCAAAGGTGTGGGGGTAAGCCCAGTTTTTGTATGCATACAAGAACTGAGTTTGATCCCAGCCAGGGAGCTAACCCACATATGGAGCAGCAGACCTCTCCTATCTTGCCTGCTGCTTCGCTCAACAGTGTATTTCAGTAGATCTGCCTGTTCTGCTCCCTACTCTGTCTCTGGTGAATCCTCTCACACTATCCCCAAAACCTCTGGCCTACACCCCACTTCTATGCAAAAATAAAATAATTTTTTGAAAAAATTTAAAAATCACAGTTCTATTTTTCGTACTTATTAATTCTATTTTATGTTCACTATATTGGTTCATTTTCACCTCTTTTTATGTTGGTGGTTTCTGACCATGAATTAACAATTCCAAGTCTCTAATTGTAGCAATAACTGTTTTTTTCCATGTGCCAACTTGTTTCCAAGTCTGACAGCTGCTGGTCTTCTCATTAGTATCTCTTTCATATTTTTATGCTATAAGAGCTTGCACACCAGACAAGAGTCTACTTTTTCATCAATTTTTTTGTTGGATGCTTGCCAAAAAGCTGTAGCCCATGCTTCTCTTTGCACCATTCCATGAGCTCAAATAGCCATGATGTTTTCTATTTAATACTTTCTGGCAAAGGTTATTGGAAATAGCTCTGCAATCATCTTTCAGCAATACACCATTCACTATTGTGAAGGATGCTCTGATGTTCCCATATGCTCATAGGCTTTTTAGTTCCTTTTACTTTTTCAGCCAACAAACTCATAATAAAATTAATACATCATTAATATTGGGTCCATGACTATCTCCTATGCCATTCATCTGAACTTGCCTTCTGCACTAGGCAAGATTTTATGAATGGTTTCAATCTGTTTTTCCAGACCTGCCATATTTTGGACAATATTCCCAAAGTTTAGATTTTTATATATAAATTTACACAAAGCACTTCTAAGGCACTGGGCATCTCATCAAATTTGGACTTTAAGCACATGATTATACAGAAAATGAAAGCTATTGAATTATAGAATTATACAGAAAATGAAAAGCTGTTGTATATATTCCCTTGATGATTCTATGATTTTATTTTTTTTTAAAGATTCATTCACACAAGAATGGGGGTACAGGCCAGATGAGTGTGTGTGGGGGGTTTGAGAAGATTCACCAGAGACAGAGCAGGGAACAGAAGAGGTAGGCTGATTGAAACACACTGCTGAGGGGAGCAGTGGGTGAGACAGGAGAGGTCGGCCACACCCATACTTCAGAGGCTGTGGAGAGCTCCACAGTGCTGCGCTCAGCTCACAGTGCTGCGCTCAGCTCCACAGCACTGCATTCAACCCGCCTGTGCCACCAGGGAGGCCCTGATTTTAGTTTTTTTATTGAATAACTTATGCATGCTACTCT
Organism: Talpa europaea; assembly: GCF_964194135.1. Classification (NCBI taxonomy): domain Eukaryota; kingdom Metazoa; phylum Chordata; class Mammalia; order Eulipotyphla; family Talpidae; genus Talpa; species Talpa europaea. Next base: position 32,056,469 of record NC_140083.1, on the reverse strand, counting down.
TGCTACAGTTCAGGTTTAGTTCCCCAGAACAGAGATGATGGTTGGACAGGTGACTTATGTAGGATGACTTTCAGAAAAATAGAGTAAGGGGGAAAGCATAAAGCACAGGGGAAAGTCAAGCTGTCAAGCTAGAGTTTTGTTTTTAAGATTCATTTATTTATACAAAAACCCCAGTTCTTGTACAGGCCAGAGGTGCGGGAGGGTGAGAGGATACAGCAGAGACAGAGTGGGGAACAGAGCAGGCAGATCAACCAAAACACACTGCTGAGGGGAGTAGCAGGAGGGAGGAAGGAGAGGTCTGCCGCACCATGTGGGTATCTTGCCAGTCGGCTGGGATAGAACCTGGGCTGCCTGTTCTGTTCCCCACTCTGTCTCTGTTGAATCCTCTCACACACCCCCACACCTCTGGCCTGTACCCCAACTCTTGTATGCATAAATAAATAAATCTTTAAAAAAAGAAAAAACAATATATGTATATGATTAAAATAGAAATAACATATGGAGCCAGTTTTTGTTACTCCTTATATCAATATTATAATTTTATTTCCTGCGTGCCTTTTAGGGACAAGTCAATAAATACTTTAGGACTAGATATGTTAAAATAACTATAAGCTTTGGGTTCTGTTTGCTTCTTAGTGTTGTGACATCTTTAAATTATTAGGTTTACTTCCTAGTATATTTTAGATTACATGTTTTATTTTCTTTATTACATCTGAGGAAGTCTATTTAAATAATGTATTATTTTGAAAACCGATCCTAATTTTGAACTTAGACTTGTGTTTGCTTAATAATAGTTACATCTATAAGTAATAAAGTATGTCATACAAACAAAAACAGCCATGGAGTTGAAAATGTCCTATTTAATTTTGGAAAATTATTATGAATAACTCTAAAATTCAAAGTAAACAAAAGGGAAATATAGCCACTCTTCCCCCATGATAAATTGGGCAGAAGGGGTCAAATTCAGTAAACCCAGGGGATAGAATATATAGCATGGTGACTATAGTTAGTTACAGTGTACTATGCATTTGAAATTTGCTAATTGTGGAACTTAAAACAAGAAAATGTAACTATGTTTGGGGATGGTTATTAACAGAGATTATTTCAGTGTTCATTTTAAAATATAAATAATATTAAAATCAGTGTAATCATTATGTTGTACACCCAAAGCCAATAAAATGCTATGTTATTTACATCTCAAAAAAAATGGACATTTCTTTGTCTGTTGTTACTAGAATATTGTATATGGGATGTGAAGAGCAGCATGTCTAACATTTAGCCAATATCTATTAGGGAGAAATTTTTATTGTTTTAAGTGACTTCTGTAGTTCTCTAAGTTGCACGACCTTTTTTACAATATATTTATATATATATATATATATATAAATGGAGAAAAGTTATGCTCTAGGAACAGAATATAAGAAAATTGATGCATTTCCTTTTTTTATTCAAGGAAAAATAAAAAAAAAAGATGGCAATGAATTAGTGTCCCATAAATGGTTAATTTGCATTCAGTATTTAATTTGCATTCAGGTAATAGTTAAAGATTTTCTGAAATACATTTTGATTAACACTAGTTTGGCCATTTTTGATCTTTCATCCATTCACATTTTTTTGGTAAAGGGTTTAGAAAAACTGTTACCACAATCATAGGCAAAAGAAAACCTTATATAACAATGCAATTTCATAAACTGAGTTTCACTTAATTATCAAATTTAAATTACTAACTGAAAATACAATTTGATGATTTGTGCGATTTCTTAATTGCCTGTACATAAGTTTCCTGGATAAGTTTTAATCAGCACACTCTCCATCCACCGTAATTTGTAATATGTCCTGCTAATTAACAAGAAAGGATATACACTGTGAATCCTAACCATGTTAAATAGGTGTGCGTGTTAAGTGGAGTGCCACACATAAAAATGAATGATGAATAACTCAGTCTATGCAGCATGGTCTGAATTACTCAGTATTTTAGCACTTTCAAAGCCTCATTTCACCACCATCTGTGCATTGTGCAGTTTATACACCTTTTGCTTCTTACTGAAAAGTTCGGAATTTCTTTCTCATTACCTGTCATAACTAATCACTAACCAATGGAGTGTAATGTACACTGATTCTAGTGAAAAGATTTCTCTTAGCTTAGCTCCATTTCGTACATCTATTCCCTTATTGAATAACTATTCCATTCATTTGGCCAAGGCAAGTTTAAATCCAGCAAGATTCAAAGAAGTGAGATAATTATAATAGTAAATAATTACAAACCTGAAATACCTCAATTTTCTTAGGTGTCTGGTATGAATAGCCATAAAATGTAAATGGTAATACCTTAGGAGTGAGTATTTTAGAAAGGCAGCATAGGAATTTTAAATTTTGAGTAGCAAGGAAAATGTGCCTTTTCTTTTACCTCCCTATTTTTTAATATTTATTTAATCCTATGCATATTGAAATATTGTTTTATTCAATTCTAGCAACATCATTTTAGCTTCTATAGGCCTCATACCATTACTCTAGCAGTGTCTATCTCTCTACCTATAATAAAATTACAGAGAGCACGATTAATTTTTTCAAGGTCAAATTGCCAAAATAAAGTCCATGTGACTGTATGTTTGTTACATGTCATCACTCTCCATTGTACCTATACAGATTTTACCATTCAGCTACGATATTCATCAATTATAGGGTCTAAAATAAAGCAAAGATGTAGAAATTTATGTATCAGACATGAGTACTTCCCCATTCTAGGAAAAGGGCAATTGCCATTCCCCAACCATATCCTCCTGAGGGGAGACTAGATAGCTATAGAAAATTTTTTATCTAAGTCTATTATTATGCTTTTTCATTCCGTCTAAGGTACCATAGCCTAGAGGTTAAGTTTCTAGGCTATTTTCTAATGAAAGTATTAAATCTTGGGACATTTCAGGCTCCTGTCTATTAATTCCTCTACTCTCCTTCCCAGTCTTTGTTCTCATTCATTCTCGTTCTGTCTCTATCTCTGTCTGTCTCTCTTTTCTTTCTCCCTCACTTATTCATTATTTATTCTCTTCCCATCTTTATTTCACTCTGCTTTGTGGAGTATTTGGCTTATGTCATTTTTATCTCAGTTTCCAGTTCCTTAACAATTGTTTTATTATAAATGGAACTACTTTAAGCATTAAATGCTCTGTGAGAGCTAGCGATCAAATTGAAATAAAATAACAGATATTTCCAGATCATTTAAAGTACCTAATTTCTTCCCAATATTATAAAATAGTCCTCATTTTTCCTTCATGCACATTTATATTGCATGATTTTATGTTCATGCATGTGTTTGCGTGCGCTCACACACACACATACACACTCTTTACCTAGCACAATTTCACTTAGTTACCCAGTAAAAGCAGGATAATATAAGTCTATTCTATCACTAGAAAGGTTGACTCAATGACTCATGCAATAGTATTATTAACATTTTAAGAGAAAAACAGTGAAATAATCAACATGACTTAGTTGTTTCTAATGTTCTTTAACAGTCTTAATACTTGCTGTTTATTGCTTTATAAATGGAATTTTTGTTAGATTTTTATTACTAATCACCTTGAAGTTTAGGGAGAAGTTATTTTAATAAAAACTGTAGCCTTATTTATCTAGATTCTAAAATTTATATATTTTTCTTTTATAATCTAGGGGTTAAACAGATCTTAGAGTTCCTACAATATATATTGCCTTGAGCATTTACATAGTCTGCTTCAACCAGTGACAATGGTGTTTTAAATTTATTTCAACAGCTGGATCTTATTATGTTCTCACCTAGTACCATGACTGTGATTTTTCAATATTGAGAGCTGCCACCATGTTCTCAGTTTTCTAAATTAGTTTAGGTGTAGTTACAGATCAGTTTTCCAAATGGCGGTATTCCTTGGAAATCTCATCCTTCTGTATTTTTGTTTCTTACTTTTTTCAGTCTGCTTAAAAACATGGTGTCTCTGGTTTTTAATTTTTCATTCATTTCTCAACCTACTATCATCGGATTAGTTTTACTGCCTTGAAAGTTTTGATTTCCAAATGGCCTCCTATATTATTAAAACAAATAGGTTTCATTCAGCTTTAGCTTTCTTCTATTTTTCCTTTTGTACCTTAGAACTATTATGTATTCTTTTTAAATTGAAATTCTGCTCATTTTTATAGCAAAGCTACAACTTGTTAATTCCCAAGCTTTCATATATCAAATGCAATGCTGATCATTTCCTCCTAGGTGCTTTGATAACTGAACATCATTTATTACTTTACAATCCTTACTCAGTTTTTCCTAATTTCCCTGTTTCTATGGGTGGTACCACTATTAATCCAGTTTTCCAGAACAAAAGCCTATCAGTCAAACATATCTTCCGCTTTTTATCCATCAGCTATATCCTGTCAGTTATCAAGTACTATAGATTCTCTGAAGAGTTCTTTTGTACTCATTTTAAAATTCACTTTGATTTATCTTTTAATAACTATGTATTAATTACTATTATGTTCTTGCTATTGTTCTAAAAGATGTCAAGATTAATGAAAAAAGTAGGCAAGTCCTGCACTCAGGAAATGTTCAATATAAGAGAAAAATAGTAAACAAATAGGCAAATGAATGATTTCAATTATCTGTTGCTACCTGAATAAATCATCTGCTAGCTTCTAGTCCTATTAGATTAATAAGGTATAAGAAATAGTAAACTGGAATAGCTAGAAAAGATTTAAGGCAGAGATGTGAGCTAATGGATTCTCAGCATGAAGATTGCATAAGCAGAGTAAGAAGAGGTTAGTTTATGACAAAAACTTGAGAAAGTTTAATATTTGCTGGTGGAGGCAAAGAATAAACCTGCAAACAACTACAAATGAGATGTTACAATGTGGAGGGAAATAAGAGCATTGTTATAGTGCAGGGATGACTTTAGGATAGAAGAAATTATCAGCAACACTGAATGATGCTTGGAGATGGAGGAAAATGAAGAGTGTTAGAGAATCATTAGCTTTACTGATCAGCTTTACTAATCTCTGGTAATTTTGCCAGATTGATTTTGGAGGAATGATGAGCCTATAAGATAGACTGACAGGAACAATGAGGAAATAATTCAGACACTAGCTGGCTATGAAAGTAAACAGAGCAGAAGCTTGAGAGGCTTGATTTTCAAGTAAGTTTTTTTTTCTTGTTTTTTATAAGAAAGGTTTGGAAATTAATAAACTGAGCTTCTAGTGGCTTGATGCTCACAAGAGTTTTGCAATTATTTTAGATTATATCATATCAGAAAAATTCAGGGTCGTTAAAGTTCCAACAAGTACCATAGCCTAGGCAGAAAGCTCTTCTAGTCAATAGTGTGTAAAGAAGAATAAGGGTTGTCAAAGTAGAAGTAGAACAGAGATTATAATGTGAATGAAACCTCTATGTGACCTGTTATAAAGGTTGCCTGCTAAGACTTTTCATTAATAACTTTAGAAAGCGGGCCTCCCCGGTGGCGCAGCGGTTGAGCGCTGGGTTGCGAAGCTGTGCGCGGCCTCTGCGGCGCCGGTTCGATCCCCGGCTGCTCCCTGGCCACCAGAGGAGGGTCCCACATGGCGCGCAGACCTCTCCTGCCGCCCGCTGCTCCCCTCAGCAGTGTACTTCGGTCCTTCTGCCTGCTCTGCTCCCCGCTCTGGCTCTGGTGAATTCTCTCACCCTCCCGCGCTTCTGACTGTACCCAGTGCATGTATAAACAAAACAAACAAACAAACCAGCAAACAAATAAATAAAGCATGCCTCTATAAAAAAAAAAAAATAACTTTAGAAAGCATTTCAGTGATTTTATCCTTCTAAGAAGATAAAACTAACATGTTATTCAAGCAAATGGTCACTATGTAGCAGGCAGTAAAAATGAAGGACATTTTCTTATTATAATACTTGTTTTCTATAATTGGTCCACAAATATCTAGAATTAGATTACTTATTGGCTAACGGCAAACTGTAAATGTGGGCAACGGTACCCTCTTTTATTTTTTTAAAGATTTATTTATTTATGCATACAAGATCTGGGGTACAGGGCATAGATGCAGGGTGGGGGGGGGCGAGGATTCACCAGAGACAGAGTGGGGAACAGAACAGGCAGACTGACTGAAATACACTGCTGAAGGGAGCAGCCGGCAAGACAGGAGTGGTCTGCCACACCATGTCGGGTGCTCTCTGGCTGGTCAGGGATTGAGCTCATGATGTAGATGCTGCGGATAGCTTTATAGTGCGGTGCTTAACCCCTGCACCACCAGGGAGGCCCCCCTCTTTTATTTTGATTTATTTTATATTCCTGTGATTCTGTAGTTTTCTGCTCTATCTCTGAAAGAGTGGGTAAATTTAATTCTAGGTTATTCAGCCCAATATTTCCAACTCATAAGCCACATTTTCTGAAATAGCATTTGCCAGTGAGAAAGCTGTCATGTTTATTCCCATCTGTCTGATTTCCTCATTCATCTCTTAATTTGTTTTTAACTCAAGAAGAAAAGGAGTTTTATACAAGGATCTCTGAAACTTCACATATAACAAATTGTTTTTGTTTTCACCTAGGGATATTAGTTCTTGTTTTTAATTAGAGTAACTATATAATTTATCAATCAAACCTGTAAGTTTGAGAATAAAAAAATATATAAATAATATTTTTAAAGATTTTTTTTATTTTTTTATTTATACAAGAACTGGGGTACAGGCCAGAGGTGTGGGGGTGAGAGGATTCACCAGAGACAGAATGGGGAGCAGAGCAGGCAGATTGACTGAAATACGCTGCTGAGGGGAGCAGCCGGCAAGTCAGGAGAGGTCTGCTGCACCATGTGGGTATCTCCCTGGCCGGGGATAGAACTTGTGCTTCAGTGGCTATGGATAGCTCCATAGGTTGGGTCTTAACCCCTTGTGCCACCAGGGAGACCTCCTATAAAGAATTAACCATTCTTTCCAGTAACTATATAGAATATATTGTCAGTAAGTTTGTTGCAATAAACCCACTCTAAACTGTAATGGCTTGAAATGCTAACAATGTTGTATTTCCTCTTCTGTGGGTTGGACGGATAGTTCTTTGAGTTGTAGCATTTTTCTATTTGGGGAAATTAGACTGGATGATGTTAGATAGCCTCACTTACATGTCCAGCAGTGGTGGGTAGGCCTTCTCTGGGTGGTACCTCTTTGTGCAGTATGGTTTCATGATCCCCAGTCACCTCCGGGGCCACCTACACATGGCTGTCACTGGCTTCCAAGGAGGAGCGAGAGGACAGATTCCTGAGCAATTTTCTGGTCTCTTCGGCCAAAATAAGTGTCATAGCCAAACCCAGAGTTCATGTGGGAGTAGCTGTGCAAAGGAATGGAAAGAGGAATTTGTGAATAAATCAAGACATGCGCAACAACCCAGTGAATCTCTTTTTAATTGCTATTCTGGAAGTGTATCTGGAATTTTAAAGGATACAGTACCCTACTCTAATTATTAGCCGATTTAATCAAATAAAAGCCTTAGTCATTTCATTTGGTTAAAAATAAAATAAGGTTTTAGGTTTGTGGTAGTTTTATGTCATAATCAACAATTATGTTTAAGAGATTTCATATTTTTTTCAAGATTTATTATTTATGCATACAAGAACTGGGGTATAGGCCCAGAGGTGCAGTGGGTAAGAGGATTCACCAGAGACAGACTGGGGAACAGAACAGACGGATTGACTGAAATACACTGCTGAGGGGAGCAGCAGGTGAGTCAGGAGAGGTCTGCTGCATCATGTGGGTCACCTCCCTGGCCAGGGATTGAACTTTTGCTGCAGTGGCTGCTGAGACTTAACCCTTTACACCACCAGAGAGGCCCCGAGATTTCATATTTTTGTTTTCATTAAGTCAAATTAATTTGGATTCCGTGCCTGTATCCTAACAGACTTTGAAAACATGTGATACTTGAATTTCTTCCTAAAGGATGTATTAATTCATTGAGATTTTACCAAGTGCGAAGGTAAATAAAGGGTCCTCTCCCAGGCCATTGTGGTCACCACTGAGATAGGCAAGCAGTGTCGACTGCATTGCTCTCCCTGAGTTATTGATTCTGTGGTCACACTCAACAATGTGGCATGGGAATTGTTTCACTCTGATAATCTTGCCTTACACCCCTGTCTCTTCCATGTTAAAGCACTATGTCCCCAGCTGCTGCTTTCTTCCATGGGATGTCTGTCCAAAATCAAAAGACTAAATGCTAGCTCCTAAAATCATTGAACTTTTTCATTTCTTCCGGCTTGGAAGAATTTATCCTTTTTACCTTGTATTTAAATTTTCTGTACAAAGTCTCTATTCACACAGTTTGGAGCAGGGGTTGTTTTAAGTCTTTTCTTTTTTTCATTGGTTAGCCTGATGCATTATTTTAATTTTATTTTACTTGGCAAAGAACATTTACTATGACTTCTAGCCTCAACACATTTTTAAGTATAAAATACATTATTATTGCTTATGTGCATATATTATATTATAGCAGATCTCTTGGACCTGTTCATTTTTACATGGCTGAATTTTTATGCCCAATTTTGGTTAATAATTCCCCACTTTGACTTGCTTCTGGCATCTTCTCTTTTATTATCTGAACCTGAGTGGCTTGGATACCGCATGTAAGTAGAATCACATGGTATTTGCCTTCCTGTGTCTGGCTTATTTTACTAAGCACAATGTCTTAAGGGTTTATCCATGTTGTCATATATTGCAGAATGTCCTCTTTTTAAAGCTGAATAGTGTTTCATTGTATTATAAACCACATTTTCTTTATACATTCTTCTGTCAGTGGACATTTAGATTGTTTCTACATCATAGTTATCGTGAATGGTGCTGAAATGAACATAAGTGTTCCAATATTACTTCAAGATTTTGCTCTCAATTCTTTTGTGTAGTTGTTACCCAGAAGTGGGATTGCTGGATAATATGGTTGTTCTATTTTTAATTTATTTTATCAGAGAACTTCCATACTACTTTCCATAGCAGCTGAAGAATGAAATCTTAAAGACTTTTTAATTAGATTTTGCTATACTTCCCTTAAGAAACAAAAGCTTCCTACTTGTTCAAAATGGGGCAGGTAGAGAAAAAAATAATTAAAAAAATGAATTAATTGAAAATTAACCATTGCATTCTTATATCAAAATAGCTTGCTTAAATTTACAAAATAAACTTCCCAGCAGTATTTGGAATAATATCATAATTAAAATACATAGAATTCTTCCTGTGGTGTAACTTTGATAAGAGATTTGGATATATAAGCTCTTGGACATTTATTCCCCACCCTTTAAATTTCATTAATCTCTTCATGTGGTACTCATTTTTTTGTGGTAAACAATGTATAGATGATACATAAAGATAGAGTAACCAAGTAAAGGGCATACTACATTATGTATTTTGGGATTTTTTTAGATTTATAAGTTCTAAATACCACTCTGTGTATGAAAGAACAAATTTGATTTCTGAGTTGAACTGCTGAAAGAAAATGGCATAGTGTGGGGAAAAAAGGAAATAAGCAAAGATAAGAAAAAAGTGCTCTCTAAGTGTTTATTAGAGAAAGTTTTCCAAAAATTAATAGAAAGCTCAAGGAAGAGATTTCAGTGTAATAAAAAGTGATGGTAAAATAAAAAGGAGATTGATGCTTGCCCATTTACGAGCAGTAAGCCCGGGGAAAATAGACTACTTCTCCAGGCACCAAAATATCTAGCAACCTGTCAAATAGTCACACAGCAAGGCATTCACTTTCCCAGGTAGCAGAGGGCAAAGGCAGAAACTTTATCGTGGACATTTATGTTTTTCAAAGTACAAGTAATCCTGGGCAGTTAAATGAATGCACTTTTTTGATCAGGATTCTTCTTTCTACTTTAATCTGTGTACAGTGGGCCCCTGGATTATAAAATTTTTGATATTATTTTTTTAAATATTTATTTATTTATACATATAAGAACTGGGGTACAGGCCAGAGGTGCGGGGGTTGAGAGGATTCACCACAGACAGAGTAGGGAACAGAACAGGCAGACTGACTGAAACACACTGCTGAGGGAAGCAGTGGGTGAGGCAGGAGAGGTCTGCTGTGCCATGTGGGTAGCTCCCCAGCCAGCGATCAAACTTGGGCTGCAGTGGCTGCGGAGAGCTTCACGGGTTGAATCTTAACCCTGTGAGCCACCAGAAAGCCCCATATTTGATAATTTTTTTTTTAAGATTTATTTATTTATTCAAGAACCGGGCACAGGCCAGATGCGTGGGAGGGTGAGAGGATTCACCAGAGACAGAGCGGGGAACAGACCAGGTAGACTGATGAAATACACTGCTGAGGGGAGCAGCAGGTGAGACAAGGTAGGTCTGCATGCCATGTGGGTTGCTCTGACGCCGGCAGGGATTGAACCAGCACTGCAGAGGCTGTGGACAGCTTTATAGCATGACACTCAACCGCCTGCACCACCAGGGTAGCCCCTCTTTGATAATTTTTAAGTTTGATACAACTTAGTTTTACATCTCTCATTTTTTCTGTTTTGAGCAAATATTATATGCACATTGACTAGCTTTAGCACACATTAAAAGTTGTTACAAGTGAATTCTAATTTCTTCCCCTGAATTAGAGTAAGTGTATTTTTAATTCTCCAGAAATATTAGTTTAGTCTATAAATATGATTAGTGGGTATCTGGGTTAACTGGCAAATTAGTACATAAAGGGATTTTACTGTCAAGGTCAATTTTGTCAATTGTCTCATCTTGTTATAAGAATCTGGGCTTGGAGCTCCCCTGGTGGCGCAGCGGTTGAGCTCTGGGCTGCGAAGCTGCCCGCAGCCTCTGCAGCACCGGTTCAATCCCCAGCCGAAGGTGAGGGCCCCTAATGGCGTGACAGACCTCTCTGGTCTCACCCGCTGCTCTCCTCAGCAGTGTGTTTCGTCAGTCTGCCTGTTGTGTTCCCCGCTCTGGCTCTGGTGAATTTTATCATCCTCCTGCGCTTCTGACTGTACCCAATACTTGTATAAATAAATAAATAAATCTTTAAAAAAAAAATCTGGGCTTTGCTCATGAAAATTTATAAGGACGTAATATATTTTTCTGAGAAGTAAATGTTCTATATTGTTTTTTCTTACTTTAAAAAAATAATTAAATAATCATTTACATATTTTGGCTTAACATAGCAATCTGAGAACTTCTGATTAAATGTTAGTAATCAGGGCCTCCCTGGTGGCACAGGGGTTAAGTCTCAGCATTATCAAGCTATTGGCAGCCACTACAAAGTAAATTCGAAACCCAGCCAAGACACTAACCCACATGGAGAAGCAGACCTCTCCGTTCTCGCTCGCTACTCCTCTCAGCTATGGATTTCAGTAGATCCACCTTTTCTGCTCCCCACTCTGTCTGTGGTAAATCCTCTCACACCCCACACCTCTGGCCTACACCCCAGTTCTTGTATGCATAAATAACCAATCTTTAAAAAATGTTACCAATCAGATATTTTAATAATAATATTTGAATTACATAAGTTTAATATAAATTACTAATCTTATTTTATTCTGCAACTTAGCTCAATTTAATTCTATTCACCCACAATCTCCCACAATCACCCACAATCTGTTATTATTGCTATGAATTTTAATCCTCTCTATATTTTGAACTCATTAGTATATTGTTTGCACATATATTGTAGATGACCTATGTAGATATATTTACATTATAATTTTCATTTTTTAACTTTTGATGTTCTCTAGTCATTTTTTATTGCATTTTTTATTTGAAGTAATATTAGTTTACAATGTTATATATGCTTCAGCAGTATATGCTCACACAGTGGTCTCTGTTCAGATTTATATTATCACACTGGCTAATGCAAACACACCCAAAACTTTCCACCACAGTCCATAGGGTCCCTTCTCCCTTTTGCCTCTAACCCTCTCAGTACCCATCTATTAGCGTCAGTTCTACAGTGAGATTTCTAGGTGGTTTTGGTTTTGTCTGGCCCTTTGTTTTGTACCTCTACATTCCATATATAAATGAAATCATCTAGTAGTTGTCTTTCTTCATCTAACTTATTTCACTAAATATAATTCCCTCCAGTTCTATTCATGCTGTTAAAAATGGCAAGAGTTCATCTTTTATTATGGCTAAGTAACATTCCATTGTATATCTATGCTACATCTTCTTTATCCTTTCATCTGCTACATAACACACTTTTCTTAACTGTTGATACATAAATGAATGGTTTATGATCATTAATTACAATGGTGCTAGGACTTAACTGCAGTTTATCTGTTAAACTATCTTTCTATGTTCTAGCTCATTGGAGATTCCTCAGTTCAGATCATTTTCAAAACTGGTTCTCTAGTTTTCTTATGAATGCTATGCACTCACTCTTATTTTGTATTAAATTCACATTATTTTGTATTAAGTTCCTTGTAAGAGGTGATTAATTTGAAAAAAAGATAGTATGGTGGGCTTTAATCCAATTGACAGGAATCCTTAGAAGGAAATGTGGACACCTCTAGAGAAAGATACTAGAAATCCTTGCACGTAGAGGAAAGATTATATGAGGACTCAACAAGAAAGTACCATCTCTAAGCAAAGGAAGGTAGAATTAGGAGAAACTGGACTTGCAGATGTCTTGATCTTGAATGTCTATCCTCTTGAGTGGTGATTAAAAAAAAAATCCTAATGTTTAAGTTAGCCAATCTATGGTATATTGTTATGCCAGTCCAAGCATGCTAACATGAATATGATAGGACTTTGTGTAATAGAATGTGATTTTTTTAATGTACTTATTGAGGCATCGTGGCAAATCTCAGTTTAAGTCAGAAAAATGTATTTGTATAAAATCTCAAGTAGGTAGAAAATTCAGATTAGAAGAATTTTATAATTGATGAGTGATGTAATGATAAGCCTTAGAGGAGGACTAGTTTCCAAAATTTATTTTCAGTATCTAATAAAAGACATAAAAAAGAAAAGAGTGTGTGTGTGTGTTGGGAGAGCTGGGATATAAAACAATACAATTGGTTGAGATATTGGAGCAATATAATTGGCATGATAAACTAAAAACAAACAAACAAACAAAAGAAAACTTTAATAGCAACCAGTGCAGTGAATGCAAAAGAATAGGGCAGAGAAGCAAATGTCAGATTCCACTTTAGAAACATAATATGTGAGGGCCATGCATTGTCTCCACTTATTTCCCATACTCCAGTGAGGCAGTCATATGCTGAGCTAATTTTCAAGGACATCTACTATTAAAAAAAAGAAGAATGGATTTCTTGAAGTATCAGCATAGAAATCTCATGAAATTCAACATAGTTTTGGGTCTGACTCAGAGCATGAAGAAAATATTATCAAAGTCATTTAAAAATAAAAGTAAACAAAACTCAGACTCAATGCACTCAAGTAAAATAATAAAGAACTACAGGATTGGGCAGCTACTTCAGTTAACAAATAAAATAGGTAATCAGCATTTTATAGAATTTACATATGGGAAGCAAATTTCTATATATAAATTGATGGTTCAAAATTTAGTATATAAAAATATATTAGCCATAATAAGGGCTCTATCCATAGGGATGCGATATCCCACTAAAATGGAAATAAGGAAAAATGGCATCTGACCAAAAGTAGTAAAAGAGTTGAAAAGTCAAGAATATTGCTCACTAAAACTGGTCACCATCAAATTTCCAGGGAGGAGTGACTAGAAATGGATACTGGAGTTTCGATGGGTTATTCTCTTAAAATGGTTTTATTTCAGATTTGATGAATACTTTTGTCATTTTCATTAAGTCTGAGCTTTTAACACCATCCTTCAAGTATCTCTGTAGGAGAAATCCTTTCACACTTAAAATCAAAACTATTTTATTCTAAGAGGGCAAAAATAGACAAACTGATTTCTAGAATTCTGTCTTAATAGTTTCAATTTCCCTAAGCTATATATCCAACCATGTGATGATTAATAATGAAATATTTCATTTAACTTATTAAAAGTATATGGAAAACATTATTATATTTTATACTGTCAGATTAGTATGAGATTGTTGAATTATTTAATATGCGCATATATCCATACATATATACATTGTATGTTAATTGCAATATGTATATTTAAGATACACTTATATAAAACACATATTTTAGTGAATAATATTAGAAAGGTAACAACGCAATTTGTCATAGATGTGTGAATCTAGGGTGGGGTGAGGGGAATCTGTGTCATTGAATAATGGAAGGTTTATTCAGAGATGTAGAGTCTCAGAGTCATCAGGGTCTGATGAATTTTCTGCAACAATAAGAATTTGAAAGTTTGAAACACCATTTTATCTCAATTTACTAGGCATTTTAAAAATAGTTCTCTAACCAACTTGATCATGTACTATATATATGTTCACTGGGATTTTTATTATTATGAGAAATGAATCACTCATGAAATAGTGTTATATCATTACTGGTGGATTGATTGTGCTTTGTATGTCTTGAGAATTTAATTGAGTTTGTTGATTTATTTCTAACAGTATGCTAGGAATCTTCTTTCTATAAGTTTTTTTTTTTCTCTAAGCAATGAGAAATGGGCATCTCAGTGATTTAATATGCCCTAAACTTGTGCAGATTAGATATGCCTTAAATAAATGGTGAGAGTTTAAGAGCCTGATTATATAGATTAAACAAAAATTAGTAGGTTTTAAGATCACATCAGGGGACAATAGACTTTGCTCTTTCCTACTGACAAGTAATGTATCTAAACTATTATCTTAGGTAGCATAGTAGTAATATTCTATTTTTAGCAACTCCCAAACTGCCAATGCATTTGATGCATGTATTCCTGAGCTCTGAGGATCTTCTCTCTAAACATCTCCCTAGACAACCAACATTTTTCTTTCTACTCTCCAAATAGCTCTCTCCTCATTTGATAAATTTCTGAAGTTCTTCAAATAACATCATTCCCATTTCCTTTCCAAAACTTCAATAAATTCTGGCTTGTCATTTTAAAGAAAATTATTACAGAAAATAGAGAAAAGATAGTAGCCACATTTTCTTTTTCTTCCTCTTTGCACAAATCTCAGTCTAGGTATTATTTCATATTTCATATTACTAATGGGTAGAGGGGAGATGAATAATGGCAAAAAAATGTATATAATTTTCCCAACAGAAATGGTAATTGCATCTCTGGTTGCCATTGTCCAGAGTTATGTTTGTTGAAATAGTCAAAGATTAGAAAAGTCTTTGAACATGGTACAATTTGGGATCATCTCCATAATGTAATTTTTTTAAAAGATTTTATTTATTTATATAAGCACTGGGTACAGTCAGAAGCGCGGGAGGGTGAAATAACTCACCAGAGCCAGAGAGGGGAGTAGAATAGGCAGACTGACGAAACACACTGCTGAGGGGAGAAGCAGGCATGGCAGGAGAGGTCTGCGCGCCATGTGGGACCCTCGCCAGCCGGCCGGGGATTGAATCCGTGCTGCAGAGGCTGCAGGCAGCTTCGCAGCCCAGCGCTCAACCGCTGCACCACCGGGGAGGCCCTATAATGTAATTAATAGACAATAAGAAAAGGAACCTCTGACAAAGAGTTCCTCCACACCTGACAGTCATTTCACTTGTGATATAGGAAACATGGTACAATTATATTAAACTGTTTGATATGTACTTCTAGTGGATTCTCTAGTGGAGTCTCTCTCTTTAATTTTTTTTAGAAGATTCCTATACCAGAACCTACAAAGACCTGGAGACCTCTCCCTCTCCCTCTCCTCTTTCTCTCTCTCTACACACATACACACACACACACACACACACACACACACACACACCCCTGAATATATATAAAATGATCATCAAGGGGCCTCCCGGGTGGCGCAGCGGTTGAGCGCTGGGTTGAGAAGCTGCCTGCAGCCTCTGCAGTGCCGGTTTGATCCCATGTGACCAGGGTTTGATCCCATGTCACCAGAGGAGGGTCCCACATGGCGCGCAGACCTCTCCTGCCGCCCGCTGCTCCCCTGAGCAGTGTACTTCGGTCCTTCTGCCTGTTCTACTCTCCGCTCTGGCTCTGGTGAATTCTCTCGCCCTCCTGCGCTTCTGACTGTACCCAGTGCTTGTATAAATAAATAAATAAATCTTTAAAAAATAAAATAAAACGATGATCATTTTCCATTTTGTTCCATTCATATTTGGCAAATATTGATATCTACAAATACAGATAGTGTAGCTATAGATGTATATATTTACACACATATAGGTGGCCTCCTTAAGTTTCCTCTGAAAATGAGTGTCACTTTGTAAATGAATGTTGTTAGTGCAACTTATATTGCAGCCACCCTTCACATATGAACAATGAATATCAAGGAAATTAAGGTCTTCCAATACTTTCCAAATGACAATTTTTTTTTAATTTTAAATCATTGTTCATTTTTCTTTTTTTTTACAGTGTTTGCTTTCTTTTTTCAGGTGTAGTCCCCTTAGCATTGCCACCACCAATTCACCGGTACACCATCACCATAGTCCCATGTGCTCCTGCTGCCATCTTCTGGATCTCTCTCCCTTTCCCACCCCTGCAGGATGTCTCGATTATAGTTGTCTGCTTTTTTTTTTTTGTTGTGTTGTGTTGTGTTTTTATTGTTATTATTTTCCCTTGATCCTTTATTGGGTTCCCCTATGTTCCTCCTATAAGTGAAACCATCCAATATTTTTCTTTCTCCTTCTGATTTATTTCACTGAGCATAATCCCTTATAGCTCCATCCATGTTGTGAATGACATACATTTATCTTTTTGATTGCTGAATATTATTCCATTGTGTATACATACCACTTCTTTTTGATCCAATCATCTATTTTTTGGGCATTTGTGTTGTTTCCAAGTCTTACCTATTATAAATAGTGCTGCAATAAATATAGGGGTGCAGGTGTCTTTTTGAATTAAAGCTTTTGGGTAATCCCTAAGAGTGGAATTGTTGGGTCATATGGTAGTTCCATTTTTAGTAGTCTAAGGAAACTCCAAACAGCTTTCCACAGTGGTTGGATCAGTTTGGATTCCCATCAGCAGCGTAGAAGAGTTCCTTTCAAGATGACATCTTAATTATTACATTGTATTTCTATGACTATAATATGGAGACAATTACCTCTATGGTACGTACTGGGGCAGAAAGTCTGGCCTGGCCCATGGTAAGGTTTATAGCAGTGCACCAGTCAATTATTTTAATGTCTGAGCATATTATTCATATTTCCTACCCTTGGTCTCTGGTAATCCTGGACATGAACAAAAGGGTGTTTCTTCCCTTTTAATAATCCAGTAAAATTCTACATTTATAGCACAGCATGGTCTCATTTAATGCATTCTATTCTTGTGTGACAGCAGTTTTTCCTAACTAAACTGTGTGATTGTCTTAAATGAAGCAATGCCAAGTATCTATAGATTCCAGCATTCACTCTTGCCAAAGGCTTGCCTATGTCCTGTTTGCTCCCTCTGAATGGATGGTAATTTTGAAAACTATAGCACAGGGTGAAATAAATTTCCAAAGCCTCTATTGTTTCCTAAGAATGGTTATCACTGCATAGAAACAGAAATCTGATCAAAGAGAGGGACAGGAGAAGAAATGCTATTTTGCAATTTTAGCCCTCATGATAAAGTAATATCACCATACAAAAAAACCCTATCATGTTCACAAAAACATTTTTATGAGTTGCAAGAAACTACCTCAAAGACTCCATTCTGATTACATTTTAAAGTATTACATATTGCATTTTTTATTTTTTTATTTAAATATTTTATTTTATATAATTCTTACATCTTTTTTCATCTTTGCACAATGTATGCATTTTCATTTTGGTTATATTCCCCATACAGTTGCAACCCCCCCACCCCGTAGTGTGTCTCTGGTTTATAGCTGCTTGTTAATTTTGATTTTTACTTTGTATTGATTCGTCTTTTTCCTGGTCTCTTATTTAGGTTTTCTAGATTCCTGCTATGAGTGAGACCATCTGATATTTTCTTTTTCTTTATGGCTTATTTCTCTGAGCATGCTCCCTTCTAGCTCCATCCATGGTGCTGCAAATTACATGTGTTTATCTTTTTTGATTGCTGAGCAATATTCCATGGTGTATATGTACCACATCTTCTTGATCCAGTCATCTAATTTTTGGGTATTTGGGTTGTTTCCATAGCTTAGCTATTGTAAATAGCACTGCTATAAACATAGGGGTGCAGGTGCCCTTTGGAATTACTGTTTCTATGTCATTTGGGTAAATACCTAGGAGTGGAATTGCTGGATCATATGGAAGCTCTATGTTCAGTAGTTCATGAAATCTCCACACAGCTGTCCATAGTGGTTGGAACAGCTTGCACTCCCACCAGCAGTGCAGGAGAGTTCCTTTTTCTCCACATCCTCGCCAACATTTGTTGTTGCTAGTTTTTTTAATATGTGCCATTCTCACTGGTATGAGATGGTATCTCACGGTAGTTTTGATTTGCATGACCCTGATTACAAGTGATGTTGAACATTTTTCATATGCCTGTTGGCCATTTGCATTTCCTCTTCGGAGAAGTTTCTTTTTAGCTCTTCTGCCCATTTTTTGACTGGATTATTTTCTTTGTTTTTGTTGAGTCTCATCAGCTCTTTGTAGATTTTTGTGATCAGTCCTTTATCATTAGTGTGTGTCCAAAAATGTTCTCCCAGTCGGTGGGGTTTCTCTTTGCTTTGATTATTGTCTCTTTTGCTGTGCAGAACCTCTTTAATTTGATGTAGTCCCAGCTGTTTATCTTTGCCTTCACTATCACTGCTTTGGATGATGTGTCTGTAAATGGTGCTGGGAAAACTGGGTTGCTACATGCAAAAGAATGAAGCTTGACCACTACCCCTCACCATGCACAAAAACCAACTCAAAATGGATTAAAGAACTAGACATAACACCTGAAACCATAAAATACATAGAAGGAAATGTAGGTGAAACACTATGACATGCACCTCATATTGCATTTTTTTAAAGATTTATTTATTTTTATACAAGAGCTGGGGTACAGGCCAGACGTGCGGGAGGGTGAGAGGATTCACCAGAGATAGAGCAGGGAGCAAAACAGGTTGATGACCGAAATACTCTGCTGAGGGGAGTAACGGGTGAGACAGGAGAGGTCTACCACGCCATGTGGGAATCTCCCTGGCCGGCCAGGAATCGAATCCACACTGCAGAGGCTGCAGACAGCTTCACACAACGCGGCGCTCAACCTGCTGCGCCACCGGGGAGGCCCTACATATTGAATTTTTAATCAAGATGAAAAGTGGACAACCAATTGAAGGAACAAAAATAATTCTAGAGAAGAAATAGAGGAACCAATTTATGTAGAGTTGAGTTTTTAAATTCAAAGTGTATATTCAAAGATTTGGACTCCTAGTTCAAAGAAATACATACATACATATATATATATTTATAATCAACATATATGGACATTTAAATTTTTAAATCATGTTTATGCACATATGTATGTATATTAAGTGTGTATATACATATATATTTAATTTGTCATAACACAAATGTTTTGATGGCAAACTCTAGGAGGTAAAGGAAAAAGGAAGAACTTATATATATTACAGCTTTTCATAACTTCAAAAGAGATTGCTCAGAAAGACAGGGATCTTGCCTCTGGTCTGTTAAAGGGACAATTCCAGAGTGTCTCAAGAGCAAGTCTCTGCCTGTCAGGTGGAAATTAAAGGCAGAGCTAATCATTTCAGGAAGTCACAAGTCAGCTTAGATTAAAAAAAAAAAAAGGAGGAAAGAAAAGGTAGCAAAATAAATCTCAAACAAATTGTGTCTAAGAGAGAAATTTCATGCTTATAATGAAAAAGTTTTGTTTCAGTAGCACTGGCATTTATCCTTTTTTATTAAAATTGATTATCTTCTTTAAATGAATGAAGGTTTCAGGTATTTTCCCTCATTGATTCCTCGGTGAAAGTATTTAGTTCTACTAGATCTACTTGAGTCTTTCATATTGTTATTGATCAATAAATATATCGGGATGAAATCAGTCATCTAAATTTCTTTAGATAATTATCTACCAAATTTTATAGAACAAGTAAGCTTTAAATGATTTAGTGAATTGCAGTTTATCATATTTAGGGATATTGATTCATCTCTAGATAAAATTACTGAATACTTTTCTCATTTCCTTTTAAAGTTTATCAATTAACTGTAGATTCAGACTGGTCAAAATAATTTGCAAGTTTTTCCTTTAAAAAATTCAGTGAGTTGTGCTCCATTACACAGTGTTTCATGATGATGAAAAATGACAATAGGGATATGAAGTGGATATTTTGAACTTCTTTTTAACAAAAGAAGTACTAAGTGTATAACAGTTAAGCCTCACTCTATTTTCATAAATAATACTTGGGAGAAATATATTGTCTTACAGATAATAGTGGTAGCTAACATTTAGTGCAATGGAATCACAAGTATTATATTAATCTCTGTCTCTTTAAATTAAATTAATTGACAAACAAAAAAACAGAAATAAATCTGAAGGACTCTGTGATTATTTACATTTTACAGAGCAGAAATTCGAAACTCAGGGCCTCCCCGGTGGCGCAGCGGTTGGGCGCTGGGTTGCGAAACTGCGCGGCCTCTGCGGCGCCGGTTCCATCCCCGGCTGCTCCCCGGCCACCGGAGGAGGGGCCCACATGGCGCGCAGACCTCTCCTGCCGCCCGCTGCTCCCCTCAGCAGTGTACTTCGGTCCTTCTGCCTGCTCTGCTCCCCGCTCTGGCTCTGGTGAATTCTCTCACCCTCCCGCGCTTCTGACTGTACCCAGTGCATGTATAAACAAAACAAACAAACAAACCAGCAAACAAATAAAGCATGCCTCTATTAAAAAAAAAAAAAATTAAAAAAAAAAAAAGAAATTCGAAACTCAGATAACCTAAGAAATGAACTTAAAATTGTTACTGGATCCATCTTGGTGACCTGGACAAGGAAAAAGCATCTTGCCTTTCACCCAAGCCCCAGGTAACATGCATGAGTCCAGGATGACCTGCGGCAGTCCACTGCTTCACAAATTGTGAGTCAGTAGTTTTGACACCAGACTGGCCAGTTAGGCTGCTGAGAACTCCAATAAAGACTGACGTGAGGAATCAAGATGTCAAGCAGGGAGACAACAGGTCAAGGTAATTGTAAGCAATAGGGCTCAGAGATAGCACTCCAGGGAGATTACGTCAAAGAGAAGAGGCTCTCCATAAGAAAATAGGTTTGGGATCCTACAAGGTTTGGGGCATCAGGGTCCATTGTCCTGACACTATCCTGTCTGATTTTGAGTCTTCAACTTCTTTTCATTCCAACCTCCAGGTAGTTAATTTACTGTAAAGATAACTAAAATAATGTACCAAGATTCTTTAATGTAGAGAATGAGTATTTCCCTGTGTCCCAGGAGTTCCTTAATACTGCTAGGTATGGTATAACTAGGTAGTTTGAAACTGTTAGGGATGAGAAGTTGAATGGGCTCAGTGTCTTTTTTTTTTTTTTAAGATTTATTTATTTATACAAGAATCAGGGTATAGGCCAGATGAGTGGGAGGATGAGAGGATTCACCAGAGACAGAGCGGGGAACAGAACAGGCAGACTGATGAAATACACTGCTGAGGGAGCAGCGGGCGAGACTGGAGAGGTCTGCCGCACCATGAGGGACTCTGACCGGCTGGGATCGAACCCGCACTGCAGAGGCTGTGGACAACCTCAGAATGCAGCGCTCAACCACCTGTGCCACCAGGGAGGCCCTGAATGGGCTCAGTATCTACAGGCTTAGCCTTTCTACCAAGGCTGGGGTCCTGTGTAATAATTACATTGGCATATGTAGCAGTTTTGGCTAATTCTGCTAAGGGCAAAAGCAAATAGTGAGCAAGGCCCCACACCTGTAAGTAGGATACTAAATTTTGAGCTGACAACTCATCCTAAACCAGCAAAAGAGAGAGAGATGGAGTAGACAAGTGTAAAAAATTAAAGTTTCATTACTGAAATAGATGGTGGGCATATTTCCTCTCACATGAAAAAATGGGCATAAGCTAAAGAGATTTTAAAAAGGATACCCCCAAAAGTCTTATATATGTCCCTAGAGGCCTAAAGGACAACACAGACTGTAATGTGACAAAGAATACAAGAGAAATCTAAACAGTGAAAGGCTCTCTGAAAGTGCCGATAGTTCTACAGTAGAGGGTTAAGTTGTGGGAAATAACTATATTCTCAACAATATCATACAAAGTGTGGATATTTCACATAGATCAGATGCAGGGCATATGAAAGAGAGACCTAGCCTAAAAATAAAGACACAGATATGAAATTTTCCCATAAAAGACTGAAGGATCATAGGTAAAAGTTACACTCAGAAAGTCAACATCATATTTACATGGACTAGCCAATAATAGATATCCTTGGTTATAAGGTGGCTATAACAGGGAAAGGGAAAGAGTAATCATTGTGGGTCTACTAATTCTAAGCGGCCTGTTGGGCCACCATTTTGTTACTGTAGGGACAGGAAGGACCACTGAGCAAGTTTTCCAAGATCCCATGCAGATGGGGTAAAGGAGGAAAGAGTCCTGGAGACCTCAGTGGCTTTTGCAAGTCTTTTATTTGGATTTACCAGGCATGTGGCAGGCAGGGGTGCTGGGGAGCCTGGAGGCTGGCAGGCCTCCCAGGCCCCAGCAAATCCTCACTCTATCTGGGTTCTCTGGTGTTCTCTCTGCTTCTCTTCTTCTCTCGGCTTCCATTTGTTCTTGGCTTCTGCTGGCGTCCCCATGATGCCGCCCTTATAAATGCAGTCGCTCAGCCCAGGTGCACCCACTTCAGGTGCCCGCCATCAGGCATGCATTTGGGACCGCAGGGTTCCCTCTTCTATCCTAATGGCGGGAGGGCAGAAAAGCCTGATACTTTTACCTTACCTTACAGTTACCTACAGTTTTAAATCCTAAGCAAGGTCAAAATGGCCTAGTCAATTAGGTACAGGAGCCCAACCCTGCAAGGTGCCTTTTTTTAAACTTTTTTTATTATTATTTTTTTATTTTAATTTTATATATTTTTACATAATTTTTCATTTTGCACAATGTATGCATTTTCATCTTGGTTATAGTCCCCTTGCAATTCCCACCCCCCTTTTTTGATCCTCCTCCCTCCTCCCCCCCTCCACCCCCACCATAGTGTGTCTTTGGTTTATAGTTGCTTGTTGATTCTGATTTTTACTTTAGTATAATTAGTCTTTTTCCTCGTCCTTTATTAAGGTTTTCTAGATTCCTGCTATGAGTGAGACCATCTGGTATTTTTCTTTTTCTTTCTGGCTTATTTCGCTGAGCATGATCCCTCCAGCTCCATCCATGTTGCTGCAAACTGCGTGTGTTTATATTTTTTGATTGCTGAGTAATATTCCATGGTGTATATGTACCACATCTTCTTGATCCAGTCATTTATTTTGGGCTTTTGGGTTGTTTCCCTAGCTTAGCTGTTGTAAATAGCACTGCTATAAACATAGGCGTACAGTTGCCCTTTTGATTTAATGTTTCTGTGTCCTCTGGGTAAATATCTAGGAGTGGAATTACTGGATCATATGGAAGTTCCATCTTTAGTAGGTTGAGAAATCTCCACACAGCTCTCCATAGTGGTTGGACCAGTTTGCACTGGACCAGGAGAGTTCCTTTTTCTCACATCCTCGCCAACATTTGTTGTTGCTAGTTTTTTTAATATGTGCCATTCTCACTGGTGTGAGATGGTACCTCATTGTAGTTTTGATTTGCATTTCCCTGATTACAAGTGATATTGAACATCTTTTCATATGCCTGTTGGCCATTTGCATTTCCTCTTTGGAGAAGTTTCTTTTTAGCTCTTCTGCCCATTTTTTTGACTGGATTATTTACTTTGTTTTTGTTGAGTCTCATCAGCTCTTTGTAGATTTTTGTGATCAGTCCTTTATCGTTAGTGTTGTGTGCAAAAATTTTCTCCCAATTGGTGGGATGTCTCTTTGTTTCGGTTACTAGCTCTTTTTGCTGCCTGGTATTGGAACAATAACAGACACATGGACCAATGGAACCATATAGAAAATCCAGAAAAAAACCCACAGATTTACTGTCAACTAATCTTTGACAAAGGAACAAAGAAAATACAGTGGAGCAAGAAAATGCAATGTTTAATACATGGTGCTGGGAAAACTAGGTCACTACATGCAAAAGAATGAAGCTTGACTACTACCTCACACAATGCACAAAAACCAACTCAAAATGGATTAAAGAACTAGACATAAGACCTGAAACCATAAAATACATAGAAGGAAATATAGGCGAAATACTACATGACATACACCTCAGTAACATCTTTAAAGACACATCACCCTAAACAGTGATAGCGAAGGCAGAGATAAACAGCTGGGACTACATGAAGGTGCCTTTTAAATCAATCAAGAGCACAAAGCTGGATCAGACTGGGAAGGCTATGTTTCAGGAGGTATGACCGGGAACACCCGGGGGGCTAATGACCTATGCATAGAATGTACTTCCGACTTATACATCAGGAGGTATGACCGGGAGCTCCTGTGGGGCCGAGGATCAATGTATAACAAGGGAGGAACCCCAAAGCTGGTGAGTGGAACACCTTGTTAAGATTGAAAACATGGCTGGGGAACTAGGGCTTCATTTCAATACAATACCAACTCATCAAGCAGATGAGAAATGCATGAAGAGCAGAACCACAATCCCTGATTTTCTAGTTACCTTCTTCCCCTTTGTTTTCTCCTTCTTCCCCTTACAACTGATGCTGTATAATTCTTCTATCAATAAAAAGGCCAGGATCTTTCTCTTCAGCAGCATCCTGCGTTGTGCAGCCTGCTTTACAACTCCCATTTATTTATTTATTTATATATATTTTTTACATCATTGTTCATTTTTTTGTGGGACCCACACCGGTGGCGGGGGATCGAGCTGGCACTGCAGAGGCTGTGGGCAGCTTCGCAACCCAGCGCTCAACCTCTGCGCCACCAGGGGAGGCCCCATCATTGTTCATTTTTAAACAATATTTGCTTCCCCCCACCCCCTCAGGTGTAGTCCTGTAGGGGCAGGAAGGGCCATGGTGCAGGTTTCCTGATTCAGCAGACCAGGTAAAGGAGGAGTCAGAGTCCTTAGTGGCTTTTTGCAGCTCTTTTTATTTACATTACCAGGTACAAGGCAGTCAGGGGCGCTGGGGGACTGGCAGGCTGGCAGGCTCCCCAGCCCCCCGCAGGTCTTCACTCTGGGCTCTCTGGCCTTTTCTCACCTTCTGCTTCTCTTGCTTCTCTCTCGGCTTCTCTTACTGCTTCTACTGGCGTCCCCGTGATGCCGCCCATAAAAAGCCTAGTCTTAGCCCAGGTGAATCCCATCTACCTATGTCCACACCCTACTCCAGGTGCCCACCATCAGGCATGCATTCAGGACCACAAGGATCCATCATCTATCCTGATGGTGGGAGGGCAGAAAAGCCTGACATTTTTCCTTACTCCACAAGTCCCCATAGAGTTTCCTTCCCCAATGCACCCGTGCACCTTCACCTCAGCCCCCTGTGCTCCTCCCTCCCTCCCCCTGATCCCACTCCCTCCTCCTCCCCTGCAGGATGTCTCTGGTTTATAATTGTCCATTTTTGTTTTGTTGTGTTTTGTACTGTTATTATTTTTTTACACTGATGTCCTATTTGGTTCCCCCTATATTCTTGCTGTAAGTGAATCTATCCAATATATTTCTTTTTCCTTCTGGTTTATTTCACTGAGCATAATTCCTTCTAGTTCCATCCACGTTGCCGTGAATGGCATTAGTTTATATTTTTTTGATTAACTCCCGTTTCTTTATCAGTGTGGTATTGCCCCACACAACAAATCATAAAACAGGAACAATATTCTTTTTAACAGTCCTACTCTCCCAAGTCATTTGCCAATGATTTGCCCTAGCTAGGGGAGGAAAATTCTTCCCTCTCAAGTGTTCTCTAAGTTTTTTTCTCTCACTGTAGTGTGAAAAATATAAAGCATGGGGGTCAGTCAAGGACATTTGGAGTAATGAGAAAAGAAGAAGGAACAGCATAAAAGGAGAACAACCTTCTTGGTCACATTTCAACAGATCACATTCTAGGTTCACTGAACCTAGGGCACAGCAAAGAATTTAGCAAAAATGATTTAAGAGTTGGGCAGGAAGTCGCAGATTAGCTGGACTTTCTGTTTCTGTATTTTGAACCCTAGATGGTTTAAAATACAGCCCCACTGGTAGTGAACTTTTTGGGAACTAGTTGAGGTTGAAGTCTGTTTTAAGAATAAGAACCAGAGACAGACCCCAGTTTATTTATGGCTGGATCGTGTAAGTATATTATGGTATGCTGGTGGGAGGGTTTGTTGACTGAAGACTAGAAAGCAGATGACCATAAATTCTCACAGTTTTTCACTGACTAACATTTTTAAAAATATGTACATATAGGGCCTCGCCTGGTGGCGCAGCGGTTGATTGCTGGGCTGCGAGGAGGCTGCCTGCAGCCTCTGCAGCTCCGATACGTTCCCTGGCCGCTGGCGAGGGTTCCACAAAAAAAAAAAAAAAAAAAAATATATATATATATACACACACACATTTACATATATATATGTTTTAAAATACAACTATTTTTCTATATAGTTATATGTGTGTGTGTGTGTGTGTGTGTGTGTATATATATATATATATATATATATATATATATATACAGTTTACCAAAAGGAGGATTTGAGTAAAGTTGATATCTTCTGAATCAGAGTGTGACCTTGTGTTTAAAACATTTTAAAATCACATTAGCAGTTTAGTTGGGTTATCGATTAATACTTTCTCATGAAAGATTTGCATGGAGTTTGTGGGGCATGAGTCTTTGTGAAAAGTTTTAGAAGTGGTGAAAATGGTAAAAAAAAAAAAAAAAGTACAAAAGGTTCATATGTTTGTTGTTATGCT
Organism: Talpa europaea; assembly: GCF_964194135.1. Classification (NCBI taxonomy): domain Eukaryota; kingdom Metazoa; phylum Chordata; class Mammalia; order Eulipotyphla; family Talpidae; genus Talpa; species Talpa europaea. The sequence goes on along the minus strand of NC_140083.1, from coordinate 32,029,570 downwards.
CCAAAAGTCTGAGTTCTAGACTTCTGTTTCTTAAAATATAATTAGGAAAATAGATAGTAAGTGTCTCAAACAAGTGTCTTGTGAATTACTTTTTTTTTTTCTTCTAACCATACTGACAACCCATATATAAACTTGCAACTCACTCAGCTTTGTTCTTATCCTTGAGGGACTGAATTCAAAATGTATACTGAAAAATAGGTTTTCAAGTTATCAAGGATAACATTGAAAGATCAAACAAAATGCAGTAAGAGCAATAGAGATTGTCCAAAACAACCTTTATTTGAACTCTGATTTATGACTGACCCTCAAAAATATGTTGTATTGTAATTCATGCAAAACTTTTTCTTGCAACTTTTTTCCCTTAACAAAAAAATAGACCGTTATATCCTAAGTCAGCTTAGGATATCCAGGGAGCTAATATAGCTAATAATATCACCTAAGTGATATTATTTGCTATAGTAGCATAATTCAAATCACACAGTCCTAAATCCCATCCATTATTTTTCCATTAGTAAAATACTAAAAGCCCAGTTATAAGGCAGTATCTTTTATAAGATGGCCTCACAGAATCCAAAAAATCTTGTGGATTAAAGTATGTCTCTAAAATATTGTTGATAGTTAAAATTCTTCCATATAAAATTAAATTTTTTTGTTTATTCACTCTATAAATCTCAAATACTTTTTTTTTAGGTTCATTTCTTTTCATTAGGGATCAAGATCATCATAAAATCATTGCAATCACCTTATCCATTTACATCTTAACATGAAACCAATAATGTCCAATATTACGCAATTTATTTCATTGCATAAATTAATTTGTTTTAATTTAAAATAATCATTATGAAGATTGTCACTTTTTTTCATGAGAATAATTTTGGACCTCCCTGTGGACCTAAAGGGTTAAGTCTCAGCACTATCAAGCTATCAGCAGCCACTGCAGCATGAGTTCAATCCCTGGCCAGGGAGCTAACCCATATGGCACAGCAGACCTCTCCTGTCTTGCCTGCTGCTCCCCTCAGCAGCATATTTCTCAGTCAATCCACCTGTTCTGCTCCCCACTCTGTTTCTTGTGAATCCTCTCACTTCCCGAACCTCTGGCCTATCCCAGCTCTTGTATGCATAAATAAATAAAACAAATCTTAAAAAAATGAAAAATTTTGCAAAAGCACAAAAGTAGGCTTCACTGTATTAGTAATAGATTTAAATAAGGAAATTTCCATATTTTGGATGGAATCTGCAGCTGAATTTGTGGTGAGCTCTTTGACTTGGCAATATGAATAATCATATTTGAAATCAAACCATTTCAGTTTTTCTTTTGTTTATAATTACTGACAGCACCCTGATTCTCAAAGACAAGTTTTGCCAACAAAATCAGATCTCTCATAGCTATTTTCATTCTTAGAAATTATCTTGGGTCAAGGAATACCAACAAGCTCTAAGACTCTTTCGTTTGAAGGAATGTGGAATCATTTCCCTTGTCCTCAATGCAACTAAGTCATTCTTACAAAGTGTGTTACACTGTTATTTTAGGAAGAAATTATTAAAAATTTTTACTTTGATTCTAAGTTCAGCAGAACAGAAGTGCTTTCAAAAGAATTCTGCAGTGTTCCTTTTTTTAAAAAATAAATTTCAGCCTTCAATTGAAACAGGAAGTCTTTGTCACTCTCAACTCCAACTCACAGGAATAATTCATATAATTTTGAAAATTTTGCATAGTTTTTTACCTATAATCTTATTTTTCAAAGTGAGAGCTCAGCAAAAGTAGGTCCTATTTTCAGGAACATCTGTAGTGATTATGGCAAGGCTTTGACTGAACCACATAGCTAAAACCCAGGTAAACCTGATACTGACTGAACTTTCTGGCAATTCTTTCTGAGGGTGGAATTTCCTTTTTATTTCCTTTTTTCTTAATAAAAAAAAAAGAAAGAAAAAAGCTAAAGCTCTTTCCAACATTCTAACTTATACTTCTTAACTTTACTTTGGATACATTGATCAACTTTACTAGAACACATGCTATTATCCTACCATCATTTCTTTATAATGTGTTAAAAGAATGCCTATAAAAGACCTTATCTCTCTCTCAAAGAGTTGATAACTGTCATGGCAGAAAAGAAGATTCCTAGTAAACCCTGCTGAATGAGTGTTTGCCAACAACAACTGTTGAAGTAGAAATAAATGAGGCTTGGAGAAGGATATCTGTATTTTTTTATATATGATACCAGATGTGTAGCTAACAATCACAGCTGTTATACCTGCATGTAGAGGTAGGTCTCTATTCCTCACATTATACATTTTACTAACGAAGAATAGTGTCTCTACTTTAGGATTACCATTGGCCTTTATGATTTTTCAAACAAAAACGCACATTATTTTGTTCTGCCTCCACTATACATGCAAAGAAGTAATGGGAGCTGCTAGTATTTAGAGTCATTGCTTTAGTACATACAATGCAATATCAAAAGGTCTTTAGCAAAAAGCCTTTTTTCAAGAAACAAGATTAAAAATTACTACAAATCATTAAGAAGGAGACAATCCAATAAAAAATATAGTTGAAGGCTAAATAGATACTTCATGTAAAATAATACCCAATAGCTCATCATTATGAAAAAAATGTTAAATTCCAGAAGTCATTACACAAACCACTACACACAAACCAAAACTGCAAAAATTAAAGAGATCACCAGTAGCAACATTTGATTAGAATGTGGGCAACTGAAACTGTTAACACACATACATTGCTGTGGAAATTCAAAATTATAATCTTTTGGAATACCAGTTATCATCTATTAAATCTGAACGAACACATGCCCTCTGATATACATACCACAGCAATGCATGACTATGTGCTCCAAAGTACTAGGATGTATGAATGACATGATTGTTTTCAGTAGCACCAAATCTTAGTTTGCTCAGGTTGCCATAACAAAGTAGCAGAGACTGGGTAGCTTCAACAACTGAAATTTGTGTTCTCAGATTTCCCCAGCCTGGATCTTCCAAGGTCAACTTTCTGGCAAGCTTTGCTTTCTGATGAGACCTCTCTTCCTGGCTTGCAAATCCCTCTCTTCTCATTGTGTCCTCACTTGGTAGAGAGAGCCTGAGACACAGACAATTCTCTTCCTCTTGTAAAGTGACAATTCCATCACATTGGGATCTCAACGTTAACCACTTCATTTAATATTAATTACCTCCTAAAGATATTGTCTCCTAAGAAACATTCATATTGGGGTTAGGGCTCAACACATAAATTTGGGGGCAAAGTATTGTGTATGATCATAGCACTGTATATTTTTATTGGCAGAAAAATAAGTCTTTATAGAGTAATTCAAAGAATAAATGTGCATCAACAAAAATGAAAAAATTTGTGCTACATAGAACAACATGGACTCATTCCACAAATAGAAATAAGCCCGCACAAAAGTAATGAGAAAAATACATATAATATTAATCCATTTTTTTATAAAATGCAAAATTATGAGCCTAGTGTATCTTATTTGAAGTTATGAATGTTATTACTTCAAGTAGGATAGAATGACAGACATTGGATGGAGGCATATGAAGGGGCTATTAATAATCTTTAAACTTTTGTGTATTTATCTGTGTTAATCAAGTTGTACACATCCAATTCGTTCACTTTTTAGAATGTATATTATGCCAAGATAAAAGTTTGTTGAATTTTTAAAAATTCCATTATAAAGACCTTTTCTTATTCTTTATTTTTCACCTGTTCTTGAAAATGTCATAAGTTCTATTCAATAATGTGTAGTTCTTTGTTGGATTTGTTTTGCAATATAATAAAAATTGTGTTGTCTTTCAAAATAAAATAAGTTTGTTATGGAAAAAACACTATTTCTCAAACCTGCATATTTATGACAAAAAGCATATTTATAATTGGATAAATTAAAAACTATTCTTCCACTTTAATGTTTTCATATCATCATGAGAAAGAAATACAAGCATTTTGACATTTATGGCATTTATTTTTGTTAGTAAATAAAGCTAACAATTACCAAAATATAATCATGAGGTTAAGAAGAAAATTAACTATAAAAAAGTAAATTACCTATTATATAATAGCTATATGTAAACTTAAAATATTCTGATCAAACATCAACATGATGATTTTATATTGTGTTAATGATAACAGATGATTTTATATTATGATTATTTTATATTGTGTTAATGATAACATTTAGGTTACCTAAAATGTGTTTAGAGTTAAATAATACTTTAATAATCTGTTTTAACAAAATAATATATAGTTTCTTGGCATAACATAATAAATAGGATATTGAAGAAATATTATAAACATTTTATCCCAAATCACATATTCCTTGAGGCCCATTCTTTTCTTTCTGTTTCACTAACATTTCTGCTGTAACATCCTATCTAGTGATGTCCTCTACCATAATTGCTTTCACATGTTTGGTTGAACATTGATTGAGTTTTATCTTTCCTTCTAGAATGACCTCATTTTCTGATAATCTCTTTGCTAAAAAATCTTTCTGGGCATCTGACATATTTGTGTTGATGTTGATTTCTGCATTAGTGAAGGCACAAAGCAGAATAAGATCCCGTAACCATAATGTGCCTTTTTTTAAAAAAGGGAGGTCATGAAAAAAGGGAAAAAATCATGCAGAGCAAAGATTCAACTCCATATATCTTCTTTAATTTGATATACCCTGTGTTCTAAAATCAGAATTTAATAGTAGCCCTTATTATTCTTTATGTATAGAATGGATTCATGATTTGTCGCTGTTTGCTTATATTTGTAAAGGAAGACCTGTATTGATTTCCAGTGACATTCTTCTACCTTGAAATATCTCACAATTGCCCTTAAATATGTATGTATGTATGTAAAATATAAAACCAAAGAAATCCAGACAGTCAAAAATAGAGATGAACATGCAGACCTCAAAAGCAGGGTTATATTTACCCTTAAAAAGTTTTTCATTTTTATCTGTCACTGTCTGTTTTATGTAGTTCATTGTACAAGCACTAGAAAATCTTACTATAGGTATAGAATTTGATGTTTTTTGGGCAATTGAACACTGAATTTTCACAGCAAGTTGACAGCAAATTCTTTAACATAGACCAGTGTTTGTGATGTGATACATGGGGAACATTTACTGTTCAATAGTCCTCAGAACTTTTACTTCCATTTGTATAGAAAGACATAATGTAAAAATGTCACTAAGGCCTGACATCAGTTCTAGAGTCCCCTGTAAACGTAGTGCTGGAAAGTCTGTAGTAAAGATAGGAAACAGCATAACCCAAAATGCAATTAGTTAAAATAGATGATAAAGATTGATTCTTTATTTAAATATCAAAAATATAGATATTAATTTCCTTTCTTTCTTAAGAATAATGAATATTTTGGAAAAAGAAAACCATTGTTTTTCCTTAAAGGAAAGATGAAAACAATTGAGATGAATCATAGATAAGAGAGTAAACAGGAATCAGTGATGAATGATTATCAAACCTAAACTCATCGTTATCTGTCCCGTTATAAATCCATCACCCACACCTTCTGTCCTGCCTGACTAATCATCACTCCTTTCTTCTACTCAGCTAATGTGCACCCATCATCACATTTACCCAGGCCAGAAAATAAAGTGGAGCTGTTCTTTAAAAAACATACCTCTTCCTCTTTACTCACATTCACTTTATTTTGTTTGGCCCATTTGAATACATATGACAACTGGTCTTCATTCCAGCTTCCTAGTTTGCTTATCTTCAGGAAAATTCAATGTCACTTCCAAAGTCTTATTTTTTTAAGTCCATCTTTGTGTATGTTACTGAATTATTTAAAATATAGCAATAGCACACCTAAGATAAAGTCTAGGCTTCCATTCAGAGCATACATACTCCACTATATTGCATAATATTCAAAGACCTATATCTGCCTCTTTAAAACCTGACCTTGGCTTCTGATTATCATTAATTCTGTATTACTCTCTGATTATTCCATGCCTCTAAACCTAAGGATAACCTGTGCTAGGCCTGGAATATTAGATTAAGTTTTGATTTCAAGAACCAGAAGCAATTCTAGTTATAGAAACATAATACAGGGAAATCATTGTTTTCACAGTGGCTGGGAGTGATGAAGAAGACATTAGGTAATGTCTTCACCAGTGTCAAGGTAATGTCTTCACCAGTGTCTTCACCTCTGCCAAGAGTACACTGGTCTCCCCTCTTGGGATACTCATGTGTAATTTCTCTTTTTTAAAATTGAGGTTACATTTGTTTATGATACTGTATATGATTTAGAGATATAGGCTCTTTTTTTTTCTTTTGTTTTCTTATTTTTTTTTTAGAGGCTTGTTTTATTTATTTATTTATTTGTTTGTTTGTTTGTTTGTTTGTTTTGTTTATACATGCACTGGGTACAGTCAGAAGTGCGGGAGGGTGAGAGAATTCACCAGAGCCAGAGCGGGGAGCAGAGCAGGCAGAAGGACCGAAGTACACTGCTGAGGGGAGCAGCGGGCGGCAGGAGAGGTCTGCGCGCCATGTGGGCCCCTCCTCCGGTGGCCGGGGAGCAGCTGGGGATCGAACGGCGCTGCAGAGGCCACGGGCAGCTTCACAACCCAGCACTCAACCACTGTGCCACCGGGGAGGCCCGAGATATAGGCTCTTTGAAGAGTCATCTCATGCATCAGTCACTCTGAGATCTACTCTGCCTCCATTAGGGCTAATTGAACATACCTTCTAAATTCTTATTGCATCTTGGATATATCCTCATTATCATAATTTTCACTTCAAAATATTGTTGTTTTTTTTGGGGGGTCCTCCCTGGTGATGCAAGAGGTTAAGATGCAACCTATGAAGCTCGCCACAGCCACTGCAGCATGAGTTCAATCCCAGGCCAAGGAGCTACCCACACAACACAGGAGACCTCTTCTGATTCGCCCGTTGCTCTCCTCAGCAGTGTATTTCAGTCAATCTGTCTGTTCTGTTCCCCACTCTGTCTCTGGTGAATTCTCTCACCACCACCCCCACACTCACACACATCTGACCTGTATCCCAGTTGTCGTATGCATAAATAAATAAATCTTTAAAAAATATATTGTTGCTTTTTAAATATATATGCTTCTCTACTTAGAATGTAGACATCAAGGTTTAAATTTGAGCCTCTTGAAAGGCACATAGTTTTCCCAACTACACATATAGACTGCTATGAACTGAACGAGTCTCTGAAAGAACATGGGATTAATAAAAAATATGCTGAATTTATATTGAATGCAATAATATAATAAGATGTAGTAAAAGCAAAGTCAATAACTATTGACTTTTTTAAACTAAATGATATATTATAAAGAATATCATGCATGTTTATATGACTGCGACTTGAATTTTGTTTCCAAATGTGAAAAAATGTATTATCAGTCACGCAAAAACAGCAAAGACTGGCACATTTGCATAGTAGAAAAATGTTTAGTGAAACAATTTCAAAGGTAAACATATGCAAATCTAATCTATTAGATTTCATGATGACCAAAATTTGATGAATGCGATCCACTATATGGCTGCTTTTTGAGAAACATTACTTGAATTTTTCTCCCTACATATGGAATTCAATGTCTGACACCTCTTATTAAGTATTAAATATCTAACAGTTGATTAAGGACTAAACTTAATAACAAAAAATATTATTAATAACTACAGTGAATAAAAAAGACACGACCAAAAATGTCACTGCTTGTTTTTTTAAATGACTACTCTGCATTACTTTTGCATTACTGATTTAAGTTGTTGTGTCTGGCATTTTATTTATTGTATAAGGCCATTGTTCTCATGTTTATAATTATTAATCTACTAGAGCAAAGTTAATTGACTTGTGACAAAATCTTAGTTAAAGTTTTTCTTAACCACATTGAACATTTTGAGAGATGAGAGGAGATTGAAATTTTACTTGAACTAAAGGGGAATTAAGGGGGACCATATTGTCTTTAAAGGTCCAGTAACACAGGAAAATGTTTCCTGCATTTAATAAAACTGTTCCTTGCATATTTTAAAACAACCAATAGGTGTACATAATCAAAAATTTTAGCTTAATGTCAGAGGCAACCAAATGATCTGTTGATATCTAAAATAGTTTTGATTGCTTTTTGTTTGTTTGTTTTAAAGCACTTTTTTTAAAAAAAAGATTTATTTATTTATGCATACAAGAGCTGGGATACAGGCCAGAGATGCAGAGGGTGAGAGGATTCACCAGAGACAGAGCGGGGTACAGAAGAGGGTTAGAGTAAACAGCTGAGGGGAGCAGCGGGCGAGTCAAGAGAGGTCTGCTGCACCATATGGGTTTCTCCCTGGCTGTCCAGGGATTGAACATGTGCTGCAGAGACTGTGGATTTCTTCATAGTGTGGTGCTTAACCCCTTGCGCCACCAGGGAGACCCTTGATTGCTTTTTGGCACTATCCTTGAATTGATTTTGAGAAAGCATTAGCAGGTATAGTGTACATGAACTAATGTAATGTTTGCAGTAAATTGCATTGGAGTATTCTAGTAGAAGTTGAGTGCAATATTAAAGTAAGTATTTTATGTTCATTCCCTGGGTTTCAAATCCAGTGATTTTGTTTGCTTCTCACTATTGGTCTTATATTTGAAAATAAAGAACCCTAGGAAATACATCCATTCTTAAGAACTAGCTCAATAGAAAATAATTTCCTAAGAGCTTCAGCCAAAGAGGGTGTTCAAACATAAAATGTTATAGAGGTTTATCAATTCTGAGTTTCATATTAGAGATGCAAATTGTTTCTAAGAGATGTAAAATTATCTTTTGTATGAACAATTTTATTGACTTTGTCTTCATAACTTTGGGAGACTTATTTTCCTTGGGAGAAGAGAAAGAAAAAGCTTGCTCACACATTTTTCTTTTCTAAGATCTAACAGCTCTAATTAGGATAATAATCTCTCTTTATGGGAATTGCAAAGAAAATGGGGACAATACAACTCCAAAGAAGTATTATTAAAATGTCAGCCTCAAAAAAGTCACGTATTTTAAAGCATTCAGTTTCCTTGTCTCAGCATTACTCCCTCTTATCCATCTAACTAATAGGAGTGTCTTTTTGCTTCTTCTTTGTATCTTTAGAAAAGAAGAAGGATACTTACCTGATGCATTATTTTGTAGACTTACTATTTTAGTGTAAAATTTTAATACAGAAAGAATGGATGATAGATATGTGACTTGCTAAAACAACAATAGTTTGGCATTGGTATAATATCTTGAAATTATTATTATTATTGCAAATTGAGAACTAAAAATGGAAAGTATCAAGCAAAAAAAAAATGTGTTCATGAAGAGCTTAATATAGTCATGAGTCAAAGATGCAAAAGTTAGACCATTATAATAAAATATTGTGGCAGGAAGTTGTAATGGTTGTTATGTAACTATAGCCATTATAGCAATAGGTTTGAGCAAAATGTTATGTAGTTGGGGAAAAAAGGATACTCAACAAATTTATTGGGGAAAAGCACTTTCAGAATGCAAGGAAGAAATACATTTTATGACTATTCATATGAAATAAAAGGGAAAATACAAGTAGATATCCACATTTGATATAGGTTTAGGTTTCATGAACAAGATTGGTTTGAATTAATCAGGTGAAGGTAAGCTGTCTGGGAGAATATAATTGTCAGTATGCATCCTAGGCAGAAATTCAGCTTCATAATTTAATCAATAACTATGAACACTCTTCCTTCATATTGATGTTTGTTTAGTTTATTAGTATAATAAGAAAATGTTAGAAATACTAATTAACAAGAAAAAATTTTGTGAGAACATATCTTGCAGGAAAAGAAATGTTTTCACTAAGGGTTTCCTATTTTTAGAAGAAATATTTCATTTTAATGGAGAATGTTATCTTCTTACAACTCATAAAATATGTTTATTAGGTATTTAGTTTTGGCTAAATATGAAAAAATGATACCAGTTAAAGGAAAATGTTCAATGTTAGCTTTGTTAAATTTCAAAGCAAATATAAAGTAAGTACCTATTTGCCCATTGTGGATCTCTCCATTTATTTTTGTCCTGTCATTCAAAGAATTCAATGAAGTGTCTGAAACCATGCTACATGGCATATTATTATTGATGTTTTCAAAATGTCTTTCTATCCCAGTAAGTTGAAGAGCAAGCTATTAAATTATCTTTTGCATCATAAATCCACAATGATTGCTGTTCCAAGCCATCAGAATTATAGATTATATACAATATTATATGCTCACACACACACAAAATGCCTCAGAGTTCTGACACTTAATGCTAATATTCCAGATTCACGAACTTCTTAGATTATGTACATCAACAAAATGAATCCATTATTCTTATTAATGTTATATTTTGCTATATCTGGTGGCCTTCATAAATGCCTGAAAATGTGTTTTAATACATTAAGAATTACTTTATAAGACTTTCTTAAAAGCATACAATAAAATATAGCTTTTATTATTTAAGAAATTTACCATTAGTAGTGCATAGCTCTCATATTTATATATATATATATATATATATATATATATATATATGAATCTGTGATACTTCCATCACAGGACAGTAATTTCATGAACTATCTTAAGAATAGTTATTTCTTGAGGATTAAGATTTTTTTTCACTTTAGTTGTTGGAGACAAAATCGATATAGAGAAAACTGAGTTAAAATTTTAGCTTCATTCTTTTAGAGAGCAATCAGTGAGGCTCTTCTTAAAGAAGTAAATTTAATAAGTGCATATTGGAAGAGACTGGCCAATCAAATTGAATAGAATATTTTACATATTGAATTTCATTATGAGTGACTAATTAACTATTTGTTAAATAGGTAATCCTCTTCTTTAGTTGATTCAATAATTTATTTCCTTCAATGGAACATTCTAATGAACTTTCTCAAGATTTGTCTGAATTAAAAATATAATTATAATTTTTATTCACCTTCCCAAAACCTCTTTATACTATCTCATGATCTTATGTGCATTGCTTCTTTTTCAATGATTCCCTGTTAGATATTATTCAGCATTAATAGCCAAATGCTCGTGATTTTTCTGTTATAACCTAATCAATTTTTCCCTTTGGCCTCTTTATCCAAAACCTTCCAACAGAAAATGGAGAGGCAGGAGGGGCAGGGCCTGGGGGCTTATGGGGGAGGGTTCTGGGAGGTTTCCAGAGATCAAACAGGAATCTGCAGGGGGAGGAGGGGTGGCAAGTGTGGGTCCTGATGAAGGCAGGGGGAAGATGGTGTGTGACAAGGTGAGTATCAGAGGAGGTTCAGTGAATGGTAGAATCAGACTCAAGGTGCTGTTGCTCCCATAGCTCTATTCAGCAGAAGTCTTATCTCTTAGATCCACGGGGTTAGGCAAGGAAGTGTTCCATCTCTTGGCATCACTTCCAGGGCTTAGTCATACATGATGCTTTTTCCTTAGACCTGTCACTGCAAACAGAATGACCACATTTTCAAATACCTTGTAAGGCTTTATTTTTGGTGATTATCATAGTTATTTACATAATTTTGGATGCTAAATTACCTAACTTCCTTGGGAATTACTTAAAAACAAAAGAATGATGTATTCACCATTTTATACTCTTGTTAAAGCAAAGAACCTATTACACAACTAATATTTCTTGAAATATTGACAGATGATACTGAGTTACCTAACTTATTAATGAAAACACTGATTATATTTGTTATCTTTTAGAGATATCCTATATTTAATTATACTAAATTGATGATGATGCGCTAAGGATTTTTTGATTAATGACTTTCATTTTCACTTGCATTTTCAGTGAGGAATCATTACAAATCATTCAGTTATAGACCAGGCCCCTAACTACATTAAAATAAGCTATCTTTTTAGCTTAAGTACACAGTGATCTGATCCAATTTTGTTATGCCCCTCTCCTATCAATATAATATTTATTCAGTAACATTTATCAAATGTTTATCAAATATCAGCAACAATATTTTGATAGCAGATAGTATTTTATAGTTGTTTTCTAAGTAAAGGTGATCCTAGTCTTACTATTCTGAAATGAGGAGGGTGGATATATGTGGTATTTATTCTAGTGCTTGAATAAGTATAAGTGTTCAGTAATTTTTTTTTTGGATGAAAAATAACTAATTTTCCAATTTAGATCTAAGAGGCCTCACTTTAAAAAAGAACAAAACTGTGCCTCCCTGGTGGCACAAGTGTTAAGATGCAATCTATGATGCTATCCCACAGCCACTGAAGCATGAGTTAGATCCCCGGCTGGCCAGGAGCTACCCACATGGCGCAGCAGACCTCTCCAGACTTGCCCACTGCTCCCTCAGCAGTGTAATTCAGTCAGTCTGCCTTGTTCTGTTCCCCACTCTGTCTCTGGTGAATCCTCTCGCCCTCCAAATATCTGGCCTATACCCCAGTTCTTGTATTCATAAATAAATAAATCTTTAAAAAAAGAAAAAAGTACAAAATTGGGGGCCTCCTTGGTGTGCAGGGGTTAAGTCTCAGCACTATCACTATCACCAGCCATTGCAGCATGAGTTCAATCCTCAGCCAGGGAGTTAACCCACATGGCACAGCAGACCTCTCCTGATTCACCCGCTGCTACCCTCAGCAGTGTATTTCAGTCAATCCACCTGTTCTGTTCCCCACTCTATCTCTGGTGAATCCTCTCCCCATCCCCAGGCCCAGTACTGCTGGCTTATATCCCAGTTCTTGGATGCATAAATAAATAAAATAAATCTTTTTAAAAAATAAAAATTAAAAGAATAAAATTAAAGCTTGAGATCAATTGTTTGTATGTCACTCACCATTAATATATGACTTACTTTTAAAATGAGAGAATGTATCTTAGTGTATACCCTTCATTTTTTTCCATCAGAAGATATAAGTCAAAGTTCTAAAAGGATATGAAAAAACAGACTAATAAATGTTGATGGAATTGAGAAAAAAAGAAAAGTGAATTTTTAAAGAGTATGCTTTTTTATTTATATGAAGCAGATTTGAGAGTAGATAAGAAAAGCCTTTCAAAATCAGAGGGGGCAGAGGTAAAGTGCACAGAAAGGAAGAGGAAGGAAAGTAGTAATGACTGTCAGTGTGAGTGAAAAAAGATGTAGTACATTGGTCTGACAATATATTAACAGTCAAATGTCCTACTGAAAATAAGTTTTCTCTAAGTGAAATAAAAAATATGTTCCATAGAGGTCTCAACAGAATGACATCCCATAAGATTAAGTGTTGAATGTGATAAACAAGCAGACTGTCGGTGACAGAAAAGAATGGAAAAGAAATTAAACATGTTGTGGAGAAATGAGTTTCCCAAATGTAAGCTCTTTCTAAGTATTTCAGTCCTTTCACTGTTTTGAACTATGGTTACAGTCATGTTCAATTTAGGTTCTAAATTGCAATTATTTCAAAGTTCTTCTGTGAAACACTGCCAGGCCTAAGTCACTGCAAGCAGGGAAAAAAAAAAGTTAGCATTATTGCCCCAACTATACCTCACTTATATACAAGTCTATATTACTTATTTTATCCAAGAAGCAATTTAATTTTAGCTAAGAAACAGAGGGTACAAGAGAGAATTCATATTATCTTTCAAGAAGAGTTCATTTTATTTCTCCAACCATCAATAAAATCAGGATTAGACTTTATGCCCTGTTACTCTTAAATGTATAGTAACAGTCGACTTTAGCTAGAGTAAACCATTTTCTTTGATAGTGCAATAAAATTAGATGTACTCAAAGACTTGAGAAAGCAATGAATGTTTTCAGTAAAGAAAAATATAATTTTCAAAATACTAGCATGGGGATTAGGAAAGAGTTCTGCTAAAAAAAAAAAAAGGGGAATATCCGTCAGAAAAATAGCACCATATTAGTAGCATCTGAATAGAAATATTTGTCATATATGAGCTGTCATGTAACCTGTGTGGGGAAAGATATATTAGATGTGATTTTTTAAAAATATCCCTTTATTAACAAAGAAAGAAATCTAATATATATATTTAAAATTAGAGCCATGTGGGATCCTAACACCTACCACTTGCTGCTACTGTCCATTATTGCTAAAATTATACTAATCAATCTGGTATTAAACTTACATTTAATTTTAGGAAAAAAATATACTTGTTAAGTGATATGAAATTCCATTTTATGTCCTTCTTTAGCCTGAAGAGATACTTGTGGAGAACAAAATCTAGTCTCATTTCAGGTTCATTATGATAACCTTATGGAAGGCATAATTGGGAGATCATTATAAAGATTGGTATTCCAAGACCCAGAATAATGGATTAAAAAAACCCAAAAACTTAAATATCTACTTGAAACCAACTTTGTGTTTGCTAAATGTATAATTTAGATATATTGATCTATTCAATCTATAAGTTCAAGTAGATGACAGTTTCTTAAATGCTTAGAAACCCATGTAATTTTCATTTGCACAATCACAAGTTATCCTAGGACATCTCTTTCTTTCTGAAATGCAACCACAGCGGTTACATGCACACATGTTAGTAGTCTCATAAACTTCACATTGAACTCTTTTATCAACTGAGCCTGTCAATTCAGATGACTTTACACAGCCATGGTAGACAGGTCTTGATTTTTCTTTCAGGTTTATACATGAAATATTTTGGCTGCTTCATATTAAAATAGAAACATTTATTTACTTCCCTTGTAGTGAAAAGAAGTCTGTCTTTGGGAATAGATGAACAGTGAACTTGGACAGAGTTTTCAACATGTGTATTAAAAAAAAAATCTCATGTTCCTTCTCCCCCTGGAAAAAAATGATCTGAATTTTAGGAAAACCCAGTTATATATTTCCTCAGACAAAACAAATTTGTCTTTGAGGAAATTTCCAGTGAAGCAATATTTCTTTTTTTTTTAAGATTTATTTATTTATACATACAACAACTGGGGCACAAGCCAGAGGTGTGAGGGGTGAGAGGATACAGCAGAGACAGTGGGAAACAGAACAGGAAGATTAACTGAAATACACTGCTGAGGGCAGCAGCGGGTGAGCCAGGAGAGGTCTGCTCTGCCATGTGGGTATCTCCCTGGCCAGGGATTGAACTCATGCTGCAGTAGCTGCAGATAGCTTCATAGGTTGCGTCTTAACCCCCTGCGTCAACAGGGAGGTCCCGATATTTCTTTATTTGTCAATACATCCTAGTGTGTTTGCTCATCGTTAGTTGTTTCTCCCTTTCTCCCTGTTCTCTACACTTTTTTTTTTTAAATAAAAATAAGAATGTAGTGATGATTAATTAAAATGACTGCTTATTTAGTTGCTTACTGGAGACAATTAAGTTAATCAAAATTATTAGACATGAAATAGCAATGTAAATATTAGTAACTGAATAAGCAAAACTTCAAGCAATTTTTCTGAAGGAATTACTTTTTTTTTAATAAGATGGATGATGTACTAGGAAAAATATATGTTAGAGCTATTATATTAATCTCTAAACATATAAATAAAAACTAAATAGCCACTTAACTGTTACTGTTCGTTTCTTTTGGTACAATTTAGCAATTACTGCATTTACCCTCTGTTTCCTTCTTTAAAAAGCATGCCTGTAAAATTAATGAACCTTCGACTCCTTTTTGAAGACAGAGATTTCACAGAAGTAGGGGAAATAAGAATCATTCCAATGAGCACAGTATATCTCTATGTATATTTGTGTCTTCTTCTATATCCATATTAAATTAGTTCATTTTTGAAAGTATGCATTCATTTTTGAAAGTATATAGATGATTATAGTGAAAAAAAAAAGGTCCAGCTTCCTAATTACTTGATAAGACTATGAATATGGACAAGACACACAAACACACACACGCACACACACACACAATAGTATTTCAGCTCTAAAATTGAATAGTCAATGTACTACTTTTCCAACAAGACTATTGTTTGTATGCTTTCCATGTAATTTTTTTTTTTTTTAGTTTTAGAAGCATTTTGATTTTATTTTGGGGGGCCCTTTTTCTCCTATCGGATTATATCTTTGTGAGACTTCAAATCAAATATTCTATTCTTTTCCTGGTCAAAATATTGGTAATGACAAGAAAGGCCAATTAGGCAGTTAATGCCTAGAATGTGAATCCTGACTGATTGTCTTTAACTGTAAGTATTTTCTCAGTTTATTCAATGTGCCGTGCAATAATTTCTTTGTAAGTCTGCTGGAAATGAAAATGGTTGACAAAGAGTGGGTACAATGTCTTTCCTTCTTTTGTCAGTTGTTTTTTTCCCAGCCTCTTGAGAAAGATCTGAACATTATACTCCTAATTAGACATCTTTGATGCTGGAATCTTGTTGGATTCTGAGGAAATGTGGAGCAAGGAGGAAGTATATTTTTTAAATTCAGTCATTAATGACTTTAACCTCAGTCTATAAAGAATGAAGTGGAAAAGTTTTACTTCATAAAATAAATCTTTTTTCTTCCCACTTCCTGCAAATGTAATTAAGAGTCATTCGTAGAATTTAGCCTTTTGGTTCTAATGGTACTTCATAAGAAAGAGATTGTGCACAGCAAGGAATTAATATTTTCACAGTTGTACTGTCAAAGTGAAGAACAAACAATAGTTGGATTTGATTATTTGTTTCCTATTTTTATGAGACACAGTGACACAGTTTATGTTCTTCATCAGTCTAAATGGATATTTTAAGTATTTTCTCTCATTCAAATTTTCATAAAGAATATCACATGAAAACGTCTTATACTTAGTGTAATATAAGTCCAAATAATAAATGACTTTATTTTTATTTAATATTGTTCTGTAACTCAAGGAAGGAAGTTGGTAAACATTTATGTCCTGATCCAGTTTGAGTTTTCTGTAATTTGAATTTCAAATATATGCATTTTATGCACTATTGATCATGTAAATTAAGATAAAGTTTTGATGTCATATTGTTGCTATGAATAAAGGTGTCTCAGGAGATGATTGAAAGTATTATAAAGCTCTGTACTATTGAACATATTTGAAAAATGTACAGTTTAATGTTAAACATATGTTACACATACAGGTATAATCTAGAGAACAAAAGAATTATGCAAATATTGCCTAATTATAATGTATAGGTAATGTGGAAAAACCATCCACAAAATTCCAAATCATACTTATTATGTCATTAATATGACCCTTCTAACATGCAATGCCACTGTTTGCTGATAGAGTTTTTCAATAAAATTATTTATAAATAACATGACAGCACTTGGTCTATAATAGGTTTGCAGTCATATGTCACGTAAAAAGTGCAAATATTTGGTCCATAACTAGCTCCCTTGTTTTTCTTTTTGTTTTCAATGTGGCAATAGGTTCTGAGAAGGCAATTTGGGCAAACAAAATCTCTGGACAAATCCTCCAAAGCATTTCCAATTACTTGGTATGTCATTGATGGATTTTTATTTTGCTCTTGAAATTAGTAACATACACAATCTGAACCAACAAATATCCCACTCCTTACTCTGAATGTGTCAGCGTTTAAACTGAAGCATATTTATTTTGCTGCTTGATAAACTGAAGAATAAACAATTAATCACAGATATTCCTTTCCTTCTTCTAGCTCTTGATGGATGTTCTTATGCACATGATGTCATTGATGGATATTTATTCCACTTCTGTAAATAGTAATGCATAAAAGTTTAACTGCAGATACATGCATCTTCCACTTTTAATGCATAAAAATGTAATTGTCACATTGCTGAGAGATAATGGACTGCATCACTTTTGCACCTAAGTTATTCCTTGTTAGTTTCTGAGAGAGATTCATTAGCCCAAGTAACTATTATTTTTGCTTAGGGAACAGCAGTAGAGAGACATTGAAGAGCTATTTAACTTCTATACTATCAAGCTCCTTAGGACCTTATTGCTGAGGCTTTTGATTGTTCATATAATATTCACAATGTCTAAAGCTGATCCTGGAGTGCATATTTGCTTAATCAATAAGTTAAATATTCATGGGAATGAAAACTATTAGAATTAATTGCTTTTAGTTCATTCATTCATTTATTCATTCATTATTTCATTAACCATTTAAAGAATAGTCCACATATCTGTCTAAAATGTCTCTTTCCATACATATCTCAAACCCTCCAGTCTTATTTATAAGCCCACTAATCTTTGGATATTATTACTCCAATTCCAATTTAATTTTTGTTTATTTATTTTTTTATTTATTTTTATTTATACAAGCACTGGGTACAGTAAGAAGCGCAGGAGGGTGAGATAATTCACCAGAGCCAGAGCAGGGAGCAGAATAGGCAGAGTGACGAAGTACACTGCTGAGGGGAGCAGCGTGCGGCAGGAGAGATCTGCGTGGCATGTGGGACCCTCACCCAGGGGCTGGGGATCGAACCGGCGCTGCAGAGGCTGTGGGCAGCTTCACAACCCAGCGCTCAACCGCTGCGCCTCTGGGAAGGCCCTCCAATTTAATTTTTAAATCATTATTTTATTTGCTATTTCTGTCCTTTGATGTTTGATACTACTGATGTCTTTTTTTTTAATTCAGGTAAAATTGATTTACAGTATTGTTTGTGCTTTAGAAATATAGGTATTCCCTGTTCAAGTACCACACCACACCCTCCATCAAAACACCCTCAGTCCTACATTGTAGTCCAATCTTCTTGCTCCACTTTGCTCTATGCCCTCTCCACTCCCACTAATGGCCTCTGCTCTACAGTCAGATTTGTAGGGTTTATTAATGGTTCAACTTTACCTGATATTTTGGTCTTTTTTTCCTCTATATTCCACACACATGTGACACCATTCATTGTTTGTCTTTCTCCTTTTTGACCTACTTCACTTTCACTCAGTACACTCCCTCCAGTCCTACCCATGTTATCACAAATGGCAAGTTTATCATTTTTCAAAGCTGAGTAGTATTCCATTGTAGATATATATGCCACATCTTCCTGATCCATTCATCATTTCTTGGGGAGCACTTAGGTTGTTTCTATAACTTCACTATTGTAAATAGTGTTAAAGTGAACATAGGTATACATATTTCCTTTCAAATCAACGTTTTTGTATTTATCAGGGAGACACCTAGTTGTTGAATGGCTGGGTGGCATGGTAGATCCATTTTTAATACTTTGAGAAATTGCCGTACTACTTTCCATTGGAGATGGATCAGTCTACATTCCTACCAACAGTGTACCACATGCTCACCAGAACTTGTTTCTGGTGATGACACAATTTTTGAAATTATTATATTTTCTTAAGGGTGCCATTTTTTTCACTTGAGCTCTCCTTGATAGATGTTCTTCTATCAATCCTCCAAAGCATTTCCAGTTCCTTGGTAAGTCTTCTCAATTACAAACTCATCTACAATTTATATGTAAATTATTATTTTTCCACTTACACCACCTACATCATTCTTCATATCCTATAAAAATAACTTCTCCAAAGTATAAATATGTTTGGCATATCCTTGTGTAAATTTTTGAATATTTTTGAATATTTTTATCATTCCTAATATCAAATTTCAGAATGTCTGAAATTACGACCCATATTTCAGACCTCCATATTATGACCTCCATCAGCATTTGAAGATAGTCTCCTTCATGTCTCAAACATAAAATCTATGCTTTAGATAAAATTTATGGTATAAATGTGCTTCTTCAAATGAGCCATGTTTTCTCATTTTTTTTTTAACATTTTTCCCTTTGTCTAAACAGCTACATTCTCCATCCTACCATTTGAAACTTTAATCACCAAAGATTACATAGCTCAAATTTAAACTCCTCTACTAGGACAGGCAATCCTTCTTACTTCTCTTGAAAATAGCATACTGTTTCACTTTCTCATTATTGTTCCTGTACAAATACATTTCATCATATTACACATGGATTATTTCAAAGTAGTTTGTATATTTTGAAAGGCGTGTTGTGAAGTTACAGTAACTGACTTGGGTATTTAATAATCACTTTAGTTTTTCTTGCTGAGATTCTAGAGTGAGGTCAAAATTCAAAAAATGTTGAATTCATGGATATGTGAAACTAAATTAGCACTTTTTATGATTTTTAAAATGCCCAAAGTGTATGTTAACATTTCTCTACCACATACTCAGCAAGATAAGATCAAATATGGAAATGTCTGTGGTTACTGAATGTCCTTATCAAATATTAGATTGTTATGGATAGCTTCCCAAATTTTTCCTTTTCATTTTCTGCATATTCATGCTATTTTACAGTATCACAGATTGTGTTGGGATTAACAGTTCAGAAATGGTCTCTCTTAATCTATCAATTATATATAACTTCAGCAGTGTCTAATTTTAGTTAAACAATATTTTTGCCTTGTGATGAAAGGAGCCACCCTTTTACAGGCACAACTCTGTGATCTGCTGCAATTTCATACATAGAATACAGTTAAGTTTTCATTAAAGTTAGTAAAAACTGTTTTTCATCATAAATGGATATGATTCAACACATTTTAAAGAGAATATATGGTGGGTAACTCACTATTTATATAGTTATAATTACTTACAATTTGACTTCAGACTATAACTGGAGCTTTGTCTTGTTTGCCGTATTACTCTTGGGTGATCTGTGCAACTTGTAAGCACACAGTCAGTATTTGTCTCACATGGTAATACTTCAGGGCTAATAAGAAGAGCATTAAAGTTCACTAGGATTGGCAACTATCCAAGCTAAATAAATATAATTAATGAAGCAACGAATACTTAATCTTTGTGATGGCAAAATAATCAGAGTATATTTACAAATGAGATTAAAGTTTGAGGATTTACCCAATCTTTCAGAAATTATTGTAGTTTATAGTGATAGATAGATCGATAGATGATAGATATTATATATAGACAGATGGGTTGTTTGATAGATCTATATATAGAGAGAATTTTCTAAAAATACACACCAGTGTTTTACTTGTTTTGCTTATTTATTTTATTATAATTTGCCTTTGGTATAAATACAGCTTGGCTTCTGTATTCCAGATTCTGATACAAAACTCTATTTTGATATCACAATTCATGCTGCCTCACTCTGTACCACCATTACAAATGATTAACGGGAGAAACTGGAACACTTCCTCATCTGTTTTAACAAGTGAAATAGATATTTATCTACTTAGATTTAATTATTATATTTAATTCTGTTTAAGTATCAGGAGATAGGCCCTTTTCTGGTATTTTCTAAGTGATATTTGCAAATAGAATCATGCTAAGCAATGTATGATATATGTCAAAATTTATAACTGAAACACCACAGTCTTGCCCCCCTAACAAGATAGGTATAGCTTTAAATATTAAGGGATTATGGAGAATGTACTTGAGAAAAAGAATTATCAGATGTTCTCTTGACATATATAGATATCATGATATTACTAGAAAGAGAAATGGTATTATATGAGCTATGTCAATTCAACATAGTTTTTCGTAATTGTATTTCTTTAAAATGTAATTGACTCCAGGGCACCCTAAGAACAGCAGCTGACTTATTCTGTATTTACTTAAATCCTAGACTTCTGTTCTCCTTCACTTCCAGAGATCACAGAGAGTAGCAGCCGCTAAAAAATGATAAGGGAATAGTACTCTATACATTTTGGAATACAACCAGGGCAGGATAGAGAGCACAAATCCTCAAACACATGCATTTGAAAACAGGAAAGTAGTTCATGCTATCTAAAATTCCTACAAGATAATAGAATTCCATTTTTCTCCATTCTTCATAATTTTTAACCACAAATACTTGTATCTTTTTAAAAAAGATTTATTTATTTATGCATACAAGAGCCAGGGTGCAGGCCAGGGATGTGGGGAGTTCTTCTCACTTTTTTAAAATTAAATCTTCAAGGCACAAGAAAGTGAAGTCATCACCCAAAGAAAACATTGTAAATGAAATAAAATTAAGTTTTTGTATGCCATTCAAGTTTTTTTTTTTTATGGTGAGAATTTAATTTGTAGACTTAAATGTTTTTGAAGCATATGTATCTATAAATGAAACTTATTACAAATTTAAAATATCTGCATATATATGTGATGGACAGAATAATGGTGTCCCAAAGACATTTACATTCTAATTTCAGATCATAAAAATATGTAGCATGGAAAAGAGGAAGCTGTATTGGAGATGGAATTAAGTATGCTAATCGGTTCATCACCATAGGAAGATTATCCTGATTTATCTGAAAAAGATCCAATGTAATCACAAGGATTCCAAAAGTAGAAATCTGAGGCAGAAGTTAGGTCAAAGCAATGCCATGGAGAATGACTTGACCTGCCATTGTTGGATTTGGAGGTGGAAGAATGAGTCAAGGAATACAAGAAGTCTTTAGAAATTGGAAAATGGAAAGAAACAGATTCTCATGTCAAGCTTCCAGAGAGAATGCACCTTGATCCTAGTCTGGTAAAGCCATTTTAACTTCTGATCCACACGGCTATAAGATAATACATTTGTGTTTTGTTAGCAACTAAATTTTTAATGCTTTGTCATAGCAGTGATTAAAAAAAAAAAAAACTTTGTAAAAAACTAACTTTGTATATTTCTTTAATAGGTGTACTGCTGGGCCTCCCTGGTGGCACAAGGGTTAAAGTCTCAGTACTATCAAGCAATCGCCAGCCACTGAGGCAACTGCTTTGCAGAGTATTTTAGTAGATCACATGTTCTGCTCCCTGCTCTGCCTCTGGTGAATCTTCTCACTCCTCTCTACCACACCTCTGGCCTACATCAGAGTTCTTGTATGCATAAATAAATAAAAATAAATCTTTAAAAAAAAACAGGTGTACTGCCACGGTATTAACCTCCAGGAGTTAAACATATTGATGATTTTTTAAAAGTTTCTTTGTTTTTCCTGCTATATAAAGAGTACCATATTTTTAATGTAATGGCTTCATATATAATGCAGATAAAAGAAAGAACTAAACACATTTTAAAAATGTTCATTATATTCCTCTCAAGACATGGACCAGTAACAGCAATTTTGAACATTATTGTCTTTAAAATAATATTTAAAGAGGTTTTAATAATCTCATCTTCCAGTAAGAAATAAAATAAAAACAAATGTTTAAAAACTAATTATATTGATATTTTGCCTTATAAAATGCAGACCTTTTCCATGAGATTATTGGTACTAAGACCTCCTTCCTACTTTGTAAATGTTTCTCTCAGATTTGATTTGAGTGTAGGGAAATATAAATTTCATATAAGTGTATATAATTTCTATTATTTTATTTAGACTGTTGTAAAAAAGTTTTTGAAAATTTTCATTTTCAGAACAAATCCTGGAGCCTCTAGTTCCACAGGGTTGACTTCATATTTCTCCTTGTTCAGTGACAAATTTATAACATGACTCCAATAGTAAATAATGCAGCATGCTGCAATGGGCTATATGGTTCCTCTTAGCACATCTATTAATTTCAAAGAGTATTTTTCCTTGGTCATAATTTATACAAGACTGTATTATTTATCACCAACTCTCTATCGATCACCTAGTTTAGGATTGTTTATTGCTCGGTTTATTTCAATGAGGGCAACAGAAAAAGCATAAGGCCTTTGGATATTAATGTTAGACCTATGGGGAGATACATTAACATTCTCAAAACAAGCTGACATTTAGTGGCTGCCTTGCATAAACTGTTGACAAATGCTGTGACCCAAGTGTTTGATAAATAAATAAATTTGCTTATAATATATATGTATGTATATATGAAATTAGCTTACCGGGATTAAATAACATGTGTTTTTAAAGCACATGTTTTGTGTTTAAAGCTCAAACTCCCCACTTTTTTCAAATTTAGCTAAAGCGATTGTCCAAAGAACTTACAAGAATTCATTTACTCACTAATTACAGATTTCTTCTAGTCATTAATGAATGGTGATAACAATTTGACATATTTGGATGGAATATTAATCTGGAAATTACCCACATGTATAAAGTGAAAATTAATCTTTTGTTTTATTAAGGAGGAATATTAGAAAGGAAGCTTTCCTGCATATATGAATAGGTAATTCACCAAAGAGAATATCAAGAAGACTAAAAGACATATGCAAAAAATGTTCATTGTCACTTCTAATAAAAAAGATGCAGATTAAAACTAAAATGAGAAGCTATCTCTCACCCATTGTCGAATGAATAGTATGTTCTGAATGAACTTCATCCACTGATGTTTTACAGACTCCACCCTTATCTACATGCCAAAGAGATCTCCAGTGCTGATGACTACAGGTCCCACAATGCCATGAATCTGTGATGATTCAGCTTCCTGAAAGGGAGGTTGCTGGGAACTAAGGGTGGAGTTAAGCAGCTATGCTTGGGATAAAACTGAACAATGTAGGCTGTGCTTCCTCAGTTTTTTCTGCTTTCAGCATTCACCTGTGGTCTCAGCTCAGATAGTGCTACCATTAGGGCATACTGATCAATAAATCTCTCTGTGTTCTCCCTCTTCTCATTCCTTTTGTAAATAAACCTTGTATTAACTTTTCTCTGGTGCTTGCTCTTGAGTCTTCTGAGTTCTTAAGTGCATGGGTAAGGACTCACACCCAAGTAACCCCATTTTTCCATGGGTTCGTCCTGTAATGCCATGGATATGGCACACATTCATGCTGCCTCACTCTGTACCACCATTACAAATGATTAATGGGAGAAACTGGAACACTTCCTCATCTGTATTAACAAGTGAAATAGATATTTATTTATTTATATATTTATTTAAATATAATTATTTATTATAAATAGATGTTTATCTATTATAAATAGATATTTATTTATTCCAACAATGAATTGGACATACATCAAAATGGCCCCACTCCAAAAAGCATTGGAGAGGATGCGGGGAAAAAAAAGAATCCTGTTATTGGTGGGAATGTCAACTAGTGCAACAATTATGGAAAGCAATCTGGATATACCTAAAAAAAAAAAAATAAAGATGGAGGGCCACCCAGGTGGTGCAGCGGGTTGAGCACAGCACTGTGAAGCTGACCGCAGTGTCTACAGTGTGGGTTTGATACCCGGCCTGCCAGGGAGATACCCACATGGCACAGCAGGCCTCTCCTGTCTTGTCCGCTGCTCCCCTCAGCAATGTTTTTGGTCTGTCTGCCTGTTCTGCTCCCCGGTCTGTCTCTGGTGAATTCTCTCACCCTCCCCTGCCTCTGGCCTGTACCCTAGTTCTTGTATAAATAAATAAATCTTAAAAAAAATGAAGATGGAAATACTGTGCGGCCCAATAATCCCATCCTTGGGCTTATATCCACAGAATATGGAACCATCAACAAAAAAACCTTATGTTCCACAATATTCACAGCACCATCATTTAGAATAGCTGAGACATGGAAGCAGCGTAAATGCTCATCTTGGATCAAGATGTGTCTATATATAGATGATGGACTATATAGACTATAAGAAAGAATGGAATTCATCCATTTTCAACAAAAAGGAGGCAATTTGAGAGAATTATCTGGAACAATGTCAATCAGAAAGATGTAAACAAATGCTGGGTATTTACATAGCAGACAATTCAATGATAAAACATTTTCAAAAATCACGACATTTATAAACATCCTGAGGTCTCTGAGATGGAAGGGAAAAGGTCAGGAGTATACTATTGGGCAAGGTGGTGAGGAAACAATTATCTTAAAGTTACTTGCCAAAATAAATAGGTAAAAAAACACAAACAGTGTACCTGGGACCAAGAGGTCTCCTGACAGCACTTCCTTCGGCAGATGTTTGAGTAAAACGGAATATTAGAGTCTCTTGTGGTCAAGGGGTGGAGGGAGGTGTCTCAAAAAAAAAAAAAAAAAAAGGAAAGGAAAAAGACAAGGAACTAAATCAGAAGTCATGTGCCGTGACAAGGAGAGCATCAGATCATAGAGAGCACTGACCTTGAAATTGTTTCAGGACACCTTGGCCACAAAGGTGGTCAAAGGAGGTATGCAAAATGAAGTTGCAATAGGGAAGGTGTTGCATGAGCAAAGTGAATGGAATGATGAGCAAAGTGTCCCAATAGGAAAGTGACAAGACTGGCCTTATTGATGAAGGGCTGGTGGGAATGGTGGAATAGCATAAAAGGTAGCAGCAGACCAGTTCAGGGTTATGGGAATGAGCACGCCATCTCAGGCAGCATGCCAGCATGTGGAGGAAAAAAAAATATATATATAGACTAGGCAGTCATTAAAGTCAATCTCCTTGGGCCTCCCCAGTGGCGCAGCGGTTGAGCGCTTGGCTGCGAAGCTGCCCGCAGCCTCTGCAGCGCCGGTTTGATCCGATCCCAGGCCACTGGGCGAGGGTCCCACATGGCGCGCAGACCTCTCCTGCCGCCCGCTGCTCCCCTCAGCAGTGTACTTCATCAGTCTGCCTGCTCTGCTCTCCCCTCTGGCTCTGGTGAATTCTCTCACCCTCCCGCGCTTCTGACTGCACCCAGTGCTTGTATAAATAAATAAATAAATCTTTAAAAAATAAAAATAAAATAAATAAAGTCAATCTCCTTGAGTTTGAACCAATATATGCCCAGCATATTGGGTACACGGGTAGTACACAGGGTGACATCTGTGAAGGAGAGCAGTGCCAGAAAGTGGGACATTGGCTGGTGCAGTGCCTCATCATGGATGATGAGGTAGAGGAGCCCACATTCCCCCAGGACAGCAATGATGTGCATGAGGTAAAATGCAAGGGGATTAAAAAAAAAAAATAGAAGAAATGATGTTTTTCAACAACAAGGAAATGTGGAGGAAACCAAGTCCTAGTGAAGATGGTGGTGAATTATGTATTTATTCTAAGGGTAGCTGTGATCCACAATTATCCTTTATCTTTATGGAAATTTAGGCAATTAGGCTAGAATCTGAACTCGTTGTGAGATTAAGGGGTTTTACTGAGTGAAACTTTTTATTTTTATTTTTGTATTTTTTACATCATTGTTCATTTTTAAACAATATTTGCTTCCCCCACCCCCTCAGGTGTAGTCCCCATAGAGTTTCCTTTACCAATGCACCTGTGCATCATCACCTCAATCCCCTGTGCTCCTCCCTCCCTCCCTCTGATCCCTCTCCCTCCTCCTCCCCCGCAGGATGTCTCTGATTTATAGTTGTCTGTTTTTGCTTTGTTGTGTTTTGTATTGTTATTATTTTTTTACACTGATGTTTTATTTGGTTCCCCTATATTCCTCCTATAAGTGAAACCACTGATATTTTTCTCTTTCCTTCTGACTTATTTCAGTGAAACTTTTTGAGAGAGATCAGATAATCCAGTGCTCTGGGTTTGTAATCAGGAAATAAGCCAGTTTGAATTGATAGACACCAAAGCCATAGATATTCTTTCCTACACTTTAATTAATTAGATAATTATTAGAACTATGCTCAGTATTCTTAAGATACCATTGTCAGGAACAAAAATAAACTAAATTATATCTACACTTGCATTTTCTTTTTATAACTCTGTTCTTCACTCATTTTCCAGTCATTTCATTCATATGGAAGCAGTTTTAAGTAAGATATAAGTATGACATACCTATTAACCATTATCTTTAGAAAGAGGAAATAAATAACTGTTAATTCGTTCATTGTCATTCATCTCTACCCTGTATCCCACACTTTGATTTGGAGTTTTGTCAGTTTAATTTACAAGTAATCAGGCTCAATCCTATGAATTGAGATCACTTGGAAAACAAAACACTTTATAGGTAACCAAAAATTATTTTTAAATATATCAATGTATTCTCCAAGAATCTTTGAGAACCATCTGTTATGCCTTTGCCAAAATCACCATCTGCTCAATAAATAAAATTCTTCTTTTGTCTTGAGTAGAAATAGCTGAAACCAATTGGCTTTCTCTCTTTTTTTCCACCATTCTTTAAATTTCTGATGGACATGTTCCTTATTACAGTTATGAGTAAGATCACAATTTAAATATAGTTTGGATATTACATAAAATTAAATTAACAGGATTTTGTGGGACCATTAAAATATTGAAAATATAGATTGTTCCTTCTACTTACAGATATTATAGCAAGAATTTCTTAAAAGGACTATACTTAGAAATTCCCCAAATATATTACTACTAATTTTATGAATGTAGGGTAATCATAATGTTATAGGGCAGCCCCGATATTGAATGGGTTGCCAGCGTGAGACTCAATCTCAGGGTCGTGGGTTCGAGCCCCACGTTGGGAGCCAGCTGTTATAGGGCAGCCCTGATATTGAACGTGTTGCCTGGCTGTGAGTCCTCACCGGCGTGGTTAAAAGGGATTTATTAATATTCCACTACAGGCATACACAAAAGGTTAATAAAAGGTTTATTTACAAGGGAAAAGGAAATAAGAAAAATGTACAACTCAGGGAGAAAATGTGTCCTACCCGATCCGTCAACCTGAAAACCCAAAGGCACTCTCAGAGCTGGTCGGATGCTGCGAGCTGTGGGAGAGTCAAAAATGGGGGAAACCCTCCAAAGCCCACATGTCTGGCTTTATACCAACCTGGCTGCTTAACCCCACCCTCAGGTCCCAGCCACCTTCCCTTTGGTGGTGATGGGATTTGGAGTTCCCAGTGTCTTTGGCTTTGGCCTGGGGTGGGGGTGGAGTCCACAAAGCCTGTATGGAATTAGCTTTAGGACATCCTTTTCCCCCTAACAATTATAACGTTTATTAGATAATACAGAACTCATATTACCCTACCCTCAGGGTGAATATTTGTTCTGATTTTGAACTTTAAACATGTCTTTTTATATTAACAGTTACATTTCAGACAAAAGGTTTGTTATTATTATAAAAGATGGAGCTAAAACCTGCCTTTTAATGTTGAGCTACAGAATAGAAAAATGCTTAAAATGCATAATTTTATTTTTGTCCATGTAAATTACATTACTCCCAGGAGCTTTAAGGCATAGTTTTTCAACTATGACTGTCAAACACTAATTCTTTAAGTTTCTATGTTGTTTAATTAAAATGACAATTAAGTGTTATCCATTGCTCATAACACTAGGGAAAAAGGACAACAAGCCAAAACACCTCCCACTCCTTAATGAATATATATTCTTATGTTGGCTAAGAGTATTAGTCCAATGAATTTCTTCTGCAATAAACTGTGTTCAACTCCCCCTCACAGTGTCACAGATATGATAATACTTTATAAACACATTGTGATTTTCATATGACTTTTAAAAATATTTTATTGTAGTCTCCCAAAAATCATACAAATGTGCTCACTAATAATTACTAGAGTATCACCCAATAAATAGGAGGAATCAATGAGAGAATATAATATCCCATCATGCAAAGAGATGTTGGAGCATCTGGTACAGATGAGGGGTCAAGCTTTACCCTCCGACTGCAGACACTGCCCAGGTGAAGGGATATGCTTGTATGATGCTACAGTCTGAAATTTAATGCTATGATGGCTTGGCATTATGCCATGATGCCCTGAGACAAATGGCTCCAGGGGAGCAGTGGGGGAGGAGAGGAGCTAAGTGGCCATTTGTGAACCTTACAAAAGGAATCTAGGAACAAAGACTCTTTTTCATCAGAACTGTTGTGGAAGGCAGCTGCCTGGTAGGCCTTTCTGCAACCCCCATAAAGGAGGGTTTGCCCCCAATCTCAGGAGAAGCAAGCCTCTGTCAATGCTGCTGTCCTAGCCACAACTCCACCTTGCACCATTGGTCAATAAATGTAACTTCTCCCTGTAACCTGGTTAGGATAAATTATTCTTCCCCCCTCACCGCACCTTTTGTTGAACCAAAACCTTTTTGCTTATAGGTGGCGTTACAGTGGCTGCCTCCAGAGCTGGTAGGAAATGTTCTGAACCAGTAACAGAGACTTTTGGCAAGTGATGAAATCAGAACTCTAATGAGGTTCTTTTCCTTTAACTCATTATAGTTTTTCCGCTAAATTGACTTACATAAAAGAAAATAACAAGTCCCTTTCAATAAAATTTATAGAAGAGGATAACCTTGGGGACAGAGTCATGATACTCATGATAATATCAAGGCACACTACACAATGTAGTGACCAGTTGACCAAGAAGCAACAGTTATTAGTTATAGTCATTGAGGAACTGTTCAAACATAAGATACTTGCTTTTCCCCCCTGTGAAGTGTAAGTTGCTTCAATAATATCTCCCTGAGGTGAAGTTCTATGGATCAGCAGCAGAACTAACTGAATCTCAGGTAATATTTTCATTTGGAAAATCAGATACTATATTAAAAATATCAGCAATATGTTTATCCTGATCTTTGAGCACTTAGTTCATGTTAATATCATGCTGAGGCTACATGCATTTGCTTCCTTAGTCATTACAGATACATAAATGAAGTCATGTTATTATCTCCATTTTATGTATGAAGAAGAAATGACTTTGAGTTTAGGATCCCAGCCCGCAGGTCATATTAAGTCAGAATTTGAAGCCAGATTTTTTTTTTCTTTGAAGATCTGCTTTTTTCTTTTTACTGATTGCAGCCTGAAAATTCTGTTTCAATGTGATTCAAATTTTTAAAAAAAAATATTTATTTATTTATTTATTTATACAAGCACTGGGTACAGTCGGAAGAGCGGAAGGGTGAGAGGATTCACCAGAGCCAGAGTGGGGAGCAAAACAGGCAGAAGGACCGAAGTACACTGCTGAGGGGAGCAGCGGGCGGCAGAAGAGGTCTGCGCGCCATGTGGGACCCTCCTCAGGTGGCCGGGAAACAGCCTGGGATCGAACAGGCGCTGCAGAAGCCGCGGGCAGTTTCGCAACCCAGCGCTCAACCGCTGCGCCACCGGGGAGGCCCTGATTCAATTTTTTTAAAAAGAAATCCTCAATTCATCTGGTAGTCAGATCTGATTTAATGCATTGCATCCATTTAAAATAAAATGTAAAATAATTCAGAATGTGCATTCCCACTTTCTGTTATTTATCTGTGGCATCACTATTGGCTTTAAATTTACTTAACTGCTGCCAGAGCAGAGTTTTTGATAGATTGCACTATCAAAATATAAAGAGTGGAGCTGAGCAGAGAGGAAAGAGAAGACTTGGAGGAGGCACTTGGAAAAGAGAGATATGTGAAGAAGTTGTGCTTGTCTCCTGAACTTGGACTTGCACCAGCGACCTGGGAAACATGGGAGGAGATACTTGGAAGAGACAGGGTGAAAAACTCCTGGGGAGACTGGCAATGGCGGCTATTATCTTGACTTGTACTTTAATTTTCCAGCTTTCCTTTAAGATTTGCCTGGCTCCTTCTGCCCCTTTCCTATGGTTTCCCACCAGAAGGTGCCTTAGACTTGTGGCAAGTTTTCAGGCCACAGTGGCCCTACTTTGGGCCAATACTGTTTGGCTGGACATTTACCCATGAGGGGTGGGTAACTTTGGGTTTTTCACTGGGAAACGATTACCCTGTCTCTCTCTCTCTCTTTCTCTCTCTCTCTCTCTCTCTCTCTCTCTCTGCTATGCATACTAATTTTATTAAAGTTCTTTTTTATTAAAAATCTTACATACTAAGAGTATGCTTTGTCTTTATGTGGCAGATGGTAGAATCCATTTAGAGCATGCAAGTTTGGGAGTCCTGAAGTATCTCTCAATTCTGCTATATTCTGCTAGCATCATATAAATTGGTAAAAGAAAAAAAAAATTCTAATAATAATACGAGAGGCCCAGCATGACTAAGCATCTTATTCAAGTAGCTTCAGTACCATCTTACTTTATTTTTTTTAAGATTTATTTATTTATGCATAAAAGAACTGGGGTGTAAGCTAGAGATGCGGGGATTGAGAGGATTCACCAGAGAGTGGGGAGCAGAATAGGCGGATATACTGAAATACACTGCTGAGGGGAGCAGTGGACGAGGCAGGAAAGGTCTACTGCATCATGTGGGTTGCTCCCTGGCTGCCTGGGGATCAAAATTGTGCTGCAGTGGCTGGCAATAACTTTAATAGCACTGTCTTTACCCCCTGCACCACCAGAGAGGCCCTGCTTCAGTACCATCTTAAATAGTTGTCTAAGACAGAGAATTTTGGGGGTAGGAGGAAGAAATGGAAGGTCTATCAGGTTACTAGAGAGGTTACCTGAATAAACTCTGTAGACAAAGAAATGCAGATTTAAATTCTGCCTTTTCAGTTGAGAAGAGCTAAGATTGGGTTTCTGGAACATGCCTTGGGGAGAAGTTTATATGTAAATGTCTTTTGCAAAACCAACTTCCACCTAGTCTTCATAGTCCCATCTTGAAATCAACCTTTTGCCTAAAACATATTTTGGGGTGACAAATTTTTGCTCATCTACATCACCCTGATATTGGAACTGGAGATCAATCAAGAGCCTATGAACTTTGGGGGAAATTGTCACAGGGACCCTGGAAACTGATCCTTATTTGTTACCTTCTTATTGAGTCCCCAGCTAATAATAAATTCACAAAATACTTGCCAGCCAATCACCAGTAAAAAATAGACCCTCCACCTTACTTTCTTGCCACACCATTCTGGTGATTGATCCCATAAAACTAGGATCCCCATCTTTTTCAGCCAGAGAGTCTGGCTAGGGTAGTAACTGTCAAGGGGAAAGGATGTTTTGAGCTAATCCCATATAGGCTTTGTGCACCCCACCTCCACTCCAGACCAAAGTCATCAAGACACTGGGAAAGACAAATCCTGTCACCACCAAAGGGAAGGTGGCTGGGACCTGAGGGTGGAGTTAAGCAGCCAGGTTGGGTATAAAAACCAAACACATGGGCCTTGGGGGCTCTCGCTCTGTTGCTCGCCTCCTGTTGTTCACAGCTCCTGGCTTGTGGCCAGCTCTCAGAGTGCCATTTGGAATTCCAGATCGGCGGATAGGGTAGGACGCGTTTAAAACTTTGTCTCCCACTTTTCTCCCTGAGCTGTACATTTCCTCATTTGCCCTTCCCTTGTAAATAAACCTTTTATCAACCTTTCGCGTGTGCCTGCAGTAGAGTATTGATAAGTCCTTTTAAGCACGTGGGTGAGGACCCACAGTCAGGCACCCCGTTTTGTATCGGGGCTGCCCTATGACATAACCACCACTCACCTATTCTGTGATCCACAATAAATGTTCCTTATTTGAATCCTTAATTGTGTCTCTCTCAGAATTCCTTGCATCTATCAATAAAGTGAGACAAGAACACTAACAAATCTATTACCATTATTTAAAGAATGCAGATTGTTTTTCAGTTGAGAGCATGAACCTAGTGGTTGAAGAGAAGATTTTGTTATTGTTTTAGTCCTACTGTTACAGGGCAACCTCGATATGAAATGGGTTGCCGGACTGTGGGTCCTCACCCGTGCACTTAGAAGGAACTTATAATAATACTCAACTGCAGGCACACACAAAAAGGTTAATAAAAGGCTTATTTACAAAAGAAGGGGAAATAAATAACTCAGGGGGAAGGAGAGGAAGATAAATTTGTGAATGCATCCTACCAGTTCTGCTGAGCTGGAATCCCCAATAGCAAGTTGGGAGCTGGCAGAAAACCATGAGACACCCCCCCACACACACGACCAGCAACAAGGCTCACATGTCTGTTTTTATACCAAACCTGGCTGCTTAACTCCACTCTCAGGTCCCAGAAATCCTCCCTTCAGTGATGATGCCATTATGATGGAATTTGTAGTTCTTGGTGTCTTGTATATCTTTGGTCTAGAGTTGGTCGGAGTGGGGTCCATAAAACCTATTTGTGGCTTTTGTTTGGGACAACACTACCGCCTTTGCTAATGAAGAGAAGGATCTTTTCTTAAGTTTGCACCCTTACCCCAATCAGAGAAGCAATAATTGCTTCCCCTTTTATGATCTAGAAGAATGTAGTTTGGTAGGTCTCATTTAGTGTTCGGTTTCTCAGTGAACATGTCCTACCCATCTGAAAAGATCATTTATGTTCTCAGAGTAAGAATGATGTAACTCCTGACTTTCCTGTCACGTAAAATCTTCCCATATTTCTCCTTGATATCCTAGGTCACTAAATGCAGGATAAATAGCCCTGGTCAGCATCATTATTCTTTGTAATTTACAACCATGTACAGTCTCCATATTTATGTGATGAAATTGATTTTTCCTTTGCAAATCTATCTGATGCTTCCTTGATTAATCATCCAGTCTGAGAAGAACCTAGAAGGGTGGGGTTTTGCTACTGTGCTCCACACATGGCAATGTTTCAATGGACATTTGGAATATGGGGCCTCAGTCATCTCCCTGCCATACATAAATTGATACTTAACTTGTGTTTTTCATCTAAATAGAAAAGAAAATGCTGATTAAATCAGTAATTGAACCGTTTCCGGGTGATTCTCCTCTATCTGACCAAATTGACGGGTTTTGAGCACATGAAAATGGGAGCCAAAATTTGATGGTCTGCAGCTGTTTTCATAAAAAAAAAAGAGATTAATAAAATGATAAAATAAAGTCTGGTGTACGAGAAAGTGAACTTGCAGCATGGCTCAAGTATATGGAACTTGAGTTTTCCAGTTTGAGGCAATTAAAGTTATCATACAAGTTAGTTTGCAAATGTTTTTTCTATGAATTTAAGCCACCTGTATTTGCCAACTGGTACCAAAGTTAGAATTCTACCTTCACACACAGATTGGGAGATTGTGATGTCAGAGGAACAGTGACGTGCAAACTGAACCAGTGAATGATATCCTAATCCATGATGTCCTCCACCCCATCTCTATGCAGATGAGATCTCAGGGGCTGGCTTCTACAGCTGCCTGCTTGCTGTGGACCTGATTCTTGAATTGTGGCTGCTGTGAAGTAGGGCTGGGGGTATGTGGCCAGGTGGAACTTTAAAGTACTGAGGACAGGTGGGACTCACTCTCTTGCTTTTTCCTCCCTGACTTGCACCCTATTACTGCTGGGTTGCTTGCTAACAATAGGAGGTACCTGCTCCTATTGTTAGGCAATTAGCAGAGGGGGTGCCTGGAATGGATCAAAGTCCTGCCACTTCCCTCAGGTGCCAGAGGCTTAGAGAAGCTCAGGGCTGATGAAACTTGTGAAAAGTAGATATACCCCATACTCTGAGAGCAGTGTGGTTGCTCCACAAAGACACAAACCTTTGAGCTGGCAAAAGCCTACAGCAAGACGTGCCCAGTCTCTGGCTAGTCTCTAGGGAAAACAAAACAATTCCTTGAAGCTACCAAAATTTCTTCTCCCCAGGGGAGAGGAGATCATGGCAACTCCTGCCAAGTCCTCTCCCCCCCCCCCGCCAACGTAAGTGTGGGACTGAGAGTCTGGAACAAGAGCAGAAACCCCCTTAAAAACCTGAAACATGGCATGGATCTGGCAAAAACCTGCTGGGGTTTTGTCTGACAGATCTCTTTTCCTCTCTCTCTCTCTCTCTCTCTCTCTTGCGCGTGCGCGAGCTTTTGCTTCTGCTAAAGATGTGGTAGAGAATTCTTCTCACATCATAGTCAAGGACCTTGGTGCCAGTAGCATGGAAATGTTATGCTTCATACTTCAAAGAGATGGTCCCTCTGGGCTTTCCTGGTGGCTCAAGGGGGTTAAGATGCAACCTATGAAGCTATCCAGAGCCACTGCAGTCTGAGTTTGATCCCCACCCAGAGAGCTGACCCATATGGTGCAGCAGACCTCTCCTGCCTTACCCACTGCTCCCCTCAGCAGTGTATTTCAGTAGATCTGCCTGTTCTACTCCCCACTCTCTAGTGAATCCTCTCAACCCCTGCATCTCTGGCTTACACCCCAGTTCTTGTACGCATAAATAAATATTAAAAAAATACCAAGGAGATGGTACCCAGATTCTTGAGAAAAATATGCTTTTGGTAGCACATTTTACCAATCAAAGGGGTAGAGAAAGAATTTATAGTTACAAGTTTTCTAAAGTAACAAGCTCTTACAAAAACAAAACAAAACAAGGAAGTCATAGTCTGTCAGAAGGAAGTCTCTTTAAAAGTTAGCTGATCTTTTTTAGGCTGGAGGTATAAGATTCACATAAGTATCAACGTCAGACGGTGCAGGTCATCGGCTGTGCTTTGATGCTCAATACAGTAACTCTAGAAATGTGTCTGGTTTATGTTCTCCCAAACTTTCGTGCACTTTCTCACTGTTTTGTGAAAAATCCCTTTTATAATAGCAGAAACTTGGATAGTAGACTAGCAACATTAGCATAACTTGGGAACTTGCTAGAACTAGAGAACTTGGGGCCTCCCTCACGGAGCAAGGGTTAAGACACAGCACTATGAAGCTATCCACAGCCTCTGCAGCTTGAGTTCGATCCCCAGGCTGGGAGCTGACCCACAAGACACAGCAGACCTCTCCTGTCTTGCCTGCTGCTCCCCTCAGCAGTGTACTTCAGTAGATCTGCCTGTTCTGTTCCCCACTCTGTCTCTGATAAATCCTATCATCCCCTGCACCTCTGGCCTATACCCCAGTCCTTCTACATAAACATAAATAAAATCTTAAAAAAAAAAAACAAACTAGAGAATCCCGGATCCTGCTCCCCATTCATGACCTGGGAAAAGCATTTTACCAAGATCCTCAGATATTCCAATTAAAGTTTTGAGAAGTAGTGGCAGGCATAGTTCATCATTTCCATGCATCCTCACAGGCCTCTTCTATTAGTTCTAAATCCACAGGCCCCAGGTTTATTGTTATACCTCCTTAATCTACTAAGTGACAGCCATTTGTGTATCAATAATATATTCATGAAAATAGCAGAGCAATGGACATCTTATTTTTCTTTGCAATGAATGTGATAGTTTTTCCTGATTGAGGTAAGCAAGGGTCATAAAAGCTCTATTTCTTGTTGTTTAACCTAGATGAAAAAAATTTCAGTTAGTGAAGAGGGAAAAATATATTTTGTACAGCTCTTTATACCAACCTTTAGTAAGCAGCTAAGTACCCACCTATAGGTAAAGGACTCCTGCATGTATACATTTTGATAAGAATAGATAAAATAGTACATTGTTACCGTGACAATGGGAAATATTAAGATATTTTCCACTTGCCATAGTGCAGTTATCTTTTTGTGTTATCCTAACTTTTAACTGAAGATTTTTGGTGAATTTTCTTGCATTTATATTTCACTTATGTCTTTCTTAAAATAATATAATTTCAAAATTACTTTGCAGTAAATAATTGGATTGTTCCTTGATCTGTCAGTTCATTTTAGAAATCCAGAAGTTGATCTAATGAAGTTGCAAGCTTCTCACAGCAAGGGTTTGAGGAAGCAGTCATGTAGAAACCAAAGAATCTACCTTCCAGTCTCAGCTCTACCTTTGAGTGGGCGCAGAACATTTTTTAAACCACTTGCTCACTGTGATCATAGTTTTCTTATTCAAAAACATCAAAGCACCTGGAGAAAGCTGCTCTCAACATGGCTTCTAGAACAATAGTTCTATTTTTCCTTGAATAGGAATCTCCCTTAACTCAGAACAGTCTTTGTGGTTTCTCTGTACCTACCATATGTTTCTGCCAGAGACTGTTTCAACTTTTTTGGCTTGGACTGAACACTGGCATTCATTTTTTGTTGATTTACTTGATATATAACATGTGATGTTTTGCTTAGTACTTTAAGCAATTTCCTCAGGCACTTTGATATTAAAGATTTCGATCAGGTATATGGATGGTAAATGAAGTTGCTACAAAGCAATTTCACTTTTACAATTACTCCCTAAAGTTTGTGTACTTCAAATAATAATACAATCTAAGACACAAACAAAAAGTATGATGCACACTAACTACAATATGAGCACAGAATGGGTGTGGACCCCTGAGAAAGTGCCTCCCCGGAAAGAATTACATGATGAACATCTGATGATATCAATTCCTAATATCTGAATTTATTTGGAAAATATTTTCACAGGTGTAAATAAAGAATTTTGACAAAAGAAGATTGCCTGGGTTATTTGGGTGAACTCTAAATGCCATCACAAGTACACGCAAGAGAGAAGCAAAGGAAATGACACAGAGATAGAAGGCCATGAGAATACTTAAGCAGAAGTTGGGGTGATGTGCCCACATGGTCCAGGAATGTCAATGTCAGGGAAGCACCTGCAACTGGAAGAGGCAATGAATGGATTCCCCTTTCGAACAGCCAGAAGGAGCACCGTCCTGCTAAATTTCATATTTCTACCTTCCAGAACTTCGAGAGAATAAATTTCTACTCTTTTGTTCCACTAACATGTCAAAATTTATTATGTAGGGCCTCCCCTGGTGACACAGGCAGTTGAGCGCTGCACTGTGAAGCTGTCTGCAGCCTCTGCAGTGTTGGTTTGATCCTGGCCAGCAGGCGAGGGTCCCACATGGTGAGGCAGACCTCTCCTGTCTCGCCCACTGCTCCCCTCCTCAGTATGTTTCTCAGTCTGCCTGTTCTGTTCCCCACTCTGTCTCTGGTGAATCATTTCACCCTCCTGCGCATCTGGTCTGTACCCTGGTTCTTGTATAAAATAAATGAATAAATCTTTAAAAAAAAGATTTATTATGTAGTCTTAGGAAATGAATGGTCATTTTTAGAAATAAATATTTTATAAAATTAAATATCCCCCTCCAAAAAAAAAGTAAGTGGAAAACACTCAATTCAAATACGATTCAGAAATGCATTCATTTTTTAAAAGTAAATCTAACTCTCAAGTATCTATACCACTCAGAATTTCATGATCTGGCATTCAAATTGTAGGAAATTGTTTTGAAATGTTCCATGGCACAGTTCTAAGAGAGGACTCTTTATTACTAATATTCCCCGTTGATAGAGGTATAAATTAAGGATTTTTTCCTTGTGTTTCCCTGATTTTTGGAAATTGAGAAAAATATTGAACCTTTTCCTAGCCAAGACCTAGCGAGAACCCATCCCAAATCAGAGTATACAGGGATAATTTCTGGCAAAGGCTCTCATACAGAGGCAGCAAGATCTTCTAATTATACAATGAGAATGTGGAAAATCTTTCCTTCAGACTCTAGTTGTTACAGAATCCAACTACCCAACACTCATTGGTTCTTTATGTGAATAATAATGATCTAAGGACATAATTATAACATTGTTAACAACATGGCTAGCAAATTGTTAATTGATATGTCACCTCATTAAAAATTTTTTTAAATATTTATTTATTTATTTATACATACAAGAACTGGGGTACAGGCCAGAGGTGTGGGGGTTTAGAGGATTCACCAGAGACAGAGTGGGCAACAGAACAGGCAGATTGACTGAAATAGACTGCTGAAGGGAGCAGCGGGCAAGTCAGGAGAGGCCTGCTGTGCCATGTGGGTCTCCTTCCTGGCCAGGAATCAAACTTATGCTTCAGTGGCTGAGGATAGCTTTATAGGCTGTGTCTTAACCCCTTGCACCAGCAGGGAGGCCCTCACCTCATTAAATCTTAACCACTCAGTGAAGTTAGTTTACTTTTTTCTTTATATCCAAAAGGGCAGGTTTATTATAAAAAGGGAAGGGTAGGAAAGGATTCTGGCACAGACATAGGCGGGCAGAAAGAGCTGCACCT
Organism: Talpa europaea; assembly: GCF_964194135.1. Taxonomy (NCBI): domain Eukaryota; kingdom Metazoa; phylum Chordata; class Mammalia; order Eulipotyphla; family Talpidae; genus Talpa; species Talpa europaea. The sequence continues at coordinate 31,990,245 of NC_140083.1, read as the reverse complement.
CAGAGGGACAGGTTTGCTAAAAGAGACCTGCATGGTCACAGGTGGGCGGCTATGGGAGGAGAGCTGCCTCTGCTGCTTTGCAAAGGGAGAAGGTTGGTGAAGGGAAGCACCTGCATGGTCACAGGAGGGGGAAGGGCTGCTGCCCAAATAAGTTTATTTTTAAGGTGTGTTTTGAAGACCTAGAAAATTTAAATTTGATGCTTAAATTTCACAGTAGTAGTCAAGGAGGGACTCCATCATTCAAGTCTAGTAGTTAAGATTCCATATTAAACTTTCTTAAATTCAAAATCCCACAGAGCACCTAGTGACAGGTTTATTAAATTGCTCATGTTTCATGTTCAAACACATAATTTCACACTCTGTATTTGTCTGTCTGTTTGTCTGTGTCTCTCCCCTTATCGATTTCTCTCTACTAATTTCCATTGTCACACATTCTAACACTTTCTAAATGATGTATCTATATCTAAACTTTGTGAACAACATTCAAGGTATTTTTTTTCTATAGAAATCTTATAATCCCTGCAAATCAGAAAATACCACAAATTATTTTTGGTATTTACTATTTACGTATCAGTTATGCATGATTTTCTGAAATACCTTGGTTGAAAAGACAATTATCCATTTTATCTGGAGAAATTATTATTCATCACAAACTTCCAATAGGAGCACAAGTATAGAAGAAGAAATCAAAATCACCAAGTTAGTTTTAAATAATTGAAGATATTTTATAAGTGTATAGCATACTTATATTATAAACCTGGATTTGTTCCTCACTATAGATATTTCATTGAATAAGTCACCTAATCTCTCTAAGCATCAGTTTCTGATTATACAAAATGAAGTTATTAGCCTTACTAATCTCATATACTTGTTGTGAGGATAAAACTGGAAAACATATTTAAGAGAGGTATTTGCAAACTGGTGAAAAAAAGGCAGCATAAAAATTTGAAGATTTATTATAAAGACAAGACAGCTTGCCTTTTTTAAGTTTATTGTTATCTCATTATTAAATTCTATTTTAAATGCTCCACTTTATAGTATGTTAAGTCAATTAGCATATTAATAATTATGTATTTCATGTTATGAGTAATTAGTCATTATTTTAATAAACATTAGCAAGTAGTATCTACTAGGTATAGTAAGATAAATGAGAGTTTATCCTCATAAAGTATCTTAAAATTCAATATAGAAGAAACTTAAAAAAAAGTAGATAATTGCAATGCAAGCTGAAACATTCAATGATAGACTTTAATGTAGGATATGCTTGGAGTATAAAAATTGCCAGGAGGAAAGAGGACTTTTGACATTTTGAAGAATGAGGTGAAGAAAGAGGAATGTCACTTAGCAATAGTTTTGATTCAAATAACTCAAACCTTGATATATCTAGCTAAAAAAAAAAAAAAATATATGAAATACATTATGTTACACAATTAAATGAGCCAGGAGATCATTTCAGTCACAATTGGGGTAGAAAATCAAAAACACCATTGAGACATTGTCTATCTCTGCTGTTGTCTTCTGCATTTAGTATGTTCGCCACTGAATATAGTGGAAGATGGCAAGTGCTTGGGTGGGGTGAGAACTATGGTGACCACACCTAAGAGAAGAAATCCCATAGTGCAACAAAAATAAAGAAGGATGCAGATTTAAAAAAAAAACAAAAACACAAAACTATAAATAAAACAAAAAAGAAACTCACTAAAAACAAGCAAAAAAGATTCCCTGCGTGATATGTAAAATAGCTATCACGTTTTCCAGTCACATATCTTCATTACAGATAAAGGGACTGGAATAAAGAGAGAACTTTCTCATAATCTCTACCTGTAGATTATTTTATGTGAATTAGTTAATTATCTACACTTGAGTCATATGAAATTACTAATATCAAACATTTTCATCATAACATTGAGCCCAGCAGCTACTTGTTTGCTAATCTGCCCTTCTGGTTCTTGTTACTGGCTCTGGCAAATACTTGGAGAAGACTTGTTATCACATTTCTTGGGGTCACATGTCTATCCATGAAAAATTACAGACAAGGGAATGGGTTTTCTTGATTTCTCACCCTGAGTAACATATCTATCCACAGTTATGTTAAGGAGAACTTCTTCAGGTGGAATTTTATCTATCTATCTATCTATCTATCTATCTATCTATCTATCTATCTATCTATCTATCTTTCTACCTACCTGCCTATCTAAGTATGTAATGTTTAATATCTTGCTCCTCTAGGTAATAGGTAACTTTGGCAAAGATCTTTATTCATAATACACAATTCATTATACACTGTGCCTTATACACAGTGCCCAATATGAATGAATGGATGAGTAAAAGGCAAAGACTACCTGATATTAAGGAAGACATTGAAGTTTATATCAAGACTAGTAAATTGTACATTTATCTACAATTTTCTCTATATCTCTATATCCAAACTCAGAATTACTTTCAAAATCTTTAATTAGAGACTCCACTAGTATCTATATAGCCCTTGAATAATTAATATTTTTACTTTATTACATAAGTGATTTTATATTTTGCCAGCAGGCTAGCAAGTTAAAAATCCTCAAAGACATATAGCTTTACCTGTCCATCACTTCACATAAGATGGTTTCATTATTAATAGAATTTCTAGATTAAGCAATACATTAAGTTAATCAAATGAACTTACCTCTTCAAGGTAAAAAAAAAAAAAGTTACTGGATCACATAAAAAAATCTACCTGTACATTATTTTATGTGATCCAGTAAATTATCTACACTTGATCATATGAAATTACTAATATTGAACATTTTCATCATAATATTGAGCCCAACAGTTACTTGTTTGCTAATCTGCCCTTCTGGTTCTTGTTACTGAACCCACCTGCTCCTCATTTTAACAAATATTTTAATGTAAAACAACTTTAGTTATATAGAGTTATATACAGTTCCTATGATCAAACCAACATTTGTTAATATACTATCCTATGATGAAGATTTAATGTTTACCAATCCTTGAATTAAGGGGTAACCCCATCCACATAAAAGGAAGCACTAATAATTCACACTTGTGGGATTTGAATTACCATTCTTCTATTTGCAGTAGAATTTGGGATAACTTGACTTCTCCATGCTCTAGCTTCTATTTAATAAGATCTAGTTGTTTTATGTTTGTTCTGAGAATTAAATTAGTAATAATATAAATTTTAGCACTATGATTGAAGACTAGTCTACATTTACTCTAATACATTTTACAGAATTTTTAAGTTAAATTTTAGGATAAGTCAGATTATTTATTGAAAAAACAATGACTAGAAAACATACATTAAAGTAAATTACAGGGGAAAAAGTTCAGAATATTTATTCATTTGCACTGTTACCAGAGCAAACATTGACTGTTTTTCAATATTTTATTGTATTTTATTTATTTTTGATATCATAAGTGTATTTTTGTTTGCAATTATAATATTTAAACAATTTTATTATGCTTATTAGAATTTGAGTTCCTTTTTCTTGTAATTTATCCACATTTTCTACTAAAGTCTACATTTATTTGTTGTGATTATTAAGATATGTCTATATACCTACAATTATCTTCTTATCTAATTTTTAAAAGCTATGAGCATCTTACTGCCATAGCATTGGAAATCTTCTTGCCCCGTTTTTAAAATTTCTCTTTCAATGCTTATGATATGTTTTGACCTACAGAAATAACTGTAAGTAGTAAACATTATTGTTCTCTTATTCTGCTTTTGTCACTTTGCTTATCAAATATACTCCAACCACAGATTATATGTCTCAATAGAGACATATCTATCTCTATTAACACATAGGTATTCATTTCTAATAAATGTTGAGTTTACTTCTTTTAATTAAACATGCATTTGAATTTGTTATGTTGAACACTTTGAAAGTGGAGCTATATTTTTATTTAATATTTAATAAGGAAATAACCAGTTATCAGTTTATATTTACTAAGCCATGGAAAACTTCAAGTAATAAAATGGCAATGACAGTTATTTTATTTAAAGAAAAAGATGAAATAAAGTGGTCAACAAAGAAGGTGAAATAAAGAGAGGAGAAGCAGGAGTGTTCTGTTCTAAAGGTCAAGCAAAAAAATGTGTATCAAGAAAGAGAGAAAAATCAAGTCCTAATGATAAATCAATGTGGAACTAGGAATTGTTCACTGGAGTTAGCAACCTGGAAATCACTGGATGCATTATTGACAAGAGTAATTTTTTTTTAGTTTAAGCATGAACGCTTGGTGAAAGTGAGTCTAAAAGAAAATGGAAAAATGTAATTTAAAATAGTGAGGACAGATGATTCTTTCGTGGTACAAAGCAATTGGGACAGTGCCTGGCTGGAAATTGGGCTCAAGCAAAGACATTAGTTTGTTTGCTTGCTTGCTTTATGGAAGAAATAAAGAATTTTTCATGCTGTTAGAAATAATCTAGGAGATGGTGTATATAGAAATAGGGAAGAGTTGCTAGAACAAAATGGTTGAAAATTGAGAGGAAACAGAATCTAATGAAAAGGTGGAGAGTTTTGCCTAAATAGTTCATCTTAGGTTGTGGCACAGGAAAATAGAGAATGTGAGTGCCAGTGTTAGTGAGTAGGAACATAAACAAATCCACTTGACTTCTTCGAGCCTAAAGCATCAGCAAGAGTTTTCATTTGCTCTTTCTCTTGAAAATTATTCAAATCTCCTGCATCCTCAGATTTTAAACATTTGTTTAATTCTTTGGAGAAAACCCTATTCTGCTTTCAGACAAAATGTTTGTGGTAGTTGTTGATTGCTTGATAGTTGACTATGTATTTTCACTGTCTCTTTGCAAGGATGACCCCTTCCTCTCTTTTTTTTTTTTTTCTTATCAGAACTATGTTAGTTAAGATCATTTGCAGAGAATGATGTCATTGTCAGACTATTCTGATTAATGAAATAGAACATGAGGGGCTGGGAAAATTAAAAAAAATCATGTTTTCTCATATATTCTTCCTACAATATTTCTCCTCTTAGAATGTATAAAACCAAAGCATCATAGCAACAAGACTCTTGTAGCCATAAGGTAAGCATGAAGGTGAAGGCATATATATGAAGAACAGTAGAGTAAAAAACTGGGGACAGTCCATAATAGTATTGCTGAATAACTACTCCAGTTGTGGAATGTATAACTTCATACTTTTTTTTTTGTCCATAAGATTAAAGAATTGTATTTTGACACTGCAATGATTTTATTTGTAGGCAGTTTCTTTAAAAATTTAAGCAGCTTTGGGCATTCTGAGTTTTTAATTCCATGAGATGGTTTGGAGACACTTTTCCTAAGGCCCTTTCTTTGATCTCCTGGGTAGATCCTGAGAATAGGTACAGAAGGGCAAGACTTGTGGTGAAAATAACCAAAAGAATGCTGAACCTCTCAGATGTTTAATATCTCTCTTCTACAAGTCAGGAATTCCTGACTATAGGAAGTCAGGTTGTCTTCCATAAAGAAAGAGGATTATATTCTGAATTTCCTAAGCCAAATCTCCTTTCATTATCATTCCCTCCTCTTCATACATTTTTTTTAAAGATTTATTTATTTATATATACAAGCACCGGGTACAGTCAGAAGCGCGGGAGGGTGAGAGAATTCACCAGAGCCAGAGTGGGGAACAGAACAGCAGACTGATGAAATACACTTCTGAGGGGAGCAGCGGATGTGGCAGGAGAGGTCTGTGCGCCATGTGGGACCCTCGCTGGTGGCTGTGGATTGAACCAGCGCTGCAGAGGCTGTGGGCAGCTTCGCAGCCCAGCGCTCAACTGCTGTGCCACCAGGGGAGGCCCCTCTTCATACATTTTAATGTCCACAATATCTCTTCTCTGTCTCTGTCTCTGTCTCTCTCTCATACTAGATGATACTTGCTTTTTATTGAATTTGACTGACAGAATCTAGGTTACCAGTATTTACATATTAGTAGGATAAGCTGCAATGAGGAATAGACTAGACATAAAAAAGAATAAATTTTAAAAAAAAAAAAACAGGAAGCATTAAAAGGGGACATTTAGCAAAGTACTCATCAAGCCAATCTCTATGCTTTTGGGTTAAAGCTTCATCGCTAACAGAAAATAGGAGAATAAACCAAATCTCTAAAATTTCTCCTTATGAATTTATTGTTTGTATTATAAGTAATTGTGTGTAGCTTATATATCTGTATACTGCATGACAAGTCTCCATTTACCCCTCACATTTCTTTTTTTTTTTTTTTTCTATTTCAACCTATATTTTAAGGAAGTTTGGATATCAAAAAAACTAGCATGAGAGAGACAGTGCCCCCCTCTGAGATAAGGGCAGATTTGTTTACCATCCAGGGTGTACAGATAACATATTCCTTAAAGACACAGGTTGTAGATTTGCTGGCAGCACCCCCCAAGAGATTGGGAGTTTTCAGAGTCCTCGAAAGGAAACAAATCCTCTCTGAGTGCAGCATCCACACTGACCACTCTACATTATTCCCAGGAGGTAGAGGGGGTAAAGGAGACCCATGAGAACACGAATAACCTGCTGCCTGCCATGCCACTAGTAATAAAGTCTTTATCTGAGTGAGGTGCTTTTTTTTTCTGCATTCTTTTTTTTATTATTTATGCATACAAGAACTGGGGTACAGGCCAGAAGTGGGGGGGTGAGAGGATTCACTAGAGACAGAGCGGGGAGCAGAACAGGCAGACTGACTGAAAACATGGCTGAGGGGAGCAGCAGGCAAGACAGGAGAGGTGTGCAGTGCCATGTAGGTAGCTCCCTTGCCGGCCAGGGATTGAACTTGCACTGCAGAGGCTGTGGACAGCCCCATAGAGCTGTGCCCAACCCCCTGCACCACCAGGGAGGCCCTGTCTTTCTGAATTCTGGAGACTTTGATCAGCTAAACTGCTAACTTGCAAGTGGCATCAAATCTATGCCCTTTGTATTTTTTTATATATTTTTTAAAAGATTTATTTATTTATTTACACAAGCACTGGGTATAGTCAGAAGCACGAGGGGGGGGAGAGAATTCACCAGAGCCAGAGTGGGGAACAGAACAGGCAGATTGACAAAGTGCACTGCTGAGGGGAGCAGCGGGCATGGCAGGAGAGGTCTGCGTGCCATGTGGGACCCTCACCGGCGGCCGGGAATCAAACTGGTGTTGCAGAGGCCGCAGCAGCTTTGCAGCCCAGCGCTCAACTGCTGCGCCACCGGCAAGGCCCTGCCCTTTGTATTTCTTGGCATACTTATAGTATCATTCAGCATCTTCACCCCAGCATCCAAATGCTTGAAAATATACCTTTAACATTTGCCTTTTGCCATTGAAATATGGGAATTCATGAGGCCATACCCTATACATTATTATGTTCCATGAAACTTTCACTATTGCTAAAGTCTGAATTCATTACTGTTATTCTTTCCCTCTGCAGAACTTTGAAAATAACATGTCATTTAATTTATTCTTCCCTTTTCAACCTTAACTTTGTATGTGGTGTCTTTCCATTTGATTGTAAGTTTGGGAGAATGCTGTTTTTTTCATCTTGGTATTCCCAAAGCACCTTGTCCAGGGCTTTGTCTAAATACAGTATTATAATGCTTTTGAATTATCAAGGATAATTTTATTATTAAAGGAAAGTCTTCATATTGATTTGAATAATTAAACATTACATTTATGTACCACCTTAGAGATTTCAAAAGAGATCATGTATTATCTGATGTAATCAATTTTATTCCTTAGCAAGGGGAACATTATGAGTAAGGAAAAATGGATTGTGTGGACCCAAGTCATGTATTTCCTTTGGAATTGTCACTAATATGAAAACTACCTAGTTGTTCTGTTTCAAATTTTGTACCTCTCACAAAAAGTAAATAAATTTGGCATTTTTTATTTTAGCATTTTTTTTGCTCATTTTACCTCAAGGCTTTCTTTCATAAAAGTTCAAAGTCATTATTCAATTTAACAAATGTTGCAAGAAGAAAGATAATAAAAAGGTCTAGAGCTCTATGTTATGAACCTTCTATGAAGACAGTTATTTTGTATGCAAAGGTGAAAGAAAATGTCAAAATTATGCTAATAAAGTGTAATATTACCACAACATTAGAGCAGATTAAAAGTCAGAAAAGAGATTTTTTTATGAAAACTTGTCATGTTGTAAATCATGTAAATTTTCTACTGTAATTATAATTCTCTTAATCCCCACTTGATAATGCTCTTAATAATCACTACAAGATTCCTAAAAGAGAATAGACATGAGTACAATTATCAAGAAATAATAGGGTTTAGAACATTTTATGTTGGCTCTTGCTCTTTTAACTATTAGAGGAAACATGATGAATTAACATATTTCTCTGAGATATCCCAGGGGGTATTAAATTTTTTGACTAAAAATGACTGTCTCCTGTTTCTTGATTGTGTACAGATGCATGTATGAGTATGTGTGAGGGTTGGGGTAGGAGGGTAATAGGAGAAAATTTGTATATTCAGTTGTGTTACCAACACAGTTGATTATTCTGCATTACAGGAAAATAAAAATGAGACACATTATTAGTTATAACACTGTGTCCTGAAAAGCCAAATTAAGCATCAAGTAATAACTTTGCCTATGTACTACCTATGAATTAGATTTAGAAACCCTTTGCATTTTTCATTAAAAATATCATTAAATATTTTGCACATGTTGTAGAGATATTATATAATATGAGTGTGCAGTTTCATGGAAGATAATTTCCCAAAAATACAGGTAGAGCATATTTAAAGCTATCTAATATAAATAAAATCACATATATGATGAAATAATTGTTTTACTATGCATTTGTTTGCATAGTGACACTTTCATTGAAATAAAAATTGAATACAATAATAAAATAATATTATTGTTCTGGTTAATAAACTTGAAGTTTAATAATTTGATAATATATTTCTTGGAAAAATCACCTGTGAATGTTTAAATAATGTTTAAATAATCCTTGTATATTTCTATATTTAGGACAGGAAACTCATTTAACTATAGTGCTTAATTTGGATCCTGTGAACAAATAAAACATTTGTTTTATGAGTCTAAATCAGAGAATTGACTTCCACATGCCAGCACAGCACAGGCTGATGATACAGTGTCTACTGTGATACTCTGGGTCTTCTAAGTCCTTCCAGAGGGATGAAACTGCTCCTCAGTTACAAATGGCCTTAATGAGAAGATTAAAATCTCCTTTCACTCCCCTCTTTACTGAAACTTTTTATTACAGCCATCAGAAAATCCTTTTCCCCCCACCTCCATCATTAAAATATATCTAAAATGTTTACTCTTCTTACCGTATCAGTTAATTGTGGCCAAATTATTGTTTCTTGCCTTATTATTTCAATGATATCTAACAGATATCTCCATCTGTCTTTTCATCCCAAAACAAACTAACAAAAGCAGCACATTTTTTGGTATTTTTATGTTGTTATACTCTTTCTCTAGTCAAAATGGGAATTTTTCCCAACTTCATCTCTTAGAAACTTTAAAGTCCAAACCTATTTCCTCTTTATCAAGGCCTTCCAATCCTTGTGCCCATTCCATTGTCACTTAGTATTCTCTTCTGTGAGTGATAAATTTTCCTTCAAATTCTCATACTGTGTGGGGTGTTGACTGTCTAAATATGTGAACTACACTTTGGTTGGTATCCATGTTGCTTCTCTTTACAGGTACACACACACACACATTACACTAATTTTAAAATACAATTTCAACTAAAACCACATCTCTTCTCCATCTTCTGCAATAATTCCCAGTCACCTCTCTAAGTTTACACATTTGACACATTTCAAGGTATAGAAGGTACATTTTGCCATTATGTTTGCATCCCTTTGCTCATTTCTTTGAGGGAGGACATATGAAAAGCCTTCCCTCCCCATTATGTAACAAAACATGTAAATATATTTGGGGCACTTATTATGCCTCTTTTTCATTTAGAAAATGTCTCTATTCCTTTTCCCCATCAAATTATAATTTTTATTCAATTACAACAGTTCAGAATCTTTTTGAAGTTCTTTTTCTTTTTGCTCTTCCCTTATATAATTAGATTTTATGGAATAATGGTGAACGTTCTTGCCTCTTTTGCAAGCCCTCACAGCTTCAAGGTTAGTAGTCATGTGAATGATGTCAGTAATGACTGAATACCAGAAGTTCAATGTGTTATAACAAAATGTGTTACATTCCTTCTCTTGCCAATATGTTTGTATCTCTCCCAGGAAAGCATGAATTCCAGTTTTCCCTGTATCTGATGTCTCTGAAATAGGAAGAAAATAAGACTCCAAATAGAAAGCTAGATATTCAGGAAGGAAGACCTAGAGAAGTAAATATATACAATTACATTTTTTTATGATGTAGGTGATTTAAAAAAATAGTTTTATTTTATATATTTTTATATAAGTTTTCATTTTTGAACAATGTATGTATTTTCATCTAGTTATAGTCCCTGTGAAATCCCACCACCCATTCACCTGCACCCCTATGTTTATTGCAGCACTATTTGTAATAGGTAATCTATGGAAACAACCCAAATGCCTAAAAAATAGATGACTGGATCAAGAAGATGTGGTACATATACCCAGTGGAATATTACTCAGCAATCAAAAAGGTAAATTCATGCCACTTGTAGCAACATGGATGGAGTTGGAAAGGATCATGCTCAGTGAAATATGCCAGAAAGAAAAATGAATATATTGGATGGTTTCACTTATAGGAGGAAATGTAGAGGATCCAGATAAGGGATCAGGAAAAAAAATAATTATAATAAGGTAAAAATCAAAATCAACAGGCAACTATAAACCAAAGACATTTTGCAGGGGGTTGGGAGGGGAGGGAGTAGGATCAAAACAGGGGTGGGAAGAGCACCAGGGACCATGGAAATACAAGCAATTACATTTAATGAAAGTTGTTAAAAGATTTTTTTGCAATGATGGCGAGATCAGTTGAGAACAAATGAGACAATTATTTTTTGTTTAGGATTGGCAGTTTCATTAAGATGTTAAAAAAAGAAAAACTGGAAAATTTGTACTATGTTTTCATGAAATGACAGACAGCTTGTCTATCACAGCATTGAATCAAAGAAAACAAAATATGAAAATGAAAGAATGTGATTAGGCTGAAAGAAATCCCAGAGTGACCAATGTTATTAAAAACACACACACAAAAAAAAATAACCTGTTAGCTAAGCAATATGTTAAATGTCCGTAAGTTATAATAAAAATAAATTTGAAATGAAAGAGAGTAGAAAATTAGTAAAATGACAGATAATGAATGATTCAATTATGTTTTGATTATGGCTATAGTCCCAGAGAAATGAAAGCATTGGTAGGGATGTGCAGGTAGCTATATAATAAAGTAAAATTTTCACTGTTATATTTTGCTTCTCTCCTCTCTCTCTCTCTTTGGTAGCAACTTAATTCTGAAACTATCTTTTAGCTATGTTGATATTTCTTGGATTTTGTTTGATTTGAACACAACAAGATAGTGGTAAAAGAAAAGAAATATGGGGTTATAACACAGAAACACAAAAGCCTCTTTATGTTTTATGAAATAGTGCATCTATTACATTGTCAGGTAGCCTAAAATATCTTTTGTATACTTAGAAAAAATATTCCTTCTGCACACTTTCAATGTATGAAGTCAACATGGAGGGAAAGAAGTGAAGTGTGACTTCTCGAGATCCCAGGTAATTACTTAGAAATGTTTTGGCTGTGAAAATTCTGGTGCTCAAGTGGATGCCAGATACCCTTTGAAGAAAAATGACGTCGATACCAGACTCTTGTGCTGCTCAAACTCCTCTGTTCCTAGGTATCAAGAACACTGGGTTTCAAACACAAATTATCTACCTAAAACACCTAGCACCTAGGTGAAATCAATATTTGATTCATTCATTCCTTTCCCCCCACAATTACAAATAAAAATAACAGAGTAAAACTCTTAGTGGGACTTATCTCTGGAAGGCAGATAAGTGTAGCTTATGCCATAAAAATATGAGTTTAAAAAATGAAATGTAAGTTTATTTTCAAGTCATAAGTAGGTGAGACTAGATTATATAATTTACTACTTATAGTGCTTTAAGTTTGATAAAAAAAAAAACATATTGAGTGTATGCTAACAGCTAGGAACAGTGACTTTTATGTATGTGTCCTTTTAATATTCTCCGTGTTTGTATAATATAATCATTAATATTTTATATAGAAAAAGGGTGAGGCATTTTCAGGTCATAATGCTAATATTGATGGGGCCAGTATTTTAACCTTGAGTTATCTAATCATAAGGGCAATACTCATTCCTATTTTCTCTATGCTTCATTCAAAATATGCATTAAATCCATAATAGGCAATAAAAATATGTTAAGAGTACAGAGAAATGGAAGTGATTAATTCAGTTTGAGATTATTGAAGAAGTGTTGGGGTGGAATATTAAAATTTAATGTAGATCTTAAACCAGTTGGCCTGAGAAAGGTATTGCAGACAGAATACAGCACATTCAAAGGCAGGGAAATGGCTTGTTTGTGAAATAATGAGATATTCTACCCAGCTGGCTGGCAGGGTGTGTCATATGAACAAAACAGACATATGTGAAGCAGCTTAAAAGAAGGATGAGAACTGTCACATTGGGAAAACTGCTTAGTGTTCATTTGAATTGATCAAAACACCAATTGTTTAAGAAGCCATTAGAAGAGGGGACATTCTGATCACAGGGGCTACTGATTCGGTGTCAAAAGATAGATTCAGTAATCAGTTAAATATAGCCAAGAATAGGGCCTCCCCGGTGGCGCAGAGTTGAGCACTGGGTTGCGAAGCTGCCCGCAACCTCTGTAGCGCCGGTTCAATTCCCGGCTGCTCCCTGGCTACAGGAGGAGGGCGCGCAAACCCCTCCTGCCGCCCGCTGCTCCTCAGCAGTGTACTTCAGTCCTTCTGCCTGCTCTGTATAAATAAATAAATAAATAAATCTTAAACAAACAAAAAAAATTAAAAATAAATATATAGCCAAGAATAGTTTAAGTTTGTTCAAGCTATTTGACTTTTCTTTAACTACTTCATCATCCCCTTTTTTTCTGTAAGAAAAAAAAAATCCCAATTTTTATCCCTCCATGGGGCATATTTTAAATTTCTACACAAAATTGTATACAGAGTTGCAGTTCTTTAATCCCCATAAACACTTGATTTTCTCCTATTTTGGCTTTTTATTTTTATTTTAACAGCTCAGATCTTATAAGCGAACACACGACTGGAGAATTATAGTAAAGACTAGCACCTTGGAGGTTATATTGCTGGCAAGCAGGAACCGATAGGTGTTTCTTAGCAGAAAAGTAACATCATCGTATACATTGGTTGAGTGACTAAATAAATTAAATTGTATGTCAAAGACCAAGTATTTTAGCTTCGAGGGTGTTCTTCTAATGAATAAATTTTTATTGAGTTAAAACAGGTTATAACAATATAATAAGATTCATGAGCACAGCATTATAATTCAACATCTGTACAATTATTCTTAAGGTTTTTCCATTAAAAGGTCTACACGTTATTCTAGAATTTTCCAGGATGTTACTTATGATCAAAAATTATTTTCTTTAAAATGGCCATTTACATGACAAATATAGGGGCTTATTTTTAATACAGACTATACTTCTGTAATACTCTTCCTGAAAGTTTTATTGAAATAGTGAAGTTTTCTGTGACAGAGAGGTGTTTGATGTACCAGCTGTTTAATTGACAATTTTTGAATTCCATCTTCATCTCTCTACTCATTAGCTATTCATTTTGAGTTAAAAAAAATTAAACCCATCTGCATTCTCTACCCCCTGCCCAATACCAATTTTATATTTCCTGATGTGCCCAATTTTGCATTTGCAGTGGCAAGTGTCTGGTATCTGATGAACGTGTCATCTTGTTCACAGTATAGGTGACAGATTCTTTCTACTTTGCTTAGTGGTTCTCACCTAAATTACTCTTGAGAAAACACTCTTTGAAGACACAACCAGATGGTCTCCCTCACATACTTGAGGAGCAGATTGGCAGTTTCAGTTCTGTTTCAATACTTGTTAAGTGGCTATTTCCTATCTTCCCCATGGTTTAGAATGCCAGGTAGATTTATGTCCAAAAAAATACACAGAAAATAAATTCTTGGTAAATTCTTCCTGAGCAAGTCATTATACAGAAGTGTGGCAGACTGAGTTCATGTACTGAGCCACTCCTCGCAGCTGCAGAAATGTTTCATCTCACTGGGGTTACTTGCTGCATCCGAAATGTTTGGAAGTTCCTTGAATTCATCATGCCACACCAATTACTGCGATTCCCCTTCCAATGCTGTACAGGATGATTTAATTAACATTGTCAGAAAAGGCATCATTCAAGGGGTCATTTTTAGTGTTGTAGCTAAAGCCATTTCAACATTACTGTGCTAGAAATAAAACTCCTTCCACTGATTTCTACTCTTCAGGTTATAACACTTTGTCTTCATTTCATATCTTTCCCCTCCCACCTCCATCCCAGAACCCATAATCACCAGTGCTTCAGAATGCAATACCACCACTTGCACTGTCAACTAGAGAGTCATGCACAGGGTTTTTCACCTTCAGTGACCAGTAAAATAACAAATGCTTGTCATTTTGGTCTGTAGTATTGCTTAAATAATTTCTTATTAACAACGATTGATTAAGAGAATACTTTCTTTATTCAACCAGTTTTCTTGCATCACAAGGATAAAAAGAAAACAAAATTCTTATAATTCAAATTTAGTTTCTTCTGAATATTTTAGAGATTAATCCACTGTAATTTTTCACTGTAAATAAAGAATGTTACTTTCATTTTTCCAATTGTTTCAATCTTCACATTTGCGTTTTAATGATTTGAGCAGAAAGAAACTACCTAAATTCTTATAAGAATATAAATGAAGGTCTTGTAGGCAAAATGCTCACCGTCATCACCCTGCCCCAAAATATTCACACTCTTATCCCTGGGTCCTGTGAATGTTACATTTATGGGGGAAGGATGACTTTGCAGATGTAATTAAGCTATGGATCTTAGCACCATCTTGAATTGTACAGATAGACGCAATCTATTCAAATGTACCCTTATAGGAATTTTTATTTTCCCCAGGAAGTTAAAGATAATGTGGCAGAAGGAGAAATAAGAGAGAATTGCAGTGTGAGGGAGGACTTGACTAGATATTGCTGGCTTTGAAAACAAAATAAATTGTATGACAGGGTATACCAGTGGCCTGCAGGGGATGAAAGGCCTCTGGCTGATAGTCAGCAGGCAAACAGGGACATTAGTCATACAGCTGCCAAGAATGAATTCAGTCAATGTCCAGAACAACAAGTGTGGAAGTAATTAATCCCTGGCCTCTGGAAGAAACACACACACACACACACACATGCACACACCTCTGAAGACACTTGATTTAGACCTTGTGAGATTCTAAGAGGAGGACTCTGCTGAGTTAAGTCACTTCTTCACTGCTGACTTACAAAACTGAAGTAAAAATAAGTATTGTTTTAAACTATACTATATAATTTTGGGGGCCTTCCCGGTTGGTGCAGTGGGGTGAGCACTGAGCTGTGAAGCTGTCCTCAGCCTTTGCAGCACATGTTTGATTCCAGGCCTGCCATGGAAAAACCCACATAGTGTGGCAGACCTCTCCTGCCTCGCCTGCTGCTCCCCTCAGCAGTGTCTTTGGTCCCTCTGCCTATTCTGCTCCCCACTCTGTCTCTGCTGAATTCTCTCACTCTCCCGCACCTCTGAGTTTACCCCAGTTCTTGTATAAATAAATAAATCTTTTCAAAAAACTATATTTTTTTTATATTTGTTACATCAGTAGCATAAAATGAAAAAAAGATTTTGTTATCAGTGAACCAGGGACATGCTATAACAAATAGCTAAAATGGTGGAAGAGTTTGGAAAATGATTGAAGAACATAAAGGAAAGGTCTAAATTGCCTTGCGAAATAGCATTGCTCAAAAAATGGACATTAAAGACTTTATCAATGGGGATTAAGGAGGAGGTAAAGAGTATCAGGAGAAATTGCAAATCACCTAAGAGAAAGCCTTAATCTCTGTTAACAGGGCTATCAATAGAACCACACTTCAAAAAGACAGGTGGTGAGTCCCCAGAAACAGTTGAGAAATAAATTGTTGGAAACTTGTAAAAGATACTTGCTATTTAGAATCAGAAAGCTGAGTGTAATGGTGATAAATGGTGACCTATAATGATGTGGAAATCAGAATTTGAATATTTAGTTGAGGAGATTACCAAGCAAAATGTTGATGTTGGGTCCTTGTTCCTTCTTGTTTTATATAGTAAAACGTGAGAGGAGAGAAGTCAAGTAAGGGAATAAGTATTCAACCAAAAGAAAGTGGAACTAGAAATCTGAAAAAATTCCAGCCTATCCTATCTTGATGGCAATAGTTCTATGTATTGAGTCACACAAAAGTCTCTTTGATGAGATCAAAGGAGTCAGTCTCAGAGTCTGTCAATTAAACCAACATTCTTAGGGAAGTTTAAGATCTTTTTCCTTTTTTCCTCTCAGTAGAAGCCAAAAACAGATGTAGAATTATACCAAAAAGATTTGTGGACATTGATTCCATTACTGGGGTGAGGCTCTGGAGACTCCTCAAATTTTACTGGAGGAACAGGTTGATGGAAGTACTCAGCAGTAAATATGTGCCACCTTTCACGGAGAAGGAATAGTGAAGGTGAAGAAGGTGAAGTCAAGAGACCAAAGGCTGGACTGAAACAACCAGGAAGGATTATTTTTAGCCCTTGCTTCTTAGGGAGTGGATAATAAAAAATGCTCTCTTAAAACTGGGATCATTTGTCTTAGCTACAGTTCCTTTATGTTGTACATCCAACTGGCTTTTTTTTTTTTTTTTTTGGCTACTATGAACTTGCCAACACTTGGATATATAATTCTAGTTAAAAATTTGGGTCAATAATCTGTAGGTGGCTAAAAATGGATTTGAGAAGCAAAAAGTCAAACTTTAATATACTTATCTTACTTCTGGGTAAGTGGTATTTATGAATGTTAGTAGCATATTAAAAACTAAAGAAACCTCAAAGCTTTCTTTCCTTCCAACTACCATCTCATAACTCATCTCATGCCCAAGAAGGGGTACTTCATGTTAACAAGACCAAAATGGAATCTGAATTTGTAATTACACAACAGTGCCACAGGGTAGAGGTTCAAAGCAAAGAGGTTCAAAAACTGGAAATAAAATTGGACTACAGAAAAATGATCTCTGG
This sequence comes from Talpa europaea, assembly GCF_964194135.1. Taxonomy (NCBI): domain Eukaryota; kingdom Metazoa; phylum Chordata; class Mammalia; order Eulipotyphla; family Talpidae; genus Talpa; species Talpa europaea. Next base: position 31,973,020 of record NC_140083.1, on the reverse strand, counting down.
GCTATTTGACACTTACTCTTAAATTACTTGGTTCTGAACTTCTCACTCTCACTTTCTTTGGAATTGGCAAAATACAACAGTAAGACAAACTTTTTCAAGTTCCCAAAGATGTCCCTTCCCATTCCAGTTTTAAAAGGCTAGTTGGGAATTAGTTTGTAACAAGGAGGAAAAGAGACGATTGATGGAGAATTTAGAGCAGGGAAAATCTCAGGCTTAGGGAGAAACTCTTTCCTTGGGTTAAGCTTTAGAAGTCTTATTTCACAACAAAGAAAATAATCCAGTCAAAAAATGGGCAGAAGAGCTAAAAAGAAACTTCTCTGAAGAGGAAATGCAAATGGCCAACAGACATATGAAAAAATGTTCAACATCACTTGTAATCAGGGAAATGCAAATCAAAACTACCATGAGATACCATCTCACACCAGTGAGAATGGCACATATTAAAAAAAACTAGCAACAACAAATGTTGGCGAGGGTGTGGAGAAAAAGGAACTCTTCTGCACTGTTGGTGGGAGTGCGAACTGGTCCAACCACTATGGAGAGCTGTGTGGAGATTTCTGGACCTACTAAACATAGAGCTTCCATATGATTCAGCAATTCCACTCCTAGGTATTTACCCAAAGGACACAGAAACATCAATTCCAAAGAGCACCTGCACCCCTATGTTTATAGCAGCACTGTTTACAATAGCTAAGCTTTGGAAACAACCCAAATGCCCAAAAATAGATGACTGGATCAAGAAGATGTGGTACATATATACCATGGAATATTACTCAGCATTCAAAAAAGATAAACACATGCAGTTTGCAGCAACATGGATGGCGCTGGAAGGGATCATGCTCAGCGAAATAAGCCAAAAAGAAAAAGAAAAATACCGGATGGTCTCACTCATAGCAGGAATCTAGAAAACTTAATAGGGACCAGGAAAATGAATATAAGAAAGTGAAAATCAAAATCAACAAAAAACTATGAACCAGAGACACTTTTTGGCGGGTGGGGAGCGGGAGGGGAAGGATTGGGGTCAGAATGGGGCATTTGCAATTGTATGGGGGAATATAAAAATAAAATTTATTATTTAAAAAAAAAAAAGAAGTCTTCTTTTCATTGAGGTGTTAACACACAGGGGACCCTGAAGTTGCCCTTCCATGTCTAGGCTCTCAATCTGAAGAGCAGGAGCAAAACTGGTACTTTATTACAGTCTAATTCAGTTCCTCAAGAGAAGAATATATAATTCTGAGTTCAGTGTCTCTATCCTAGAAGGCATGGGGTAGTGGTTAAGGCATGCTTCTATACCTTTTCAGTAAAAGTCTCTATTTCCTAATAAATATGCAGATGTTATACATTTACAGAATTCTTCATAATTTATGAAGAAACTTTACATATAATATGCTGTTTGATATAGTAACTTTGAGTATATATTGTTACTGTCATTTTATGATTTGGGACTTTGACTTAGAAGGATTACTTGATTTTCCTAAGAACATATGTGATGGTATAATCTAATTTCTATTTATCTAAATAGAAATTCTAAAATTCCTTTCTGTTTAATGCAGCCATTTTCTTAGTATCTCACTCAATCATTGCTTATACATATATATCAACAGAGTAAATTCTTAGTTGGACCATCAAAATTAAATTTAGGCAGTTCTTCCCGTTAGGTGATTTTAGTGTTTTCAGTCATAATATGAGTAGTTGATTTTAGCTTTAAACTTTGTAAAATCATGCTTGTTCATGGACAAATTCTGTCTTTGTCTGGGCTTTATTGATGTCTCTGAGCTTTATTTTTCTCTGCTTTTTTTATCTGCTTAGAGCAAAATATGATCATTTCTTTATTGACACAAAAAAGATTCTTATGTTATTTTAAATATGATGGAAATTAATTATCCATTTTTTCCTCTCCTATTTTAATATCAATTAATTTATCCCTCCATCATCTATCACCTTTCTACTTATCATTATCTTGTGTAGTCTCTTGAATAATATAGTCTCTCAATCTATATAAATCAATTATGTAAATAAATTTATACTTACTTTTATTTCAAAGATTCCAAATATCCACTGATGTGTTTTAATATGGAAAGGATAGAGGTCTCCCTAGAAAATATATTCTGCCAAGTTTTTGACTATTTTGTACAGAAAAGCATTGCATGGTAGTTTTGAACTTTATCTCTCTGTAATCTTTTTAAATTCAGGTAATAATTTGCCATAGCACTGCAGCTTAATACTAGGATGCTTCATCTGAGTCATGCTTTATAAGAAGAAATGGGAAATTCTTTATTGATTTTTTTATTGGCTAAAAAGTGACCTAGGATACCTGTGGATTATTTTCCTTCTTTTCAATTTTATAAATAGAGTCACGTGAAATTTTATATAAATATGTAAGCAAATATACAAACAAATGAAGTTTTCAAAAAGCAAAGTAATAACTTATTTTTTACCCCTAATCAGATAAATAGATCATGTAGCTAACTTAAAAAAGTAAAAGATATACTCAATATGATCACAACACAGACTTCATAAGGTAAAATGACTTAGTTAAAACAAAACTAAGCATACTATGAGCTAGGCTAAAAACAGGTTAGAATAGAGAAGTAAAATTCAAACTCCAGCATAGAAACATGCAAAATATTTTATTCCAACTAAGCAACCTCTGAAACAGTGATAACTTTATCTTGCAATTGTTATGTTGTACACAGAAATGCAAACTTCTTTCTTTAAATCTCTAATTTTCTGCATATACCATCTTTTCCAGCCAACAATACTTTTTATTCATACAATAGTCAGTTCTCATATCTAAATCATACCTTAGATAAATTGTCAAAAGGTAGTATGTACTGTTATCTGAAGCTATCATTTTAAAGCATAACTAGAGAAGGGAGAAAAGCACAAACCAAGCCAGAGTCAACAATTACTTTAGTAACGGAAAGAGGACTAAGATTGGGGAGGTCACCAAGACTAATCTTTGATTATAACTTTTGATATAACTTTGGGAAAGTGATTTTTCCCTCTGGGTATCAGATTAGTCCTTTTTACAAATAAGAACAGTACTTTTTGTTTTGTGTGCTAATTTGGTTATTGTGGAGATGCTATAAAATAAAATACTTTAAAAAGTTACACATGTCTAATCCATTTCTCTTTTTTCTTTTGTTTATAACAGAGAAGGAGAATTCACTGAGAAAGATATTTAATGGCCACATGTTGGGAATTCAAAGTCTATAGAGGTGAAGTTGGAATATGGTAGAGAATGGTTTCATAAGAAAGTTAAATGGTGGTATATAAACAACAGTAATAGAAACCATGACAAATCATCTCCTTGTGGACACTTTATTAATGAGATCAATTTAAAATGGTTTTAGGCCAATAGAGGAAAACAGAACTATAGGGAAGAAATAAGTACACAGTATGAAAAACATAAAAGACCTTCACTCAGAAGAAGAGCAGGATTTGTGATTTGGATTGATGAAAAAGAAAAGGGTTTATGATTTCAATGTTAATAGTTGGAGAAAAAGGTGAAGGCAATGATGAAATATTTATAAGTCTCCAATATTTATTATATTTTCAAATATTATGACATATAATCTGAAGGTTCAAAACATGAAGTTGTAATGACTAAATGTCCTTTGTGCTATTATTTCTCTCTTTTCTTAAACAAGAATATGTCACCATAATATTCTTCTCTATCTTACCCTCCTGAATTGTAGTGGATAATGTGGACATAAACCATGCTACTACTTACCACCTAGTGCTAAAGAGACACATATTTGAGAACTTGGGATGTCTGCAATTTTGTAACATAATCACAAAAGAAATTACTGCTTCAGATATTTATATCTTTGTCTTCCACTATGGGACTTAAAAGGATCTCTCGATTCAGTATAATTTTAAGACTTTTGTTAACAGGTGGATTACTGATTTGAGAGCAATGCAATACTTTCAAAGCACTGATTTCAATCAGTGAGGATTTAGAGGTTAGGACTTCTCATATTTGCTTATTTAGACATTGCTCTAAATTTCAATGTTTATATTTTAATTAAATCTGTGTAATACATGGTATATCAGGTGAGAATAGACTTTGAAATCATATATAAAATTACAAAAGTATGTTAATTATGTACCAAGTAGATGTTTACTTTTGCAATTAGGATTAACTGTTAACTATTCATATTTATAGAAAAAGTATGAATTTGATTTTTATAAATATTTTATTCTTTTAGCTTCTTATTTTTTCATTGGTATAACAATATATTTAAGGCATAAATACCAACCTATTTCAGATTCAAGTACCACAACCCTTTCTGTTTATTTATATATATGTTTTTTAGTTCAAATCAGGAAATCTGAAATTTCAGTTAAATATTCAAAAATTTTAGTGTTTGGATTTTAGGGTTTGATGATTGATTTATAGCCTCCATTATAGTTGACATTATACCTGTTGAGAATATATATTTGTACACCTTAGACTAAATATATTTAGTTAGCTATAATAAAGTTATAAAGTAATATATATTTAAGTTGGTATGTGTGTGAGTGTGTGTATGTGTATATATATTTATATAAATTTAGACATGGTGGATGGAGAATGACTCCATTAGAAGACATATAACTGTAATCAAAATTTTTCACCTACGTGTAGTCTCCATGAATTGCCAAGTTTACAAGGCAGATGAACACAAGTTATTGTTGTGGCTATTCAGATATTATGTGGTATTACTTTATTGACAAAGGGAAGTTACTTTTGATTAATTTCCATGCAAAAACAAAGTTCACTTTTTCCTGAATTTGCACTGTAATTTTATTGCTGAAAACTTGGTATAAATTATACCATACAAAATGTAAGGAGCGTTACATTTTATTTCTAGGCTCAGAAAATTGTAAATACATTTTTTTCACATATATGAATCATCATGAGGGGAAAAAAAAACTTAAATAAGGAGAATTTAAATATTTAAAACTATTCCACAAATAATAGGCCCTGCAACATATTTGCCTCTTACACAAAGTGTCAATGTATGCTGATATTGATTGACACATCATTTAGATGTGTAGTGTATGTCTAGGATAGCTATTAATTTTTATCCTTTCTTTCATTAATCATAAAATATAAGAATATGAGATTCAGAGCAAGATCTGTACTTTCATAGCCTCAAATCAATAGAAAAATCTCATAAAATAATGAATCAGAACAACTGCCCTAGCTGGCTACAGTGAGCCTCTGAAAACCACCAGGGAAACATTTTAGTACATCTTTTGCTTTTCATTCACCACACTCTCTATCATTATGAACATGGAGGTAAATACTGTGTGATGACCACAGTGTGGAGAGAGGGAGAGTGGGTAATATTTGATGGTTGCCTCCAAAAGACATTTTACACCCACTTGTTCTCTGATTATTACTTCAAACTTGTGAAAAAAAAAAAAGTTTTGTGATCTGCCATTTAGCTCTAAAGAGCAAAGCAAACAAAGCAAAATAATAAGAAAATAGCTTATATATTAAATGAGTTAATTTATTTCTTGCCTGTGGCAAAAGGTTCTAAAAAAGTATTGTTTCTTTCCTGTAACTGGAAAAGTGTGATACTTTACATTACAGTTTTTCCTATAATTGTGTGCACTTCCACGTGGTTAATATCTATCATCTCACTACCAATCCCACTCCACAGAGAATGATTTAAAAAATATATATTTACCAGAGACAGAGCAGGAGAGGTCTGCCATGCCATGTGGGTATCTCCCCAGCTGGCGGGGATCTAACTCGTGCTGCAGAGGCTGTGGACAGCTTCACAGAGCTGTGCTCAACCACCTGCACCACCAGGGAGGCCCTTGAATGATACTTATTCAAATAAAGGACTTTTTGACCCCATAGCTGGTATCCATGGGATAAAATAAAGGCAGTGTTTTTATCTATGACACTTACAGTTTTGTGGAATAAATCTTGCCAAATCTATGAATTTAAAAGATGCTTCTACATTTTAAGAAGTCACCTTTATTACTACATGGAGGATTTAAGTTCAATAGGAAGATTGATTTCCTGGCAGTGAAAGTAATTAAATATTAGAAAGGATTTTATGATAGCGTAATCATCTTTAGACAAAAAAAAAAGTGACTAAACAACAAAAAAAAATCATATAGAATTTAAAAAAAAATGTTGGTTTTCAGAGAACTCTTCTAGTTTTTAAACTCTAGTACATATGCAAGCATTTTAGAAATATGGGCTCTGGGTTATTTTTTCAGAGACAAGATGCAAAGGGCATCTGAGCCCAACTGGTCCAAATAAAAGTCTGATTGGAGGGTGAACGAGTCTGCAAGTGTAAACAATGAGGACTGTTTGGAAAGAAGATATTTTAATGGTCAAAGCATCGTAACTCTCCTTTATTTCTAAGATAAGTCTCTTAATTTTTAACTTTTAAATATTTTAAAAATAAAAAAAAGCAAAGAGAAAGTGGCAATGAATCTTTCCCCCTTAATTTTGTATCCAGCATATATTTCAAGGTAAATGCTATACTTACTATTTAGGTAAAACAAATGTCAGGACAATTAAATCTAAAATATTCTCACCAAAAATTCTCTACCCATCAATGAAATGAAGATGAAGATAAATGAAGATAAATAAATGTGCATTACCTAACTCCTGGTTGTTGAAATGATTAAATGGCTATTCATTTGTAATGTTTAGACTATCACAAAAGGCTTATACATGGGCTCCCACAGAGATTCTAATATATTTTGATGTCTCAGAAACTACACTTTTAACAAGCCTTCCAGGTGATGGTCATGGGGTCTCTAGACATGAAGATAAACAAATCTCATTTAGTATGCAATTTTAATTCCATTTTTAAAAATTTCCATTGTATCTATATTTTAAATGAGTTCAATAAACTATGCATATTGGATTAAATGATGTTGTCTCTAAATATTTAGTATTATTCATTGTGATTTTGGGTAACTGAAAAAAAAGGAGACTTCCTTTACTGTTTCTTTTGCAATTAAATCCAACACAAATTTATATGAGTGTACATTTATTTTAAAACCTAGTAAATGAACTTCAACACCTGATGCACAGAGCATAAAATTTGGCAATTGAACTGTTCATAGGAGTGTGAGACATCTGTGCTTTGCTTGGGAAGTAAGTTCTGGAGAAAATCATCTTGTTTCCATCCCCACAATCTTTACACAAGTGGCATCTGAATAAAATTACAGCTGTGAATGGTGAAGATGCTACCAGCTACCACTTGTTCTGCCTGAAGAGTGTATATAAACACAAAATAAAATCTACCTTAATTTTCCTAGCAAATTATCAAGTAATTATTTATATACAATTCTCGACTCCTTTTAACTTTTTTCTAACAGAGTGGAGTTGCTTAAAATCCATCTACTTTTAATAGTGCCTCATAAATCAAAGCCTGTCTGTCAGGTTGCAGTAGAAGTAGAATGGCCTTCTCAAAAATCTCAAGTATTAACTAGAATTTTCATGTTGCAGATTAACACATATTAATCTTTTCTAATTCAGGAACTCCTTTGAAAATGCAATACATACATATACACAAAAATTTGTGTACATCTTAGAAAATAATGTTCCACCCCCCGGGTTTAACTTCTTGGAGCCTATCTGACCAAGGAGGTATCCAAAGGACGGGTTGATATTTAAAAATCAGGTGTGAACTTGTACAACCTCAATTCTTCCATGAGGGTGGTTTTGATTCATAACCCAATACTTTGAAATGTATATCGGTACATAATTGCTCTAAGCTAAAAAGACTAACCCCACAATTATTCACTTATTTAAATCACAAAATAATTTATCACACCTCTTTGATTGTTTGATGATAGAATTAAGATGTTGTGCCTCCCTGGTGGCACAGGAATTAAAATCTCAGCACTGTTAGGCTATTGCCAGCCACTGCGACATGAGTTCGATCCCCAGCCAGGGAGCTAACCAACAGGGTACAGCAGACCTCTCCTATCTCACCCACTGCTCCCTGCAGCAGTGTATTTCATGTATTTCAGGAGAGCTGCCTGTTCTAGTCCCCACTTTGTCTCTGGTGAATCCTCTCACCTTCTACCCCCACACATCTGGCCTATACCCCAGTTCTTGTATGCATAAATAAGTAAAAATAAATCTTTAAGAAAAAATGTTGTAATTCTCCCTGTCTCCAGCTTTCACCTCTATATTGTCCATTTATGTGCAGATCACAATATATTACTGATTGTCATGATTTCAAGATGGAAAACTGCCAGCATATAATCACAGGTATTGTCAGCATTTCAGGGTTTCATGAGGTTCCAGGGTTTCAAGATTCATCTTGACTTGAGGTTATTATATTAGTTTGCTAGGGTGACTCTAACAAAGCACTGCAGACTGGGTTGCTTTAGCAAACAAAAAAAATGCAATGCTCTCTCAGTTTTGGAGACTAGATGTCCAAGAACAAGTTATAGGCATTTTTCTTTTTCTTCTGGGATCTCTCTCCTTGGCCTGCAGATGTTTACCTTCTTTCTATGTCTTCACCTGTTTTCTCCTCTGTGTGTGCCTGTGCCTGGTGTCCCTCTGCGTGCCCCAATTCATTTTGTTGTAATGACACCAGTCAGATTTGGAATTAAATCCACCCTAATAAATCCACTCCAGTGGCGCAGCGGTTGAGAACTGGGTTGCAAAGCTGCCCGCAGCCTCTGCAGCGCCAGTTCGATCCCCGGATGCTCCCCGGCCACCAGAGGAGGGTCCCACATGGTGTGCAGAACTCTTCTGCCGCCTGCTGCTCCCCTCAGCAGTATACTTCGGTCCTTCTGCCTGCTCTGCTCCAAGCTCTGGCTCTGGTGAATTCTCTCACCCTCCTGCGCTTCTGACTGTACCCAGTGCTTGTATAAATAAATAAATTAAATAAATCTTTAAAAAAAAAACACAAAAAACAAACAAACAAAAAAATCCACCCTAACAATCTCATTTTAACTTAATCACTTAGATAAATGGACTGAGTAGCCCTGTTCTCAGGTGTAAGACGTTAGACTTTCAACATATGAATTCTGACTTAACAAGGATCAAGACTCTGCAGCTGGGACTCCCTGGTGGCACAAGGGGTTAAGTCTCAATACTGTGAAGTTAGCCACGGCAACACAAGTTCGATCCCCGGGCAGGGAGCTACCACATGGGGCAGCAGACCTCTCTTGTCTCGCTGTTGCTACCCTCAGCAGTAGATCTCCCTGTTCTTGTTCCCCACTCTGTCTCCAGTGAATCCTCTTACCCCCCCACCTAAAGCCTGCACCCCAATTCTTGTATGCATAAATAAATAAATCTTTAAAAAAAACTGCATTTTATAATGCAGAAATAATGATCATAATCTTGGATACTTAACTAACATTTCATGACTAGATGAAACTTGCTTTTATATAAAAATGAATCATTGTATGTGACAAATGGCACTTTAATAAATATCTAAAATTAATTGAATGAAACTAAAATCACTGAGCATAAAGCAAACATCAATTCATTGTTAGAAATATCATTCCTTAAATGTCCTTCTGGTCATGAAACCATTACAAAATTGAATTATTTTCATTTTAAATTATAACTTAAAAATTTTATAATCATCATTTTCATAATATAAAATATGGGGAAATTAGCAATCTCTTTTATATTTATTGCCTTATTCTATTTACTGTTTCATTAAATAATTATACACTACATTGTCAAATTTTTTATTTATATATTACCTGTGAAAAATATTTTTCTTTTTTTTAAATATTTATTTATTTATGCATACAAGAACAGGGGTACAGATGGGTGGATCAGGATGTTGTGCCATGTAGGTAGCTCCCTGCCTGGCTGGGGATTGAACTCATGCTGCAGAGGCAGCGGACAGCTTCATAGTGCAAGACTTAGCCCTTGTGCCACCAGAGAGGCCCCTGAAAAATATTTCTAATATAGCTTAGTCTTAGTTCTATTAAATATTGATCACTTGTCTTTTTACCATAATTTTTTTCTTTACTTGGATTCATTTTTTGAACATCATAATTTCCTCAAAAATTTTTTTTTTTCAATTTGACTCATCGTTTGAACATCAAAATTTCCTCAAAAATATTTTTTTTCAATTTGGGTTATAATTTTTAATCTAAGGATTCTTGTTTATTTCTATATAGCTGGCTCCTTCACTTATAAAAAATCCTGGAAAACTTATTTCTTGTGGTCAGAAAACTATACATTATTTAAATATGTTCTGACATGAGGATTTAGTGTGAAGAAATTAAAACTATCCTATAATCCTCTTTGTGAGTGATTTGACTTTTTATTTCAATCCCTGAGGCTCCTTTCTTTGTCCAAATTCACTAACTTGTCTAGACATGAAGTCATGTATTATATTAATTGTTTTTATCACTTTCTCTGCTGTAATTGATCTCACAAAGATTTTATTTAAGGAAATGTTCTATGACTTTGAAATGTTGAATGAAGAGGCATTCATCTGAGCAGTTCTGAGAGAAAAGACAAGTAATAGAATCTGATTCCATATTTTAAAATATATATTAAGCTTTTTAAAAAATAATATTAAGTTAACAGAAAATTTTCAAAGAGCTCCCTTACATATCTCACCTCGTCTCTCCTAATGTGACATCTTACATCTCCAAAGTACAGTTTTCAAGAAAAGAAAACTTACATTCATACAAAATTATTAGCTAGGCTATAGAGCTCATAGAATTTCACTAATGTTGTGCATATAACTTTAAATCAATCTTTGTGTTTCAAAACAGTTGAGATAGAAAGGGCAATTGAGAAGATAGTTCAAAGTGTCCCTGTATGGCCTGGCATTGAGTTTCCCCTAATATTAACATCAGTCATTATTTCAGTACATTTATTACCATTCATGATGTGTTATTTTTACCTCAAGTCCACAAGCTGTTTGGGATTCTTTATTCTTTTTTTATATCCTTTTTTTGGGTACCAAAATTGTGATTGACTGCTGTGTCTTCTTAGATTTTTCTTAACTGTGAAAGTTTCTCACTTTCCGTGCTTCTTATATGTTTGTTTGATGAGCACTTGTCAGGTGTTTTATAGAATGTCCCTGTATGGAATTTCCTGATTCTTTTCTCATGACCAGACTGGAGTTATAGGTTCGGGAAGAAAAATCACAGGGGCAAAGTACAATTTTCATCACATTATATCAATGGTACAAGCTACCAACATGCTTTAGGACTATAAATATTGACCTTGATAAACTAGCTACACAGTATTTCAGATTTTTCCTCTGTGAAGTTATTTCCACCAAAAATCCCCACTCTCACTAATGGCTCACCCCCAGAGATTCCTTGTCCTTATTCTACACAGCTCTCCTTAGTCTCATATATATCATTAAAACAATAACTGCTGCTGCAAAATGGATCCTCCTGGAGATGAAGGTTGTCGCTGGCTGTGGTACTATAACTCATGTTATTCAGCTGTCCATTAAGCCTTGGGTCATGGAGGCACCACTGAAGACACAGAATTGCCATGGGGGCCTTCTTGTTGAAATGAAATTATTCCTACAGAATGGGGTCACATCTGGTTGCACTGGCAGATCCTCTTAGCAGAAGAAAATTACTTCCTTGTTCTCAGTCCCTGGCCCCAGATAATGGATGAGTTATCTTATTTATTTATTTATTTGGTCTACTGGCTATTTCAGGAGGTTCTTGGGACCAGGTAAATGAAGAGGAAGTTTATACACTTTATGGCTGTCAACACTATCATCATTTGTGTCTCTAGATACTCCAGAAAAACAAAATCAAGTGAAAGTATGTGCACTGTAAGCATACAAGCACACACTTAACATGAGGAACTGGAGCATGTGATTTTGGAGAATGAGAAATTCCAAGATCTGCAGTTGCCAAGTTGAAGATCAGATGAGTCAATGTGTAGTTCCAGTCTGAGTGTGAAGGCCTGAGAACTGTGATAATCAACGGTGTATGTTTCAGTCTGAAACTTGCAGACTGGAGACCCAAGAAAGCCAGTATTTTGGTTGGAGTAGGAAGGCTTGAAAAGACCACTATGTCAGCATAAGAAGTTTGGCAGTGGAGATTCCTTTCATTCAGCCTTTTTGTTGCATTCAGGTGTTCAATTGACTGGATTAGGTTTGTCCACCCACAAGAATGTAGACAATCTTCTTGTTGGATCAGTGGATTTAAAGGTAAACCTCAACCAGACACTGTCATAGATATATAGCCAGAATATATTTTATTCATTTATTTTTTAAAGGAATTATATTTTTTAAAAAATTATTTATTTATGCATACAAGAACTGGAGTACAGGCCAGAGGTGCGGGAGGGTAAGAGGATTCACCAGAGACAGAGCAGGGAACAGAACAGGCAGACCGACGGAAATATACTGCTGAAGGGAGCAGCACGCGAAACAGGAGAGATCTGCTGGGCCATGTGGGCATCTCCCTGGACAGCTGGGGTCAAACCCTCACTGAAGAGGCTGCGGACAGCTTCACAATGCTGTGCTCAACTGCCTGTGCCACCAGATAGGCCCGCCCCAGAATATATTTTAATCAAGCCTGGACATCTTACTGCCCAGCCAAGTTGATGTATAAAGTGACCCATCACAAAATATGATTAATTTCACTGGAGACATAATTCCTCACTAATATGTACCTGATTAAGTTACCTAATTCCTCAATAAGATGTACCTGAGAAGGCTAAGACCCAATGGTTGCCAAAAACTCCTACCCAAGTAAATGATCTAATTTTTACAACATTTCCAGTATTTTGTAATCTGTGATGATGCATAACAGATCTTTGAATTATTAAATGAAAACTGACTAGTGATCAAATTATTTATCAAATGTCCCTACTAGAATAATTCTTATACCAAAAATTCAGACTCCCCCTTAATCTATGACCTTCCCCCAAAATAGATTGTACAATTTTGTAAAAAACTTCATGTTAGCTCAAATTCACCATTACTTTTGTTAGATTAGCTGTTTGTTCTTTTCCTTTGCAATCATTCCTGAGATCTATAAGGAGTATTATTCTGAGACATCAACCTTCGTGGTAGTGAACACTAAGTTCAAACTTGAATATCTATTTTATAACTTGTAAAACTATTTTCAAGCTGAAATATTCTTTGCTTTTCAGGTTAAAAGTGAATATTGTTGGAAGTTTGGCCAAAATCAATTTCGTGGGATTTTTGTCTTGTGCTTACATGAGAATGAAAATAAGTTAATTTTCTCACTCTGAAAAAAAATCCCTCCAGCATCTATTTGCACACATATTACTCAAGAACAGCTGAAGTTAGGAACCTGAAACTTGATAGAACTGAAGCTCTCTTATGGAAGAAAAAAAATCAAAATAAACTTATAACAATTTTTCAAGTTTCTGCAACTTACAATGGTTTATACATATGAGTTTATGGAATGTATTATGGATTTTTGTTCATTTTTCTCCAGTGAATAGTAATAGTGCTGCACGTTAGTAGACTGAACACAGAATTAAAGTTAGAAATTTCAAATCTAATTTTCATCTTTGTTGCCAACTTTTCTAGCTTTGCTTTCTCAATCACTATTTTTTAAAATAGGAAAGAAAATAATAGTAATGAATTCGGCAGCTGTCTTGTGAAATTTCAGTATTTATTTTATTAAGAATATTCTGAGCATGATATGTACATGAACTTTACTGAGCTTCAATTAAAAGTCATGATTAAAATGCATTAAGGAAATCAACTGAAATCACAGATCACAGAAGGGGATTCTTTTCAATTCAGATTTCCTATTACATTCCCTCTGCATGATTCCCTGAAAATAAAATCTCCTCTCTGTTATTCCATAGGGTTGATTACAACCCTTTCTTGGCCTGACACAATTAAAATCCTCTTTGGCATAATTTACTGAAATATAACTAGTATTAGAAAAAAGACCAGAATAAGAAAGGATTTTTAAGTTTGCCAAACATTTTTTTCTTCCCTGGTAACAAAACCAAAGCAAGATCTTTTAATAACATCTAACTGGTGCCCCAATACTACTTTATGTGACTCTATAGAAACTTTTGAGTTACTTCATTTTGAATTTCATTATTTCTGGAGTCAATTTTGTAAATATACTAAATATAGATTATGAATAAATTTTCTCCATTATCTGATTTATGCAATAGAATTATTGTAATTTTATGAACCTGAGAGTAGTTCCTCCCTTTCAGCTCTTAATGCACATTAAGGCTTTAGATCAAATGCATGCACACTGACCTTAGTGGCATACCCTTTACTTCTCCTTCTGAGATAACAGCAAAATCTACCACATTGCGTTCTTAATATAGCTGCCTGAATTGCATCTAATCTTCTTTCAACATTATTCTCACTGACCCATATGTTTGGCAACCAAAACCAATTACAAGCCTTATTAAAGCTTGATACAATAGAAATGTTGTTTTATTGGCACCTTATTTTGTTCCCATGCTCCTTTAGATTTACATTTGTTCACTATGGGCCATATGATGCCCTATCATGAGGAAAAATGAAACAGGAAGAAAATTTACTGAAATCTACTCGACAAAACAAGAGTGCAATTTGCCACACAGCATGCCCTCCGATATGCACAAACAAGAACTTGTCATAACCATCTGTAGCTCTGTTTACATGAAGATACACGCAGGCCAAAAGCCAGAGAAAGTCTGCCTGAATTAATAAATGTGTGGAAGAGGAGCTTGCAAGAAATACTTTACCAGATATGGGCTAGTCTGTTTTCAAGTACAAGGTAACTTGGAATCAACAGAAGTTTACTGTCAGTGCAAGCTGAACTTAATTTTTGATTTTTCAGGAACATGCCATGATTTCAAAAGGATGTGTTGGCAGCAGGAGGTACATATTATTTGCATATATCTAAACTTCTGACCATTTGATTTGCTAATGCCTTAATAATGATATTACAATGATGATACCATTAATTAGAATTTACTGTATAAAAGTATAGGGTCCCTATTCTCTGTACCTTTAAGCCCCAAAATTGTACATATATTATTAGTTTCTTCGTTTCACAGATAGAGGGACAGAGGTACTTACGAAAGTCACATACTTAGCACACAGAAGTCACTGTTTAGGGCAAACAATTATACTACAGCTCTTGAAAACAGAGTAATGGATCATAGAAGGATGAAGATTCCAGGTTATGGAATCATTAAGGACTAACTGTATCCTGCTACTCAGGACTTTATTGAATGACAGGCAGTCATAACAACACGTGTCTCTTAAGAAAAAGGTATAAGACAAAGATGCTAAATCTACTACTATTTGTACTGAATCACAAAAGTCATTAATATTTTATTTAAGGGTCTGAAAGCACTAAAATTCAAAATTGTCATCATTTAAAGGTCTACCTTCCTAATAGCATCTCCCACTCTTTTCCATTTGCTCCTCTGTGGTCACAGACCCAAATGCACTCCTTCCTTAGGAAGTTGACATTAGCAGTCTCATCTAACTGGAATGTTGTCACCACTGATATTTGCATAGTTCTCTCAACTCTTTCAGGACTTACCTCAAAATGTCACCTTCATGAGATCTTCTCTGACCATCTGATCTCTGATCACCATATAAAACTAGATTCCCTACTTGACACTTACTTTCCAGACTTTATTTTACTTGTTTGCATTCCTCGTGATTTAACAGAATGTATACTTTCCTTAGTGTCCTTTTTTTATCTTCTGGATTTATTCCAAAGTTAAAAATCTTAGAAATTCTGCTATAATTTTATTAAAGCAAAATATCATTTATAAAAGGATTGTCCCTAGTATCTGGGATTCACATTTTTGTGCAGTTTTAACTTTTTATTACTGTTTATCTGAAGTGTTACAAGTGTTCATGCTTACAACAGGAATTCTTTCAAGTACTTTTATCACAATTAACTCTGAAGCACTTTTATAACAAACAATATAAGGAGAGCAGGACCTTTTGTTCAGGCTTGATTAGTTAACACAAATGCAGAGAAACCACACAAGATAACTTCCTCTCACACTATTGCTCACCATTTTCTCTCATTCTGTTTGTATATCCAAAAATAGTTTATGGAGAAGTTGAATTTTTGTTAATTATGGAGAAAAATTATTTTTGTTACTACTCTTTAAAATAAAATAGAATAAAATAATGAGAACATATTAGAATAAGACAAACTTTAGTTTGAATGTTGGCCCTGATAAATTTAATCATTGAGGAAATAACAATCTAAAATCTCTGAATTTGCTCTTTGCCAGAAGTCTGCAGTGAATAAAGATAATGTATAATCATGTGGTGGAGTACATGATTTATTTGATAAATGCTACCTCATTATGCATTAATAATAAAAAATAATATGAAATTAGTTGTGATGGTTAAGATACAAATTATCATAAATTAAAAAAAAATCTTGCCTTTATAATTGGCCATTGTCTGGGAATAATATTTATTGCCATTAAAGCCATGGTTGGAATAACCTCCAAGAGTCAATTTGCCCCAGAAATACACTGAGAATGTGTATTCCTGTCCAGCTATTCTGGAGAGATCTTGTGTCTCTATATAGACTAGTCATGGAGCACAAGCCGCTCTTTGGAAGGCACTTGGTCTTGCTCAAGGCAGCTCCCTTCATGTCAAGCTATTCCCTGAAGAGGGTCTTAGTTGTGAAGTCTCAGTAGCCAACATGCCTGCTAGCTGGAGGAATGAGAGCGTGGGTTCTGACTAGGTCATCTGGCTGTTGTGTCGGTGTACGCATTGCAACTACTAGCCTGAAGCAGTTCATAAATCCATTATTTTTTTAAATATGGGGCATTAGTTCTCAAACATTTTGTTGGACCAAGTAAGTATGTTAAAACATACATTTTTACCTGTTATGTACTGTATAGAAATTTTTCGAAAAAAAAAAGAAATACATATTTTAACATTAAAATACATAGAATGAGGGCCTCCCTGGTGGCGCAGGGGATAAAGACACAGTACTATCAAATTATCACCAGCCACTGTGGCATGAGTTTGATCCCTGGCCATGGAGATAACCCTCATGGGGCAGCAGACCTCTCCTGTCTTATCAGCAGTATATTTCAGTAAATCTGTCTTTTCTGCTCTCCATTCTGTCTCTGGTGAATCCTCTCACCACCCACACCTCTGGCCTACACCCCAGTTCTTGTATGCATAGATAAATAAAAATAAATCTTAAAAAAATGAAATGTAAGAGAAAAGCATAATCTTTAAATTGAAAAGTTATTATTGTGTGTATAGGGATATAGCTATCCTATCAATCACCTACCTATCATCTTTCTCATTTTTCTTCAGAATTGCAATATAGAACAAAATTAACTTTAATATTAGCATCTTTCCACTATTCCTTAAGAGAAGATGGGATTGTTTTCTCGAAAGGATTCACACTTGTCCTATAGTAATTATCAGTTCAGATTTATAATAACTTACAGATGACTCTTGAAAATAAATCTTAATAATTTCAGTTGATCCACATGAGAAGACTTTATCAGAAAATTAACTCTATTATGACAATAATTTCATGACACCTGCAATTCATAAGAAAAATATTTGAACTCATTTATTCAAACTTTGCAATTTTGTTCACTTGAGGGCATTTAAACATTGATATTTTCACATGAAATTAATATTTATATTTTTATATCAAAGCTCTTAAGTATTAACTATGGGCCTCCCCGGTGGCGCAGCGGTTGAGCGCTGGGTTGCGAAGCTGCCCGCAGCCTCTGCAGCGCCGGTTCGATCCCCGGCTGCTCCCCGGCCACCGGAGGAGGGTCCCGCATGGCGCGCAGACCTCTCCTGCCGCCCGCTGCTCCCCTCAGCAGTGTACTTCGGTCCTTCTGCCTGCTCTGCTCCCCGCTCTGGCTCTGGTGAATTCTCTCACCCTCCCGTGCTTCTGACTGTACCCAGTGCATGTATAAACAAAACAAACAAACAAACAAACAAACAAATAAATAAACATGCCTCTATTAAAAAAAAAAGTATTAACTATGACATCTTAAAAAAAAATACATTGGTGAATTTCAGACCTGTGTGGCTATCGACATTTTATTTATATAATCAAAAGGGTTATTTATTATCTTGTCCTGCACATTGCTGAGCTAATGTAAGTAAGCACTTCCTTTGAAGTCAGTGGAGTCTCGACTTGGATATTCTTTTGTTTAGAGCATAGAGCAAAATGAGAAGGAAATTTACTACCCAGTATATTTTTGTAGACTATCCTTTAAAATCATATTTTATAGTGTTTCCTAAAAAATAGTAATTGATTTTGCCTACTAAGGGAAGATGTAATCTAAGACTAGATAAATAGGCTTCCCATTTTATTAGAATTTACAACCTACTTTTTAAAAAAGATTTATTTATTTCATGCATACAAGAACTGGGGTATAGACCAGAGGTGCAAGGATGAAAGGATTCACCAGAGAGTGGGGAGCAGAACAGGCAGATCTACTGAAATACAATGCTGAGGGGAGCAGCAGGTGAGACAGGAGCGGTCTGCTGCACCATGTAGGTTGCTCCCTGGCCTGCCAGGGATAGGAATAGAACTCAGTGCTGAAATGGCTGGCTATAGCTTGATAGCACTGTGTCTTTAACCCCTGTGCCACCAAGAAGGTCCCTATATCCTATTTTTGATGTGTGAGAGTGAGTCTACTTTCATTCCTCCTTGAAGGTACTATGGATTATCCAGACAATTGTTTTAAGGTTTTATATGTTAATGTCATTAGTGTAAAAACTATCTTATAATGCAGATATTTTTAGCCATTTTACAAATATAAAATCTGAGGCTTTGTGAAGTTATATTCCTTCTTCTAAGTCAATAGGTAGTCAAAACTAAATTAAGCAAATCTAAGTTTGCTGGGGTCAAGTGAACATTAATTCTCCTAATCAAATATATTTACAAAGGACAATGGGATAAGATGCAGATTAAGAGAGGAATTCTCATGAATTGATATAAAACTATATTTGCTCTTGATTCTTGCATGTTCTAAGATCCTGTGAATCTGAGGAAAGGGCAAATATTTTTTCTTTTTCACTAATTGTGTATAAGTCATAATACTTCTCAATACTCATTCATTTATATCCTTGTACATATACATATAAACAGAGGCAAGCACATTGAATGTTTGACACATGGGGAGTCAACCTGAGTAAGTAGTATATTTTACAGAATACAAATGTAAGACTTGGGTTTTTAAAATCTTTGTTTTACTGATTTCTGTGAATAGGGCAAATTATCTTTTTCCTCAATTTCAAATTCATATCTTGAAATGGAGATAATTGTAATAAGATATTAAGATATTTCCAAGGAAAAGAAATATTACTCTTTAAGCATCCTATGTTTAGTAATCAATAAGCACTATCCATTAGCAAAACTAAGTGTTGAAATTTGTATATAATTTGAAATTTCGATAACTTCACTGTTTTAATTTAGTTAGTATGACAAAATTTAAGTTCGCAAAATAAATGACAAAGACATAAGAAACATGGTTCTTTCACTTTGCAAGTTTTTATGTAGAAATGCAAGCATTTTTGCAGTATTAATGAAGTTATATATTTTGGAAACAGTTTTGATTAACTATTTTCTCCAATGGTGAAACCACATTTATATAATTGCAAAAAGTCTCTCCACTTGATTAGAAAACTATCCAGAGAACTATTTAAAATATAATAGATAAATCACATTAGTTCATTGCAGGCTACATTGCAAATTAAATTTAAGAATATAATTCAACTTGCCAATTGACACAGATTTTCCTCTAAAAATCCTCATAGAAAATATACATTCTCTATATCTTAACAAAATATTTACATATGCTTATTTTAAGAGAGATGTTATTTTTTTAAACAAGAATCCTCAGTTTTTATTTATTCATTCATTCATTCATTCATTCATACAAGCACTGGGTACAGTAAGAAGCGTGGGAGGATGAGAGAATTCACCAGAGCCAGAGCAGGGAGCAGAGCAAGCAGAAGGACCGAAGTACACTGATGAGGGGAGCAGCGGGCGGCAGGAGAGGTCTGCGCGCCATGTGGGACCCTCCTCCGGTGACCTGGGGGCAGCTTCGCAACCCAGCGCTCAACCGCTGCGCCACCGGGGAGGCACAAGAGAAATGTTATTCTAAAATTAAGCATAAAACTAAATTACTTCCCATAAAGCTCACAAAGAGGTAATGGTAACAATGCTCTTCAGAATAGATGATTTTGTAATCAATTATTTTAAATTGATTTTTCTCTTTGCTTTCATGCTTAACTCTCAATAATGCAGAAACTAAATTTTCATTGAGTAGATAGCATGTTCCAGGAATGATGAAAACCATATGCAATTACAGTAATATAGAAGGGTTATAAAAACATGTGTTAATGCCATCAAAATAATTCCTAAAATATAATAATAATTCCTAAAATACAATAATAATTCCTAAAATATAAGGCTAATTCCTAAAATGTATGATGTAGTTAAACTCAGTGTTACAGAAGTTTGGAATAAGACACAAATTGAAAGCAAAAAAAGAAACAAAGGCAAGATACCACAGCACAATATATTTGGCATGTGCTTGCTAGCTGTGTCCTGAGGGTAAAGTTGGTGTATTCAGGTGGAAAAGTGAGAAAAGAACATTCTAGTCTAGGGAGAGTGTGTTGTACAGTTAATTAGAACTTTAAAGGTGATGGGATATAATAAAGGAGAGGCTGGAGGGTTATATAGGAGTGGAAATCTTCCACAAAAAAATAAGAATGGTTATAGTTTAGAGTGAGATGCTCCACCTACCTCATCCTGTGATATTTTTTCTTGATATGAAAAAAATTACTGTAAATTTACCTATATATATATGCATTTATATGTTATGCAATTTTTTATCTTTTAGTAGTATCCCTTTAATGATTTTTTAATTTCAGTTTAGTTTTCATAATCTTACATAGTGTGTGTGTGTGTTTATGTGTGTGATTTCTCCGTGATTTGAAAAAAAGGACATTTTCTGCTAGCTTCAAAAGAGAATTCTATTAAATGCTGACATTGCTGTAAGAGTACCCTAATACTCTTGTTTTGTCCTTAGCAAATTGCCTTTGTTATTTTGTTTCATGCTTTCCTAAAATTGGAAACTTTATCCTCAACTTAATACCTGATATAGCTCAAACTAATAGCAACTTGTACAAATTCTCAAAATCAGTCCAACTTGGTCTTAATTTGGTAAACTCATTTCCATGGGTTCATTTACCCCAAATAAATTGGGTAAATATAGGGTTTGCATAGAATTTACACTAACAAAAAAATTAGAATATTTCATTATCAAAGTCATCATGCTTAAATTCTTTAGTGATAATATCATATATTCTTACTATTTTATTTGGATTGATATCTAGTTTCTTTGCTGCGTGGTGAATTTTGCCTATATGAAGGTTGGTCAGTTCAGGATCTGAAATACCACCCCCTTTCAAATATGTAAAGGGAAGTGAAAAGTTTTGGTTCCATTCTTGCTGATTAACTTGTAATATGAACTGAGCAATTTTACCAATAGAGGAACTTTTCCAAAATTTTGTTATTAACACGGATTTTGTTCTTTTTTTTTGTATGTATTTTTCAACTGCAGGAGACAGACCATATAACAATAATTCAACTATAATGTGATAAATCATGGCAGGTAACATACTAAATAAATGCTTAGAGAATGGACTGTCTATTTGAACTGGGGTTGCAGTGAAAATGGTCTCTAGAGATGAACAACTTTTATCAGATAAATAATTTGGGAAGGAGCATCCTAGGCTCACAGACCATGTAAAGTGTTGTGATTCAGAAGTGGCCAAATGTAGAAACTATCGTTTGATGTGCTTAACGGTAGAGATGATATGAGATAGAGATTGGATAGGGGTGAGGAAAAGAGCTGGGAAGCTATTTGAATTATAAGAGCTTCATAAGTCATAGTAAGGCTTAGCTCTTTTTTCCTGACAGTTTTTAAAGCAGAGGACTAACGCAATGCAATGTGGGTTTGACAAAGTTCAAATGTGGTGAAAATGAAGAGTATACATTGAAGACAAAAGAAGCTGAAGTTAGACCAGTTCTAAGTGTATTTCTGTAATCCATGAAGCCTGTCCAAAAGCAGTGACAGTGGAAAAAGAAAAATAGACATTCAGTGACCTAACTAGTCTTCTAATCTTAAAATCTTACTTTTCCTTAACCCAGACTGCCAAATACCAGATTTTCCTTTTCTAAGCAAAACTTGAGTCTTTACAAAAGCATTTAACTATGTTTCACTGCTCACTCAGGTAAATCTTTGCTTTCATAATAAGCCTACATCCTACCTTTTGTTTTTATTATTGATTTTTTTCTTTTTTCCCACAATGAGAAATCGAGACAAACTAGTCTTGTTTCTATACCCTAAAATATATAAACTTAGGGCCTCCCTAGTGGCACTAAGGGTTAAGTCTCAGCACTATGAAACTATCTGTAGCCACTGCAGCACCAGTTCAATCCCAGACCAGGGAGCTACCCACATGGCACAGCAGACCTCTCCTGTCTTGCCTGCTGCTCCCCGTAGCAGTGTATTTCAGTCAGTCTGCTTGTTCTGTTCCCCACTCTGTCTCTGGTGAATCCTCTCACCATCCCGTACCTCTGGCCTATACCCCTTGAATGCATAAATAAATAAATCTTTAAAAGAATATGTAAACATAAATTTTGGCTTTGCTTTTGATGCCTCATTTTTAAACAGGGAATATAATAACCTACCTATAATTTAATTAGATAATCAATTGGTTAACATATAATCCTGTTTTAGAAAGATGAAATAAATTTAGCAATTTTTACTATTACTCCTCTTACACATTCTTATGACTTTTGCATGCTCCTTCTATATGTTAAATTCTATGTACTCATCTCTACCTATCAAAAACCTGATATTTCCTTCAAGGTCTGCAATAATTCTCAGCTCTACCTTCTCCTTCTGTTCTAATAAGCTTGTTACTTTTTGTGTTACTTATTCTAAAGCTTTTTTTACTTCATTACTTCATTTACTCCATGTTTTTTCTGTCTTTCACCATTTGCCCTCAACCTTTTGACATTGTTTTGAAGGCAGAAATCACGTTTTGCTTATAATGGAAGGTGATATTTTGTAGGTTATAAATATATTCAGTTAATTTCAATGGTCATGTGAAATATTATAATATCATTCAATTATATCATGAGACTCTAATCAAATAGGATCCAGTAGAGGTTACTTATGAGAATTGAAAGTGGATATTACCAAAAATTATATGATTTAATTCTATTTTCTAGGTGACTATAGACGGACTAATAAATCATTTTGAACTTAGCTGAGTTTCTCATATGCTAAAGCCATGTACAATTTGGGATATAAGGAATGAATCAATTATGGTTCAGTTTATTTTCTGGTAAATTATGCAAAAGAACTCATTGTTAACCCTTGAAGTAAATTTCCTGTTGGAAAAGGAATGAAGTTTCTGAGTCTGTAGATAAGGATAGTGTGATAAAGTTGCAGGACTGAGATGCCAAACAATATAAGAAAAAGAAGAAATAGGATGAGCATTCAGCATGTTGACAGTGAAAATGCTTGGTGTATGCAGGTATACATAGCTGGAAATTCAGAAGTCCTGGTCAGTCAGTCTTCTGTTGTGCCAAGTTAACTCATGATAGGAAGACAGAATAGGATAGAATCCCTAAGACAAACCAACCCATCCATAAAAGATAAAGATAAAGGTTCTAATTACTCTAACATGAAATGGGAGTAAGGGATCTCTTTCAAGTATTATAGAATTTATTCAGGGTCTGTAGTAGTTTCATAAGGGCTTATTGTCAAAATAAAAATGCAAACTGGGTGTTCTTAAAATAGCAGAAACTTGTTTTCACAGAGGTCTAGAGACCAAAAGGTCAATTTCAAGTTGTTAACAGGATTATACTCCAACCAGGCCAAGAGGGAAAGATCCTAGTATGTTTTTTCCTATTTCTGGTTGTTGCAGGTATGCTTTGGATTATAAATGTGTCAACTCCAAGTTCTGTCTCCATGTTCATATGGTGTTCTGTTGATAAAGCTATCTTCACATCATTTTCCTTCTTCATATATCAGTTGTAAAAGATTAAGGGTCCATCCTACTCCAGTGTGACTTCATATTCACTAATTACATCTTTTTAAATAGATTTTATTTTATTTTATAGAATTCTTACATCATTTTTCATTTTTGCACAATGTATGCATTTTCATTTTGTTTATATTCCCTGTACAATTCCCACCCCCCTATTTTGGCCCTAATCCCTCCTCTCATCATTAGTGTGTCTTGGTTTATAGTATACAATGGAATATTACTCAGCAATCAAAAAAGAAAAAGAAAAACTCATGCAATTTGCAGCAACATGGATGGAGCTGGAAGGGATCATGCTCAGCGAAATAAGCCAGAAATAAGCCAGATGGTCTCACTCATAGAAGGAATTTAGAAATCCTAAATAGGGGACCAGGAAAAAGACTAACTATAATAAAGAAAAAATCAAAATCAACAAGCCACTAATTACATCTTAGTGATGCTAGCTAAGGTCACATTCTGAAGTATACTAAGGGTTAAAGCAACTATTTTGGGGAGTACATGATTCAAGTTATAATAGGGTCCTCTCACATATTTCAGTATAGAAAGCAGTCATTAATATCATTAAATACCTTTACTTCTTTCCTCAGATTTTATTCTTTTTATCCCAGGAGAGCTTTTCTTCATTCAAGACCTCCTTGTGATGGGAGCTACAGATCTGTTTTTGGGAAAGCAAACCCTCTGTTTGATGTGGAGATTGACCTATCTAATAGCCAAATGGTTTTCTTTTTTCAGATCCTTGAAGTCTCATAGAAGAAGATAAAAAGATAAAGAAGCCTTTCTTTTCTTCCTTTTCTCTCTATCTCTCTTTTGACTATATGTAAAAAGTGGGTAAATAAATGTATAAAGTGTATAACAAGGCTAATAGTGTTTCAGACCACTGAAATTCTAAATTACCATCTAGGAAGATATTTAAATTAATACAAAATAATGTAAAACCATAAATTTTGGCAAAGGAAATTTCCAACTACTTAAACATTTGTATCATAATAAACTGGCTAAGTGAATTAGTTCTAAATTACTATTGATTAGGAATTAAATATTTGTTTTTGAAATTCGAAAAGAAGATGATTAATTCACATTCAATAAAACTCAGTTAGTGAGGATACCTCACTGTCAAATCAATAATGTTTCATGACTTACATATTGATAGACACATTGTGAAGGATTAAGGTGAAGCCTGTGGGAGAAGCAATAATTATAACCACCTGGACTAGGCTTTTAATATGTAAATGCTAAACTTTTTAATCTTAATAAACAATTAAAGCCATTATCTATTGCAGTTATTATCTATGACATTTTATCTTCATGTGGCCTCTGATAGATCCTGTTTTACACTCTACTAGCTAATCCAGAGTTCATTTGAATGTGTGGAGCTGTCCTTGGGAGACACACAAAGAAACTACCTACTTTGTAGAAATGTAACCTATAGTGTGGCTAGATAAGCCAGAAGCACACTACTATTTGAATCCTATTTCAAGAAAATGGCATCACTATAAAACAATAGTGTAAAAATTTCAAGATTTATTATATATTTTAAAATCACACGGTTGAAAACATAGACCACCATCCATTTATTGTTTTCCTTATCTCCCTTACACATGAAACAACTGATGCATGGTAGACTCAAAACTTGTTAATTGAATTGAATATCAATCAAAAGGACTGCCTTAAACTAGTGTCACAATGACCAGAAATTTTTTTTTCTAATATCACTGAATAAAACCAGATTTGAGGGATTTTTTGACTGCTTTCATAAAAATATTATATTCATAAGAAGAGATTACTAATAAAAGATTGAAAATTTTCTGCCTGTTATTGATTATAATAATCATATGTTAATCTTCCCCAAATAACATACTTTGATAATGATTTGCATCTGATGGATAATAAATACAAATTCATAATAATTTTATCAAAATATGTAATATAAAAGTTTACAAAGTTGATTAAAATCCTAATGGGATATCAAGAATTCAGTATGTTAAATTTTGTCTAGAGTAAAATATTAATTTATGATTTTGGAGACAAATACTTACAGGCAAAGAAAAAAAAAGACTAGGAACTTTCTGACAAACAGTTAAAAAATTAGCAGTCTTACGAGTTAACAGTTTTAGGGCCTCCCCGGTGGCACAGAGGTTGAGCGCTGGGTTGCGAAGCTGCTCGCAGTCTCTGCAGCGCCTGTTCGATTCCCGGCTGCTCCGGAGGAGGGTCCCACATGGCGCACAGACCTCTCCTGCTGCCCGCTGCTCCCCTCAGCAGTGTACTTCGGTCCCTCTGCCTGCTCTGCTCCCGCTCTGGCTCTGGTGAATTCTCTCACCCTCGGCCCTTCTGACTGTACCCAGTGCGTGTATAAATAAATAAATAAATAAATCTTTAAAAAAAAAAAAGAGTTAACAGTTTTAGAAGGGAGCTAAACAACATAATTCTAGACAAAAGACTATTTTAATATGATCTGTAAATGGCATGCACAGTTTTCTTTATTACATTTCTCTATTACATTTAAACTCTAAATTATAGGATATTTAAGATAATTAAAGTCAGTTTTCAATGAAAATGCATTTGTTTCTGCCATTACATTACAAATAAAACTATCCTTCATCAAACTAACAGGTACTTATTCACATGTAATGATCTAATTTTAATGCATTTTGGAAATATTACCTGTTATAGGGAAGGAAGATAAATTTAATTCTATAACTGTGATTTTCAATTCAATATCCTTTTGATATTATAACCAGAATCAGTCTTGCCAACACTTATATGCTTGGTAGAAAGACACATAACCCATTTAAAACCAAGAAAAGGTATTATTCTAAGACTTAGAGTGAGTCTATGTGTCCTCATCCCAACCTCATGTTCACATCATTTAGAATACTATTGAGTTAGTTTCTATTAAAAACATGTTGGGTGCAGAAATGAAGGAAACTAATATTCTTTATCTTATTTCTACACATCGACTACTAATTATAATTTTTAAATGCTAAAGGACTGTTAGATGTTACAAAATAGATGAAATAAATTAGATAAAATTAAAGATAATAGGAGGTAATGACTAGCACTCCCATATAGCCACAGTCTGACCTGGCTTTGCAAAGCAAGGAACTTTATTATGCATTGTGAGAGAAGGCACCAAAGGTCCCCAAATTTGAAATATATTGCTCTCAATATATCAGACACAGCCATCTACATTCATTCTTTGATTAAAGCAAAACATCTCAGATAAATTATAAAGAAAGCAATACCAAGCCTAGAAAGTCTTTCTCACTGTTTTGTATCATAATAGTCCCAAACTTTCAATACCATTCTATAAAAACTAAAGGTATATATGATACTAATTTAAGTTTCAGTGCTATCAAGCTGTCACCAACCACTGTAGCATGAGTTCTATCCCTGGCCAGGGAACCAACCTGTCTTGCCTGCTGCTCCCCTCAGCAGTGTATTTCAGTAGATCCTTCTGTTCTGCTCTCTACTCTGTCTCTGGTGAATCCTCTCACACCCCACCCCTGCATCTCTGGCCTATACTCCAGTTCTTATATGCATAAAAAAATAAAAAATAAATCTTAAAAAAAACTAATTCTTAACTTAAGTTCCATTCAATTTAAATGAAATACAAATCAAAAGAAAACAAAACAAAAAACTAAACTGAAGAACACAAGGTCCTTCCAACACTCACAATATCAAATGCATTTCAGAAACAATAAGTTGTAAATGAGAATTTATTGTTCTGTGTTAAGGAACAACTCTCTGAATACTGCTAATAATGTACTTGTATATACCTCATAGTAATGAGGTATATCCACTTTTTCAGCTCACATACACAATGATATTTTGCTATTTATAAGCTTATTTATTTAAAAATATATTACATGCTTAATATAGGTGGAGCACTATGAAAAAACAGTACATTTTCCCTAATGGGTTTCTGGTCTACTAATTCTAACCCAACAATTGTTTTATGTTCAGATTATTACAATATTTGAGTATTAATCACATCTTTAATATGGTATTAAAGAAAGAACAGCATTGCTGTTATTCATGGAAAGATTAAAAGAAGGAAGATAGAATGGTGGTTTTATACACCTATTTCCACATTTATAGACGGGCTTGAGTCATTTCCACTACATTAAATATCCATGTACCTCTAATCTAAATAACATTTTATAATATATATTTAGTAGAAAATTAAAGAGATAATAAAGAAAATGTTAAAAGCAACAAAGTATAATAGATTATTTGCAAAGCATAACAGTATTAAAACTGACTTACAACTTAGCAAGGTTGCAGGATATATGGTCACCAGCCAAAAGGGAAAACCATCTAGATATGTGTTAAATCTGGAATGGAGAAGAAAAATATATTATTGCTATATCTCTTCAATGGACTAATGCAACATATTTTTAAAAATGAGCTAATTATATATAAGAGAGCACGCATGAATCTCAAAATAATTATAAAACACATACAATTATGAAGTAATCCAGATCAAAAGAGTACATATAGTAAATTTCCTTTTGTCTATATTTTTAGAAAAATGCAAACCCATACCCAGTGACAAGAAGTTGATTGGTGGTTGTCTTGAAATGAGTGGAGTGTGAAGTAACACAGGGGGAATTGAGTAAACTTTTCATTTTGATGGATTTATTCACTATTTGGTTGCAGTAACAGTTTTCTATATGCATGCATATGCCAAACTTATCCAAGTATACGATGCAGTACATGTTATTTGTATTCCAATTATACCATAATGAAGATATTTTTAAAATGTGGCTGAGATTATTTCAAAATATTTTCCAGCTGTTAGAGAAAAAAAGGTGGAAATGAACAAATTGACATAAACACACACAGGTGATAGTTGTTAGCTGGAGAATTTCTGAGAGAGCAGTGTGAACACCACAGTGTGGTCTCCAAGGAAGGGGCAAATACCTGCCTGGGAGAGTTAAGGGAGGAATCCTTGACTGACTAATGAAAATTTATTATTATTTTGGTTTCACTTTCCAATCTATCACTTGAATCCTAAAAAAAAAAATATGGAAGGAGACAAGGCACAAATAAAAGCTTTGAAACATACTGAATTATTTTACATAAGGCAATGATTCTTAGTGAGGTCAGTCTTACCCTTAGGAACAGTTTTTGTAATCTAATGAGGAGAAGGATGCTTGGTTTTTATATTGACTTGGAAAGTGCAATTGAGATATAGTAGATAAGACTAGGGTCTCCAGGCACCTTGCAAAGATAGGAAAGTAAAATCAAACAGATAAAATCAAAGTTACTAATATGGCATTTTTTATTCCATCTATTTATCTCTGTGTATGTCTGGCTGTCTATCATCTATCTTCTATCTATCTATCTATCTATCTATCTATCTATCTATCTATCTATCATCTATCTATCTATCTATCTATCTATCTATCTATCTATCTATCTATCTATTTCCCTCTCTCTCTCTCTCTCTCTCTCTCTCTCTCTCTAATGTGATCTTAGGCACTTCTTTGTCTTCTAGATTCCTTACTTATAAACATATCCTACTTCACAGTGTTGCTTGGAAGATTAAATGAGGTGATAAGTAAGATTTTAGAAAAATAACATATTGTTCACTAAATTTTAGCTAAGATTGTCCCTCATGCAAAATTTGGTTTATCGAAGGGAAAATATGAAAGGGTAAATGATAGGCAGTCCCCACCATATAGCCACCTTTCCTTGTGAGATGGTATATAATTTATCACTTTCAAATAGTTATAACTTTAAAAAAATATTACTTTTTCTCTAAAAACAGAGGAAGGGAAATTAACCTACAATCATGCAAACAAGCAAACAAAAGTTATTCCACAAATGGGACTAAGTTAGAACTTTTACATCATCACAACCATAAATTAAAGCAAATCCTCTCTTATTTATGTCTATTGGAAAATAAAGAATTGTTTGCTAAAAATTCTATGCTGACATTGCATGAATGGTTAAGAGAAGAAGGGAGTTAATGTTTATCTGTAACATAAAAATAATCAAGTAGGGCCTCCCTGGTGGCACGGCAGGTTGAGCGCAGCACTGTGAAACTGTCCACAGCCTCTGCAGCG
Organism: Talpa europaea; assembly: GCF_964194135.1. Classification (NCBI taxonomy): domain Eukaryota; kingdom Metazoa; phylum Chordata; class Mammalia; order Eulipotyphla; family Talpidae; genus Talpa; species Talpa europaea. Next base: position 31,942,920 of record NC_140083.1, on the reverse strand, counting down.
AGGGTTCGATTCCCAGCTGGCCAGGGAGAGTCCCACAGGGCATGGCAGACCTCTCCTGTCTCGCCCGCTGCTCCCCTCAGCAGTGCTTTTGGTATGTCTGCCTGTTCTGTTCCCCACTCTGTCTCTGGTGAATTCTCTCACCCTCCCATGCCTCTGGCCTGTACCCCAGCTATTGTATAAATAAAAAATAAATCTTAAAAAAAATAATAAAATAAACAGCAGCCCTGTCCTGTTTTGCCCTCTGCTTCTCTTAGCGGTGTATGTCAATAAATTCACGTTTTCTGTTCTCCACTCTGTCTCTGGTGAATTCTTTTACCGCTTGCACCTCTGGCCTATATCCCAGTTCCTCCCCACAACAATTATCCTACGCTGTCATTACTTTAGTGTGTTTTTGAAAAATGATCAAGTAAGATAACTTACAGTTGGCAAAATATGCCTTGTTAGTTTTATGGTATAAAATAATAAGGAAGACTTTTATTAACTTCAAAATGACTTCTTCATATCAAGAAAACTATATAAAACATAAAGTAGATAACTCAAATCTTAGCAATAGTATTGAAAAAGTAAATATCTCATAAAACAAATAGCACCCTATTTGGAAATCCAAGCTGCTGATACCATTGATGCAAATTTAGGAAGCAAAACTAAAAATTATGTTTTTTTGGTTTCTTTTTTAATGTTGGTAAGACAGTCTATCTGCCGGTTGGAACCCAATAATATCAAACTAATACAGCTAAATGTTTAGATTTTCTAGAAGTCTTTAGTGGGACCTCCCTGGTGGTACAGGCAGTTGAGCTCAGTGCTGTGAGGCTGTCCGCAGCCTCTGCAGAGGGGCTCAATCCCGGCTGGCCTGGGAGATACACACATGGTGCAGCAGACCTCCCCTGTCTCACCCGCTGCTCACCTCAGCAGTGTATTTCAGTCAGTCTGCTTGTTCTGTTTCCCGCTCTGTCTCTGGTGGATCCTCTCACTCTCACATGCATTTGGCCTGTAGCCCAGTTCTTGTATGCATGAATAAATAAACCTTTTGAAAAAAAGGGGAAAAAAAGAAAAATCTTTATTGTATAAAGATAGTGGCTGAGCTCTTGAGTCAGGCATTGTAAATCACCATTTGGTTCATGCAATTCTATTAATTAATACCTATGGAATGCTATGGGTCTGTGCCTGATAGGAAGCATAAGAATTCTCAAGTTATTATGCTTATTTCAAAATGACTAAAGGATATTGCAAAATGGAGAATTGTGTTTACTTTTAAGATAGACCAAAAAAGCTACATAGACTGTAGAAATACTTCAAATAAGAGACTTTAACTCCAGGACAAAAGAGATTCATTCATCTGAATGATACTGGCAAGGGTATGGAAAATGGTCATTCTATACCTTGACATGATTTCTAATATGGCAATGTGCATTAATTAATGATTTATCATTTAATAAAGTTACTGCTACAAACACGCAAAGATTTTTAGCATACATACATACAGATAAACATATATAATTAAAACACATCCTTTCTAGAGAATGGTCAGTTCATTTAAAGTTATTTTTTTGAACAGAGTTAAATGCAATATAGTGAAAACTACTCTCTTTCAAGTGAATTAGTTTAAGAATATTATCTACCATTGTTGAATCGTTATGGCTTAGGCATTTAACCGTAAGTTAAGAGAATATCAAAACTAAATAGATGCTTAAACATTGATTGGAAATGTTGAAAACTTGTCAATTTTTTTTATTGGACCACAAATTATGTATTCACCAAATATTACCATCTATGGAGTAATGACTCATAACAGCTATCCATATAGGTCCAATTTAAACTACTGTACAGTTTGTGCTTATGTTAAAATTGTATATTTAACTAAAAAGAAAAGTAAAAGGAGGAAATTGAAGACAAAATAAGAATAAAATATACATGTAATATACTCAAATTCTTGATGAGTTATTTGAAAGCCCATTGAAATATACTTCCTACTTTTGTGAATATTGAAAATTTTCACAGCAAATTTAAAACATTATAGATGAACTTAAATAAGGTGAGTATCATAGCCTAAAAAGCTTTTAAGTGCAAAGAAGATTACAATTATGTCATTATCATACACTACAATTTTTCACTGCATACACATAATGTCTTTGCTTGGGATATTTTAGGTGACTCTTGTGGTCTAATTAAATACTTTCTGCTTAAATCGATGTATATATCTTCAAATTATGCTTCTAAAGAAGCAAAAAAAAAAAACCTCTCCATTAATTCTTGTTTTAGTATATAGGGGGATTGAAAGCATTTGCCAGTCTTTATTTTCAAATAATACTTTTCTACATTTTCTTATGCATTTTCTCAAGGTCATTATCAACAGTGAGTGATTTACTAGATGACAACATAAACTGATTAAGGTCTAATTTCCCTCAGTCTGAGATTCCATACTTTCATAAAGAAATATTTTTTACTAATTAATTTCTTGTTTTAAAATTTGGTTACAACATTTTTCTACTAAATTAACTAAAAAGTTAATATTTTCCTGTATAATTCTTATACTCAACTAGTCCTCTATTTTATTTCCTGAGTACTTTAATTCAATAAAGCATGATCCTGGAGAGTGTGAATAAACACTATGGCTTTAAGAGTAAGCATATTTTTTATGACATTTATGCCACTATCCTATTTTACTTAAAAACGGTCAATTGAAAAAATATTGACAGAAATTTGACCCAGTACTAATAATGACTAATCTTATCTGAAATGTCCTAGATAGATGCAGGTAAAAATTGATAGCCTTAGAAATTCACACATGCAAGCACACTTGTGTGCACACATACGCAATCACACACACATAGATAAGAAGCACATACCTAGGAACTCGGGGTTTGACTCAGTAAACAGACTAATTTGCATCACTAAGCAGATATTGAGGCAAAATCACAAATAATTTTTAGACTGACATTGATAATAAATATTCAGATGAGGGCCTCCCCGGTGGCGCAGCGGTTGAGCGCTGGGTTGCGAAGCTGCCCGCAGCCTCTGCAGCGCCGGTTCGATCCCCGGCTGCTCCCCGGCCACCGGAGGAGGGTCCCGTATGGCACGCAGACCTCTCCTGCCGCCCGCTGCTCCCCTTAGCAGTGAACTTCATCAGTCTGCTTGCTCTGCTCTCTGCTCTGACCCTGGTGAATTCTCTCACCCTCCTGTGCTTCTGACTGTACCCAGTGCTTGTATAAATAAATAAATAAATATTGTATAAATAAATGAAAATGAAATCTTTAAAAAATAAATAAATAAATAAATAAATAAATAAATATTCAGATGAAAAAGATCTGGATTAGGACCTCCCTGGTGGCCTAGGGGTTAAATCTCAGCATTATCACATATGGCACAGCAGACCTCTCCTGTCTCACCCGCTGCTCCCCTCAGCAGTGGATTTCAGTCGATCTGCCTATTCTGCTCCCCACTCTGTCTCTAGTGAATCCTCTCACCACCCATCCGCATCTCTGACCTAAACCACAGTTCTATGCAAAAAATAAATACAATTTAAAAAAGGAAACCAGCTGGATTAGAGAGTGGTAGAAAAAACTAGGGAAGCTTCAAAAATTTGTAGTTGTTTCTCCAACATTTCTGAGATCTAATATTAAAATGCACCACATTCCTCTCTGTGTATGAGGTACATCAGGCCTAAGTATATTTGGGTTTTCTTATCAAATCAGTATGACATAGGAATCTCTCTTTTCTAGCACAAATTATTTAATTTAATGATTCATGATAACTTCAGATCTTTTTCTATTATTTGATTAATACAGTATCATAGCAATAAGATGAAGGTGAAAATCATGATGGATATATCAGAATTTTATCATTTTGACTGTATTTGAAACCCAAATAAAATATGCTTAGTATGATCAGGCTCTCATTACCTGTATTATTTCCATCCTCCATGAAATATAATTGAAAGTTAGTATAGGTTATTATAAGATGAAAGCATGTCTTCATTTATCATTGTCTATCTTCTCCCTGTGCATAGATTTTTTCCTGAAATCTATCAGCTCTATATTAGAAGCTCTTCAACCAAGTTGAATTGAATAAATCATCTATAAAATTTGATGGAAAATGTCACAACTGAATTTTTGATCTAATATTGAAAAAAATGTAGGTTTTTAGCAGTAAATTATATTGGAAATGGCATCAGAATGGAAGTTTTCTAATATAGTTTTTTTGGTAAAACACATTTTAGGAAATGAAATAAATCAAACATTGAGACTATTCAGTAAGTATTTTAAAATAAATTTATATGAATAATTTTCAATTTAAGGAATGGAGAATAGTGCTGGATAAATGTGTGACAATACATTTCCAAGTTTCAGTCAATTCACCTGATGAAAATTTCTATTGGATACAGCAATCATTTCTCCTTCAAGTTTTGTTACCCATGGCTGATATTTCTAATTAATTATAGCATTTTCCCCTAAAAGTACATTTTAAACTTCAGAATCTTTTTTAATATAGTTCTTTTTTTTTTGCCAGTTATTGTGAAATTGAGAATTGGCATTAAACAGGAAAACCATTTGCCATGCTTAGCCTTATGCCAAAGAAATGCAAATGAGGAAATGAAAATGTAATATTCACATAAGCACAGAGGTCTTACAAGCTTGATTTTGCAATGGTGCAAATTCCAGGTCAGCATTCCAACTATAATTCTTACTACTTAAGGATATATAACAATGAGATGATTACTATTAGTAAACAGAAATATTACTATAAAATAGGAGAGCAGATATGATTTTATTTGGGCAGAACACACTGTTATTTTCTCACTGAGAAGAGAACTTTGGCAGAATACTTACTACACACCTATGTGTGAACACACACATACACATACACACAGAGTTCTTTATTATAGTCCACACTTCAGGGAGACCAAAACTGTGAACACATTTCCCTTCCCCAATAATATACCTGAGACCAAAGATCCATTTACATGATCTATAAAATACAGTGCATTTGGTTGAATAATATGAATCACCAGGCTAAACTAGTTCTATTGACTTGGAGGTTGCCGACATTACGGTTATTGAGTCACTTACCGGATTAAAAAAAAGAAAAAAAAATAGAAAGATAGTAATGCATTAAAGCAAGTGACACGTAGCTTCCAGATAGCCTCTCTGTTACTTTAAGAGAGCAATACTTCACCTCAACTCCACTTAACAAAGTGGTTCAGTAAAAAGAATAGTCTCAAGTATAGAACTGTGAAAAGTCACAAGGAATAAGAGAAGAGTATGACAAAGGTTTATAAGGAGAAACTGTAGAATAAATATCACATAATTTGAAGAACAGTGTTTTTTATTTTATTTATTTTTATTATTTTTTAATTTTATATATTTTTACATCATTTTTCACTTTTGCACAATGTATACATTTTCATCTTGGTTATAGTCCTCATACAATTCCCACCCCTGCCCCTTGTTTTGATCCTACTTCCTCTTCCCCCTCCCCCACCCCATAGTGTGTCTCTGGTTTATAGGGACTGGATCAAGAAGATGTGATACATACACACAATGGAATATTACTCAGCAATCAAAAAAGATAAACTCATGCAATTTGCAGCAACAATTCCAAATTGCAGCTGGAAAGGATCATGCTCAGCGAAATAAGCCAGAAAGAAAAAGAAAAATGCTGGATGGTCTCACTCATAGCAGGAATTTAGAGAACCCAAATAAGGGACCAGAAAAAAGACTAATTATAATAAAGAAAAAATCAAAATCAACAAGCAACTATAAACCAGAACAATATGTTTTAAGAGATAAATGAAAATGTATCAAAATAATGCTTGATGTTACATATATATTTTTCCTTGGAATATCAGAAAAGATTTATTGAAACAATTTCACAACCTTTTCTTTTGAAGCAATTATTTTTATATTTCACTTCTTTTTTGACCTGGTTATGTATTTGTTTTTGAGGTAACTTTGGTTTACAGCACTGTATAGGATGTAGAGGTACAGGTACAGGTGCGCACCTCCTCAGTTGTCTGTCCCCACACCCCAACAAGGCCCTCCCACATTCCTCCATCATAGTGCACTGAGTTCTCAACAATCTTTGTTCTTCACCGTCCATCCCCCCACAACCCCCAACTCCCACCCAGTATTCTCAATATCCTCAATTTCATAGTAGGGTTTTTTTCTGATTTTGTTTTATATGACTCAAACAAAAAAGTTTCTTTTTTTTTGCATCTTAATTATCTCTATTTGTTAAATATATTTTACATCATTTTTCATTTTTATGCAATGTATGCATTTTCATCTTGGTTGTAGTCCCCTTGATAGTCCCACTACCCATTAACCCGTGAACTATCACCATGGTCCCTTGTGCTCTTCCCACCCTTGTTTTGATCTTACACCCTTCTCCCCTACCCCTGCAGTATATCTCTGGTTTATAGTTGCCTGTTGATTTTGATTTTTACTTTATTATAATTAGTATTTTCCCTGATCCCTTATTTGCATCCTCTGCATTCCTGCTATAAGTGAGAACAACTGGTATTTTTATTTCTTTATATTCCACATATGAGTGAAACAATTCAACTCTTTGATTTTCCCTCACACAACCTATTTTCAAGAGTTTCCATGTAGAGTCTGTAGTGTTCCTTTTATCATACCCCCTTGCCCACCTGCCATTCCCACTGCAATAATCTTAATCAGACTTTTATTAATTATAGTTAATATTGATTATTAATTTTTCTGTGTGGAGTCACTGTAAAGATTCTATTCTCACAAGGCCTGTTGTTAGGCTGTTATTTATTGGAAGGGAGTGTCTGTCCAGAACTGCACTTAGATGTTTTATACACATTATTTTTCATTGTAACAACATTCCACAAGAAAAAATTTACCAGTCAGATTAAGACATAAGGAAATTGAGGCCAAATTTCTTCAATTTACATAGTTAGAGCTAAAGCACGGGCATACTCAATTCCAATTTTCTATGCTACATCTTTCTCTTTTTATCCTCTTTGATCATTTTACTTTCATATTCAAAATAACATACAAGCTCCTACTGCCTCACAAATTACATCCAAACTCATTAGCCTATTATTCTAATGTTCCTTGATTTGGTCTCAGTGTAACCATCTAACTTTATTTCTGTTCCTTGCATACACATTCAATTCAAATCAAACAGTCACTGTAATTCAACATACTCCACAGTGTCTTCTTCCATCTTGGTGTGCTCAGATCTAATTAATTGAGGTAAATTTTCTTAAGATTATCCCTATTAATTTCAGAGATTTTTTTTTCTTTAAAGGATCTTATTTCTACACTATAATCTTCACCAATGGTACTTATATAATTTTATATGTTTGGGTATTATTTACTACAGTAATGCTATGTTCTTCAAAATAGAAACCATAGCATGACATATTCCTTATTTTGTTAGTAATTCAAGTACAGATTTGGAACTCCATAGAGATTTCAATAGTGCCACAATTTTATTCCCACCAATAGTGCCCAGAGGTTTCAACTTCCCCTTAGCCTTGTCAACAGTTAATATTTTTATTTGTATTTTGATATTATAGCAATTGTAAGGTGATTTCTTAGAGTGATTTTGGTTTGCATTTCCTTGGTTAGTGATGGTGAGTATCCTTTCTCATGAGCCTGAGGGCCATTTGTAAGTTATATTTAGAGAAATGTATACTCAAATCTTTTGACCATTTTAAAATTCTAGTTATATGTTTGTGTGTGGTTTTTTTTTTTTTTTTTTGCTATTGAATTTTCGGAGTCCCAATATATTTTTGAAATTACTCCCTTATCAGATATATGGTTTGTAAATATTTTATTCCATTCCCTAAGTGGTATTTTTACTCCCTTTGTTGTTTCTTTTTCTGTTTAGAACCTTTTAGTTTGATATAGTTCTATTATCTATTTTTGATTTGTTGCCTATGCTTTTGGTGTCATATCTGAGATCAAAGTTGAGAGATTTTCCCCTACATATTCTTTTAGAAGTTTTTACACAGTTTCAGATTTTATATTCAAATATTTAGTTCATTTTGAGATATTTTTGTGTATGGTGAAAATAAAAGTTTAAATAACTATTTATATTTTAATTTTTATCAGCAGGTACTCCTTCAGCAACATCTTCTTTAGAGCAGGCTGGGTTTTGTTATTAGAGTATTTTCTTGTTTTTTTTTTTTATTGCTTTAGTTAATATGTATTCTAATTATGTCAGTTATAAATGTTTTCACCATTTTCCAAAACAGAAAATCTTGCAATTTGTTGAAATAACAGATGATTTAACTTATCTATGAAATACAGAGAATTTTTTTTAAAGAAAGTGATAAAACTAAGCCAAAACAAGCCCTAGAAAAATAATTGCAAAGTTGAGCCTACTAGAGGGAAAGAATGGACGGTGGAGGTGGGACAGTGGGAGATGGGTGCCCAATGGTCTATGTTAAAGGACTATCGGTGCTTTCTTTGGGGTATGTGGTGGCATACAGCTGAGGAGCATAGGGATTCCCCTAATCTTATAGAGTGTTGTAAAACAAGGTTGCTTCAGAAAGATAAATAAATAAATGGCAATATTATCTAATTCTACACTGCCTGCAAGCAATCCACTTTATATACCATGCAACAGACAAAATAGATTTCAGAGCAAAGACTATTACTGCTGATAAAGTGGTATAATTCATAAATGGTAAAATGTAACATTCATCAAGAAGACAGAACAATCCTAAATAATTATGCACCTGAGAATAAAACATTAGATTACATAAGAGTAGAAACTGTGCAAACATAAGGAGAAAACATTAATCCACAAGCATAACTGTCTAAAACAGCAAGATTCCCAGGGCTTCCCCTGGTGGTGCAGTGGTTGAGCGCTGGGCTGAGAAGCTGCCCACAACTCTGCAGCTCCAGTTCAATCCCCGGCTGCCTGCGAGGGTCCCACATGGCTCTCAGACCTCTCCTGCCCCACCCACCGCTCCCCTCAGCAGTGTAATTTCATCAGTCTGCCTGCTCTGTTCCCTGCTCTGGCTCTGGTGAATTCTATCACCCCCCCATGCTTCTGACTATACCCAGTGCTTGCATAAATAAATAAAAATAAATAAATAAATAAACAAACAAACAAATAAATAAATAAAAACAAGATTCCCCGATGTCTGTTTGTCTGTTTTCTGTCTTTTCCCTTCAATTAGTCCTGATTCCAGCTCATGTGATTACAATTCTCAGACCTCCATGATTAATTCTGAGACTTATACTTGAAGCTGTGACTGGTGCTTGATCAGAAATTTTAAGACTGTGTCCGATAGCAGTCTTTGCTGTTTAGAATAACATTTATGTGAATGTGTGAATCTAACACTTACATTTTTCATTAATCTCCTGCCACTTCTTATTGAGTGCTGCTTATTGGAGACTTAAATTCTGTTTGCTAATGTGCCTGGATTTACCCGATTAATCATGAGTGGAAGAGTCACTATGTGTGTCTCCTCTTGTGCAGTGTTCCGTGGACAGCATGTCCTAGATTGTGGCAGTGTCTTCAAACGAGGGTCTGAAATAAAGAGGTGAGCAAATAGCACCACAATGGTAGCACAATGGACACTGATTGGTGGTTTTAAGTCTCTTGTTTGTCACTTCAGCATTAATGTGACTATGTCATCAGACACAGTGCCTGTATTGCATATGAGAAGTTTAAATGTTATTGCTTTCAGAGAAAAGAATGCAATTAACTAGATTATAACATTCTTTGCTTCAAGTGTTGTAAAGATAACTGATGTTAATGAGGATCAAAATAGTCATTCCTCAGTGATCATCAGGAGTCGAATTCTGGTCATCCCATGCTACTAATATTAATGTAGAAAAGTGAAGCCGATGAACCTATTAAACATATTGAAACAGCAATAGTTTCTAAATAGATGAGTAACATTATGTGCTAATTCATCAAGACTCTCATTCTGGTAAGTTTAATTAAGCATTCTTTCACTTAAAATATACACAATTCCACTTACTCTTGCAATTTCTGATGCACAATGCAAATTAACTTTCAACGAAACAAGAGCTAATAAGTTACTTCTCTAAGTATTTGCTTTCATATCAATAGATGTTTTAGTTTCGAAACGTCCATTGTACTTAAAAAAATATCATTCATGATTAGAGAATGCTTACAGTTTTTAAAATTCTCAATTGTTCCCCAAATCACAATTCAAGTTGTCTTTTCAAAATACAAAAGAAAATGAATAAAAGCTGTGAAGTTCATATACAAATGGAAATAATGGCAGAGACAGAAGAGAGCATGAAGTAGAAAAACAAAAATAATGTAAAAGCAATAAAGTGTGGGAATTGAGTAAATGAAACTACTTTCATTGCAGAATGCCTGGTAAATGGCTTATTTGTAAAATATGTGTTGAAGGACTATTTGGATTACATTTACAGTTTATTCCCCCTTCCATCTTTAAACACTGCACTGATGGTAGTTCAGGCAGAGTGCCCAGAACTTTTCTGGAAAAGAAGGGATTTTCTACAAGTATGATTTTTTAAATAGAAATTTATGTCTACTGTTAGGTACTCTTTATACTATTAAAAAGAAATTTTTTGTTTATGTATGTATTTTTTCAATTAGACCAAAACAGGAGCTGTTTTATATATTTGCTGATATTCTCAGAATTTAGCACAGTATGTATGTAGCAAGGTAGCTGTTTACTAAGAATGTCAAGATTTCTCTGCTTTTCTGGACATCAAAGGTATAGGTTCATGTGAATTTGCTTCACTTTTCACAGCATTGGATGAGTTAGAAATGGTAAAGAAGTAGAGTTCAAACTCTTTAAGTATACCTCTATAACTACTTTTAGGTTTTCAATATAATAATAAAAAAATTCAAACTTTTTTGCATGAGCTGCTTTCCCACTTATTGGTATATGTGTTTAACTTGTCACTAGCATATCCTATTTTTCAACTTATTATTCCATAAATCAGGATCAAATTTTGAATACAAAATTGATTGAGTTTTTAACAAGCCATTGCATTAAGGTACAATTACATCTTCTGTGGTAATTTTCTTACTTGCTAATTTCTCTTGGAGAGATTAAAACCCCCTTTCTTTTCATACTGAATGTAATTTTGCAGGGATATATATGAAATATATGTATATATATATATATATATATATATCAGAAATTTCCTGGTCTTCCTATAACTAAAGCATAAAGCATTGACATCTAAAATTGACAGTTACAATTAGAGACAAATACTTAAGTATCAGCATAGTTAAGTAAATACAAACTGGAAAGGTAAATGGACTATCCGAAGTGTGAGCAAAAAGACATGGTATATAAGAATTATGAGGAGGATAATTTTCAAGCACAGCTGAATACAGAATTGATGACTTTGGATATTGTGAAAAACAAAATGACTTCTTTTGAGAATTGTGGAAGCAACTGGACATAGTGTTGTTTAAAGAATTTTCATGATATGCTTCATAATAAATGTGCAAGTAGAATTCTAAATAAAGCTGAGAGTTAGGAAAGAAGAAATATTCTTGAAGTGATCCCATGTGAGCGGAACTTGAGTAATAGCAGAATATTCAATACAGCTTTCTTATGGGATGGTAGCTTTTTAAAAGATTTGAGAACATAAGTCTTAGGGAAAACTTGGGGCATATGCAAAGACTGCAGAGTCTCTCCAGATCCTTAACAATTCTGGTAGCATAGTAGATTATATCAAGTGAGCAAAATGGAGGAGTAAAGTCTTCCTATTTTTGAAGGATTTACTAAATATATGTATGTGTGCGTGTGTCACCACTGCACATATGGATGTTTTTAAATGTGCAAGTTCACATACCTGCATATGTATATACACATATATATGTGTATGTATATATATATAGATGTCAAAGTGCACAAAATATGAATGTTTATGAATTGTAAGCTAACTAAACATCATGAAAAATAAAAGAGAAAAGCAACATATGAGTCCTATGACATGGTTCTATTTTGATTCCTTTACCCTATTCAAATATCCTTTTCCAAGAGGCATTTTCAATTATTTAAAAATAGCAGCTTCATTAAAGATTTTTCTCACCCATTGAGATATCCAAACTAAACATAAAATTTCAAATTTAAATTAGCTACAATGTCTTAACTCTCTTTTAATTCATTCAAGTTTTTCCTTATCTTTGTAGTGATGCATTCTGATGTCTTTCTGCTGCACATATTTCTAAAATTACAATTTACTAAAAGCTTAAAAATCTGGCATTTTTAGCATTTAGCATTTTAGAACCCCTGATAAAATATTTCAAACTGATTTTGAACATTATGGAGAAACAATTGAAAGGACATATTGTGAAAAAAATATTATTTTAGGGCACAATTTGGTTTTAAATATATCTTTTGGAAGATTGCAACATTTCTAAAATATAATTAATGATGACAATAATACAAAGTATTACTGCTATGCTGAAGTACTGTTTAAAATTTTTGGGCCTCCCCTGGTGGAGCAGCTGTTGCCCGCTGGGCTGCTAGGCTGCAGCACCCATTCGATCCCCGGCTGCTGGCGAGGGTCCCACATGGCTCACAGACCTCTCCTGCTGTGCCCCCTGCTCCCCTCAGCAGTGTATTTCATCAATCTGCCTGTTCTGTTCTCCGGTCTGGCTCTGGTGAATTCTCAGCAATTTTATCTCAGCAATTTTATCAGTATTTAAGTACAATTATAGTTAGTATTTAGATTTCAAAATATAACATTTTGGATATAATTATAAGTTTGAGTTTGTTCTACAACCTATTGCAAATTATTACCCATCCTTGTATTCTTAAATTTCTTTAAAAAACATATGACCCCATCATATTCTTTAATTTTTATGTAATAAGTAACACCTTCATCATTGATGTTTTTAAACTTAAAACACAATTTCTAGTAATCCCTGCTGCTCCATCTTTAACAAAGATTTTTCAAAAACTTGATTTTTGATTTTATGAATTCAATACAAAAATCAAACACTAATAACTAATGTAACTGATTTTTTTCTGGAGTATCTGTTACCAACGTAAAAATGATCATTTAACTGCTTGCAAATTCTTCTTTTGTACAAGAAACCAACACATTAGTAATCATTGTTTCATATTTATATGTGCAGAGGAAATCTGGAAATGGATGAACACTAATCAGCTTCTGTCTATGATTTTAATTAATTTGTTAGTTTTGTTTAGATTTTAGCTTTTATTTATTGACTTTTTATTATTGAGGTAATATTGATTTATAACACTATATGAATTAGGGGGTAGGGTCACACCTCTTCAGATATATGTCACCACACTACCCTCACCACCAAAACATCCGTATTGGGCCCGCTCACTACTTTGTTAATCAACTCCATCCTCCTCTTCCAGTAGGCTGAGCTATGAAGTCATATTTCTAAGGTTAGTTTTGGTTTAGATTTTTGTTTTGTTTTTCAGGTTAGCTTTTTACCCTTTGTTTCTCTATAGTCCACATGTAAATTAAACCATCTGGTGTTTCTTTCCCCTTCTGACTTATTTCACTTTGCATCATCCCTTGCAGATCCAGCCATGTGACAAGTGGCAAGATTTCATCTTTCTTTTTTTTTTTTTAAATTTCTGATTAGTATTTCATCCTGTATATGTACCACATATTTTTGACTCACTGATCTGTCATAGGGCAATTTAGATTGGTGGTCAAGGGAGGTGGATAAATGGGTGAAGGTGATCAAAAGGTAAAGACTTCCAGCTGCAAAATAAATTAGGTAAGGAGATGCAGTATGCAGCATGGAGACTGATATATGTCACCACACTACCCTCACCACCAAAACATCCATATTGGGCCCGCTCACTACTTTGTTAATCAACTCCATCCTCCTCTTCCAGTAGGCTGAGCTATGAAGTCATATTTCTAAGGTTAGTTTTGGTTTAGATTTTTGTTTTGTTTTTCAGGTTAGCTTTTTACCCTTTGTTTCTCTATAGTCCACATGTAAATTAAACCATCTGGTGTTTCTTTCCCCTTCTGACTTATTTCACTTTGCATCATCCCTTGCAGATCCAGCCATGTGACAAGTGGCAAGATTTCATCTTTCTTTTTTTTTTTTAAATTTCTGATTAGTATTTCATCCTGTATATGTACCACATATTTTTGACTCACTGATCTGTCATAGGGCAATTTAGATTGGTGGTCAAGGGAGGTGGATAAATGGGTGAAGGTGATCAAAAGGTAAAGACTTCCAGCTGCAAAATAAATTAGGTAAGGAGATGCAGTATGCAGCATGGAGACTGAACCAATAATCTGACAGTGCAGACTTGAAAACTGCTAAGAAAGATAGTAAATAGACTTATAAGAATCATTTCATAATGTACACAAATATCAAATCATGTGTACCTAAGACAAAAATAATGTAGTATGTCAATTATGTAGAACGAAGGGTGGGAATGGGGAAAGAGGAGCGAGAGAGATTTTTATTATTATATTTAAAGTTTCTATGAAAAACACATGCCTTTGCATGTATGTGGACCAATCTTTTTCTCTTCTTATTTTGGAGTCACACTATGAGGTCTTGCTGGATCTGAATAGATTGGTGGGCTGACGAAGAACAGGTAGATACCACAACAGGTGCTCAGCAAGGGGTAGAATGCTGAAGATTGTTCTGTGTAGGAAGGGGTTGAAAAACTCCTTGTGTGCTTGAAAAACTCTACATAAATTGTCTAGGCAAAGGTGTTTGTTAGGGAAAATATTGTATTGTTGTATACAATATTGTTGTATCTGGGAAAGTACTGAGTAAACAGAGTTGTGTTTTTAATTGGTCTGGTGGTCTTTCAGATCTAACCAAGTGAAAACTGTTCACTACTCATGTATCTCCTGGTTTGTAAGCAGAGTCATTACTGAGGCTGGAGTAGGTACAGGCAAAGTCCCGCAATGTGCCTACACAGAGTAGGCACAGGCAAAGTCCCGCAATGTGACTACTGAAAAGATTACTTTTTTTAAACAAATGGAAAATTCATGAAAAAGATAATAAGACCTTGAGACTACATTCTAATTAAAAAGATGAACTGATCATCATTGAGGAAGCTTTTAATGATATGTTCTCAGTATGGACCTGAACCTGGAAAATGTAATAAAGCAAGAAATTAGGCTCTGTTGGAGTAACAACTATGTATTTAGAAAACTGATCTGGATCTAGAAAAAAGCAATGTGATGATGAACTTGTGATTTTGCTATCTTCACTCAACAAATGGACGTAAATCGTTGCAATTGGCCTTTTCTGAGCTCTGCTACTACAGTCAGCAAATTTTGAAATGAGAAGACAAAGACTTGGTAAAATCTACAACTCACATTTCTCATACAGCTTTGGGACTTTTGCATTTATGAGTCTTACCTTTGTCTTTGGTCACAGAGACTGTGATTCAAAAGCAACTCATTTCTTTCTTTTTATCTAGCTAGCTAGCTATCTAGCTATCTAGCTAACATCAATATCTATCTTCTCTCACTTAAGACTTTAAACAAATTTGCACTGAGTTGTTCTTTGATAACTAACATGTAGGCATGATATCATTCAGCCTAACTTGTCTGGGTTAAGTTTTCCTGGCTTATTTGGTAACAGATTTATTTATTTTTTTAAAGATTTATTTTATTTATACAACATCTGGGGTGCAGGCCAGAGGTGCAGGATGGTAAGAGAATTCGCTAGAGACAGAGTAGGCAGAAGAACAGGCACTGCTCAGGGGAGCAGCAGGTGAGACAGAAAAGGTCTGTGGTGCCATGTGGGTATCTCCCTGGCCGGCCAGGAATCAAACCCATGCTGCAGACTGTGGACAACTGTGACACCAGGGAGGCCCATTTGGTAATAGATTTAGATTAATGTTCAGTATGTCTTTGAGATTTTGTTTTTTTTTTTTCTAAGTATAGATCAGAATTGTCCTAGGGAAACCAGAACCCATGGTCACCTTAGAGTTAGCACCATGAGTTTTTCCTACTCAGTTCATCTTAATTAAATTACATTTGTCTGACAGTGTCAAAACACTCAGTTGATGAAGATTTTGGACCAACTGATGTGCTCAAAACATTCACATTTCTAGGGTGCAATGAATTTTATGTTTGAATTTTTTTTTGAGAATGACTATATATAAAAAAATACCTATGCCCTTGTTTATGTTGAAGGGAAATGAGAAAAAGTTTACACAAAACAGTGATCGAAGCAACTTTAGTTCTCCTCTCAAAGTTTCTTTCCTTCCACATTATTTTGTATCAATGATTTAAATTTTAGGTTCCACTTCATTCTTAATTTACTTATCTGCTCTGCCTTCATTTTAGCCTACTAGCTTTCACTCAATTAGCAGAGGGAACAAAGCTTAGACCTTTATTCAGCTGATCAAGGGATTCTCTATACTCTTTAATAGCAAGTGTGTCTTCATTAGTATTTATTTCTAGCATGGGAGATACAAAATCTATATAGTTGCTAGAAAGCAAGATATTGCCAGAATTAAGTGTCTGGAATACCGGTGTTGAATGGCATAAACAGCAAGTGTAAAATAATACTATTTAAGGTCACTGGTAGAATGAAAACAACTATTTAGGCCAATGTCAGCGAAAAAACTCTTAATGAAGTTTTTCGTAATAATGCTGATGATCAGTGCCTACCAATCTCTCCAGGGAAAAAGTGGAAACTAATATTTACAAATTCTGTAGCTTAACTAGATAAAGGATAAAATACTAGTCAACATCTTTTTGGGAATAATTTGCAATGGCAAATAGATAAAATAGTCTAAAATTAATAATGGAAAATAAATGTATGATAATGTGTGCTATAATTTTATATATAAAATATAAATTCCAAATACATACTAGATAGTAAAAAATACCCACCTAAAATTACTTCACTAATCATATTTGAATGAAAAACTCAGCCTTTTGTTGTCTTTTTTTGGTTCCCTATTTAATAGCTTTAGTTAGCATAAATATTTTCACTTATCTAATCACTATTAGTTTTTATATTCTAATTATGGAGATATCAAATGCTGGAAAACCACCTCATTTACTTGAATGGGGCATGGAGCTCAGGATTCAAGTCACTTAAAAATGTACCATGAGTCAATCATTTCAGTCACATGAAAAGTAGCATCATCTACCAATTATTTTTTAAGACAGACACTGTTAAATAAATGATGACAAAATTTCCAGCAATTTGTTGATTTTAGCAGAAGCACGTTAACTGCATATTTTAACTGTGGAAAATAAGAAATACTCAGGGTCATGATATAAAATGAAAGTATTTTCTTCCCAGAGAAAAGTCTTTTTGAGAAGCAAGGCTAGAGTTAGGCATGAACAGAGCAACATATAATTTCACAGAATTCTATTATTCCTTTGTCACTTAGGGGAAAATATAGTAGAAATGGTTTCCTGCCAAATAGAGAACATATGCATCACAGGATTTTGTTTTGAAAAATATCTTTCATCAGCTTGAGACCAATGTTCCTAAGAAACATTCATGGCAAATGTGTTGTCAGAGTTTGTCCCTTCAACCTGAGTGTCTACTAGGGAGGTGAAAACTGAAAAACAGACAGAAAACATGTGAACCTGGCTTTTATTTTGTAAGATAATGTATCATGGAAGAGTTTGCATCATTTCAGTAGGTATTATGCTTTCTTAAAAAATTAGTTAAGAAATGTTATTTCAGCATTTTATGTAATCTTTCATTAAGGGTTTCTTTCAGTAAAGTATGTCTGAAAGATAATTGAGTGAAAGTGAGCTTACAGCTCAAAACATAGTTAAGAGGAAGCAAATATTGTTTAAAAATGAGCAATGATGTAAAAATAAATAAATAAATAATAAATAAATAAATGCCTCCCCCCCAAAATAGCTAAAATCAATAACTGGATAAGCTTTTCATCTAAATTGAGATTAGCCAGTGAATGACATCATGTTAACCAGGGCAAATCACATACTTGGAACTGTCTCATTTTCTTGAACATGCTTCATATACACAAGTAAAACAAATTTATCCTGAGCATGAAAAAAAGCATTAATATGGTGTGTCTGTCATTTTTGCGTAAATACAGGATTGGTGGAAAACTCAAAGGTAATTGGGCCAATGTTGTTGACTTCCTAATAACTATATTTATTGGACATAAATGTAAACATCCAACCAGTATATGCCAGCAAAATGTTTTGCAATTATAAGGCTGATGCCACTGAAGATTATATGTATAACAATTATAAATTACAGAAAACTGTATTTATAAAGTCTGTTAACAGAAGACATTTGTTTGAGACTGCTTTTTGTTTCAAAAGCATTGAATAATCCCTGCTAAGAAGTTATTTTCATAGTAGAACTTCCTATTTGATGCAGTCAGTTTAGCATTTTCCCTTGAGCACGTACAATATTCCTCAGGTTTTTGTTATTGAAGTTAGTGTCCACAGGGTGAGATATAGTTCCGTAATGCAGGATTCATAGCACATGCAGTTTTAGAATATGTTGAGCCCTTTCTTCCCCCTCATACTTTTACATTTGGTAGTGACTTATGTAAACTAAATGTGGATAATGCTTGAACTATAATCACCATGATTATTAAAATCATTGGATCTGTATGGAAAATATACTAAGCATCTGTTAATCTGTATCTTCATGGAAATAGAAAAAAAAAAGTGACTACCCATCATTTTGCTCTGGAATGTGTAAATTTTAAGAATTCTTCAATCTTTAAAGAATCAGCAGTTCCCAAAGGTCAGTTCTGACATAAACATAAGATATATTTAGATCAAGCTATGGAGCTGGTAATATGCTCTGCAACACCTTAATCCCTTTACACATTCAAAACCTGCAATCACACAGGGTAGGATTTACTTGACTTTCACTTTACACTTAGCTTTCCCATTCAGTAGCATTAAGGTGAAACTCCCAGAAGATAAGAACAAGCTCAGATGAGCTCATCTAAATGCAACCCAGTCTTTCAGGTTTAGATACTAGCCACTGCCAAGATAATTTATGGTTTTCAAATATGTTAGCATTGGTAACCAACCAGGCCCTAGCAACTGTGTTAAGTCATGAGTTGACACAAGTGCACAGTCATTTGCACTCTCCTGAAAAAGGAGAGTCATAAAGAACTTTAATAATGTAAGCTTTATTTGAACTTTGCCATCACCCTAGTTTACAGAAGTTAATTCCTACCCTCAGTTTCAAAAGACAAAGATTAATTGACCCTCCTTATCTGAGTGTTCTTCGATTAAAAATGTTCTTTTCTCACCTATATCTTCCATCATAGATGGTGGTCGCTCAATAAAAAGATGTGGCCTGAACCAATGCTTCCATTTTTCAGAAGAGCAATATGTGACTACAGGTTACTGCTTTTGCAAAGCTATTACTTTTGCTGTCAACATGACTGCTGCCCTAAGATGTCTCATTAGGAGGAATAAATTGGAGCAAACAAACACAACATTTGACCAAACACCCTCCTCTCAAAAAATATCTGCTGTAGTGATAAAAAAATAAATAAATAAAAAGCTTCAGTTATCAGACATTTTAAAGGAAACTGGAAAATAGGAGTTAACCCTAAGTATGAAATGAGTGTTGGATAAGACCAGAAGGAAAGTAATAAGATACTCAGCTACTTTGAAAAAAATGAGGAACTATTCTATTATGTAATCCTTTACAACACAAAAGTATAAAGAAAACTATTCAAAGATATAAAGTGTAACCAAAATTTTCACATCTAAGAAAAGCAATTGATTTGTTTATGAAAACTAGCTAAACATATAATTTGCCTGTGTGACAGACTCTTTTAAATTCCAGATCCTGAGGGAACATAGATAAAAGCTTGAATTGAGCCAACACTGAAGTTTTGGCTTGTGCTGTCATTTATAATTAGTACTTTTAAGTTTTGGTTTGATTTCTTATTGAGGAATGATCAAATCTCTTTTAAAAAAAAATGCAGCCAAAGAGAATGATTAATTTGTATAAAATATTCAGTGGATGAAAACTGTCCAAGAAGCTCTGTCTTAAGTTTACCTTATCAACAATAGCATTAATTCCTTGCATAATGAGCCAACAATCAACTGTGTCTCACATAGTTTATAGATGACAGATTTTTGATGTTTAAAGTATCATCTGCACAAGTAATTTTATATCACATTTGCCTGTCATGGAGACTATCATACTTCTTCAGTATTTCCAGGGAAAAAATTTATTCTGTAAAATTCTACCTTTTTTTTATTTTAAAGATTTTTTTTATTTATTTATACAAGCACTGGGTACAGTCAGAAGAGCGAGAGGGTGAGAGAATTCACCAGAGCCAGAGTGGGGAACAGAACAGGCAGACTGACGAAATACACTGCTGAGGGGAGCAGCAGGCGAGACAGGAGAGGTCTGTCGTGCCATGTGGGACCCTCCCCAGTGGCCACCGGGGATTGAACTGGTGCTGCGGAAGCTGCGGGCAGCTTCGCAGCAGCCCAGCACTCAACAGCTGCGCCACCAGGAGAGGCCCAAAATTCTACCTGTTGATCAATGCATAAGTGTTACTGGTTGTCCCTTAATTCCTCCCTCCACCCCCAAATTAAGTCCTAGTCCCTTTACTTTAAAATGTAATTTATTTGATAATATCATTATTGTAGATAGAAGTACTTAAGATAAGGTGCTACTGTAGTAGAATATATGGCAGTCATTACAATTGATGTCCATATAAGAACGTGGCTATTTGTAAACACAGAGAACAGGGAGGACACTATGTGAAGATGGAGACAGAGATAGGAAGTGAGCACTTATATAGAGGGGCATAACTGCGATACAGAAAAATATCAAACAAATTCATTCAAAGCCCATTCATGATGAAACTTTTGCAAACTTAGAACAGATTTCTGTACTTTGAAAAGAAATACCTATGGAAGCCTAAAGTAAACATCATAATTAATGATGAAATATTCAGGACTTTCTATATGAGTGCCAAAATAAAAGAAAGACAACTATTATCACCTGTAGGTAATGAATATATTGACCATTTTACTGGAGGTTTTTGTCAGTACAATAAAAATAATAAATAAATAATATAAGAATAGGAAAGCAAGAAAAACTACATTAGTGTCATTTTTAGTATTAATAAATATATTGAATTTTTTTCTCATTAGAGTTAACAAAATAATCGATCAGATTTGTATATACCAAGAAAAAAATGGAACATAAAATTTAGAAAATAACTGCGAGAAAGTAATTTAATAAAAACGAAGTTAGGAAGATGTTGGCATCTAAATATAAAGGATTAGAATTAAAAAGTAAATTTAACAAGCTTTCTGGATGAAGGTCAATGCATAAGAATCAGTCATATTTCTATAGACCAGCAAGGATCATCTTGAAAATAAAAAAATTCAAAATTCATTATGAAAAAGCAAACATTAAAGCTTCAGAAAGATTTTAAACAGAGGAACTGAAAGCTTGTAAAGTATAACTTTTGTTGAATTTCTTGAAACCCAGTAGACATTTCTTAACATTAACCTGAATGAGAGATCACTGTTTTCAAGAATAAATAATTTATCTTTAGATACTGTCAGACCTTGACTTTCCAACGTTTTCAGCTTCAATTCATTCTCTTAATAGCATTTTAAAGCAATCAGTTATCCAGATATGTGTAGCAATATTAACTACTATGAACTGAGTGAGCAATGTCTTTGCTTCTCCATAATTACATATCAGATGTCTGAATTCCAGAAGCAAGATTTCAGCTTCAAATAACCTAATGAAATGTTGAGTAGATAGATGTATTTGCCATTGGGGTGTACATTTCTTGCTCTTTTTCTCCAGGAGATTTATTTCATTTTACAAATGATCTCAGGAAAAAGGAAGAATAGAAACTGGTGGATACTAGCGCAATAAAATTGATCAAATATTAGGCAAATGATTGCAACATAAGAATATAATTCTAACAATATTGTTGTTCCATTTCTCACTATATTTATCAAAAGTATATGACAATATTGATTTCCTTATTAGACACATCAAAACTGATTGGGGAATATAAAAGAGAAAAAAATACACCTTGCAAGTACCCACTGGATCATGAAGCAGGTTAAAAGATTCAAATCCTTTGTGAGTTTGGATCTAACATCAAAATGACTAAGGATCGGGCCTCCCCTGATGGCTCAGGCAGTTGGGGGACACGCTGTGAGGATGTCAGCAGCCTCTGCAGCACGGGTTCGATTCCGGCCAGCCGGCGAGGGTCCCACATGGCACAGCAGACCTCTCCTGTCTCGCCCGCTGCTCCCCTCAGCAGTGCATTTCATTAGTCTGCCTGTTCTGTTCCCCACTCTGTCTCTGGTGAATCCTCTCACGCTCCTGCACATCTGGCCTGTACCCTGGTTCTTGTATAAAATAAATAAATAAATCTTAAAAAAAAAAAAAGGCTGAGGGTCCTAAAATGTGCCTTCTTTAACCTGACACGGTTCCTCCCATGGCAGTTTCCCTTGGCTGTGCTAATTTGTATTGGGCCATTCATTCAAATATTTTAGTATAAATTATCTATTATTCTTTAGCAAATGGAATTTTGAAGGACCATTGAAAATATTTGGTTTAAATGAGTAACAATGCTTCTTTTTTGAATGTTTGGGTAAGTACTAGAGAAGCAGCTGTATGACAAAAAAACCAAGTACACTGCTATTGTGTTAATATTAGGGCTCGTATTCACTAAACTTTCGGATTGTGATCTCTGCTTATTTTCTTATGACTAAAAGCAGTGGGGCTGCCTAATTCTCTCCAATAGTCTGCCAATATATATTCCTTACCTTTGCCTTTGAGACTCCAATATTTAAAACCTAGTCATCAGTTTGTCATTTCAAGCCCAAGGATAGTTATAGCTGGGATATTCAGGGAAAATATCCTGCTTTATCAAAGAACATATTTGACTCCCATATTCCAACTTAGTTCTATGAGTCTGACTTAGTTAAGCCCAAATACGACAACATGTTAGACTCCAAGAATGTGACCCAGTGTAGACAGTAACATACTGACCTAGTTAGAACATAGGTTTTGTCACAATCTCAGATAAAAAGTGTGTGCATTTTATTGATACTTCCAGAGTGATTCTGACCTCACACATTCATGTGGGTAAATGCTGGACTGGTAAGACTTTATATCTCCTAAACTGTTCCAAAAGACAAATTTTCAGGGGCCCTTGAATGTAAATCCATGTCTCAGAATTTAAAAGAAAAAAATTTCTCTAACAAATTTAGAAAACCTAAATGAGGGATCAGGAAAAAGACTAATTATAATAAAATAAAAATCAACAAGCAACTATAAACCAAAGATACACTATGTGGGAAGCAGTGGGGAGAAGGGGGTAGGATCAAAACAGGGGTGGTGGGAATTGCACGGGGTTTATAGCCAAGATGACAATGCATACATTGTGCAAAAATGAAAAATGATGTAAAAAACATATAAAAAATATTTCTCCAACATTGCTAAAGATGCAATCAATTACATTACTAAGCACAACTAAATTCTCATTCTGTAGCATCTATTTTCAGATTAATTAAATTGTCAGCCTATGTCAAGATAACTACAGGTATATTTGTTTTACATTTCTGTAACAGAAGGGCCTACTATGGTGCTTCAGAACTTACCTTTTGTTTACACTATTGAGTTGCAAACCCTGCTTTTTGTAAAAGAAATGATCATAGTAATAACTTTTAAACTTAATCTTCCCTAAATGTATCAGAAGGGATGGACGTTCTCAAAGCACATCTTTTTTAATGTATCAGAATCCACTATTTTCTGAACTTCACTATTACCTCCGAAGGCTATTTTTTTCTTTAGGTTTTAGAATAATCATAAAATTTTAAAAAACATAAACAATAAGAAAGTAAAATGAAGGCTATTTGTTTCTTCCAGTTTTCAGTAATAGCATTCAGTAGCAGTACATCACTCACTAAGTTTTCTCCGCTAAAAAGATGAAAGACAGTCAAATTTAATTGTTCTTTACTTATCCATGTGTTGTGCCTTAATTGATCACTCAACATAATGTACTTCACAAAGGAAATGGAGTTTATAAATTATGTATCAATCAGAATCTATCTTTGTTCAGTTATCTACTTCAGTCTTTTCTGCTCTTTTAAGTTTGAATCTTTCAAAAAACATAACCAAGGTTTGGCATTTTTGTTCAAACTGGCTATTTAAATTCATTGATATATCTGGTGATCACTGATACATTTGCTATTAATTCTGCCATGATTTTTACATTTATTATGTATCCCGTTTTCTTTTCAAAATTTTGAAAGATTAATTATTTTTTTTTTATAAATTTTATTGTTATATTCCCCATACAATTGCAGCCCCCCATTCTGACCCCAATCCCTCCCCTCCCGCCCCCGCCCCCCTAAAAGTGTCTCTGGTTCATAGTTTTTTGTTGATTTTGATTTTCACTTTCTTATAGTTATTCATTTTCCTGGTCCCTTATTTAAGTTTTCTAGATTCCTGCTATGAGTGAGACCATCCGGTATTTTTCTTTTTCTTTTTGGCTTATTTCGCTGAGCATGATCCCTTCCAGCGCCATCCATGTTGCAGCAAATTGCATGTGTTTATCTTTTTTGAATGCTGAGTAATATTCCATGGTATATATGTACCACATCTTCTTGATCCAGTCATCTATTTTTGGGCATTTGGGTTGTTTCCAAAGAAGATTAATTATTTTAATTGACGCTTTAATCTTTAGAAATATTTTCTATTTTAAAAATGATTAAGTTTAAACTCAGCAAGATACATCTATTTTTTATCATCCTTTCTCTATTATATTGGAGTCACATATGCTCAATATTGGAAGAAATACAGCTTTTTTTAAAAATATAAATACACCTTTTGCAATAATACTCTACTCTCTGCTATATGTGGTATATCACCTGTTAGGTGATATCACTCTTAAAATATCTTTAGAAGGTGCCAATATTAACATTACTTATACCACAATTGCTTTCCATAAATTAAAAAAAAGCATTGCTATTAAGTCCAAAGGTTTTTAAATTAGTGAAAAGTACACACATGCAAAGAAGTATCTATAAATAATGAAATATATATATCTATAACTTGATCTTGAACATGGCATCTTTAATAGATTCTTAAATAATAAAGCTATTCTTACTTTATCTTTGATGCTATAGCAACTGCTTTCTTGTGTGAAGAATACACTTATAAATATAAAACAATAGCTTTTAGATTATGTTCGAAATTTCACAGACATTCCCTAGTATTTTAACTGGAATTTGAAAATGGCTTCTCAAGATCACATGAAAGTTAATTTATCTCACTTTCTCTATCAAACATTTCTATTTTATCCTTGGCTATTTTTGAATGCAGCCTGAAACCCAAAGAACAGTAGTCTTTTATAAAAGTCAGACTTCCTGCATAATGTCTAATGGTTAGATTTATCCCTGAGGAAAGATGTAAATTTATTGCAAATGATACTTTAATGGAGTCTAGTTTTTTTTTTGTCATGCAAAGAGATCCAAATGGATGTGGCAGCCAGCAGCAATTCCTATGAGAAGCAGTGCAACAGGAAGCAAGTGATCTTGTCAGAAATAAGTAAATAAATACCTCTAGCTTCCCCATTCTAACAATTTTATGCCATCAAAGAAGTGCAAAGCATGATTTACATGTTGTTGATAATCTTTTTAAAGAACCAGTCCTAGTGCTAAGGCTTGTTTGCACTTATTGTAATAGGGCTGACAGGTATTTTATTCATGATATGCTAGAAAAAATATTAGCTCCTAGAAAGTTGCAAAATGCTCATAAGTGACTATGCATTCATTTACTTTAGATAAACAACCCCCTTTCTTTGCCATAGGTTATATTAATTTGTTGAGTGTATCTTCTGAAGCACTACATGTTATCCTTTTTACTCAGAGTTTCCTCTACATTTCATCATACAATATAACATTCATGACTGTGAAGGAATTGTAGCGCTGTGAAATTTGAAAAGAATGAGAAAGGAGACATGGAGGAGGAAGACGAGAAAGGAGAATCACATAAAATGGTGAAAAGCATCCACTCCTGATCAGCTATTCTTCAGTCTCCTTTATACTTTTCATCTTTTAATTTTTATATTAGCATTTTTATAAGTTCTTCTGATTCTTTCTTCATTGTTCTCAATAATCAGTCAAGCAACCATTCTAATTTATTTGAGATGTTCATTTGTATGAGAATTATCTCTAAAGACTCTTTTCTATGTTCCAAATTATGTCTGTATTATGCTACCTTTTGTAGATTTTTATTAACCTACACATTACATTAGCTTTCAGCTCTCTCACATAGGAATTGAGTATAGTAGGCTTATATTGCTCCTCAGTCAACATATACCAATTACAGATAAAAATTTCATTAATTTTCTAATTAGCAGTTTTCATCAACTGATATTATTTTAAAAACTAGAATTGGGTGAGGGGATGTGTGTGCATAATATGTGGGGATTTTTTCTGTAATTCATAATGTATTTATACAATAAATATATAGCAAATATAGGAAAAAGGTAAAATCCTTTCAAAGTTCATTTCCTTCTTAACCATTTTTTGTTTTTTTACTTTTTTTGTGTGTTTAATATTTTATTTTATATAATTCTTACATCATTTTTCATTTTTACACAATGTATGCATTTTCATTTTGGTTAGAATCCCCATATAATTGCACCCCCCTGTTTTGATCCTAATCCCTCCTGTCCTCCCCCTTACCCCCATAATGTGACTCTGGTTTATAGTTGCTTGTTGATTTTGATTTTTTCTTTATTATAATTAGTCTTTTTCCTGGTCACTTATTTAGTTTTTCTAAATTCCTGCTATGAGTGAGACCATCCAGTATTTTTCTTTCTCTTTCTGACTTATTTCGCTGAGCATGATCTCTTCCAGCTCCATCTATGTTGCTACAAATTGCATGAGTTTATCTTTTTTGATTGCTGAGTAATATTCCATGGTGTATATGTACCACATCTTCTTGATACAGTCATCTATTTTTGGGCATTTGGCTTGATTCCATATCTTAGCTATTGTTAATAATGCTGCTATAAACATAGGGGTACAGTTGCCCTTTTGGATTAATGATTCTGTGTCCTTTTGGTAAATACCTAGGAATGGAATTGCTGGATCATATGGAAGCTCTATCTTTAGTAGGTTGAGGAATCTCCGTATAGCTTTACAGAGTGGTTGGACCATTTTGCATTCCCAACAGCAGTGCAGGAGCGTTCCTTTTTCTCCACATCCTCGCCAACATTTGTTGTTGCTAGTTTTTTTAATATGTGCCATTCTCACTGGTGTAAGATGGTATCTCATTGTAGTTTTGACTTGCATTTACCTGATTACAAGTGATGTTGAACAGTTTTCATATGCCTGTTGGCCATTTGCATTTCCTCTTCGGAGAAGTTTCTTTTTAGCTCTTCTCCCCATTTTTTGACTGGATTATTTTCTTTGTTTTTGTTGAGTCTCACCAGCTCTTTGTAGATTTTTGTGATCAGTCCTTTATCATTAGTGTTATGTCCAAAAATTTTCTCCCAGTCAGTGGGGTTTCTCTTTTTTTTAACCATTTTTAAAATTTTTTTAAAGATTTATTTATTTATGCATACAAGAACTGGGGTACAGCTTCTTAACCATTTTTTATTTTTTTCTCCATTGCCTTAATAAGACCATGTACTTATAAGCAAGCCTTTCTTTCACATGCTATTCAAGTTCTTTACTCATCTGGATTTTCCTTGCTCTTTCCATTTCAATAAGAAAGCATTACTGGGAGGAACTGAGACCTGGAGGACTTGGGGTACAGAAAAGGCTGAGACATGGAACAGTGACTGTAAACAATATAGGAACAGAAGGAACAAAACAGCTCCCAGAAAAACAGAAGTGTTTTTGCTGAAATGTTGCTAAGCTAGCCACCACCTAGAGTAAGATCTGATTGCAGGATAATTAAGGAACAAAAAAACACCACCACAAAAACTTCCCGACCACCTAGTGTCTAATCAATCGTCTGGCACATTGGACAACAGGAAGCCTGACAGGATATAGTTATAAACAGGGCGTCTTCCCTGGGACCCCTCCTGCTGTCAGGAGTTATTTCCTTTTGCTTCAATAAATCCACACTTGCTTGTTCTCACGTTTGGTGTTATAGCTGTTATTCTTCAGCCAGCGTACCCACCCATTCCCACGAGCATCCATTTTCCTAACATCTCTTGCCCTTGTTTTATTTCCTCACCATCCAATATTTATACTTCAGCTGGGTTGATTTATTTTTGTGTCAAACTCTTGCTACATCTAAGCTTACCCCCCCATAATACCTTCTTAAACAAGAGTAGTAAAACTACAGATGTACCTATATTCGTATATACTTTATTATCATCTTCTATTCATAAAAAAGAGAGACTGTCCTGATTCATAGAGAAAGTCTCTCTCCTCTGTGTTCTTTGGAGATAATCTAATGCAAACATTTAAGAAATCATCTACTATTAGCTATTCCTTCTTTTTAAATTTTTTTTTCTTAATGTATTCATCCTCTGAAGGATAGGAACATAGTGCTGGAACATAGTGTTGTTTCACCAGAACTAATTGGGTTTTGTCCTATGAGATTCTTTCAGTGCAAATGCTGGATAATGAACTGACCTGGGTATGTCACCTTCCATTTTTCTTTTCTTTGCTTCTTCTTGTGCAAGAGCCATGACACTAAACAAAGTTTCCACCAATAACAAGTCTGATCACATTTCTTACTACTTCCTTTTCTCTTCCCTTTACTTTGAACACAGTGATTTCCTCTTGAGGTTTTTGTTTCCTATCCAGGCCAACTATATTGGAAAAAATACTTTTATGTTTACAATTCTCACTGACTCCATATCCAGTTATTTTTTTTTTAATTTAAAATGACTTACTTGCTAATTCCAGCTATTCACATATTTTAAATTTTGTCTATATGCAACATGGACTTGCAAACTTATTTTCTTTATTTCAGAATTCTTATTATATAAGCTTTGAAACATATCCCATTACCTCCTTTATATTTCTACCTAGATGTAAAAAAGCCTGTCAAATTCCAAATACCCCAAATGGGAATAATCATGTCTATTATGTCATTATGTCTAAATCCCATCTTCTATATCCTTAATCTAAGTGAATGTCAAAATATCTACAATTCCAGAACACCAACTTTTTCCTTATTCCCCTATACTTATTTCCATATGACTCAACCCAGGCTCCTTCCCATAATATTGCTTTATTCTTGATTCACTAATCTTTTTGGATATAAATTATGATTTTTATATAAACAATCTAACCTATTCTTTCTCTCAGCCCAGAAAACCAAACTCTATCACAAGAATTGTCTTTACATGGAGGGGTTTTACTCAAGATGGCCATCAACAGTCAGTGGGATAGGCACCCTAGAAAAACCACTCCCCCAAATGGTGGAAATACAGGGATTTTATAAGGGGTGAGGAAATGTGAGGGAAGTCAGGGCTCCTGGACATCTCCAGGTCCGAGGAGGTGGTGGGCTGTCCAGGTGATAGGAGTCAAGGTGTTTGATTTTCCCAGCAAGGTATTTTTCTCAGCAATCAGTAGATGTCTGTTTCTGATGTCACTGTCTACTCAGACACCAGGAATTTTATTAGGGATGTAACACAATCAATTTACCAAGTTCCCAGCAATAAAGTTGGAGCCCATTAATGGCTAATCATAAGGAAGGGATAAGATGGTGCCACTAGTGAGTCAACAGTTAATCCTAGAAAGGGAATTAAGTGCATTTAATTAGTATTAAAGCTATTTCATGAATTAAGTTAGTCCTAAAAGAGAATGCAAGAGGGTGGTTGAAGTTTAATTTCACTTATTCCTAATTTTCAGCCTAGGGCATTTTCTGTTGCAAAATGGAGGCAATCCAGCTCTACTTCCACTTCAAGGCAGGATATCTGAACATGCTGTGTCCCTGACTCCCTCAATTCCTTTAAAACCACCGCCACAGCTACAGCATTTTTCCTAATCAACTCCCATTCTTCAACTTACATTATTGCTCATATTTGCATGCACTTGTAACACATGTGCATAATACAGTTACAAATATACATATATTGCTGTGATTCTTCTATAAATGCTTCTCTTTGCGACAAGATTGCAGGCTCTGTGATAGCACAAACTTTGTATTATTTCTCCTGCAGTAGATGGACGTTGAATCATTATGGATATCCCTGTATGTTGGAATATATGAGTGCTATTTACCCAATTTAGAAAATTGTTCTCTGCCCTCTTCCTAGTCCCACTTTTCCTAGTTAATTACAATATATCTTACACATAGCCATTTATATATTGCTGGCCAGGGTATCCCATAACCAAAACTTCCTTTAAATGCCTTCCACTACTCTTGTAATTGATTCTTTCTTATTCTAATTTGGCATAATTGTAGCATTGAGTATCTTTTGTCTATCTGTACTTCTTTGTGAACTCCTGAGAGAGAGGTTTTATGAAAATCCCAGTTTCTAGAACAACTGATAAATAACATTAGAAAAAAAAAACTGGAAACTTTTCTTTTTCTGACTGGGGTATAGTTTTTATTTAAAAATTAAATAATGTCTTCAATTTTGTTCTGTAAATGTCATATGATTAATTTCTTTAATCCCAGATGAGAAATATTAATTACTTCAGGTGTGACTGTATCAAAACTAATTCATTCTCTAAAAAGTAAGATGAAGATGAAGAAGAGTAGGCAGAAAGGAAGACAGAGATTGAATAGAGGAAAGAGGAAAAACAAGAGAAAAGGAGTAGAAGGAATAGAGAAATTATAATGCAAGGATAAAAACTTCTTTCACCATTTTATCTTTTCACCTTTACTGATCTCAACCTTTAATATTTCTAACATTCTTTGCTTTCCACTCTGAAGTCCCTACAAAAATAGAATGTACTAAATATTGAGAAATGTTTTATTTTCAAATATGTATAACTCATTCCAAAATTACAAAATCCTAAGAATGTGTTTTATTTTTTCCAGATTCTTCATCAGCTTTACCAACCAAGTCACGCAACAGGCAAGGAACTATCTATATATCTGAAGTTTATTTATTTATTTATTTTTTTAAATAGAGGCATGTTTTATTTATTTATTTATTTGTTTTGTTTGTTCGTTTGTTTTGTTTATACATGCACTGGGTACAGTCAGAAGCGCGGGAGGGTGAGAGAATTCACCAGAGTCAGATCCGGGGGCAGAGCAGGCAGAAGGACCGAAGCACACTGCTGAGGGGAGCAGCGGGCGGCAGGAGAGGTCTGCGCGCCATGTGGGACCCTCCTCTGGTGGCCGGGAGCAGCCAGGAATCGAACCGGCGCTGCAGAGGCGGTGGGCAGCTTCGCAACCCAGCGCTCAACCGCTGAGCCACCAGGGAGGCCCTATATATCTGAAGTTTAAATAGATCCTCTTCTAGGGCCTCCCCTGGTGGCGCAGTGGTTGAGCTCTGGCCTACGAAGCTGCCCGCAGCCTCTGCAACGACAGTTCGATCCCCTGCCTCTGGGTCTCACATCGTGCACAGACCTCTCCTGCTCCCCTTAAGCAGTGCATTTCGTCAGTCTGCCTGTTCTGTTCCCTGCTCTGGCTCTGGTGAATTCTCTTACCCTCCTGTGCTTCTGACTGTACCCAGTGCTTGTATAAATAAATTAAATCTTAAAAAGAAATAGTTCCTTTTCTAGAAATGGCTGAAAGGTGTATAGAGCAAATAAACAGGTAAATATATTTCATTTGAACTTGATTTATGTTTCTATAGATAAAATAAAATTGTTTCAGATATTTTATGCTATTTCAAAAATTAAGAAAATTCATTAGTAATATTGAGCAATATTTTTTTCAAAAATTCAAGAATTAAAAAGAGTTCAATGCAGTTGATCTTTGCTTATCATTTTCTATGAACAATTAAATGTGCACCATGATGTCCCATTTTAAAACTGTTGTAAGTTGTTTAGAAGAGAGCTGGGGATTCTTAAATGGAATATAAAATATCAATGTTGGTCAAAATGGTTAAAATATAAACTATCAATTTTATGTGCTTTACCCAGAGATAATAATGTTTCACAAATGGTAAAGATGACACTACTCAATAGCTACAGTATACAAGGAAGAGGAATGGTAAATGCCCCATAGTTTATGGGGACATTATTAGAGTGATTTAAGGGTTAAGAAATCTCTGAGAAGGGACTCCCTGGTGGCACAGGCAGTTGAGCATAGCACTATGAAGTTGTCCGCAGCCTCTGCAGCGTGGGTTCGATCTCGACCCATCGGGGAGAAACCCACAGGCCGTGGCAGACCTCTCCTGTCTCGCCCTCTGCTCCCCTCAGAAATGTATTTCATCAGCCTGCCTGTTCTGTTCCTGCTCTGTCTCTGGTGAGAGATCCTCTCACCCTCCCACACATCTGGCCTGTACCCAGGTTCTTGTATAAATAAATAAATAAATATTTTTAAAAAAATCTCTGAGAAGCTAATGATCAATAACTGTCAGTATTTATACTGAGTGACTATGTACAAAGCACACAGTAAAGTGTTTGAAGACCACACTATGAAATATATCCTCGGGGCAGTAGAAGTATCATTAAAATTTGAAAGAAATAGATGAGGTTGACTTTGGTTTGTTTCATGTTATTTAAATCTTAAATGTTTTCACATTAATTATTGCTTTGAGAATTAAAACAATCACAGATGTACATTAAAATTGTATGTATTAAAATGCCTCTATTTTCTATTAAAATAAGAGCTGCTAATTTTCATTTGGAACTTTTATTCTTAAAATATATATTAGGAAACACAAAAATGCAGTATAAAATGAGATTACACAGGAATCAAAGGTCTTCTACTAATGAAAAACCAAAATCCTTCATTACTTTTATTCAATGCCATCAAATGAATCAAATGTTTTCTTTGTAGGAGATGAGAGGAGCTATAAGGAAATGTAAATCCTCCTCTGAAAATAACAGCATTATTTTATAATATTTCATCAGTAATCTTTATATTTTGGCAATATACTTTTCAGTGAAAATTCCTTCTTACCAGATGTTTCCACACAAGTTACATATTTTGTTTATATCCTTTAAAATCTTTAATTTTAATCTAAAATATATTTTTATTTCTCTCATAAGTTCAATTCAGGAAACAATATTTAGATGAATTTCAGACATTATTATAATTCAGCTCTAGTTTTCTTCATGATTTTCCAAAAGATGTATGCTATACCTCATAGAATTTAAAATTTTGATCACTACTGAAAATTATTTTTTTCTGCTCTTAAATATATACATATATATCATAGTTTCATATCTCTGATTATACAGATACAATCATAAATCTATGATTCCTAACACTAATACCCAATACAGTTTAAACTTTTATATTTTTAGCATTTTAAATTTAAAGAAAATAAAATGCAGAAGCTCTGTAACTTTGAATAACATCATTTTCTCCCTGTTTGTACATCTTGGTGGACATCTTATTAGAAATCAAATATGCAGAATTAATGTTTTATAGTTCTCAAAAATAAAATGTTGAAAGCTATAGAAAATATACTTATTGTTCTTGCACATGTTAATTAAAATCATATCTAGCCCTATATCCAAATTATTTTTCCTGCTCTCTAAACTTCTGTCATTAAAGTTAGATTTAACTGTTACTATAGTTAGTAATCCCAAAATGACTATCATATATAGTAGTAGCTAGAGACTTGTTTATTAATATTGACTCAAAGTTTTCTGTTGACACATTCAACTTGAAAGGACAATGAGATTTTGTTTTTGTTTTTTTTCCAGATAGTAATGTTTATTATAATTTCTTTAGATCTTTTAAAATATCTTTAATATTTAAAGAATTATGACAAAACTTAAGTTCCCTTTGTATAGCATTGCCATTATATAAGAAGCCCACGAGATTTTGTTCAATGATGATGGTATTTATCAAAAGCAATATCAAGATGTACAGCATGTGATGTAAATGTAGTAGAACTTACTAAAAGTAAGAAATAAAAGACAGGGCCTCCCTGGTAGCGCAGCAGTTTTGTGCTGGGTTGCGAAGCTGCCCGCAGCCTCTGCAGCGCCGGTTCGATCCCCGGCTGCTCGCCGGCCACTGGAGGAAGGGAGAGTCCCACCCTCTCCTGCCACCTGCTGCTCCCCTCAGCAGTGTACTTAGGTCCTTCTTCCTGTTCTGTTCCTCGCTCTGGGTCTGGTGAATTCTCTCACCCTCCCATGCTTCTGACTGTACCCAGTGCTTGTATAAATAAATAAATAAATCTTCAATTAAAAAAATAAAATAAAAATGATATTGCTTAAAAAAGAGAACTTGATAAAAAATAAAATAAAATAAGAAATGAAAGACATGATAAAATATAATTGCATAAATACCCATGTTTACTCAAATATTAGAGAACCTCCACTTACAATATTATAAAAAACTGTCATGGCAGTAAACTCTATTAAAACAGCAACAGAGCAATGAAAAGTAAAATATAATGAATAGCCAAAAAAAATTAAATTGTGAAAGAAAACTGAAAATGTTGAGAATCACTGATTTAGTGGGTGAGAAATTTGCTTAGATTTTAACCAGTTGTCAGATTCATGTTCAATTTTCATTTCTATAACATATTAGTAACAGTTTTTGGTTTTGTGAGTGTTTTTGTGTTTACTCATTTGTAAAACTGGATTGATTATACCTATACCACAGAAATACTGTGAACCTGAAATGGCCCAATGTCTGGAAAATAATACTGGATAAGCAAATACATGTTCACTTTCTTTCTCTCCTTTTTGTAGAAAATAATCCAGACAGAAGAAATAATGTCACAATTCTCTTTCATGATTCACTGGGTTAGTTTAATAATCTGAAATGTCCATCAGAGTAATCAAAACATATATCATATGGAGACAAATAATCATAGTACAGGTTTTCCCTGATAAAGTAGAACATTCTTATGAATGTTCGACATACTCTGAAATCTTTCCTAAGTCAAAATTGTGTAAAGCAAAGAAGTAATCATCATTAATTTATATGGAAAAGTTTCTGAGTGTTCCCAGACCCTTAAAACCTACTAATCATCCAAATAACACATAAAACCTAAAATATAGTAAAAGCAGAAATGATACGATAAATACACAGCCTGTATAAGGCAGTTCTGGGGAAAGAGCCTGCTGATATCACTCTCATTGCTCAGGGTGCACACACCTCTGGAATGACTGCCAGAAAACAAATGCTGAATTCAATTTTCCATTTTTCCTTTTGTTGTAAAAGTGAAAATCATCTTTGGATTTCTTTTGATTACTCAGGTAGGTCTTTTGTGAAAGCAAAATGTATATCTCAAACCTTCAAAAAGCCAATAATATCTGTAATCAAAGAACACTTCAAGTTCATGATTAGAGTGCATGTTGGATGAGTGAATGGCTCCTGCCAAATAATTTGTTTGCTATAGTAGTTGTGTTAACACCCTTTGTCTCTTTTTCCACACAATTAAATTCAAGAATGGAAAAGTCCAGAGATCTGCAAACTACAGTGTATGGGTCAAATATTACTTGTTAGGGCATCCCTGGTGGCGCAGGGGTTAAAGACAGCGCTATCAAGCTATTGCCAACCACTGCAGCATGAGTTCCATTCCCTGCAGGCCAGGAGAAACCCACCTGGTGCAGCAGATCTCTCCTGTCTTGCCCACTGCTCCCCTCAGCAGTGTATTTCAATCAGTCTGCCTGTTTTGCTCTCTACTTTCTCTGGTGAATCCTCTTACCCCCTGCACCTCTGGTCTATACCCCAGTTCTTGTATGCATAAATAAATAAATCTTTTAAAAAAATACTACTTGCTAGCTATTTTTTTTCATGGTTCCTGGTACCAGTCCAGTGAATTGACTGGTCCTTCTTTCCTCTCTGATTCTAAGGCCTGCTTCTCTACCAGTTGTGTGCTTCAGTTGTCCTGAGTCCATAGCCACTGCTATCTACAACACTGAGGATTCTGTTAATCAAAGCCAGAAACCTGGTGTTGAATCTCTGTCTGAGGGAGATGACTTATCTTCAGCTAACCTGCCCAAATTAAGAGAGCCAGTAACACTGTGAGGAAAAAAGGGAACCCCAGGGAGACCTGGTAGTCACTGGAACAAATGGTCTCCACCTTCCCCAATTCAAACCCCAGCCCACCAGAATTCTTCTGCTTGCTTTGTGCTCCTCACCAGAGAATGTCTTTACCTGATGGCAATTCAATGCAAAGTGCATCCACCACACACGTGGATTTATCCCTGGCAAAAAGGACGGGAAATCTAAACACCTACATAATATTGTCTATTTTGCCTCTTGACCCTCAAGTTAATTTTTTTGATAACTGTCTTTTTACAGTTCTATCCCATTGGGTGGAAATACTGTTTACAATGTCATTCTCAGAAGGTGAATACAGATAAGGGGATAGGGTGAAGAGTGAAGGTATCTGTGAAGCAGAACCCTAATTATTTTTTATTTCTTATTTTCCTTGCCTCTTTTCTAAATCAATTGGGTTGGTACAGGGAGATACTTAGAGGGGAATGAGTAGATCATTATTCTTCTGGCAGACCAAGAACCCTGCAGTTCACATCATGGTTAATGATAAAAGACTGAGTATTTCCCCTAAAATCAAGAGCCAGATTAAGAAGCCCTCCTAATTATTTCTACTCAACATAGTAACCAGTTCAGTAAACAAGGGACAATAGTGAGAAGAAAAGTAAACTTTTCTTTGACAATAACATAATCATCTATTTGGAAATTCAAGGGATCTAAAGAAAAGATATTTGAATGAACGTGTTATTTAAGCAATTATTGATGCAAGTTCAATAAAGAGAATTCAATTATATGTTTTTAAGATAATAATAAAAATCAAAATTGGAAGAATATAGATAGTCATGCCATTTACAACAGTAATAAAAACTTTGAAATTCTTTGGGCTAAATCACACAAAAGCTAGGCAAGAATCATTGCATTAGGTGTTTAGGTTTCTTTTATCTTTTATCCAATGGAGCTTACCAAAATTCTCTGCTTCAGAATACACACTCACATGTTTAATGCTGGTCATGGCAGCATCCTACTCCAATATCAAGATGACATTTATTATCTATTATTGTGGAAATCTTGCCCAAAAGTGTTTTTTCAGTGGTCTGCTGGGGCTACAGAATTCCCAAGGACTAACTGGGGAAAGCTTTCACATTCATTTACCTGGTTGTTGCTAAAGGTTTACTTCCTTGTTGGTTGCTGGTCAGCTGCTCTCCCTGGTAAATAGAGTGGGAAAGGAATACTGTCTCTTGTCACCTAAAAACCTACATAATATTGACCTCAGTTCATGATATGGTGACCAATTTCATCAAGACAATCATGAAAGAAGGTGTCACAGAGATATAAAGACATCCCTCAGTTTTAGCACTGGAGACACTGGTCTTATTTTTCTCCTGGGAGATATTTATTTACTTTCCAAAGTGTGAAGACCTAGGGGTTTTCTCCTCAAAATTTCAAAGGTATTTTCTCAGAACTGGAGGGTAATAGCTGCCTTCCTTTCCTATGTAATCATTAAAACTCTTTTTTGTTTAGGTCTCCTTGTCCACAGAACATATAACCCTCTAGTATGTAGGATGAAATTTGGTTCTCTTTGTATCATACAGGGATAGGAATTGGGATAATATGAAACAAGTATAACTGTGCTGTAATTAAATCATAATGTCTTTTATTTCAGAAACTTTATACTTGCATTTAGGATAATATTAACAAATATCAACATATGGAATATGATCAGAGGTATACACTTGATTTAAAACTGTTTCCACATTATTTTATTTTTAATAATAAGGGCTGAAACATATTAGCATGTTGAAAATCTCATTAGGTACATAATGATTATTATATTGGTCTCATAACTTAAATAAATCATAATCTATGTCTTTTTGGTCAACATTTTAGTAGCGAGCCCAGAAAAGAAAGGGGAGATAGGTTAAAGAAAATTTTGACCTTCACACACATACATTTTTCCGCAGTGGAAATATGAAGGCAATAATTTCTCTACAAAAAAAAATATATGGAAGTTGTCTGCTTTTCAAGGGAGGAAGATGAACTGCTTTGTACTTACAACCTTGTAGGAAGTAATTCATAGAGTATTTAATATTCTGGGAATAACTTTCTTAGAAGACTATAATTTTAATTAATGTTATTTGTTATAAAATGATCACTATTTTTCTAAACAAAACAGACTCAAAGAGGTTATTATTTTCTTAGAATTAACTTTAAAAGTTTTGAAATGAATGATTTTGTCTGTCAGGATAATACCATAAAATTAGCAAAGAGGTCAAGTGTGCACTCATGCAATTTATGTGTCACATGATACCCAAAGAATTCAAGGAGCTTTATTAAATAACTATAAGGAATCATACGCTTCAATTTACAGCAGATGACAGTGTTGATTTCCAAATGGAAATGTCTCCAGATCAGGATAACTTCTCTTGAGTAGTTTAATTACTAATCGTGTACCCATGATCTGTCTATTAATTACTTCAACTGCCCCCAAATCATATCACCAGTCATTATATTTAACTTTAATATGATTGAAGATTTACCTGTGGGGATCTATTAAGGGAAAGGGAAAATTTAATCATATAGCTCAATGGTTCTTAAGTCATTAGTCAGCATATCCAGTGAAGCAGCTACTAATCTATTCAGCTAGAAACAGTGGAACATGGAAGTTTATTTGAGTCACTTGAAAGAAATCAAGAGATACACAGACCAGTAGTCACACTGTGTGACTCAGTAATATCATGGGAACCTATAATTTTTTTTTAAAGATTTATTTATTTATTTATACAAGCATTGTGTACAGTCAGAAGGGTGGGAGGGTGAGAGCATTCACCAGAGCCAGAGTGGGGAACAGAACAGGCAGAGTGAGAAACACACTGCTGAGGGGAGCAGCAGGCGGCAGGAGAGGTCTGCGTGCCATGTGGGATTGAAGCGGCGCTGCAGAGGCTGCAGGCAGCTTCACAGCCCAGCACTCAACCGCTGCGCCACCAGGGGAGGCCCAAGGGAACCTATAATCTCTTTATGTCTTCTTTCGACAGACACTAATATACTAGCCTCTATTCCCATGTTTAATACTCATAATTTCTACACGGTTCTTGCTATTCTAAATTATACCTGGTAATAAGATACAGAAAGAATGGAAAGGGAAGGTAAATGATATTGACCCATATTTGGGGGAAATCATTTATATATCTTCAGCTTTCATTTCATTGATCAGACATATGTTAGATGAAAAAGATAGCCTATGGTTTGAAATATTGCTGCATTATGCAAATTTGGGGGATTCTGTTATTAAGGTAGGGTAAGAAATTGATATTGGATAAGCAACCCAATAATATGAAATAAAACTAGTATCTTCACTGGGTTTTGTTGAATTTTGATTACAAAATACATCTCATTAAAAAGATGATTTATACAGTTAGTACAATATTAGCTAATATAGATGCTAGTTTACTATTTTTTTAAAAAATGTATTTTATAAGTGCCAAACAATTTTTTAAAAACACATTATGCAATGGGAATGATATAAATGAAACTTAAACATAAATAATTTCCTTATATCACTCAGCTACTAAGTAGTGAATCAGAAGATTAAAGCTAGATATTAAAAAAAAAGTCCAGTGCACAAAAATCAACTCAAAATGGATAAAAGAACTGGACATAAGACCTGAAACCATAAAATATATAGAAGAAAATATAGGTAAAACACTACAAGACATACATCTCAGAAACATCTTTAAAGACTCATCACCCAAAGCAGTGATAGTGAAGGCAAAGATCAACAACTGGGATTACATCAAACTGAAAAGCTTCTGCACAGCAAAAGAGACATTAACCAAAACAGAGAGACACCCCACTGATTGAGAAAAAAATCTTTGCACTCCACTCAACTGAGAAGGGACTGATCAAAAAGACTTACAAAGAACTCACAAGTCTTAACAAAAACAAAATAAACAATCCAATCAAAAAAAAAAAAAAGAAATGGGCATAAATACTTAAAAGATATTTCTCCAGAGGAAGTGCAAATGGCCAACAAGCATATGAAAAAATGTTCAACATTCGTTATAATCAGGGAAATGCAAATCAAAACAACACTGAGATACCACCTTACATCACTAAGAATGGCACATATCAAAAAACAAGCAACAACAAATGTTGGTGAGGATGCGGTGAAGAAGGAACTCTCCTACATTGCTGGTGGGAGCGCAAACTGGTCCAACCACTATGGAAAGCTGTCTAGAGTTTCCTCAGTCTACTGAAAATGGAGCTACCATATGACCCATCAATTCCACTACTGAGGATCTACCCAAAGGACACAGAAACATTGATTCAAAACAACACCTGCACCCCTATGTTTATTGCAGCGCTATTTACAATAGGTAAAACCTGGAAACAACCCAAATGCCCAAAAAATAGATAACTGGATCAAGAGGCTGTGGTATATATACACCATGGAATATTATTCAGCAATCAAAAAAGATAAACTGATGCCATTCACAGCAACGTGGATGGAGCTGGAAGGAATTATGCTCAGTGAAATAAGCCAGAAGGAAAAAGAAAAGTATCAGATGGTTTCACTTATAACAGGAATATAGGGGAACCAAATAAGACATCAACGTAAAAAAATAATAACAGTACAAAACACAACAAAGCAAAAACAGACAATTATAAACCAGAGACATCCTGCAGGGGAGGAGGAGGGAGAGGGATCAGAGGGAGGGAGGGAGGAGGACAGGGGACTGTGGTGATGGTGCACGGGTACCTTGGGGAAGGAAATTCTATGGGGACTCAATCTGAGGGGGTGGGGGGAGCAAATATTGTTTAAAAATAAAATAAAAAGAAAGAAAGAAAAAAATTCTACCACATAAACTTCAGAGCACTTCTTCAAAACCTATTCTCTCAGAAAACCAGGTATCCTAACACAATTCTAAATACTCCTGAGGAATGAAACTGAAGTTGTTCATCACTAAAATAAAAAGATTTTGGTAAGAAGAAAAAACAAGTCCAGTCTTATTATCCTTGTTTGTAAAATAGAGAAAACAATAATATATACTCAGAGTGGGTGTGTGAAAGGATCATAGAAGTGATAGATGAAAATACTTTCAAATGTTAAATTCTAGCTATTTCTATGCAGCCATTTTGTCAATTTTTTAAATATTCTGAAAAAATCATGTGTCTAGATTAGTTTTTCATATATATTCAGTTCTATGTTTAACCATTTAAGAGCATTATGATGTCCATAAATACATTTAAAAACAGATTCATTAAACTTTAAGTTCAGATAAACACATAGAGCAGAGTGACTGCAAAAACTGATTTTCCTACAAATTATTTTAAAATAAAGCATTTCCTTTTTAAAATTCTTGATAAAATCCCCACAAAGCTATCCAATTTATAGCACTTTTATAAAAACAAAAGAACTATCTTGTTTCATCTTAACAATTACTTACAAAATAAACAGCCAGTTCCCATTTCCTTTTTCAAAAAACGACAAAATTTAAACTCTGCATGATTAAATAATTGCCTGATTCAGAAGCCTTAGAAATTGGCAGAGGAGGGACCAGTACCCAGTCTGCTGTACTAAATTTTAAAAATCCAGTGCTTTTAATATAACTTGCAGTAAAACTCTAATGACATCTTACTTTCATATTCCTGTTGATTCTGAAATTAGATAAGAAATGAGTATTCATTCAAATGTACAAAAATGAGAATGTTTTCTCTTCTTGGCTGAATAATTTTGGAATGTCCTAATTATTCCTGTGAACAAAGAATATATTTTGTACCAAAGAAAATTTCCTTGACTTTTAGATTTTATATGTTGGAAACAGAGGGATTAAAACATAGGTCAGTAAAAAAGTTAATGAAAAAATTCAAACTCTTCAATATTGCTTCTTCAGCTGATATGCTGAATTTTTTCAGGAAAATATTCTAACATATTTATTTGTTTCTTCATTTTTAAAGTGGCAAGTAAAATGTTTATTTTCCTACCTCACATGGATGTTATATCAACTAATTATTCAAGTATAATTAGCAAGTAAAGGCATGTTTTGATTAGTTACTTTCACAGAATAGAAGATTGACTGGTGAAGCTCACTAATATTTACTAAAAAGTAGTATTGACAGAAAAAACAATACAGGCTTGTTATAAGATAGTTTAGCAATTTAATACCTCATTTACCAAACAAAAACAAAAACAAAACAAAAACCAAATTAGATTTGTTCTTCAGAATTACTTCTCTTTTTCTAGTGAGTTTTTAGCAAGATCACAACCAAAAAGTTTATTAGAATTTCTCTATTAAAAACCACTCATAAGAAATAATGAAACTTAGACTTGCCACTAACATGGAAATTTCATTTCTTAGAATCCTACCATCTATGCTTGAATTCCCTTCTTTCATTTATATGACAAGCTCATCTTTTCTTTGAACATTTCCTATGAACCATTGTATATAACATACACATTTAAATTTTTATGCAGTAAAACACATCAAAAAAGTGCACAAAAGTGAGTTTACAGTTTATAAACTATTGCTCTATGAATCATGGGAAACTCAACATACATGTAACATCAACCTGAGCACAGCAAGAAAACATTTTTAGCATCACTTAATCATATCCCTTTCAAAGCCTTGTCTAATCCACATTACCTATATATCCCCAAATTAGACTGCCAGATAAAATTGAAAATGCAATATTTGATACCTACTTATGTTAAATACCCATTATGTATATAAAATTTAAATGTATCTGAATAGCCTCCATTTTTTTTCTTCTAAGTTTAACAATTCATTAAAAAGAAATCTCTTTTCTTTAATTGTAACAACATAAATAGTTTGGTCTTGATGTAAAATGATCTCTATATATTATGAATACTTCCCTGTGTGATTTCTTCAACTTCATTTTTGTGATCATCATTATTTGTTCAACTT
Source organism: Talpa europaea (assembly GCF_964194135.1). Taxonomy (NCBI): domain Eukaryota; kingdom Metazoa; phylum Chordata; class Mammalia; order Eulipotyphla; family Talpidae; genus Talpa; species Talpa europaea. The sequence continues at coordinate 31,900,036 of NC_140083.1, read as the reverse complement.
TATGGTTACATTCCACATGCCTTGATATCCCACAGTACAGTGTTCATTATAATGTTAGTGGACATGAACGCTATCTACTTTAACCAGCTGAAATTAATGATGAAATGAATGTTTTTCTATTTATTTTTATTAAGGTAATGTTGGTTTACATCATTGTTTCGGTCTTTGTATTTTGGTGCTCTTGCGGATAGATATTTTTCAAACTGGAATCTTTAATTTCTAATCACTAAAGATCAAAATTCCCAAATTTTTGCTTCATTAACTCTCTTATGTGGTGAAGAGTATCAGCTGTTTGAACTTTTTTTAGCTTGTTATCATTGTAGGTTGGATGAGTTTGCCTGGTGAATTTCTACATCCTCATCACATTCAAAAGACTGAAAAAAGTTGTTTTTTTTTTTGTTTTGTTTTTTTAATAAATATTTTATTAAAGAGCCAGAGCGGGGAGCAGAACAGGCAGACTGATGAAATACACTGCTGAGGGGAGCAGCATGTGTGGCAGGAGAGGTCTGCGCACCATGTGGGACCCTCGCTGGCAGCTGGGGATCAAACTGGCGCTGCAGAGGCTGTGGGCAGCTTTGCAGCCCAGCACTCAACCACTGTGCCACTGGGGAGGCCCTGAAAAACAGTTTTTGTATCAAAAGTGGACCTTGCAAAGTTTATTATCAAAAAATAAGGAAAGTTTATAGAAAAACAGACTTCATCTAGATCTAAAATATCACACCATTTATTGTAAGATATCCCATCTTTTTAAAAAGGTTTTTGTATTTTGAAGAGAACAATGAAAACTATTATAATAATACCACCTTGAAGATATATTTCATCACAAACCTACACCTATATTTTATAGATAACATATTTTATAATCATTGTCATAAAGAAGCAATGTGCTTTCAAAGTGTTATTGGTAAATTTATATTTGCAAATTATAAATGTACCTATGCTAGGTATATAAGCCTCTTTACCTTATCAAATGTGTAGTGGACACTGCACTCACAGTTAACAATCAAGTAATATCTGCTACAATTTGATTAATTTATCCAAAATTCTCATTTAGAAATTAAAGATATTTAAAGAGAATGCTTTAGAGTTGTGAGACTATTACTGGTTTAGGTCTACCCATTCTTTTAAACCAGAAAGCATTAGGATAGAGCGACAAGTCATTCATTGCTGCTTGCTAGAACAATTTTAATAATAGTGATGTGAAAAATATATGATATAGCACCAAAAAGTCATACTGATACTTAAGTATTCAAATACTGATTTCAGATGATTATTTAGGCAATCCAGTTGGAATGAAGGTAGAAACTCCAAATCCTTTCCCCATCTATTTAAATATCTAATCCATTGAGGGCAATACTTTTTTTATTAGAGATTCTAAAAATACCTCAAATGGAACTCTTTATGTGGAGATGGTTTTGTAAAGTAGTGCAATTAAGTGGCTGATAACATAAGGAGCTACAATCATGGATTTACTAAAAGACAAGAAACTTGTTAGCTGCTTCCTGCTGGAAATCTATGGCATTATAAAAGTGATGAAGTGAATAAAGCAAGATAACATAAGTAGGATGATTATTTGAAATGTCACACTCTGTTGCTTAAAAAAAAATTCTTGCATATTCTCTCATGTTTTCTCTCTGTTGGTAATTGCTCCATGTATGAGCCTACTGTCTGGAGTGCAGCATATATCTCATAAACATTCATTGAGAAAATTAATAAGTAAATGAATTCATGCTTCACATGTCAGTGACAATAACATTTACTTTAGGCTAACTTATACTGATATTTATCCCCAAATTATACAGGGATATGCTATATTTTGGGGAAGGAGGAGGTGCATTTAGGAGGTTATTGTACTCATTCAGATGAGAGCTGATTGTGACTGACTGAAGTTGTATCAGTAAAGATGGTAAGAGTAGATTTGTATATACATATATATACAATACATATGTACACACTCATACATATATAAAACTTGCTCATAGATTGGGTTAGAATTTGAAGAAAAGAGAATAACCAAATACTATTTATTGAAAACTATATGAGGTAAATGCTGCGTTAATAATTTGGTTTTGTCTTAAACAACTGAATGAAAAATGGTTCCATTAACTGAAATGCAAAGAACTGGAGAAGTAAGGAGTTATTACTTTCATATTATAATAATAAAAAATAGGCCACTTAATAGTCACCTCAAAAGTTGTTGGGAACCTAAGATTATTCAGTGTCTTTCATGTATTATAACTTGAATATATTACAACATTTTCATGTGCATGTTCAAGAAGTCTGATTAATTTGGACAATTTCCAGAGTACATTTTACACAGGATGTGTTTCAAAGACAAATTAATGATAACTTGATACCTCAGTGGGTAAACTGGTTTATGCAGTATACCTAATGTTTTCACAAGTTTAGAATTATAATCATTATCATCATAAATTAAAGCATTTGGGTACCATGGGCCTTTACATATGATTACAATTTAAATACCTTACATTTAAAATTGTTGATATGTTTTTTCTCAAAGTTTAAGGTCACAGAACATAAAATTACATATATACATATTCATCCTCTTCAATATTTAAGGATCCTTTTGATTATTGGAATTTTATTTGCCACTTAGGTCAAAGTGATTTATTGGTTTTGTACTATTATTTTAAATTAAAAAGTGATATAGAAGCATACAAAACAACTAAAAAAAGGTCAAGCATATAATGTGTTGTTTTCTTATGTATTACAATGTAGATTATCACTTCTCAATTACAGTTGCTAATTTCATGATATATTCTCTATTCATGATGCCAAGCTCAGTCAAATTTCAATAATTATCCTTATGCTTAAAATAACCATGTTATCGATAGTATTTCAATTATATTAATATTATATAATATTGTTATATGATTATATAGATTTCAAAAGAAGTATTTATCTCCTTGATCTTGAATTTATCACTTGAAAATGACTTGTGTGTGAACAGAAAAATATCCATTGGATAGGATCATTATGCAGTAGATATTCTTTCTATTCATATTAAACTTCGACCACTTGTTGATCAATAAATGATACATAAACATTGCTCTCAAATGCCCTGATTATAAAAAGTACTGAAGGCAGATAACTGTGTAATTAATATCATGTGAAAAATGCCATAATAAGGATTTGAACAGAGCTATAATGGTGGTTGACTAAGTATTAGAGCAGCTAGAAAAGATATTTAACTCACATTTGTGTGTTCAAAAGAATAAGTAGTAGATTTGATAGTTTAGTATTTTCAGCATCTAAGACTTCCTATAGATTTTCTTAAATCTCACAGTGATTATTCACTCACTTGCCTCATACCAGAGTGGTGTTCAGTATAAAAATTATCCAGTTATTAATTCATAGAAAAATTGACATTTTGGGGAAAAATGATAAAAGAAATTTACATTTTTGTATTATTGATTATATAATATGAATTTAGTATAACTAATAATGTATACTTTCAATATGACATTATTAAGTAGGGTTTGAACATGTCACTTACACTCAGTAAATTGTTTTCAAGATTATCTGATGAAAGATTATCTGACAAGATTATCTGTTTTCAAGATTGCTGACAAAATCGAGGAGGAGAAAGACAGAAAGGGAAAAGGATACAGAAAAAAATTACTCATTAGAATAAGCCCTACAAAAATTAACTTGGTATATGCTTACTGAAATAGAAACTTAGAAATCACCTTTATTGGGCTTCCCCTGGTGGCACAGCAGTTGAGCACTGGGTTGTGAAGCTGCCCACAGCCTCTGCATCGCTGGTTCAATCCCCGGCCAGGCCACTGGCGAGAGCCCCACAAGGCATGCCCTCGCCCCACAAGGCATGCCCTCGCCCCACAAGGCACACAGACCTCTCCTGCTGCCCGCTGCTCCCCTCAGCAGTGTACTTTGGTCCTTCTGCCTATTTTGCTCCCCGCTCTGGCACTGGTGAATTATCTCACCCTCTCGCGCTTCTGACTGTACCCAGTGTTTGTATAAATAAATAAATCTTTAAAAAAAAAATCACCTTTATCCTCCAGAATGAACAGTAAAGTAAAATAAATGCATGGAGCCAACATAAATAAATATTTTGGGCCTACTATGCCAATTAAGCTGAAATCAAAGATGATTTAACAATGGTTTTGTAAAAGTATATTGATAGTAAAATTAAAAATAGAGACTGATAAAGAATCTTGAGAAAAGTCTACTTTGGTTCATTTTAGTGACATTTTCAGAGAGACAGATACTTTCTGCTACCTTTATGTAAAAGTGATAAATGAGAAAAAACACATAACATCATGTCAAACATGATATATATTCCCTTCCAGTAACACAGCTTGGCCCCCTCTCTACCCATCTGATTGCCTTGGGGTTATTCATATTTTTATATAAACATGGTTTCTTATCCACATTGAACATTTCCCTAAGGGTATCAGAACTATAAAACTGAAAGTGTCCTATGTTCTTCTGTGTTTGAAGCTGTGAACTATAAATCTCTGACACTGTTAGGTCATGGTTACTACTATCCATCCCCAAGAAATATAACTGCCCTCTTATTGAGAAGACAGAATGAAGCAGTTGTCTAGAAATAACAAAAAATAAAGACAGAGTGTCTTCATGATTTCTAAGTTTCCAGCTCCAGATGCTTCTGAGGCCAAGTCATTCTTAAGAGTATATAAGGAAACACATTTCTTTTTCAGGAAAAAAGAAAATAAATTGAGCAGCTGTCAAGCAAATTATGTTATGATGTCATAGGACATTCACACCTACCACGTATGTGACAATTTCTTCAAATCAGAAATTGCAATAAGTTAGTGGGGGTTGAGGCAGAATGGAATAAGGATAGGCTACTCTCCTTTTCCCAACTATGCTTTGCTAATTTACCAACTGTTATGGGCTGAAATTTGTCCCCCCAAAATTAACTACTGAGTCCTGACCCTTATCCCCACCTCCCAGAGTAGCTCAGAATATACCCATATTTAGAGATACGGACTTTAAAGAGGTGATTAGATTAAAACTAAATGTGTTCAATGGCTCCCTTCAATGGTGCCATTATAAGAGGAGGAAATTTGGAGACACTAGACACATGCAGATACAAAGAGTGTCATGTGAAGGCCTCAGAAAACAGACACCTCAAGTAAAAGAGAAGCATCAGAACAAAAGTTTTATCTTTGACATCCAGTCTCCAGAATTGTGAGGTCACTACAAGAAAGATATAGGCCAATATCCTTTCACAAGCCACTGGCAAACTGTCTGCAACTGCACATAACAAGGATGATACACAATGATCAAAGGGATTTATCCCCAAAATACAAAAGTGGATTCACTTACATATAATCGTAATGAAAAATAGAATGGAAGTTACCCAAAATCAAAAATCAAATTTCAATTCAATCTAGCAATCCAACTTCTGGTTATTAATCTGCAGGGAATGAAAATCACTGTCTTAAAGAGACCTCCCTGTTCATTTCAGCTTAAATACAATAGCCAAGGTATGGAAACAAATTATGTATCTGTAAACAGATGAATATGCAAAGAAAACATGGCATACATAATTAGATCTGATCATACATACAGAGGACATAAAAATGGTGACCATAAGCTGGGACTAAGGGAAATGTAAGTCGTAAAAAGGATACAAACCTAGATACAACCTCTAGGTTATAAGATGAATAAGGTTTTGTTTTTTTGTTATTATTTTTATATTCCCCATACAATTGCAACCCCCTGATTTTGACCCCAATCCCTCCTTTCTCCGCCACTCCCCAAAGTGTGTCTCTGGTTCATAGTTGTTTGTTGATTTTGATTTTTTTCTTTCTTATTCTTTTTCCTGGTCCCTTATTTAGGTTTTCTAGATTCCTGCTATGAGCGAGAACATCCAGTATTTTTCTTTTTCTTTCTGGCTTATTTCGCTGAGCATGATCCCTTCCAGCTCCATCCATGTTGCTGCAAATTGCATGTGTTTATCTTTTTGAATGCTGAGTAATATTCTATTGTGTTTTAATGTCATTTGCAACAACACTGATGAAACCAAAGGGCATTATTCCATGTGAAATAAGTCAAACAGAGAAAAAAATTACTGTATATGGTCTCAATTTTATGTAGAATATGTGAATCAGTGCCTTTAATCATGCTACACTGGTCCAATAAATGTGTACATGTGTGTTTCAGTAGATTATACAACAAACTGTGATAATCTATATTGTATAGAGTTAATAATTTTTCCATTTCATGTGTTATGTTTATTGTATGGTATAATTGATTACATTATAATATAGAAAGATTCATTCAAAATGCAATAAACTTGACTCATTTTATCCATAGAGATATATATGCACACATTACACTTCACTTGTTTGTCAAAAATATAATGGATAATTGTGTTTGATATCAGTCTATTATTTTGATCATACCATAGGATGCTAGTATGGTTTTGAAAATACTTAATGTTGGGATTTCCCAGTTTGTGCAGTGGGTTGAGCACTGTGCTGTGAAGCTGCCCACAGCCTCTGCAGCACAGGTTCAATTCCTGCCGGCCAGGGAGAAACCTACATTGCGCAGCAGACCTCTCCTGTCTCTCCTGCTGCTCCCCTCAGCAGTGTCTTCAGTCTGTCTGCCTGTTCTGTTTCCTGCTCTGTCTCTGGTGAATCCTCTCACCTGTCCTCACCTCTGAACTGTACCCCAATTCTTGTATAAATAAATAAACAAATCTTTTAAAAAAAATACTTAATGTCAGATTTAATGAAGCTTCAATACTCCTTTGTGGCACTAATGATTACATTGTGGCTTTAAAACTGGCAATGGACTTTGGAAACTTTAGGTAGTTTTTTTTTTTTTTTTTTCATAGACTAAATGTGGTATCCCTCTAATTGTTTAGAAACCATAAGCCCAGTAGTTACAGTTTCTTCAAGTTATTATTTATTTCCATTGGTGATAAGGTTTGAATTTGAAGATTAGCTTAAGGTATTTCAATATTTGGATCATTCTTGTCTTAAAAATATTAGAGATACTCCCCATCCAGCTTACCTCTCTACATCAGAGTTCTGTGGTCAGAATGCAAAATGTTAAACACTGATGACCACAGCTACTGTTTATATTTAAAGTTTCTGAAAAAGAAAATGTGAGATAAATTCTATTTACCTGTATTTAATATGATAATTAAGAACAGAATCCATTATTGTTTATCAGTTTTCCTATTTTCCTCAGTTCTAAAATCCTTCCTTTTTTGGTTTTATAATGAAAATGAAACTAAAAGTAAGCACCCATAGGAAATTAAAAGCATTTCCACACTTAATTGAATACTGGAGCATATAAAACCTCACTATAAATTTCTTGATTGAATTTTCCACACTTTCTGACAATTGCCTTTTGTCATTTGAATACTTCTTGTGAAAGGGCAAAGAACAAATTTAATTTAGCATCTAATTCTGAGTGGATCTGATCAGTGTTATGGTAATATTCCAGTTAAATAAGACGAGGTATGTAGGGTTTATTAAGTTCTAACTCCAGAGTATAGGCTCTTCTAAAGAAACATGATTTGATATTTCTAACACTTATTGCATGGTTGAGAACACATTTATAAAGACACTAATTTCTTGGTATGTGCATTTAGATAGAATAACTCCAAACAGTGCATGTGATGGCTTAGCTGTGCCTCATTAAGGATGCTAGTTGGTCCAGGAGTCAAGTAGGATTCTCTGCTACAGCCAGTTATGCAAAGTTTATATACATCTCTCAGTTTGATTAATTTTGCCTCAATATAGGCATTTTTTTTCCATTTTTAGTTTAAATAAGACCATTAAAATTTCAGTGAAACAGTTCTTAGACTCTGAGTACTTGAAGTACATGTGTGTGTTTGTGTGTGTGTGTTGAGGGGTTGGCAGCATCTAGGGGTAGATTAAGTTCTTATGTTAAATTATTTAAAACATTAGATAATTTATGCCAAGGAAAGAAGAACCTTATTTTTACTTGCAAATCTATACAGATTCAGAACTACAAAAGAAATAATTCATAAATAAATAAGAAATTAAGAAACAAATAATTGCATTAGTAAAAAGGATATTCATAAGGATACTTATATAAAATCTTATATAAATGAAAATTTCTGTTCTGAGATCTGTGAAGGACTACTTTCAGCTAATAGTTATTTAAATGTAAAAGGACCATCTTTAAGTAATTATAATAATTCCATTAATTATATTGAAGCCAATAATTTAAATTGTTTAATAAATTTAATTTAGTATTTAGTGTTATATACTTGGCAATTAATTATCTTGCAATTAGCATACTTATGTCTGTCAAAAATAATTTAAAGGAACAGCATGTTATCATTTGTGTCCTATTTCATTTAATGGAATTCACTTCACACTGATTAATTTACTTGGGAAAGATTTTGTGATACATAAAGGAATGCAATATGAAAGAAAACACTTCATCTAAATATGTCATTCAGATACATAACAAAAAATAATGGTGAAAGAAGGTCATAATAAAATAGGTCTTAAAACCCAAATTAATTTTTTCTAGTATTTTATAGTAAATTAATCATAAAGCACAATTTGTTTCTTTTAAATATCAATTTAGAACAGATTTTTTTTCTTCTTGGCATTATAAGATTTTGAATTTATCAGAATTTCATAATTGCAAAGGATAAGATTGCTAAGTTAGAATTCTAAATTTAGGCAAGATATCCTTACTTATAAGATTAAAAGTAAGTTTTATGAGGATCAAAAAGGCCCTCATAAAAAGAAAAATTGCTTCTTGGCCTTTAGGCTAAGATCAACTGCATGATGATCAAAAAAGTTATACTAGACACATATATTTTCCTTTAGAAATTGTATTCTTACCATGAATAGAAGAAATACCTTTGTCAAGGAAAATATATATTGGATTTAGAAATCTAAGAAAGTTAACTATGTGTTCTAACTAAGGCTTTTTAAAAACACATTGAAACACATTTTAAAATAGTTGATAATGCAGATGTCAAAGTAAATGTATATTATAGGAAAATGTCCTGGAAATAGAAACATTATTTTAAAATGTAAATCATAATAATGTGAATTTATAACTCCATATCTCTCAACTAGTGGTCAGTGACAGATCTAAATGAAAGCATGCTAAAACCACTGTCCTGTCATGGCAAAGGGGCTTGTGATACCATTAATTATTAACATTGAAAAAATAACTTGGGTTAAAATAAAGGTGCTAAATATTTAAGAGCTGGGCCTCCCTGGTGGCACAAGGGGTTAAGCACAGCACTGTGAAGCTATCCACAGCCTCTGCAGCATGAGTTTGATCCCCAGGGAGGGAGCTACCCACATGGCGCAGCAGACCTCTCCTGTCTGGTCCACTGCTCCCCTCAGCAGTGTATTTTCAGTCAGTTTTCCTGTTTTGATCCCCACTCTGTCTCTGGTTAATCTTCTCAACTCCCACACCTCTGGCCTGTACCCCAGTTCTTATATGCATAAATAAATCTTCAAAATAAATCAATATCTAAGAGCTTTAAGCATTCAGTGCAACATAATAGAAGTTGTATTAATTTGCTAGGGCTGTCATAACAAATACCAGAAATATGGATGCTTAAACCACAGACACTCATTTTCTCAAAAATGATTGAGTCTGAAATGCAAAGATCAAGATACTTTGATCAAATTTAGGTTTCTTTGAGGCTTCTCTCATTGGCTTCCAAATGGACTCTTTCCCCTTTGGCCCAAACATGGTTTTTCCTCTGTGTGCCCTCCACCCTGATGTCTCTGTTCCTTCCTAATTTCTTCTTTTTCTCAGGGCACCAATCAGATTAGTAAGGGCTCTCTCTAAGAGGCTCATCTTAACTTTATTGTCTCTTTAAAGGCTTTGTCTCTAATATAGTTACATTTTGAAGTGCTGAGTGTTAGAAATTCAATATATGAATTTGGGGGAAACACAATTCAGTCCATAAGAGAAGTAGAACTTCCATACTGCAATAGAGGAGGCATAAATAACAACAAAACAATTCAACTAATATAGTAGAAGAATGTAAAAAGCATTCTTTGTTGAAAGAAATAACATACTAATGATTCACAAAAGTAGGCATAGTAAGCATGAATGGAGAAAATTCTAACAGAAGAAAAATTCCAAATTGAATTGAAAAATATATCACTATTTCAAAGGACAAAACCAACACAAAAATATACAAAACAAAGAATGGGAAACAAAGAAAACATTTAAAAACAAAGTTAAGAGGGCCTCCCCAGTGGCGCGGCGGTTGAGCGCTGGGTTGCGAAGCTGCCTGTGGCCTCTGCGGCGCCGGTTCGATCCCTGGCTGCTCCCCGGCCCCCGGAGGAGGGTCCCACATGGCGCGCAGACCTCTCCTGCCACCCACTGCTCCCCTCAGCAGTGTACCTCGGTCCTTCTGCCTGCTCTGCTCCCCGCTCTGGCTCTGGTGAATTCTCTCACCCTCCCGTGCTTCTGACTGTACCCAGTGCATGTATAAACAAAACAAACAAACAAACAAATAAATAAAAACATGCCTCTGTATATAAAAAAAAAACAAACAAAGTTAAGAATTAAAATACTGCAAAAGATAACTAAATATAAACAGAAAATACTCAATATATGTGACAGGTAAAGAGATCTGAATGTATGTATCAATAGCTAAGAGTACTTTAAAGGTGAGAAGAGATAGAATCCTAAATACAAGTGGACAGGGCAAAAAATTGTCATAACAGAGTGTTCACATGGGAAAACATTATCATGTATGGTAGAATAAAAAAATAAAGTACTTAACCAACATAGCATTCATGAGTCAATTTTTATATATATATAAAATGTAGTCTGAATCATGGTTTATATATAATCCATGGAGAATGGCGAAGCAACATTCACTCCCTGATACTAAGGGTAAAATTCAATTTTTCTGTTTGCCTGATACATTTTCAGTTTGTATGTTTTCAGTGTCTTATGAAATCTATCATCTCCCACACACAAAAAAAAGATAATTATCAAGAATTATAGAGAGTTGTCTGGAGAGAAGCGCTATCTATATGTGTTTTAAAGCCCTAGGGTTTTATTATTTTCATGAAGACTCACAATCAGAACTATCAAAATGAGAATGGAATTTCAAAACTATTTGTTCTTTTTGTCATTTCTATCTTTTTCTTCCCAGAATGAGCCTAAAGATATCTGTTACAGCTTCTACTAACCTCTGTCTATTTTGGGATATGAACAATTTGTACTTTCTATCTACTCAAGTTGAAGAAAAAGTGGAGGAGGAAGAACAAGTAGAAAAAATATTCTTCAGGGCCTTCCCGGTGGCGCAGCGGTTGAGCGCTGGGTTGCAAAGCTGCCTACAGCCTCTGCAGCACCGGTTCGATCCCCGGCCACCAGAGAGGGTCCCACATGGCGCACAGACCTCTCCTGCCATCCCCGCTGCTCCCCTCAGAGATGTATCATCCGTCTGCCTGTTCTGTTCTCCGCTCTGGCTCTGGTGAATTCTCTTACCCTCCCGTGCTTCTGACTTACCCAATGCTTGTATAAATAAATAAATAAATCTTAAAAAAAATAATTAAAAAAATAATTTAAAAAAGAAAAAAATATTCTTCAGAAATACACAGACACTCAAGTAGAATACTCAGATTCATCTTAATGTTTAAAATTCAGGATTATTTACAATTTTAGATCTGTATCCTCTGAAAGACTGCATGGGCTGTTTTCCATTGAGTGTTTCTAAATGTTTTGTATATAGATTGAAAAATTATGACACAAATATTCCCCTTTCTCTTCTGCCACACTCAACAGATACAGTAATTCAATAAAACATTGTAGCCATTGTTCCCTTCTCCTTTTGGTTGGCAAAGAAGGAGACTGTTTCCAATATATCCTAATTGTTATCATATCAAATCTTTAAGCTACGCCTTAAAAACTAGTGAAAGTAATGTGAACTCAAAAGAAATAGGTCTGAGACATTCAGATAGACACAACTATAGATAATAATTTGCTATATGGTAATAAATAGATGATAGATGGTTGATGATAGACAGATAATAAAGTCAGAAAGGCATGAAAGAGAGCCTGATATGCAATATTTTAGATTTTACTAAGCATTTGATTTTTAGAAGATTTAGACACAGAAAATCATAAATACATTTTATACTCATTGTCTCCCATTGTTTGTATACCATGTTAGTGAGGCAAATTTATCATAATTAATGAAATGATATTAGGGCATCCTTATTAACTCAAGTCCATACTTTATTCAAGTCCATACTTTCAAGTCCATACTTTATTATTCAAGTCCATACTTTATTCTTTATATTTTTTAAAGTCGTCATGTCTCTGACTTATATTTCAGTTTTTCCTTCATTTATTGACATTGACAATTTCAGGAGCACTTGCCAGGCTTTTGCGGAATGTCTTCTACTGGTATATTGCTAATGCTTTCCCATAAATAGAAGGGAATTACAACATTTTGGGGGGAAGTTTGCAGAGATGAATTGCCATTTTCACCATTTCCTATCAAAGGTGTATTATCAACAGGAGGTTGGGGTTAACTTGGATCAGCTGGCTGAGATAGCCTTTTCAGGTTTCTCCATCTTAAAATGAATCTTTTATTCTCTTTTCCTTCTGTACATCTTTCGAAGTCACCATGTGCAACCTATGTTTAAGAATTGAAAAGTTATGCAGCATCTTAAGGCGAAGTATCTGCAAATTATTTGGAGCTTTTTTTATGCATGGAATATTAGTTTATTCTCTCCATTCATTTATTTATATATTTTTATATAATACAATTGATACATGGATATTGATTATTTTGAGTCACTATTTAATACCACTTTATTTTTTTCTTCACGTTATAACTTTGGCCACTGGGAGCTCTTTGCACTGGCTCCTCCTTTCATCTGACATACTCCAATCAACATTTTTTGAGCACTTCCTTGTTTCACTATAAGATGCTCCACACTCATCTTGGGTGTTCCTCTCCCCTGCTATAATCAGCCACTTTTCCAATGAGTCCTGATTATTTTTAGTGGAGAAGGGTTTTAGACAGATACTTATTTGTACTAGGTGTACCTGTTATGACTGGGTGGCTTTGCTCCTAGTTCCTCTCAGTTGACAGAGCAAGGAAATGTATGAGTGTATACTAACCCATGAATATACATATGTGTATAAATAATTCAATATATAATAGTTCCATATAGAATACAGTGAAAAATGACTTTAGATGATGTTTCCAGCTCTAACCCATTAGTTATATGAATCATTTTAACCTACCCTTATTTATCTACATATTTTCCACTTTGTAAGAAATCTGATTCCACTATCCACTAATTATTAAACTGTTCAATTACAGTGTGCACATGTGTATGTGTGTGTTTTAAATTTACCATCCTGTATTCCAAAGGATATAGAATTATTAATGATAGTACATGGTTTACTTTCTACTGTATTAAAATTCAGTTTAACTATTTTGGTCCTATGTTCAATCCATCTAGGATCCCCTGACATCTTACATAATTTAAAAAATTTGCCTACATTAAAGATAATTCTGTGTGCTATAAAGTTCTGTGGTTTTGACAAACACATGCAGTCAGGCATCCATCATTGCAGTGTTATACAGAACAATCTGAGCAGTCTAAAAACTCCTGCGTGTTTTCACTTTTGAATGAGCCTCTTCTTTCTCCTTGTTGTTGACAACCTCTGTACATTTACAGTCTGAACATTTTTGACTTTTCTAAGTTGCCAATTAATGAAATCATACATTATGTATTCTTTAGAGATTGGTTTCTTTCTCCTTAGCATTATGCATTTGAGCTTCCTCTATGTCTTTTCTTATCTTCATAACTAATGTCTTTCTATTGCTTAATAGTAATCCTTTGTATGAATGTACTACAGTTTTTTTATTTATTCACATATTGAAAGAAATCTTGGTAGCTTCTGGATTGGTTTTGAAGAGAGGTAGTAAAAAACGACATCCTTGCCTTGTCACTATATGAAGATGAACATAATTACCATAAGTATGATGTTATCTATATTTATCATTTTGCATATTTTCTTTTTAATTTTTATTTATTTTTTATTTTTAAAGATTTATTTATTATACAAGAGCTGGGGTACAGGTCAGAGGCGCAGGAGGGTGAGAGAATTCGCCAGAGACAGAGTGGGAGCAGAACAGGCAGATGGACAAAAAACGCTGCTGAGAGGAACAGCGGGAGAGACAGGAGAGGTCTGCCATGCATGTGGGTATCTCCCTGGCTGGCAGGGAATCAAACCTGCAGAGGCTGAGGACAGCTCCACAGCGCTTCGCTCAACCCACTGTGCTGCCAGGGAGGCCCGTTTTGTATACTTTCATTATCAAATTAGTTAGTTCTTCTCTATTCCTAGTTTGTCATGAATGGGTATACAATTTTGTCAAATGTTTATTTTGCGGGATGTCAACTTATATGGTTATGATTTTTTTCTTAGCCTGTTTATTAATTTTCCAATGTTGAAATAGCATATAAGAAAAAAATTGCACTTGATTATGGTATTTAATGATTTTTAAAACATTTTTATTTAATTTGTCAGTATTTTAAGATTTTTGGATGAATATTCAGTAGAGTTATTGATTTGTACTTTAATTTCTTTTTTTTAAGATTTATTTATTTGTACAAGAACTGGGGTAGAGGCCAGAAGCATGGGAGGGTGAGAGGATTCACCAGAGACAAAGCAGGGAGCAGAACAGGGAGATAGACTGAAGACACTGCTGAGGGGAGCAGTGGGCAAGTCAGGAGAGGTCTGCTTCCCCATGTGTTTTGCTCCCTGGCCATCCGGGGATCAAACTCGTGCTACAGGGTGGTGGATTGCTTCATAGTACAGTGCTTAACCCCTTGCGCCACCAGGGAGGCCCTGCTTTCATTTCTTTATATGGTTTTGCTTTTGGAATAATAGTGATCTCATAGATTGAGTTTGGTGCTACCCCTTCATCCATTTTTGGAAAAGAGTTAAGAGAATTAGTATTAATCATTTCTTAAAATTGTGGTACAACTCACCAATGAAATCACCTAAGTTTTGTGGGTTTTTTGGGAAGGTTTTTTTAACTGTGATACAATTTCTTTAATAGGTATATGGTTATTTGCATTACTCACTTTCCTTGTGTGAATTTTGACTGTTAATGTCCTGAAAGAAATTGTTACATTTTAATCAGTTATTAAATGAATTATTCATAAATTTTTCATAGCATTCATTTTGCATTCTTTAAATATCTGTGGAAGCCAAATGTGATGGTTTCTCATTTCTTAGATTGGCAGGTAATAGGTCTCTCTTCCTTCCTTACTTCCTCCCTCCCTCCCATAAATATGTCTTAAAAGTTGTCAGTTTCATTGTTCATTGCAAAGAACAAACATTTTATTTTATCAATTTTATCAACTGTTTTCTTTCAATTTTGTTAATTTCTGCTCAGATTTTTGTTTCTTGTTTTCTGCTTTATATAAACTTACACTGTATTTCTCTAATTTCATAGGGAGAAAACTTAGGTTATTGATTTTAGCACTTCCTGCCTTTATATATATATTTACTGCTAAAAAATTTTCTCTTCAAAGCATTCCATTAGATGCATCCCACACAGTTTGATATTCTATTTTCCTTTTCATTTAGTTTAAAATATTTGAAATTTCTCTTGAGTCTTTTTAAAGTCATTTCTTAGTCATTGACCTTGATTTTTATTATTTTTAAAATATCAGATAGTTGTTAGAAAAATATTTTCCAATATATTTATATAGAGCATTTATAATTTAACATTAATATAATTTATAAAATATTTAATAAGCAATATATAATGAATATATGGCACATATTCATTATAAATCATTGTATAAATTTTAGTCATTATATTGTTACCATATAGAAATGTCATTACAATGAAATATTTGCACATGAAGATTAAATTTAGGTCATATTTAATCTGTTATTTCTTTTAATAATAAAAATTGAAAATATATTACTACCACTTATTAAATACTACAATTAGTCAGTCACTCATAAAAATATTGTAATAATAAATTTTAGGTTGAAATAATTGAGCAAGGTTTGTAGAAACTTGAGTTTTCAAGTTTGGATAAATTTCAAGTAATAATATTAAGAGAAAAGATAAACTTCTGTATATCTATGGAAATTATCTACCAACCAACCTACCTATCTTTTATCTATCATTGCATATCTATCTATTCCTTAATTTGTTCTTCAAATAAGTGACAATTGTCTTGACAAGAATAAAAAATTTGTATAGGATTGCTTGTGAATGTTCATTGTGAATTATTATACAAAGGTCACTTAAGGAAAGAGATCCTCCCTCTTCTAAAGTGCTTGTCACTCGGCTTTCATAACACAACCAATTTATAAAGTACCCCATAATTTACAGCACTTAACTAACTGTCATACATAATGAAAAGAGATTGTTTAATATATTGACAAAAATTCAGAAAGTTGTCAAACTACATTATCAGCTCCATTAAAATTCAATCAGACACAATAAATGTGATGCTTGATTAATTTCACCATATGTTGGTTGTAGTTTGACCTCCTCTGGAAATGGAGGTCACACACACACACATCACACACAAATTCTATCAGGAAAAAGTTTTATCTTATATGGGAAACCAACTCTAAATGTACCTAGTAGATTTGTTATTGAAATATCTTAGGGCCTCCCCGGTGGCACAGCGGTTGAGCGCTGGATTGCGAAGCTGCCTCTGCGGCGCCGGTTCGATCCCCGGCTTCTCCCAGGCCACCAGAGGAGGGTCCCACATGGCGCGCAGACCTCTCCTGCCGCCCGCTGCTCCCCTCAGCAGTGTACTTCGGTCCTTCTGCCTGCTCTGCTCCCCGCTCTGGCTCTGGTGAATTGTCTCACTCTCCTGCGCTTCTGACTGTACCGAGTGTTTGTATAAATAAATAAACAAATAAATCTTTAAAAAAAAGAAAATATCTTAACCATTGCGATTTTTTAATGTAATACTGTGGAGCAGTCACTGACATTTCATCTCCACAAGTTTCCCTCAAAAGTAACAAGCTAGATTTCTCACCTCTGAGGCAAGAAAATAAAGCATACTTTGTATTTCTGTAAAATAATTGACTTACAAGAATGTCAGTTTTTCTGACATAACCAAATAAGTCGTATGCACTATGTTGTTAGTACAAGTAAATTGTTTTGGTTATAAGCATATAATTCTCTCTAAAAATAGAGTTAATTTTTCTGGAGATATCGTGTGAATTTGTTTAGGGATATCTTTCATATATATGGAACTTTTGTTTTAACTTGGGGGTTTTTTGTTTTACTTACATAAGGTCAGTATTTTGATATTTCATAAAAGATGAGGCATCATTTCTCTGCTAATAAAATAATATTTTCTTTAAAATTACAAGGTAAAGGTCATTTTTTTCTTAGCATCAAAATAATTGGGATTATATTCAAGTTTTTTTTTACTTAACATAATTCTATGAAAATCCTGTCGGTTACAAAGTGATATCCTTTGCATCATTCAAGACTTTTAGAATAATAATAAAAAAATACAAATTTACATTTCCTACAGCCTGTTAGAATAATAATATTTGTAATATTTTGGTAATGGAAATATGATTAACTGCACAATTAGTAATTCTATGCAGAAAATAGAAGGTCTCTTCCATAAATATGGCAATCCATTTATAGTTCATACTCAGAACTTATATTACTTTTACCAATATCAAATGAATTTTCCAACTTACATTTAATTAGCTAATTATTCTACCAAATATTTATCAAATGATTACAATATTCAATAGAGGACAGCTATCTCTCAGAGAATAAAATCCAAATACCACATTTACCTTTATGCCTTACTTAAAATGTAAAAAAAAAAAAAATCCCTGTTTTAATTTATTTCATATTCAAATAACATATTAACTTGCATGGATTTTTCTAGGTAATGCAATTAAATTTCATTCTCAATTGACAGATAATACATGTGGTAGCTATCACATCACTATGAATTTTCAGGTTTTGATTATATAATTTTTTGAATTTTCTAATGTTTTCACTTCTAGGCATACCATTTATTTCCTTTTGTATTTTCCTTGATTCTACTGAATCCTTAGATTCTCTTTCTCAGATTTTTATTTTCATTTTATTGTAGTGTGTCTGTAAGTTTTATCTTTATTTCAAAAACCAGAGTTGAAGATAAACTCATGGATTGCTTCAACTTTGAGAAATATGTTTTACTATTTCTTTGATTATATATTTCTACTTTTAAAATTTTCTTTCTGGATTTCTAATTAACTTTTTCTCATAAATGTTTGTTTTTATGTAGTAGACATTGTCTTCTCACAGGTCTCAAAATTTACTAATTAAATCTTTGTCTATTTTTCTCTTACTTTGAGTGCTATTTATAAGTTCATATATAGTGACAGTGATGGCTTAATAGTCTTTGCAAAGGAAAGAAAAATATGATCGCAGGTTGGGAAGTACTAAGAGGTTGGAAGATAGACATTAAAGTATATGAAAAAGAAGAAATAATGTGTTAAACAGGTGGGTTAAGCTGATCAAAGAGTCTCATCACTTAATTATGATCACAGGTAGATTTTATATCCCTCCCTATGACCATATATCTGCTCACCTTTTTTGAAAGCTGTTCTAATCTTAGTAACCTGGTTTAGGATTTATATGAAAAATAAAATGTTAAGGACACAGCCTCAGCACACCAGGATGTCTGCTTTTGTGGGAACAGAGGGGAATCCAGGTAAAGAAGTAAACTGACGAGGAATTAACTATGTGAACAGATAGACTGGTAATTTTGTAGTCATGGAGTCCAAAGAAACTTGAGGAAACTGGCCCACATTTAGCCACAGATTCTATAAACTGCATGATTTTACAATTTGTGATAGTCTAAAATCTAAAACAGAAAGATTGCAAAACTTAAGTAATTATTTTATGATAAAATGTTCAATATGGGCAGAATTAAGTTGTTTCGTAAGAAACAAATTTGGTTATAAACAGTGGGAAATATTTAAGTAACTCACATTCAGAAATCTTTCTGTCACTATATTAAATATACTGATCATGTGATTAGTACTGTGCAAAAAGAACATAATTAAATAATCGAACAAAGATATTTCATCTCAATCAGTCAAATGCTTGTCTTAAAGATTTGTTTCTGGAGGAAAAAATATCTGTTTACTGCAAATAGATTTTTTGTCATCTGTTCAAACCTTTTCTTTTTTTTTTTATTTTTTTAAGGAATAGTTGTTTAGTTGTTTTCACAGCACAAGAATACATGGGTTAAATCCATAGGTTGCGAGATTGAAACAAGCACAGTGGTATTTAGAGATATAAATATAAGAAGTCTAGTATAACCCATGTAATTTTGACTGTCAGATATAATAAGCATTTACTTGAATAGCTGTTAAGAATTTGCATAAAAATTAGAAAACATTTAAAAGAATCTGAGAGTTGATATTTCTAAGAAGTACATAGGGGAAATGATATATTTCTTCGAATTTATTTTGGATGTTGGTGTTTATTTTTTAATGTCACACAAAACAAGGGTCTATAGTTTTTCGATGCTTAGGGCATGTAGATATTTTAATCTGAACTTGTTCATTATGCAGAAAATGAGCCATGTAGAGATGTGTGCCTGATTGACCGTGAACAAATTAAAGAAACTACTTTAGGCCCCTCAAAATTATTAGGACTATTAAGTCTGAAATAGGTTACAGAGAATAAATGATCCCCTACCAAAGTCATTTCAGGGTCTTTGAAAGAGCTGCCTTGGGTTGGGTCCTGAAAGGTTAACAAAGAAACAAACTAAGATGAAATGCAAGAGAAGGCAGTGCCAGGTACAAAGGATGAAAGTTCTTTTTTTCACTTCCCACATGAGTTTACAAATGGACCACTCTGGATCACATTTATTAAGTAAAAAGAACAATTCAAGAGTTTATATTCAGAGTTTTAAAAGTCTAACTGAATATTATATGAGTATGAGAGACTAAAGAGGCCAGTTTAGAATCACACATGACATATTTTTAACAGAGGAAAATTCAAGATGCTTATTAATTTTTCTATTTTCATCTAGCAATAGATTCAGAGATAAATGCTACATAACTGACCCATCATTATTATGAATTTTTATACTTGTGCCCTTCTTTTTATCAGTCATATTTATTATGATTATCCTAAGAGTACACCTTGTATTTACATATTTTATATTATTAATTTAATGAAGTTTATTAATTATGAATATATATGTGTGTGATTTAAACCTATCAAAATTGGAGTAGATCTAGCTTAATTCTGGACTAGTTCTGTTGAGTTGCTAATACACTGGTTAAAATAAAATATCTTAGAATGTTCTAATAAAGTCCTGATCAAATAGCCTATGTTTTTCAAGGGAAGATATTAACTAATTTGTTAGTGATTATTAGATTTACATGATTATAAGGTAGTAGTTTACTTCAACGAAGAGTAAATTAGTTTTAGTGTTTGACTTTCCTCATATACTATTTGTTTTAAGTTCTTAATATAGTTTATTATTTTCTTTGCTTGTTAATTTTATTGTCAAACTGTTGTCAAAAAAACAGGATTTTTGTTTTATTAACAAATGATTTTCAATTTTAATATACTATTTATATTTATTATTTTTATATTTTTTAATATTTTTAATATTTTTAAATATTTTAAATATTTTATATTTATTTATTTTTATTATTTTATTATATTTATTATTTAGTATTTTATTACTATATATTTATTGTATTTATTATTTAATATATATATTTATTAAATTTATATGTTTATTATTAAATATATATTTATATTTAATATATTATTTATATTTAATATATTTCAACATACTATTTTATAATTTTGTCATGACACCCACATGAAGTCATTAGAGTGGGACTTATTTTCTAATTTATTTACTTATTATTAAAAAAAAAGACTGAGTCATCATAGTCAAAATCATGTATCTGTCTAGCAGAATCTTTAGATTTTATTTCAAGCCATGGGCATTTTTAAAGCACATATTTATGTAACACTGATCTATAAATTTTACTCATTTTTTTTTCTGAACTTACTGCATTTGCAGGAATGTCAATGAAACATGTTAACATGGGTAATTCTTGTCTTTGATTATTGTATTCATTGATTTATTCTTTTAGTCACATACATTTTAGCCCATATTATGCACTTGGATGAATTTTGGTAAAAGAATTCATATCTCATTGGTGAATGTTTTTAATTATGTCCCTTTAAAAATTTTCTTTGTGCACTTAAAACATTAAAAAGGAGTAAATGAAACATAACATCTTATGTTTTATGTATAACCATCAGTTTACTGTAAGTATGATGGATATATATATATCATTTTTATATAACATATATATCATATATAACATATATATATCATTTTTAATTCTTGCCAAATAATATCAAATTTTGAAACAGTCACAATTGCTTAGCATTTGAGTTATCTGATATTTTGATATTTGTTACATGTCAGGATGAAGAGTCTTGTACACATAATTGGCATATGTGTCTAATTATTACTTATGAAAAATACAGACAAATGAAATGTTTGGGATACAGAGTTAGTACTTTTTAATTGTTATATTGGCCCCTTTAGGACAGTTGTATGTTACCACTAATACTTGATGCCACTTTCTGATGAGGAGTTTGCTAAATTTGATTTTACAATTAGACATTTTTTATGTAATTTGTGGTTTTAATTTTAAACTGTGAATCATCTTTACTTGCAAAATATTAATATTCTAGACTCTGCATTCAAGAAAAAATGAACTTCACAATGGAAAATAGAAATGGTAGACCTTAAATCTTCATGAATGAACTTATAAACTACTTCAAACTAATAGAGAATGTGCCTGCATATTACAACAGCCAGTGATATTAAAGGATTCTATTAACCTAAAGCGAGTTTTCTTAGACATATTTGAGGAATTCATTCCCTATTTTATTAGTATTGCAATTTCTTTTACATTTGAACATTGTTTAGAAAAGGATGATTTTAATTTTTCGTATGACAGTAAAATTATAACATTATGAACTATGGAGATATGATAAATCAAACTATAATGAATTTGGATATGGTTAAAATGCTGCAATGTGAAGGAATTTCACTCTTAGCTTCTCACTTTCTCTTTGTGTGGTTTGGTTAGAGATGAAAGGGAAGCAGAACTTTAATTATTTCCAAGTTTATACTGTGAATTTTAATATATTTACAGACTAGTATGACTGCACACCACTTTTAAATTGAAAAGTGAAATCTTTTTTTTTTCTGAATAAATCATGGTCAAAATATGACAAGGAAATATGCGGTTCTCATAAATGAGCTGTGATAAATCATGTTTCAACAATGAACAAGACAAACAGTGTCATACTCTCATTTTACTGGTAAAGTATGGCATTTATTTCATGAGCAAAGTAATTACCTCTGTGACATTTAAGGTCCTTTTAAAAAATATTATTTCAAGTCTTTCTGTAAGTTTTTTTCCAGCTGTGTTCCATTTACAACATTTTATCTATTCAAGCACTGAAATGGAACTTATTTTAGGTGGCATGTAAATGCACATTTTCTTTTATACTGTCCTTGAAAATTTCTCTCTATACATATGCAAAGACATATTTATAGAGGTGGTAATGGACCTCTGTTCAAACTAAACTCCTCAATCAGCTTTTCATTAGCTTTTCTTTTTTTTTTTCTGTTTGATTATTTTTCTTCTAAGATCTCACCAATAAGAGAATAGTATCCACTCATTTGTCATAGTTTCTGTAAAATTTTTAAAGATTTATTTGAGTAACAAAATTAGTCCTTTAAAAAATTATGTTTGGAAAAAAAATGAAATACAAGAGCTCACAATACTTTAAACTGTAAAATCAGCAAAGTGAGGACCCCTATTGTCTAATCTCTATGGGACAGAAGTCTGACTTTCATGAGCCTCAATTAGCAAACACATTGGTCAAGCTTCCCACTAAGTCCTCTAGTTCATTTTCACCATCACATTCCATGCAGCATTTAAAAATCCTCCTGCTTTTTTCAACATATCTAACTCAATCTCTTTCCTTAATTGTAATAAACTAAAATAAAGTCTTCCTTGCAGAGTTTAATATGACCAATGTGATTTTTTTCTCTATCAATGGTATTTATTAATTTTTAATGTATAATCTGTTATAATTTTCTTCTCTTCCTAAATAAATATCACCCATTTGCCTCATTTGCATTTACAGATTTTTTGGTTTTCTTTAATGATCCTGCTCCCAATTTTCTAAGCTCCAACTGTTATAGGACAGGGAGAGGGGTAGCCCAAGCCCCGCAAACCTGCCTATTCTAAATGGGTTCTGCCATCCGCCGCATCAACACAAAACATATGAGACTTTAATGGGAAGGAACTTTAATAAAACTAGGAAACAATACAGGTAAGGAAAAGAGTCTAGTTTCTAAATGAAGCACCCAAAGTTACCCATCCCCTCGTGGGTAAAACTCCATCCAAATGGGATCGGCCCAGAACAAGGCCCCAAAGCCTGCTACAAGTCTAAAACATCTTCCAGTGGGGACCCACAGAAAAGGGTCACAAACAACCGGACAAACCCGGAAGGAAAAGAGCAAAATCAACATCAAGATAAAAGCTGCCATTGTCACCTCCCCACGGGTCTCACCCACATCTGTGTCACCCAGTCCACAACCAAAAGACAAGCACAGTTTCTTCACATGTCTCTAGGCTCCATGCGCCTCTTCCAGGTCTCCTAGCTCCATCCTGCTTCTTCCTTCCTTAGTCTCTTCTTTAGCCTCTCCTCTTCCTGCTCAGCTCCACCCTCCCTTGGGTGGGGCAGGGAACCTCCCCCTTTCCTGGGGACCACCCTGTTATAATCCCCCCTTTTAATTTTTATTCCACCATATCTATGGTGGCACAGATCTCATGGTGCAATCTTAGGAGACAGTCTTTTTTTAGGGTTACAATGTGTGTAAGAGAAGCAACAATTAGTCAGCAGCATTGTCCATGAATGTCCAATATGAGTTTCATTACTTAAAAATAGTCCATTATCCAAGCCAAAAGAAAAAAAATTTGGAGCATTGGCTAAAACAAGATAGCAAATATATCAAAATCACAGGGAAAAAATGTTAAAATGGTTCAACTTATGCAAAAACGAATTCTCTTAACCTTGATTCCAAACTTTTAACAGCAAAGCAAAAGTTTGCAAACTAAATCTACTTTTAAACCATTTTTCCTATTTTTGCATAAAATCACAGGGTAGAAATAACTAACAGCAATTTTTAGCTGGCTTTGTTGAAATATTCCATATAGGATCAGAGCGAACCGGTGGCATTCTTCCTGGGGACCACCCTGTTACACAACCTCCACAAAACTAGATTCATTTTTCCTGTTGTTCCTTGCCAAAGTTACATTTACCTAAAAATAAATTATTTTTATGTTCGTTACTATATTTTTATCCAGTATGTAGTCAAGATCTGACAAGTTTGCCACCCCCCCACCCCGTGTACACTCACCAAAGTAGTGAGTTACATCAACCAAATTTTTCAAAAAACTTTCAATGATCCTTCTACTGGACTTGGTCTTTTCATTCCTGTGTTTCCATAACACTGTTTATATTTTGCAATAAAATTTATTACAGCCTGTTAACTAATGCAATTATTGATATGTTTCTCCATCCTTTTCCAGGAGTGAATGTAAGTTTTTAGATTGCAGGGCACCTATGTTATTAGTCTTTGTAGCAACCTCATTACCTGAAACAATGGCTGTTGAATTAAATCATGGCAACATGATTTTCTTAGATTTAATTTGAAACCTGAATCTCTTGAAAGAAATATTGAAAATCTCCCAGGATAAGAAGTTACTTAGAAAGGGAAAGTAATAATTGAAAAAAGAATATTCATGAAGTCCTTCATGTATCTCAGGGAGATAACCTCCTTTGATGGGTCAAATTGAGCTCAAATGCTTCCTCTTCTTTTGAAGCATTCTTTGACATTTTATAGGCAGAGTTAATCTTATTCTTACACTTAGCATGCTGAATATTCCCCTAACTATCTGGTTTCGCTACTAAACTAGAAATCCTTGCAATCACCAAGAATGCTCTCATTCCTTTCTTTTCCTTGGTACCTCATAAAGGATTTTCCATTAATAAAATTTTGCTAAGTAAATACTTATCAAAAAAGAAAGAATGAAGGGAAGAAAGAAGGAATGAAAGAGGGATAGATATGAAAAGGGAAATGGGGGAGAGAGAGAATCCAATTTTTATTAGTTTTGTCCCCACGTTTGATCTCAAAGCCATGATTTTTTTTTTTTTTTTTTTTTTAGGTTGCAATGTCTCCCCATCTCAGGGCTAAGAGCCAGCTGCAGAGAATACCCAATTCTGCCTACAATTAAGATTTAAAAACAAAATGAATGCAAGCATTGGTGAAGACTATGAATCATTTCCTTTTCCCCTGTAAATTACACAGCAATCAACATAAATGGGTTTAATAAAAGATGTATGGGGAAGTTACTTTAAAAAAAAATCCAAAGAAGCTGCTCCTCCCATACCCCTTGTTATTCATATACTACTCAAAATGTTTATTTTAAAACTCAGAATGTCTCTTAAGCAAATGATACCCCATTAGCAAATAGGATGCTTACATTTGAAAATCTCTTTTGCTATTATGCATTTTGTATTTGTCTAGTGGTATGATTTATTTTATTTTAACATAATTTTACTAACATTAGTACTTATTTATAAAATATAAAACATAAAAATAAGCAAAAAAAAAAGTTAAGACCATCCAAAATATTAAACCCAGAAAACTGTTTCAGTGATTAGAGTAACGTACCAGCAGCAGAGACAGACTAAGGGATAGGCTCATGATAATATATTTATATGTATTATTCACACAATAATAGCATTTTATTGAGAATTAGAAATAAATAACAAGACAAAAATCAAAAACGACTTGTTTTGGGCACTTTCTTTTTAGGAGGAAGAAAAAATTTGGGAACAAATTAAAAGTTCTGTTTTGTGGGGAGAAAATCTTACATATGAGGTGCCTATTATAGCCAAGTCAGATGTCAAGTGAGAGGTTAGATGTGTGAATTGATTAAAGATAAAAGAAGCAGAGTCTCTTAAAATTGATGGGAGGGCTCAAAATAGTTTAAAGCACTATTATATTTGAGGCTGTTCAAAAATAGAATTTGGTTTCTTTAAAAAAAGTTTACCTTCATTCAGATTATTTTTATAATATATATTGTTCCTCTTACAATCATCCTTTATTTTATAGTTCTGGAAATTAGAAGAATAATCAAATGGTTATATTTAAATGTCAAAGCCTTCCTTTTGTTTTTTCAGCAAAATTCTATTTTGATATTGAAAGAAAAATTGTTTGTATATTCAAGGTCTTCTTACGCAGTTTATTTTCCAGAAGAATTATTTTTTCTCTTTGTTCTTGAGAACACTTCTTATGTATATGGAATAAATGGCTTTTAATTGGTTATGCATTATTTCATGTGAGAAATTATGGATCACCTTAAATTGTACTGAACTGCTGAGCTATTAGATATAACACAGTTCTCTGTTAACTTAATTGGCAAATAATTATTTATGATGTATTATGATTCAGATACTCAACTGGATACCTTGGGGATATTAAAAACGAACTATACTTCAATTATTCTAGTTATTTACTATTTTTCTAGAGAAAGAATTTACTACATAGTTTCTTTCAAATAGATAAATTCCATAGTAAATTTCTGAAAGAGGTCTGAGGACAGATAGTAAATTTAGGGGGAAAAAAACTATAGTAATAATGTACTTATTTGGCTTGGGTAGGGCATCACACTACGTATTATCAATATACTGATTGCGTATCTTATGGTAGACTAAACCTCATAAAACTATCAGAATTTCTCACACGTCATAGTGACCATCATTTCAGATTGCTGAGACATTTGTACAAAAAGGTTTTTCCTTTTTGATCTCATGACTTTCTAATCTTGGATTATTTGACGTCATTGCCCAGGTCTGAGATATGTGAATTGATTACTGAGGATAAAAGATTCCATGGTGAGAGCATGCACAGCAAACTGGAGGAACAGTCTGCTGATTATACAGAGCAAAAATTCTATTTACATGCAAATATCTTTGTAATCAGCAGTGATAGGAAAGTAAATGTATGAGAGTCTAAAACATTTTTGTTTTTTAAGTATTTCAGCTTTCCTTAGAGCCTACCTCAGGAAATACTTCCTCATATCAATGACAACTCCTATCTCATTTAACAAAAATGTTGGCACCTTTTTATTTGAAACAAAGCACATTAATTGGACTTACCTCTTCTCATTTCTTTCTCTGTGTATTTTTTGCATTTCTGGTCTACTCTTTTTTTTTTTTTAAAGATTTATTTCTTTATTTCTTTATACAAGCACTGGGTACAGTCAGAAGCGCAGGAGGGTGAAAGGATTCACCAGAGCCAGAGCAGGGAACAGAACAGACAGACTGACAAAATGCAATGCTGAAGGGAGCAGTGGGCACAGCAGGAAAGGTCTGCGTGACAGCCATGTGGGACCCTCGCCGTCAGCTGGGGATCAAACCGGAGCTGCAGAGGCTGCAGACAGCTTCGCAACCCAATGCTCAACTGCTGCACCACCAGGGGAGGCCCCTTTTGGTCTACTTTTAACTGGAATTATTCTAGGTCAACTTTTTAGTGTTAATTAAAGACCTTTCTAGAAATGAAACTTTCAAAATTTTGTTCTCTCTGAAGTTGGGGGGGTGTCATACTGACTGTACAGTTTATTTTCATATTTAGTTAAGATAATATATATTTTGGTACTCTATATTTATGTAAATAAGTGATATTATATCATATTGAAAATGAATTGTTTTATTCAAGTCATTTTACTAGCTTATTGGTTTGACATGTCATAGAATCCTCAGAAGATTCTTCAGAAGGCTCTAAGAAATTTCTTTGATCAAAAATATTTGTATGCATATTTTTTACAAACGGTAGAATGCAGTAAGCAGGAAGCTACAATGTTAGCACAATTCTAGTGCTATGAAATTGGAGGTTCATGAAAATTTAGAATGAAGTTTAGGGGTACAGGAGAGATTTCCCCCCTGCTCTCCCAGTTCTTCTCCAGCTGGTTGAGCAACCAATTAACATCAGACAGATTAGTAGGAGAAAAATAAATTTAATTGCATACTTATGGCGAATTTACACGGTTGTAAATTTTAAAGTAAATAAGACACACTGAACATTTTCTTTTTCTTTTTCAGTCCTTAAACTATGAAATGGGATAGGGGCCTGGAGCATTAAGCTGTAAGGATAGGGATTCACAAGAGGAGGAGATAGTGACTCATATAATAAAATCAAATGCTCTGTAACTACGTTTGCCCTGCCATAAAGATTGTCTCCTCTAATAAAAAGGTTATTTTCAAAAGTTGATTCTAAGATGGGCAATTTTCATTTGTCTAGGTAGTTAAAAAAGTGATGGTTACATTTCTCTTGAGGCCTGAATCACCTCAACTGACCTTAGCTTGTAACATGCTATGGTGACATATTTTGGAAAAAATATATGTTCTAAACATGTTGCGGAGTTCTCTTTGAAAATTTTAGGGAGAACTATGCTTAAGAAGGGGCTTCTTTTTTTAAAGATTTTTTTTTAAGATTTATTCTATTTATACAAGAGCCGGGGTACAAGCCATGTGAGCGGGAGGGCGAGAGGACTCACCAGAGACAGAATGGGGAACAGAACAGGCAGACTGACGAAATACACTACTGAAGGGAGCAGCAGGCGAGACAGGAGGGGTCTGCCTGCCATGTGGGTTGCTCCCAGGCCAGCGGAGATCGAACCGGCACTGCAGAGGCTGCGGACAGCTCCACAGCACTGTGCTTAACTGCCTGCGCCACCAGGGAGGCCCTATTTATTTATTTATTTGTTTGTTTGTTTGTTTGTTTGTTTATGCATTTATTTATTTTGCATACAAGAGTTGGGGTACAGGCCAGATGTGCAGGAGGGTGAGAGGATTCACCAGAGACAGCGAGGAACAGAACAGGCAGAAGGACTGAAAGCACTGCTGAGGGGAGCGGTGGGTGAGACAGGAGAGGTCTGCTATGCCATGTGGGAATCTCCCTGGCCCACCAGGAATCGAACTCATGCTACAGAGGCTGCTCACAGCTTCACAGCGCTGCGCTCAACCCGCTGTGCCACAAGGGAGGCCCAAGAAGGGACTTTTTACTAGTCCTCAGTATTGTCCCAGGAAAATTGTCAATTGTTTTTATTTCTGATCTAGGCAATAACCCTAATTTTCATTCTTCTATATACATCTAAGAAAAGGATAACAGTGTCTCTTCAAGTCCACAGCCTCAACCGACTATGACTTGAAATGATCCACCTACCAGGGTGACAAGTTTTGGGAAAGCCTATTCTTGACATCTTGGGGAGGCACATCCTTTACTATAAAACATTGACTTGTCCACTTTTAACAGGTGAGCTTTGAGGTATGTAAATGATTTCTCAATAAAACTGTTAATACTGCTGTTCATTCTTTCTATTTTTATTCTTCTCTAATTTTTTAACAAATAAAGTACACAGTAGGATTTTCCATAGGCTATATATCATATAATATCACTTCAGATGAATACAAGAACTGATAGAAGATGTATAAGAATTCAGAGGTAGTAATTAATCTATATATCAAAGATATTTGTGAAAATATGAAACAATGATCATTAAAAAACAAAATAGTATCTTGGTTAATATTTTTATTTTCCATCAAAATGTGTTATTTTGTTAACATAACATTATTTTGTTAAAATCACTAAGTGACTATGCTTAAATGTTTGGAGTTTCGATTTTTAATGCTGTAAATATCTGAAGACATAATCCATATTAATTAGAGTTATCTGGGATCTCCAATGATATTTTAAGAGTAAAAGGAATCCTGAAATAAATTTGGAAATCACTGAAATAGGTTCATGAACAAACAGAAAAATGATTGAGATATGCAGGGTAATGCTGTATATTTCATATGCTCTGACTGGAAGATGAACATAAATGGTTAAAAAAATCTCCTTTATTCCCTATCTTCTGAAACAAACATGTTACAATATAAATTTCTGGTGATTATAAAAGGATGAATGTGAAAAGGGGAAATTATTTTTAGTTCAGTTTACTATTTTTTTTTTTTTTTAATACAAGCACTGGGTACGGTCAGAAGCGCGGGAGGGTGAGAGAATTCACCAGAGCCAGAGCGGGGAGCAGAACAGGCAGACTGACGAAATGCACTGCTAAGGGGAGCATTGGGCGAGGCAGGAGAGGTCTACTGCACCATGTGGGACGCTCGCAGGTGGCCAGGGATAGAAACATCACTGCAGAGGCTGTGGGCAGCTTTGCAGCCCAGCGCTCAACCACTGAGCCACCAGGGGAGGCCCTTCAGTTTAGACTTTGTTTTGCTTTAATTTAGTAAATGATCATAAAGGCAACTGAGCAAAGAGTTTGCAACTTTCAGACATGTCTGTGAAAGTTCTTCATGATATAATTAATGGTAAAGAAACACTTTGATAAACGAATCCATGATAAAGTTGACTTTTGTCATGAAAGGTAAACTGGGTTTATAAACATATCAAAGTGCATATTTAAGGACAATGACTTCAGTTAAGAGAGGCTTTATTAAGAAACCCTGAGGGGCCTCCCCAGTGGCACAGTGGTTGAGCGCTGGGTTGCAAAGCTGCCCGCAGTCTCTGCTGCGCTGGTTTGACCCCCGGCCACCAGAGAGGGTCCCACATGGCTCACAGATCTCTCCTGCCACAACCGCTGTTCCCCTCAGCAATGTATTTCATCCGTCTGCCTGTTCTGTTCTCCACTCTGGCTCTGGTGAATTCTCACACCCTCCCGTGCTTCTGACTGTACCCAGTGCTTGTATGAATAAATAAATAAATATTTAAAAAAAAAAGAAAAGAAAAGAAACCCTGAGTACTAAATTTAGTATGAAAAAAATTCATACAAGAAGGAAATACTCAGGAACATACAACTTAAGTGGAAATACATATCAGAGGAAGACATCTTCTGGAGGTTTTTACCATTTGTTGTTCTTTTGCTTTACAGAATTCTAAAGAAAATTCTAATAAAAATGATGAAATTCATATTTAGACTGATTCTGTCACATACTTTTTTTATTTAATCTCTTCTCTCCACCATTTCCCAGGTGGAGAATTGAAGGAAATAATGCAAAATTCATAGGGATGGCAAAATAACTCAATAAAAACTACAATTCATTAAATATTATTTACTTTTTTCCCATGGTCCTCTTTCCACGGATGTAGCAATCCAGGCATAATAACAGATTAGTAAATTGTGTAAAATGATACAAATATTCATCAGTCAATGCTAGCACAGGTATTAGTTTAAATCTGATTTCATACACCCAACCCATTTTACAATACTCTGCTTTATTTGTGAAGTGAAAAGAGCTACACAAATATGAACTGTTTTGGTTATTAAAGTGCTAGGCTACCAGAGGAGTAAGGGGTTGGGGTGGGGAGAGGCAAGAGCAAGGTGTGGAGGGAGCACAATGGACTATGGTGGTAGACTTTGGGCGTCTTGGTGGTGGGTAGGATGTGGTATCTCCACCTGTGAGGAGGTCCTATAATTCTCATACACAAACAACAATGTAAACCAATGTTTTAGCAACATGTGTGTGTATTATTAATACATTTGGTAAATTTAAGAATTAAAAATTATATGCCTACAAAGGTCTCTAACAACTGTTTCAGGACTGCACTCAGAACAATCCACAAGTTATTAACTGCCTGTTTTGTTGGGAAAAAGTCATATTTCACTCCTAGGAATCTACTGAAAAATGTAAAAACACTAATTCAAAGGGAAACAAGTATTTTCATGTTCAGTGCTGTACTAGTTACAATAGCCAAGCTATGCACACAATGTAAGTGTCAAAATACAGGTGAGTGGACCAGGGAGCTGTGGTATGTATACACAATGGAATACTGCTCAGCTATGAGAACAAATAAACTTGCCATTTGTAGCAACATGGATGGATCTAGAGAGGGTTATATGAGGTAAAATAAGTCAGAAGGACCAAGATAAATACCGAATGTGTCATTTATATGTAGAATAAGAGAAACCAGGAAAAATATCAGATAAAGCCAAATCAAGGACTAACACTATAAAGCTGACCACAGAACCTAGGCTACCAGAGGAGTAAGGGGTTGGGGTGGGGAGAGGCAAGAGCAAGGTGTGGAGGGAGCACAATGGACTATGGTGGTAGACTTTGGGCATCTTGGTGGTGGGTAGGATGTGGTATCTCCACCTGTGAGGAGGTCCTATAATTCTCATACACAAACAACAATGTAAACCAATGTTTTAGCAACATGTGTGTGTATTATTAATACATTTTAAATATCAGATTCCAAGCTTACAATAATCTTTATCTTTTCATTTTCCCCCTTTATCTTATGTTTTCAATAAAAATGGAAATCATTGTTGCTAGGACTCCAGTATTCACAAGCCCCTATTTACTTATATTTGACCAATCCCATTTGCGGTAATATCATTTGAAATGTGTAATTTGAGACATGTTGCTTTTTCTGTTGTCCTAAATCTCACTGACCATGGGAAGTATGTAATTCCCTGTTCAGTGAGGTACAACCTCAGTCCCACATATAAAATACCTATTCTTCTGCAAGCGTTAAAATGTTCTGTATAGCTTGTTTGACCCACTCAGACTGAATGCTTTGGAAGGAAGGAATGGGCGGAAGGAGGAAGGAGTGCAGGAAGGAAAAGAAGGTGCGAAGGAACAGAGGAGGGAAGGAAGTCACTCCATGAACGCCACTATTTGTATCATCATTCATATATGACTTGAAGTCATGTTTCTTCTCTGTTTCCTAATTTTTATGATTTAATTTTAAAGCACAGGGAGGCTACAACTTTTGGATACTTATATCCAAATTATATTTATACATTTAGCACATAGATTTTGTGCTTTACCATGTCTCATGGAAACGACCTACTTTCCACAGGTTATTTGAAATGCCTTATGGAAATGAGTCACTATAAACTAGGCTGTTCCCCCCGCCTTTTTTAAGATTTAATTTATTGTGCGTACAAGAACTGGGGTGTAGAACAGAAGAGCAGGGGTTGAGAGGATTCACTAGAAAAAGTAGAGAGCAAAACAGGCAAATCTACTGAAATACACTGCTAAGGGGAGCAGCGGGTGAGAGAGAAGTCTGCTGAGCCATGTGGGTAGCTCCCTGGCTTGGGATAGAACTCGTGCTGCAGTGGCTGCGGTGATACCTTCAGAGGTTATGTCTTAACCCCTTGTGCAACCAGGGAGGTCCCTTTCCCCCTCTTTTGAGGTGTGAGACATTACTGAAGGGCTATGGCTGTGTAACCAAACACATTTTCTCAGATGAATTGGTTATAGCTTTAGGGGACTATGTCAAGGATTTGGGGTATTGTTATTCTAAGAAGGGTATTCTGGAGCTGCTGGGATTAGTTAAATGTGGCTGTAGAGTCAGAACTTTCTCTCAAAGGTAGCTGGCTAGGGTGATATTGTGAGAAGTAAGGTCAAGATTGAGGAGAAATGTACAGTGAAAAAGGTAATGGCTTTTGTCCTTGAAAGGTAAAAGATTATTGGGCTTCCCCGGTGGCACAGCGGTTGAACGCTGGGTTGCGAAGCTGCCTGCAGCCTCTGTAGCACCAGTTTGATCCCTGGATGCTGGGGGAGGGTCCCACATGGCACACAGAATGCTCCTGCCGCCCGCTGCCCCCCCCCCCCAGCAGTGTACTTCGGTCCTTCTGCCTGTTCTGCTCCCTGCTCTGGCTCTGGTGAATTCTCTCACCCTCCTGAGCTTCTGACTGTACCCAGTGCTTGCATAAATAAATAAATAAATAAATAAATAAACAAACAAATAAATAAATAAATAAATAAATAAATAAACAAACAAACAAACAAATAAATAAATAAATAAAATACCTCTGTTAAAAAAAAAAAAGATAAAAGATTATTGCTATCTCCTGAGAGTCAGGCTCCATTTAAGATTCTGTAGACAAACCTCTTGTTTGCATGTCTGGCTAGTTTTTTTTTTTTTTTTTTTTTTTCTCATTTGTTCAGTGAATTATTAAAGTGTGTAACAATTCTTGCTTTTTTACCTAATAAATTTGTTCATTTGTATTTAACATCAAATCATATTTCTTTTTTCTCCTTTCAATTTTTAGCTTCTTTTACCTCTAAATTTAAACTTCAAATTTTAATTTACTTTGAACTTCAAAAATGAATTTCATTTCTTTTTTGATGCCTGTAATCTCTGAAATCCATGGTCACTTCTGATAATTTCCTATAACTATGATAGTTCTTGGTTTACAGTGGACTTGATTGAATAATTGTATGAATAGTTCTCCTACCAGTTATTCTGTCCATTTTGCAGGTGATCCAGATCAGAATGTCATCACAAGAAAGCAGTATGTTCATTTAGTCAAGCAGCATCACTCATATCACGAGTGTTTATACCCCTGCAAGTTAAAACAATGAAGGCATTATTTTTTGATAAATGCACATTAACCTCTATAATGATCATTATTCTTCTTTTGAACCACTGGAGTTGAAAAAAATCAACCAGTGACTTGCCTTTCAGGGTTTTGCTATAGTTGCGCCACTAGGGAGACCCTGGATAGACCTATTTTTGAACAATAGTAAATAAAAAGATTATTTGTTTTGATGTATACTTTACAGAGATATACTAATTTTGATTTTGAAATTTCTTAAGGAGCTCATTTGATTAAACTATTGATGTTGAATGGTAGCATGTAGATTAATATAATGAGAAATAATGCAATATAACTTTGGGAACGTTATATAATATATTCTAGCTATGTATCTGCATTGATACCAAAGTCTTCCAACTTTATATTTGGTCATATGAATGAATAGAAAATAAGTATTTCAAATTGTTTTTATCCTCCAGTATAGAAAGTATTAAGGAAACTTATTTCTTAATACACTGCTGGATACTGGGTGTATGGAGGGTGAATGATATATGTGCTGTAGTTGAAATTAGGTAGACTACAGAATGGTCTAAAAATGACTTTTGTATGGCATGCAATGTTTGTAATAGAGAAAAGTTCAATTATATGCCAATAATATCATGGAGGGTTTACAAAAGAGTCCCCAATTTTCCTAAAAGCTTAGGGGATCATCATTATTTTATTTGTTTATTTATTTATTATGGAGTTATTTCTCAAAGAGTTATCTGTAGAATACTTGGTATCTCTACTATAATTTCAATAGCTTCATGAGGTTGAAACCATTTTCACAGTAATGTTAAGGTGTTATTTGTTTTTTTTTCTCTGAGTTGACATTTGCACTGATATTGCAAAAGCAATAGCTATAGCGGGTAATAACATTGGCTCTTAAGCAGGAATCAACATAGTGATACTAGTACTAGCATTTTTCACTCATAATTTAAAAAAAAAAGCTTTTACTTTAAAATGTTCTTAATGAAGCATTAAAATCTGCATTTTATTAAAACTCATCCCTTCCCTATGTACTTAATATTCTGTGTAACAAAATGGAAAATGTGCACAAGCACCTCTGCATCAGGCCACTCTACCATGTCTGTCTCCAGGGAAAACAGTTGCACAATTTTATGAATTGCAAACTGACTAGCTGCCTTACTGATAGTGTATCGCTATAATAGAAAGACTGACAAACTGATTATTCATACAGTGTTTGGCACACATTTTTCCTAAAGTGGACATTCAGAGATTGTTTCAAAGAATAACTATTAGTATTTCATTAGAAATACCTCAATCTTTGAAATATCTGCATAACTTAGTATATCAATGTAGGCCTAATAAATAAAGCATCAAGGTGCAATTTCACTGGGGAAATCATACATTGTACAAAAATGAAGGACGATGTAATATATACATGAAAAGACAAAAAATAATAAAATTTAAAAAACCAACAAGTCATGAGTATCAGAGCCATTCAAAACATAAGGTATCATGAAATGGACTACGAAGAGTTCATTTATGTTATTTCAAAATCTACGTTGAATCTTTAAGAAGCTACCACTTGTCATGACTTGAAAGTATTTATGTAGTAGAACAAAGGATGAAAAGTAATTTGTATTTGTAAGTGGAATGGTTTTTACTCATATTATTGATATATAGAATTGCAAATTAGACTTGTTATGTCATAATTGGTCCCATAAAACACAATATATTGTTATATCTAACACAAAATTGGCTATTTTGGGTAGATATGGTACAACTATATTTGGTTTATAAATTTATTACCTCATTTATCAAAGGGCATATCCATTTATTTTGAAACCTATAGAAAGAAACTTTGTTCAAATATAGTGCCTTCTACTGAACTGACATATTTGGTCTTAAGAGGGCATCTTATTAGAACTAAGTGTAACATTTTAATGGCTGCTTAAGATTTTGTGGAGGTTATTAATTCAAAATAAATGACCTTTAAATATCAGGTAAGGTGTTTGTTAAATGTCGATTTTTAGGCTTGATACAACCAAATAGTCCTCTTTATGAGGCTACTTGCAAGATTATTTCCAATACCCTCTCCCAATTTTAAAATATATGCACTAATGTATTATAAGCAATGGATTTGGTTTTACTATATAGGGCATTTTTATTAATCTCTTTTCTTTTAAATTTCTCATTGGCAGAAATGGAGTCCCCCCTTAGTAAAAACAAAAAATTATACCATGCAACATTATCCTCATTTCTGGAAGCATTTGATATTTTTATCTTTATAATTTCTTGCCATACTTTTTTCCCCTTTTGTTATAGTTTTATTTTTAGTCATCTATATTATATTGAACTCCATTCTAATTTTGAAAAAATAGTGCAGATATAAAGAGGGAAGTTTCCATTAGTTTTCACTCCAATATCTTTCTAAAACAATAATTCCAGTTATTTGTAAATATGTCACATACAACATTTTAATTTTCTAAGTCATTGATTGAGTTTTGTTTTATATTTAAGTAATAAAAAGTAAATTTTCAGAATCATTAGAACTGAATTTACAGACATTGTGTTCAAAAATTGTAAAAATGAAAATATATGAAAAAACAAATTATAATCACAAATTCCAACATTCACTATACTAAAAATGAACCAAGAAATATATACAACTAACTTCCTTTTACATGTAAATCAAATTTTCTTTGGTAATATCTATATTTAACCTTATAGTCAGGTTCCCCAAATACACCTTCACTCTGGTACTTTTCATAGAATCAAACTCAATTATGAGTTGTGATGAATTCTTCCAGTCCAATTAATATACTGTCTCACACCTATTAAGTTACACTTATATTGTGACTTCAAACTGTTTAATGTTTAATATTTTCTTTCATTAACATATGGACATAATGTCCTTTTCTAGTGTTTATTTTTAATTTTCCATTATGCTTTGAGATCTAGCCATGTTGATATATCTACTTAATTTCTTTTAATGTCCCATAACGTACTTATACTATACTTTAGTGACCTATTTCCCTATTGCTGGGTGGA
Organism: Talpa europaea; assembly: GCF_964194135.1. Lineage (NCBI taxonomy): Eukaryota > Metazoa > Chordata > Mammalia > Eulipotyphla > Talpidae > Talpa > Talpa europaea. The sequence continues at coordinate 31,862,494 of NC_140083.1, read as the reverse complement.
AATTTTGGATTGTTACTAACTTTTGCTGTCTCACACAATGCTTAATAAATACATTTGGTCAAGTTCCTGAGTCAAATGTTTCTTTGCATATTCCTAAAAGTCAAGATGCAATATTAGAAGGAAGGCACAGTTTAAATTGACTTACTTGTTGTAGATCTGTCCCTCAATGAAATATTAGCTTGTGGATGAAAAAACAGACATTTTTATTATAATATTCATTTTTTCCTGGTTACTCTTTTCTCTATTTTCTTAGTTTACTATTTCTCAGTTTTAGGAGTTTTTATATATTTTGGATAACAATCTTTTACCAGGGATGTCATTTGAAAATGTTTTTTCCCAATCTATGGTTTCTCATTTTTTTTTTTAAGATTTATTTTTTTATACAAGCACTGGGTACAGTCAGAAGCGTGGGAGGTTAAGAGAACCCACCAGAGCCAGAGCAGGGAACAGAACAGGAAGACTGACAAAATACACTGCTGAGGGAAGCAGCGGGCAAGTCAGGAGAGGTCTGCGCGCCATGTGGGATGCTTGCCACCCAGCTGGGATAGAACTGGTGCTGCAGAGGCTGCGGACAGCTTCACAGCCCAGCGCTCAACCGCTGTGCCACCAGGGGAGGCCCGGTTTCTCATTCTTTTTAACATTCAGTTTTGCTGAGCAGCAATTTTTAATTAACTCTGCCTTATCAACATAATCTCTTTCACAAGTCAGGCCTTTGATGATGTACCTAAAAAGTCATACAATACATAAAGTAACCTAGGTTTTCTCCAATGTTATCTTCTAGGAGTTTTATAGCATTTCAATTTACATTTAAGTCTATGTTACATTTTGATTTAATTCTTGTGCAAGGGTTTGCCTACATTTGATTTTTTTTTTCTGCATGTTCTAGCACTATTTATTGAAAAAATTTTCTTGGCTCAATTATATTGCCTTTGCACTTTTATAAAAGATGCATTGACTATATTTATGTTGGTCTGTTTCTGGGCTCTCTTTTCTACCCCATGGGTCTTTTTGTCTACTACTCCACCAGTACCACACTATCTTGATTGCACTAGCTTCACTGTAGGTCTCAAAGTTGGGCAGCATCAATCCTACAACTTTATTATTCTAGTTTTTATGTTGACTTGCCATATACATTTAGTATGATCTTGTCGATATCCATAAAATAACTTGCTGAGATTTTAATTTGCATTGTCTTGAACCTGTAACTCAAGCTGAGTGGAACTGATTTTAACAGCATTGAGTGTTTATATCCATCAGCATAGAACACCTATCGATTTATTTAGTTCATCTCATTCATCAGAGGTTTTTAGTATTCCTAATACATCTATGTTTAGATTTATATCTAAGTATTTCAATTTGGGGTTCTAATATAAATAATATTTTTAATTCCAAATTCTTCTTGTTTATAATTGGAATACAGGAAAGCAGCTGACTTGTGCTTATTGACATTGTATTCTGTAACTTTGCTCTAATTATTTCAGTTCCAGGAGATTTTAGATTTTCTGTTTTACATAGATGTCCATGTCATCTGCAAATAAAGTTTGATTTCTACCTTCTTCCATCTCAGTTTATATTTCTTGTATTCTTTTTTCTAATTGCATTAAATAGAAATTCCAGCACAACGATGAATGAATGGTCAAAAGAAAACAACTTTGACATGTACCTGATCTCAGTGAGAAAACATCAAGTGTCTCACCATTAAGTATACTGTTAACTATAGGTTTACTGTAGGTATTCTTAATGAAATTGAGTAACTTCCCCTCTAGTCTTACTTCATTGAGAATTTTTATTAAGAATAGATATTGGATTTTGTCACATGGCTTTTCTGTGTCCATTAAAATGACTGTGTGATTTTACTTTTATGAATTTATTTTTTTAAAGATTTTATTTATTTTATACAAGAATTGGGGTACAGGTCAGGAGTGCGGGAGGGTGAGAGAATTCACCAGAGCCAGAGCGGGGATTAGAACAGGCAGACAGACCAAAGACACTGCTGAGGGGAGCAGCAGGCAAGGCAGGAGAGGTCTGCCGCGCCATGTGAGGTTCTCTCTGGCCAGCGAGGAATTGAACCGGTGCTGCAGAGGCTGCGGGCAGCTTCACAGTGCGACGCTCAACCACTGTGCCACTGGGGAGGCCCTTTTTTGAACTTATTGATGTGATTCTCAACATTTTAAATTCACTTCAATCCCCCTTGCTTACATGGTTTTTCAAAAGTCAGATGTAATCATATCTTCATTCCTCATATAAAATGCCCTTCCCCACAATTTTGTTGTTGCTGTTTTAATTTATCTTTGACATTTTGCAGTTTATACATGTTCTGTCTAGGTGTAGATTTTGGTATTTATCCTTTCTGGTGTTCTTTGAGCTTCCTGGGTCTGTGTTCTGGCATCTGACTTCAATTTGGGGAAAATCAATTGCTATCATTTCAAATATCTATTTGGTTTCTTTCATTTGCCTTCTTCTGATATTCCCATTAAGTACATGTTATATATTTTGCAACTGTCCACCCTTCAGTATTCTATTGTTTTTCCTTTGCTTTTTAATGTTGAAGTTACTACTGATACAGCTACCTATTTTTCCTCATCTGTCTCCAGTCAATTAAAAAGGCCATTAAAAGCATTCTTCATTTAGATTACAATTTTTCCCCTAGCCATTCATTTTGATTCTTTCTTAGAATGTCTACCTCTTTGCTCATATTATCCATTTTTCATACTATCTGATTTACTGATTAGAACCTTAGCGTATTAGTTGTATCTGTTTTAATGTTCCAGTATGATATTTCTAATCCCCAACATGTCTGGTCCTGATATTTGTTCTGTCTCTTCAAATTGTATTTTTTTGTCCTTGGTATGCCTTCAAATTCTTTCTTGATAATGGACATGAATGACCAAGTAAAAGAAAGTGCAATTAGGCCTTAGCAAAGTAGAAGTGAGGTGTTGAGGGAGGGGAAGGTTCTATAATCCAATGCTAATATCTTAGACTTTTAGTAGGCCTAATCCACTGGACTTTAAAATTCATAAGTATTTTTCAAGGTTTTTGTTTTCCTGCTCTCTTAGGTAGGACAGGATGGTTAAAGTGAGGTAAAATTGGAACTTTTTCTTCCCCAGGTGAGTTATGTTCTGTTATACCCCAGTAAGTTAGGCTCTAATTAACTAGTTCCTCCCAAGAACATCCATATAATGAAGAACAGAATGCTGTGATTTACCTCAAATGGTACCAGTAGAAGGGGGGATTTTTCTCAGATACTTACTATGAGAACCTGGTTGACTTCTTTGAGGTAAACCTCACAAAACTGTGGAGGCTCCACTATGACTGGATACTTCTGAAGTATTTTAACTCCTATTTGCCCATATTGAGTTTTCATTAATTCCTCAAATATAGTTCCGTCTTCCTGCAGTGGCTTCCACTTACATGTCTCAGCCCCAGTAAGCAGACTTCCTCTATTTACCTATCTTTCCAATTTTGGAGACAGCTGCTGTCCTCTATCATTCCCTCTGTTACAGATCATAGAAATAAGGTTGATTTTCCCATTTGCTTAGCTTTTTACTTACTATTAGGAAGGAGTGAGAACTTCTAAAGTTTTATGTATGGAAGCAGAAATGAGAAATGATGGCCTCTTTTGATTTGATGTTTTTAAAGAGAATGTGAATATTTAAGTCCATATCTTATGAATGCTTCAGAAAACTGGATTTTCAAAATATAAACCAAAAAATGCATGATATAGAACATTTTTAAATCCATGTAGATATTTACTCCTAAGACATATGGTGGTGCTCGGATTCTGAGTTTTATAGATCTTTGTAACAAGCATAATATTGCATTAGAAAAGTGTATTGTAGTTGGTGTGGTTATGTTACAAACTGTCCAGTCTCTGAAGTATAATGGACTTTTCTTTACCAGATAGACGACATGTTTACAATACTCAATTAATACATCTGGCTGACTTTAATTGCATTAGCTTTATCGCACCAGAGGTGGCATAACTTTCATGTGAGATAATTAAGTTTGCTCAATTTAAACAGATACATTAATGCCGCTCAGCAAGGCTCAATTAAATCTGTTTTCAAAGCAAAATCACAATGTGAAGCATTATGGGTAATGTTATGCAAATTGTCATATTGGCAGAGAAACTGACTAAAGTTTCTGTAGTGTCTATTGACACAAAATGAATCTCTCCATTTGAAATATCAAGACAAAAACAGCAAGATTCCTCTGTTGTGATCTCTCTTTTTTAGGGTTAATCAATGTGATACAGCTGTCAGCTTAGTCAAATATATATTTTTTAATTTTTATTTTTAAGTAATTTTTAAATTTTTTAATAATGCCCAGAGTATCTAAAATTTTATAGTCTAAATGTAATTTGCCTTCCACTAGAGATACTCAGTCAAAACTTCATTTTCTTTTTTGTACCGCTATTTTCAATAAGGGTGTTTACTGATACTGAGGTCCAGAAAACTAATGTCTGATATAAGCAAAGGAGACAACATAAAAGGTTATTTAAAAACTTAAAATGATTATGTTCAATGAGCGACAACTTCTATTTGTCTGCATAACTATGTTTGGCATTTGCAGGAAATATTAATGTTCTTATATAGGTATATGAATTTTGCCAAATGATCCACAATTGCCAATAATATTTGGAGCAATACTATAATTTTTATTGACTTCACAATTTCAGTGTCTATTTTATTAACTGGATACTGATTTTAGATGGAATATTTTGAGGATTGAATGAAGAAATTAACATTAAAATTTTGAAGTCTGATTGCAAGAAGTGAATTCTCACTTTCCATGTATTATATAAGCACACTAATATAAAATCATGTTTAAGAAATTATTTGTGTAAAATATTTAATATGTAAAATATGTATCAACTATGTAAAAATATATATATGACATAGTACATAATGTGTATTTTTTTCCTGTGGATGAAATTATGAAAACTCTACCCTTAACCTATTACATAGAATAGCCTCCTCCTTTTAATCCTATAGAGAGTTTGGAACAAATTTGGAATTGTTTTATTCTGACTCATTTTGAAAACAGTTTACAAAATTATGTTTTTCAAGCTATTAATGTTCATTTTAAATGATAGCATATTTATTACAAATATTCTATAATGTTTAGCTAACATCTATATTCTTGAATGACTAGTAACTATTTTTTTAAATTATGCAACATCAATGCAGAAAAGTGAATATATGCCATCTTTAGACTAGCAGAAAATATTGTTAAAAATTAGGAGATAAATATGATATAAAAATGCTTGCAGTTGGAATATGATATACAGGGATCTAAGTAAACACATTTATTGTTTTCTATGGTTTTATTTCTCTGAGAGTTTATCCAACTTAGACATGAAAGGAACTTAGAAGAAAATAAACCTTTGAAAAATGGTTCCTACAAATATAGTACCATTTTGATTATTTACATGAAATTAAAATATTGGATGAATATATATATATATATATATATATAAATAATCTTTGTGTAAAAAGACAAAGAGTTTATAGAAGAAAAGATTCACACCAGGGAACATAATCTCATTTTAGATATTCCAGTAAACAAAAGTCCATAGTACTTATTAATATTTTGAACAGTAGGGCCTCCCTGGTGGTGCAAGGGGTTAAGATCCAATCTATGAAGCTATCCACAGCCACTGCAGCACAAGTTCGACCCCTAGCCAGGGAGCTACCCACATGGCACAGCAGACCTCTCCTTACTCACCCGCTGTTCCCCTCAGCAGTGTACTTCAGTCAACCTGCCTGTTCTGTTCCCCACTCTGTCTCTGGTGAATCTCTCAACCCCCACACCTCTGGCCTGTACCCCAGTTGTTATACATAAATAAATAATAAATCTTTAAAGAAAAAAATATTTTGAACAGTATATAATATGACAAAATTATTCTGCTAGATAAAGAGAGACCATTAGTGTGACACACTTAAGGTAAGTTTTTATATCATGAAATTTAATATTGATAATAATAAGTGAATAAAGTTATCAGAAATATAGCTAAGGATTTTTCACGTTGATGTGCATGGAAACTTTGTGAATATATTCTACCACCACTGAAATACAAATACTACCAAAATATGACACTCTCTTTATATATATTAAGTTGTAAAAAGAAAACACTGCAGTCTGATAGTTGTACTTTGTTGTTGATGGTGATGGTGGTGATGTGACAGTGTTATATTTTTCTTTATTTGTAATAATAAGATTATATGTTCATATTCACCTATTTATAAGTGAGAGAAATATTTTTGCTTCAAAATGCAGAATTTTATATCCAGGTCTAATCCTTATAACTTCACAAAGCAAAACAAATTAATATCAATTTCAAATATTCATTAGTCATTTGTAGGGAAGGAAGTATTCTATAGTGTTACATTTTTTAGTTTTAAATTTTCCCTCTCATGTGCACTTACAGGAATTCATGTACTTATTAAACAATATTTATCTATTCACTACAACGTACATGGTAATATGTTAGATGTTAGACAATGATGAGCAAGACTGAGTCCACACCCTCAAGGTATTTATAATATCTGGGGGTAGGGCTATATAGCTTTTAAAAAAAAAAAAACAACTTCAATTTTGAGATAATTGTCAATTCACATGTAATTGTAGGAAATAAGGCAGGTTTTGCACACTTATAATCAGTGGAAATATTCTTATAACTATTCTGTCAAAGCCAGGAAAACCTAAACTCATATTTCATCATTTTTACATACAATGTCTGTGTTTGTCTCTTTGTATATAATGTTAGTTCCATGCAATTTAGCACAGCTATAGATTAATATGACTATGAGCACTATACACCTTAAGATACAGGGCAAATTCTATAACAAGTGCAGTACACTTTAAAATAAGTGCCTTACTATTTAAATGATTTTGATCATTTCTCAAATACATGACCCATGTGACCATTTTATTATAAAAAGTTATATGCAGACATATATCATATGATTTTGATAGCTTTGGGTAAACATTATGGATATGCACTTTTTCATTACATTGTAATACATTTGACCATCTGTTTTGTATTTTTTTTCCTCAAAATTATGTTTTTCATAATTTCAAATGTCACTCTCCTTTGGTTATGATTACTGCCCTAAATTTAACATTTCTTTCTTTTTTTAACCTAATTTATTGACTTTCTTTTATTTTTTGAGCATTTTTTTATTTTATATATTTTTACTTCATTTTTCATTTTTACCAAGATGAAAATGCATACATTGCACAAAAATTTAACGTTTCTTTAGACTATCTTTTAAATATAATAAGAGTGGTAAACTGAGCTTTGATGCAATGTTTTCATTTAATAATGCTTTGGCCACTGTAGAAATTTTAGAGAGACAGGAAAGTGCAATCCTCCATCACATTCCAACTGCTTTCTTCTCACCCCTGTCCCTTTCCCTCCACATGCCTCAGATCTATGGTCAGCTTTCAAAGGTTGGTTTTGATGTTTGTCTTTGTCTGACCTCTTGTTTGGCTTCCCTATTCCTATAAGTGACATCACCTGATATTTCTCTTTCTTCTTGTTCTCAGCAGAAAAATTATTCCAAATGACCATTAAATGAAAATTTTCTTATTTTTAATTAAAAACTAAAAAATATTTTTTAGTTTTTTAAGCATGTGAAATTTCCTTTTGTTCAAATACTATGTCTTTCTGACCTGTTAAGATCATCTTCTGTAACTTTAAATATTTCAGCCATGAATGTTTTATTTTTAAGCAATAATTCTATTATCTGATATTTAAAAATATAACCTTAAATTTTATTTTTGCATTTAAAAAGATTTGTTGATAACTTCTCTATAAAAATCACAGAAGGTTTCACTGTGATTTTAAAATACATTCAGTTCTTCTATAAATATTATATGTTCAGTTGTCAAGTCTCTGTTTTCCTAATACAGGAATGAATTCATTAATTTTTAATCAAATATTTATTGAACACCTGCCATATGGCAGGGAATGTTTTATACTTTGGAGCTTTATCAATAAATATAAATAACCAAAATATCATACAACCATGTCATATAGAACATACCTGTCAATGGATACTACAATACATTGAATTATCCTTTGTTGTTGTTGTTTGGGATTTCCCTCTACATTACATTAGTATTCATAAATTTTCAAAGTCACTTAAAGGAGTATTACATCTCATAGGAACTTTCTTTATTCGGATGTAATGTTAAGACTGGTGCAGATAGTTTTTGTTTTCTTTTTTTCTCCTTAGTGATTGAGTGGGCCTTATTCTTACCATTTGTTTATGGTAGAAAATGTTGATCTAATTAACTGTGTTGAACACCAAATTCCAACCAAAACCTTTCATGGTTTCAAAGTCTTGTGCTGTATTTATAACATAGCCTTTAAAAACAAAGACTTTTTAAAAAGCAGTCTTTAAAAACCAAACCTGGGGCCGCCCTGGTGGCACAAGGCGTTAAGCACAGCACTGTGAAGCTTTCCACAGCCTTTACAGCACAAGTTCGATCACCAGTCAGCAAAGGAGCTACTCACATGGTGCAGCAGACCTCCTCTCAGCAGTGTATTTCAGTCAGTCTGCCTGTTCTGTTCTCTACTCTGACTCTGGCGAATCCTTTCACCCCCCTCCCCCATACCTCTGGCCTGTACCCCAGTTCTTGTATGCATAAATAAATAAATCTTTAAAAAAATGAAAGGTAGCTACAATGCTAATTTTCCTTTTTTTTTTAATCTCTCTTTGCTTTAACTAAATTAGAATTTTGAGGTGTTTTAGACTTAAGAATTATGTATTTAGAAGAGTATGTATTATATTTATATACATATTATTGTCCCTTTTCTATATTTTATATCTTGATCATTACCAAATTCAAACATTTCTTCTACAGTATAAAGTTTTTACTATATGAATGATTCCATGTCTTTAAGAATAAGATATTCAGAATGTTGGTGAGAAAAAAATCAGGATACCTGGTTCCCATTTCTTTGAGCATAGCCTGATCTGTACGTTAGAAAATCATGATACTATATAATGTACATTTGAAAGTACATGGTTTCTCATTTTCTTTTAGCTAAGAATCTCCATTCCCAAACTACATATTACTTATTAAATCTACTTTTGCAAATGGTTTATTTTATTAATTAATATTTAAAATCTTATTTAAGTTTTGCTTTGAAGCTATTTTAACATAGCTCTAAAAGTAAATACTAAGTATGCACATGCACTGTACTCAGAAAATAGTGTAATTAAAAAAAACATTTATAATTTCAATTAATTTTTCTCGTGAAGCAATTGGAACATAATAAGTGCCTCTGCTTGCAAAGCAGAAATTAAATGGACATTAGTAATCTAAAGAAAATTGTACTTTAAATGCTTTCTTATTTTATGCTGAACAAGTATAAGTAATATATTTATTTGGTGGTAATTATCTGATTTTCCAGTTACATAAAGAATGCATGTATCTGTACATTTTTAATATGGTTGCATTAAAACTTAACAGGGGGAATTTACCATTTATGTAAAATTTATTTGCATCTTAATTAGAACTCTGAAAATCTGAGACAATATTGTGTTAAATGAATAAATATTTTTCACATAAACTGCAGTTAAATGTGCAAGCCATATCCCTTAGTTAAACATGGGCCAACTTTTCCCTTTCTTATATCCACATGCAAAATACATTTGAGTTTTAAATAATAGGCCTGTTCACTAAGAGAGAGAATGTAAGACTTTTTTTTTTTTATGTATCAGTGCTTCAGCTTGAACAAACATCTTGTACCACTTTAAACTTGACTACAAAATGTTTTATATGCTTCTCTATAGCCTTTTCAAGTTATTGAGGTTAATGGTCAATGCAATTGCCATCTCTTATGCAATAAACTACTTTATTTTGTCTGTGAGTTCTCCAAGGAGTAACACAAGCATAAAGGGTGTATTCAGCATACATGAAATATAACCCTATTAGAGTAGCCAACTAAATTACAGAATCTCTGAAGCAGAAAAGCTGCCAACTTTGTAAAATGATGGTCTTTCTATTCTTGAATGATATGAAATGATAAGGCTGCTGATTTCAATAAAGGAATTTGAACCAAAATTTCAGTCATACAAAATGAACCTAATAAAACTGGAATGGCAGTACTCATAATCTGTTTGATGAACTCATTGAAGTGAGAAAAAAAAAGGCTGATAAGCATGGCCATAAATACTTTAGCTCATTTTGAAAAAGAAATTATAAGAAAAACAGCAATAAAGACAAACTACTACTTCATCTCAAGGATTACTATCTAAAACTACCTATGAGAAGGGTTTCATTGCTATATCTATCTTAGACAAAGTCTTGGCTGTTAAAGATGGTGATATTCCAAGATACTAGACATTAAAATTTTAACTAGAGACCAAAAAAAAAAAGGTGCAAATGTTACAAATGAAGTATTTAATAAGTGATTTATATAACTTTGAATTTTATTTAATAACATGGATAGTTCTCCAAATTGTAGTAGGAACCTCTAAAACTTTTATGTACTTGGTATCTGCAATATTTTAATCATTATCAGCTCTTTCATTCCATTTTCAACATTTCTTTGATTTTTTTCCATTAATAAAAATCACAAATTCCAATTAAAACACCAAGGAGAGACTCCTATTTATTCATAATCAACAACTAATGAATTTGGTGGAGATTTGAATTAAGAAAGAGAAAGGCACTCTGGCAAACATGCTGCTTTAGAACTGTTTCCTTTATGTCGATGTATTTTATCCAGCTTCAAAATAGGAAAAAAAAAAGAGACTATGGATTTTAATCTTCATTCAGGTATATAGTGATATAAGAGAATTTCTTAGCATAAAAAGTAGGGCATGCATGATTTTGTTTAATTTAGTACAAATATTAGTAAAATATAATTACAGAATAGCCAAATTATCTAAAGTTTACAATATGTTTCCTATATTGTGCTTCATATGAAATTCTGTAATTTTACAGATTTATGGTTAGAAGACACAGGACTCAGAAAGTCATGGAAATCCTTGGGAAAATTCTAAACATTTTTTAAGCTCACCAAGTAAGTTTTTATTGATATGATCTAATTTTCATTCTAATTTTCATGTAAATTTCATTGAAGTACACTTCAAGTACCTAATATGTGCCATGACCTGAGTATATCAAAATATAAATATATCAGAATCCCATATACTCACAGGGAAATCATATTAGGTTACAGAAAGGCATTGTATTTTATTGATTTCTGGGCATAGTTAAGTGGCCACATCTCAACAAAATAAATACAGTCATACAGTTTTATGGATGAAATAATATAATATTTGAATACAGAAACTAATACAATGATTTGTGATAAATGCTGGAATAAAATATTTTCAATGTTAGCCAAGAACAAAGGAGAATTTGATTGCTTGTTTAGCACAAAGCATCACGAAGGTATTTAATTGTTCACACCTGGCATAGTCTTTCATCTAAGCCAACCGGCAAGGTAAGTAGAAGATAGTATATTAGTTACCTATGCTGCTGTGTATCTATCCATAAATTCATTAGTTTGAAAGAAAATATATTTGAACTTAATATAGTGTATACATATTTATTTATAATGATGCACACCTGAAACTTACATAATTTTATGATGTCATGTTACTTAGATAAAAAACCAAAAAAGATATTTAACATCTTATTTAAATATCTGTGCTCAGAAGCCTGGGTAAGGCTTAGCTGGGTGTTCTGCTTAAGAATTCACATGGCGGACCTGTCTGGTGGCACAAGGGGTTTTGAGCACAGCACTATGAAGCTATCCGCAGCCTCTGCAGCCCAAGTTCGATCCCCGGCCAGTCAGGAAGCTACCCACATGGCGCAGCAGACCTCCCCTCAGCAGTGTATTTCAGTCAGTCTGCCTGTTCTGTTCCCCACTCTGTCTCTGGTGAGTCCTCTTACCCCCCACATCTCTGGCCTGTACCCCAGTTCTTGTATGCATAAATAAATAAATATTAAAAAAAAAAGAATTCACATGGTTATAATCAAGGTGTTGAACAGGGTCTCAGTTCTTATCTGATCCTTAAATGGGAAAGAATAAGGTAAGAGCACTCAGGTTCCTGACAAAATTCAGTTCCTTGTACTTTACACAGAGGTGTTAGTTTCTTGATGGCTATTGGTTAGAGAATACCCCACCTCCTAGCAGTTGTCCTTGCAATGAGGGGTTCCTCAACAATTTCCTGTCAGGCAGCAAGGAGAAGAGACTCTGGCAAGGTACACATTATTATTGTATGTAATATAACCTCATATACATACATTCTGTCATCTTGGCCATATTCTATTGGTTAGAACAAGTCCTGGATTGTACCACATTCAAGAGTCAAACAACCTACCAGAACATGAATCCCAGGAAAGCAAGTCATGGATGTGACCTTAAACACTGATCTACTACATATAGTATTAAAAGAATAAGATAAACTATGATTGAAGTACATAAGTACAAATATTTAAGTAGAGAAAAAGGTAAAGAAAAATGAGTTATAGGGTTGCCTTAGAAGACTATATTTGATTATGTTTCTGGCAATGTTGAACCATACTTGTTGAAAATATAAAATTCTAGAAACACTCCAAAGAAAATGAAGTCATCATTATCATCTTAACAGTAATCTCTTTGCTCACATATGTATAGTGTCTCAAATTTAGTAAAACAAGACACATGAAATTAGAATTTCTAAAAAAGGAAAAATATACATATATATATATATACGTGTTTATACACATATATACACACTCTACATTTTTTAAAGATATTTGGGATGTATTTATACTAAAATATTTTTATAATTTGAAGTTCAAATTTAGTAGTTAATAATTCATGCTATCTGACAACCCTATTATATATGTATAATATATGTACACTGATAAATATGTGGTAACTAATAACATTATCACTTTCATCATCATCCTAAATATGATTTAAATGAAATTTTAAAAGTTAAGTTTCTGTTCAAAATGTGCATTTTTTAAAGTGATAGGGCTGACATTTAAATATAGTTATAACAGTTAAAAGAGGCTGCTCTTTTGACCTTTATAAGTTACTGCCTTTCAGCTTAAAATAAGACTGTTTAATATTAATTTCAATCAATAACTTAACATTTACTTGGTGAGTTAGAAAACTAAAAACAACATCTTAAGGGAAAGAGCTAGAAACTACATATACTTCCCAGACTCATGGAAAAATAGCAGTAATTAAATTTGGGAGACAGGCATAGCAAGAACAGACAACATGTGGCCTTTTTGCAGTGGCCGACCAGAGGAACAGAAATCTAATCCGGTAAAAGATGGAGGATTTTGGATGGAGTCCTGGTGTGATAAAGTGATTGTTTTATGTAAAATTTCTTATATTCCTTGGGTTATTTTATTGCTAGTTCCCTGTTTCTTAAGTCCATCAAATTAATGCTGAATTCAGCTTCAGCAAAGGTCTCATTTCAAATGTCTCATCTCTTAATTCTCCTACTGGGAATTACTTTAATATGTTTTATAATCTAGCAAATCCTCTCCCTCTATTCCTGCAGGAGAATGGAAGCTAGTGTAAACATCCAAAATAAACATGAGTCATTCCTCTTGAGAAGACACCACATTGAATATATTGAGGAAGCTAATAAACACTGATTTGATTTGGAGGTCTGAGATGTGTATCATAAAGTAAGGTGTTTCTGAATCCAATGTCTCACTGTCAATAAGGTGGAAGGTTTTTAAAATGTTCAAAAAACATCAACATGGCAACAGTCATATAAAAAGAAAGCATTAGGGGATGGGAAGAGGTCAGAGTTGATGTTGAATATTGCATTCAGCTTTTCAGTCATCAGAATTATAGTAGGTCACATAAGCTCTTACTAAATTTGCTATAGATGTTGAAAAACCATATTACTTTAATATGGTCTCCAAATATCTCTCCCTTTTCTCATATAACTCTCTGTACCTTCATTTCTTCTTTGTTCTTAAACCTATCTACTAACTATAGAGCATATAATATAGAAAAGGCAACTGTGCTTTTTATATCAACCTTTTGCAAGGAAAACAAAAAACGATTTTCACTTTTTTCAGTGAGAATGTACTAGTCTACAGGTTATGCTTTGAAAAAGGTGCCTCTAAATTTCTATAATTGAATGAAAACAATTTATTTCCTTCTAATTATACATTTCCAAACACATTGTTGGAAAATTCTATTCTTCATACTTAGGAAACCTTGTAGGTAAAAATAGGCCACATCTAGCAAAAGGAACATATAGAATCACCTACTCAAGCAATAGACCTTAAGGTTCCAACTCAGGACTGACATGTCACTTTTACTCCATATTGGCCCAACATTATTCGGTGCAATTCTACCATTGATCTAGAAGGAAAACTAGACCTACTTGATAAAGAGCAACCATTATTATCACCCAAAGTTATGAACAAATACTTCAACAGATTCTTTTGGGTTGTGGTGTGGTAGCATACACCTAAAAGGTGTGATCCTATACCTCGAAATCATATACAATGTTGTAAACTAATGTCTCAATAAAAAAAAAAATCAACTGATCAAATGTTTAAGAAGATTCAAAATGCAGACACATTAGTATTTATACCTGCAAATTAAAGGAAACACCTAGTTGGGCCGACAAAAATTGTTAGTGCTATAGATATACCATGACTACAAAGTTAAAATTATACTGAGTAAGATTTTTTGAGAAAGACAAAAGAAGCGGTTCACTTGACAGAATCAATAACATTTACTTTCTCTTCCGCTAATGGAAGTAAATTTATTGAAAGAATGTCTTCAACCAGATTATTGAAGAACAAATAAATAGTAAGCAACTGATGTGCTTTCTGAACTATTTTCACACTTCTTTATTTTTAGGGCAATCAACCTAAAGTTGCGATCATGTAAAGACTTTATGAGAAATGTGTAAATTCTCACTTCATAGTTATTATCAATTTGCATTTAAAATCAAAACATTTGTGGATATCTGAAAGTTTTCTTCTTCATGAACCTAACCGGTGTCGCTAGGTACGATTTTTATGTGAAAAGAATTTTGAAAACTCAGCCATAGATAAAAGATACACATTTTCCATAAATCTGGTTATATGACTTGCTTCAAATATGCAGAAATATGATATAAATTAATACCCTGGTACTGATACCCTGGTACAGTTTGTAGGTATTTTATGTATAACAAAATATCATGGGAATGCATGATTCTATGCCCAACTTTCCCTTCACAAGACCCTCCAACCTCAAAATAAAGGGTTTTTAAGAAAAAAAAAAAAACTAAATGGCTTCATCCTACAGTATTTCAGCAGTTGATCTCTGAATTCATGCATCTTGCAAAGGGTCTTACCAGGCATTTAGGAGATACAAGGTAAAAATATATGTGTGTGTGTGTGTGTGTGTGTGTGTATGTGTGTAATTTTCACTTGGGTTTTTATACTTCATTTTTCTCATCCCTATGTATAGAGTCACTTTTGGGTGTTATTCATCTAGTTTATAATAATTGACTGCTGCACGGTGCAGGGACAGTCAGGAAAGCATAGTCTCTGAGATTGTCTCCAACAGTAGAGCTTGTTGTGATTTGCTAGAGTGTTGAGGGGAATAGAAAGACTTTTTGAACCTCAAAGTCAGAGTGCTACAAGGATGGAGGAAATGGAATGTGCAGTGATAGCAATCTTGCAGGGGCAGCAAAGAGAAGAAGTAGACTGTGGGCTTGTTTTAACAACAGGTGATAGAGGTAATAGATACAGATGGGATTTTGGGTTAACCTTAATTTTTAAAAGCCTCAAGAGGCCACTGAAATTGTATATAGTTCATTTTTTCATTTCTCTTGAATCTTGTTCTATAACCTATAGACTTGACCTATCACATAAAAGCATTTTTAAAAAGAAGGAAAAAATTAAAGACTGTGTCAGCACTTTTGTTCTCACTTTCCTGAGCTAGAAACAGAGAAGTTACAAAATGATCTCAGCTTAGGTAAACAAATTGCATTTCAATCAACATAAGAAAATAGTTACTGTTAGAAAGAGGAAATCTCTCTACTTGATTTCTTTCTCTTCCATTATCTTTCTTTCCTAATTGCTTTAAAGAATATTTTTTGGTTTTCTCTAAGCCTAGTCTGCAACTATAGAACAAGAAAAGGATGGAAAAAAATTAAGCAAGATTTTTTTTTATTAAAAAAATCCATCTAATTGAACAAACCTCTCCTCACAATCACCCAATATATTATAGAAAGAAAAACAAACTTTAAAATGCAGATAATCTTTTAGGTACTTTTTACTACTTCTACATCAAATCATAAACATGTATAAAAAAAGAAAAACTAGTGAGTATTTAAATCATTCAATAATAAATGTATAAATTAATCTATGAGGTCAACAACCTGACCAGGTGACATTCTGACTTACGGCAAGCGGCAATGGAAACCACAAATTTGTGATATGTTATAGAAATATAAGTTATAATTAATATTTTTGGGATCTTATATACTTAATTTTTTATTTTGTTCTTATTGTCCTCTTCTTTGTCTTTACTGTCTTCCTTCTGTCCCTCTCCCCCTCCCATCTTCCTTTCTTACCTCCTCTCCCGTCTTCCTTTCTTTTGTTGGTGTTTGATGGTATATTTTAGTGGTAGGTTGCTAAAAGTAGATATAATTTTTAAGGAACAATTAACATAATTTAGAGATTGATGGCATGTATGTCACCTAAAAATGACTAAAGTGAGTGTTTGGGCTTTGAGAATGGATGAAAGCATGTTTGCTTGTGTTGTTAGCAATCAACCTAGAGGTACCCAAGGACCCCAAACTGCTAAGGGGTGCGCTCTCCAAAATGGTCTCCAGCCATCCAAGTGCACAAAGGTAAATAAAGGCCTCTCCAAGTGTGAAAAATTTTAATAGAATTGGTATGTAGAAATAGAAAATAAATAATTTCAAATAAGTCTCCCCCCCAAAAACCAGAAAATTAACCATCCCCTGATGGCAAATGTCCATTCAAACAGGCTTGGCCCAAAACAGGGTGACTGATGCCCAAACGCTTGCCACAGGTCTTAGGAACCTACTGTTGGTGAACAAAAATAGAGTTAGGCAGATTGCAGAGACCTGGGACAGAAGGAAAGACCCAAAATTCAAATTAGAGAAGAGGACTGGGAGCACTTCACAGTGATACTCTTCTCTTCCCACTGCTAGGACCAAAAGGAACATCATTCCTGAATCCTGGCCATAAGATCCTAGTGAAGTTCCTTCAGGGAAAGTTAATGAATATGTGGGGCTACACTATGGCTGTTACCCAACCCCAGGATATGCTCAATCACATATTTCTGTATACTCAGCCTCCAAGAATTAGTCAGAATTACTAATTCAGTAATTTCTTACTCTTTTTCTTAGCTTATGGTACCCAGAACTTCAAATAAGCAAATCTTGGATTTTACATCTCTCTGCAATATTTGTCTCACAGGACTTCATGGTGGCTATTTGCTCTGTATGCTCTGTTCTCTGTAGCACTCAAGAAAAGTCATCCGTTGTTGTATTTCTGCTTATTTATTTATTTTTTGTTTATACAACTTTGTTTTCTTACCAGGACAAGGATGGTGACTTCCAAACTATGTATATCAGAGCTCTAGTGTCTTCATCTTTGCATAAGAGATTTAAAAATACGTTTACAAGGGATTGAATGAGTATTACATTTGAGTTTAAAATAATTTTATTTCATAAACTATTAAATGTTATGAAAATGGTTGATACTTTTATTAGATTTACCTTAAAATATTCTGAAATTGGTAAACTTCCCTTTTCTCCCTAAAACTCAAAAAACTGGAAAAATTCTGTTGGTTTTTCCTAACATGAGGGAAGACTGCTTTCTTAAACCATTTTACTCAATATTTTTAGCACAGACTTTTATTTTACCTTTAAATATCCAACAGAAACTCTGATAATTCTTTGTTCACTTTTTAATCCTGTGTTGAAACTGCTAGATACAACTCTTTGGAATCATAAAAATCAATAAACTTTTGATCTAATTTCTACTTATGTCACTTCCCCATCTGGAGTTTTAGGTGCCTTTAGAATTCTTCTAACTGAAAGTATTTCTTTTATATATAGATGCACTTTTTTGTTTTGGTTACTTGAGGTGATGATTGATCCTGATGAGCTTGTCAGCAATGTTTGTATTTTGTCAGTAAGATATCTGTTCATTTTTTAGAACTTTGGAAATATTTCCCAATTTATAGAAATATAAGAGTCTTATACTGCTTATAGTAAGCCTGCATATAATATATAAATTGTGATAATAACACTGGTAAGAGATTTAATTAGTAGAGAGGGAAGAAAGTCCAGACCCAATAAATTGGCTGTGTATCTTGGGCAAGATGGCTCACTACTCAGAAACACTATTATCCAATACCAAATGACATACTCAGACTGGAAGTCCTCTCTGACTATACAAGTTATGCTGAGAACCAACTCTCTTTCAGACACCACTATGGTTGCCAAGAGCACTGTGATAAAGAACAAAGAGAAGATGCCTACACTGGTGGAGATTACTTCAATAATGATGACTATTCAATAAAGGAATAAAATAATTTGATAGGGTCATTGGATATTACGATAGACCAGGTGGTTAAGGAAGGCCTAATGTCTAAATGGACAGGAGTCAGCTCATAAAGATAGAAAAATAGCTAATGCAACTTTCTCAAGTGGGAATAAAATCAGCATAACTAGATCCTCCAAGTAGAACAGTTTTTTTAGAGGTTAGTCAATAAGAAGTAAATATTATAAATAGAAAAATAGAGAAGGCTGGTTTCCAATTACATAAAACCTGTCAGTTTAGATAAGTAGTTTTTATTACAGGTATGATCAAAAGTCATTGACAAATTTCTTTCATCCCATGAAAAAATATTGTTTTCTAAAATATCCCTCACATTCATTCTTTGAAAATAGGGATTTAAAATATACTTACATGACAATAAAGCTACATAGTAAAGGGATTTATAATATGCTGAAATATATCATCTCATTTGCAGTTTATAAACTTGCATAATCTGAAATGAGAGAATATCTGAAAGCTACCTTATAGTTTGTGGAAAAACATTGTATATCTATATAGTCTTGTATAAAAGTCATGTTAACTGTTTAACATTTATATATGATAAAATTCTAGCACATAATTTTTAAATCATGTGTCATAAACTATGAATCAGGCAGTGTCATAGATGGGTTCTGAACCTAATTATTCAGGTACTAAGAACTCATCGATTTATAATACATATTATAATATAATTTTTAAGTATTGTAATATTCTCTGTCTAAAATGAGAATCATATGTACATAAACACATTTTTATGGATTGACTTCACTTTCAAAATAGTTTGCTTTGCGGATATTTTTCTTAATTATTGATTTTCTTATAAAATAGATCTAATTTTCCCTCCACTGGATTTTTTATTTTGCTTTTGCTAGAATTATTTAATGTAACAGAACTATTAGAGCTTTATATTTTAAATATTTTTTTCAAAATTTATAGCCAATCACATTCCACTTTCAAAAAAACTATTTGAGAATTTTGTTTTTAAATATTTAATAGAGGGCACAGGCAGTTGAGCGCCTCATTGTGAAACTGTCTGCAGCCTCTGCAGCGCCGGTTCGATTCCGGCTGGCTGGCAAGGGTCCCACATGGTGCAGCAGACCTCTCCTGTCTTGCCGGCTGCTCCCCTTAGCAGTGTATTTCCTCAGTCTGCCTGCTCTGTTCCCTGCTGTGTCTCTGGTGAATCTTCTCACCCTCCCTTGCATCTGGCCTGTACCCTGGTTCTTGTATAAATAAATAAATCTTTTATATATATATATATATAATAGAAATATTGAAACTTATAAAAGTATTATTTTTCTTTTATAAAAGCATAAAACTAATAATTTCACTAGAGTTGTATTCATTCCTCATTCTAATGAAAACTTCGCACAAACTAAATGATTTAATAAATTAAAAATGTAGATTATGTACCAGGTGTCAAACACCTGCTAGGTACTGTGAAAATAATGGGAAACAAGTGGTGATCCTTCAAAATCATGCATTTAACAACACCTAAAAATATTTTCAAGCAATTTTTATTTGTGGATATTCTGGAGCAAAGCCAAGGAGTGGCATGATGATATGAACTTTGTCTCAAAAACTAACCAGAGAACATTTTAGAACAAGAAACTAAATATTTGTTAAGCTGCCTGTTATCATGTCTCTAGCCACAGTTAAAAGTTGTAACAATGTCTTGGTCGGTCCCTTAGAGAGTCAGTGTACTGAACAAAGATTAAAGTGCTCAGGTGAAGAGCAGGGGAGAAAGTCATTTGGGGTCCTTAGATTTGAAAGAGTCTCCCTCTTCTCTTCTTTACAATGCTGCTTATTTGAGATAAATAAGGGAAAATTTATGACAAATCTTTCCATTGTTTACTACATTAGAAATATCCTTTACTGAAAAATTACATAGCATGTCTTCCTCAAATGATAAAAGTTATATATAAAAGGAATCCAGAAAGTTTTGCTAAGTAATTGTTAAGTAAGGACAAGAACAAGGACAGAACTTTGCAACACAAAGTCTAATCTTTTGATAAACCCATTTTGCCAACAAAACACACACATACACACACACACACAACATTGTAGTATCTAGTTTCTAAACACAATGACAAGAAAATATTCTGAAAATATGGGATGCTTTTAATTTTAATGCCTTTCAGACTTCTTACATGACAAATAGGAAAGTATATTGATTTTGATTTGTCAGTGATATTGTCAAAGGATTTGAATGCAATAGTAACAGCATCATCCATCAAAACTTGAGTATAAGAATTACTGTGACATTTACAAGTGATGTTTTATTAGCAACAAGAATATATGTTTGTGGGGCTCCCTGTTGGCACAGTGGTTGAGCGCAGTGCTGTGAAGCTGTCCGCAGCACCAGTTCAATTCCCCGACAGCCAGGGAGAACCCCACATGTTGCAGCGGACCTCTCCTGCCTCGCCCGCTGCCCCCCCTCAGCAGTGTCTTTGGTCTGTCTGCCTGTTCTGCTCCCCGCTCTGGCTCTGGTGAATTCTCTGACCCTCTCGTGCTTCTGACTGTACCAGTGCTTGTATAAATAAATAAATCTTTAAAAAAAAAAAGATTTCTGAAAAAAAATACATGTTTGTCACTAAGTATGGAATTGATAGATAATAAGTAGATAATTTGCAACTTTTTTCTTTCCAATGTTTATTATTTTTTTCTTTTTTTGAGCATTTTTATTTTATTTTATATATTTTTTACATCATTTTTCATTTCCGCACAATGTATGCATTCTCATCTTGGTTATAGTCCCCATACAATTCCTGCCACTCTTGTTTTGATCCTACTCCCTCCTCTTCCCCCCCATGCCCTCTCCCCTGCCCAGTGTGTTTCTGGTTTATAGCTGCTTGTTGATTTTGATTTTTTAATTAGTCTTTTTCCTGGTCCCTTATTTAGTTTTTTTTTAATTTTATTTTTATATTCCCCATACAATTGCAACCCCCTTATTTTGACCCCAATCCTTCCCCTCCCCACCCCCCACCCCTCATTGAGTGTCTCTGGTTCATAGTTTTTGTTGATTTTGATTTTCACTTTCTTACAGTTATTCAATTTCCTGGTCCCTTATTTAAGTTTTCTAGATTCCTGCTATGAGTGAGACCATCCGGTATTTTTCTTTTTCTTTCTGGCATATTTCACTGAGCATGATCCCTTCCAGCTTCATCCATGTTGCTGCAAACTGCATGTGTTTATCTTTTTTGAATGCTGAGTAATATTCCATGGTGTATATGTACTACAGCTTCTTGATCCAGTCATCTGTTTTTGGGCATTTGGGTTGTTTCCAAAGCTTAGCTATTGTAAATAGTGCTGCTATAAACATAGGGGTTCAGGTGCTCTTTGGAGTTGATGTTTCTGTGTCCTTTGGGTAAATGCCTAGGAGTGGAATTGCTGGATCATATGGAAGCTCTATGTTTAGTAGGTCCAGAAATCTCCACACAGCTCTCCATAGTGGTTGGAGCAGTTTGCACTCCCACCAACAGTGCAGGAGAGTTCCTTTTTCTCCACATCCTCGCCAACATTGTTCTTGCTAGTCTTTTTAATATGTGCCATTCTCACTGGTGTAAGATGGTATCTCATGGTAATTTTGATTTGCATTTTCCTGATTACAGGTGATGTTGAACATTTTTTCATATGCCTGTTGGCCATTTGCATTTCCTCTTCAGAGAGGTTTCTTTTTAGCTCTTCTGCCCATAGAGACATTACGAAGTAGTAGAGAGAGACGGAGAAGGTAGTTTCAATCTAAGCAAGTGTCAGTAGTGGGTCCCAATGCCTTTTCAAATATAAGTGAGTGACTCAAGGAAAGAGATTTATTTCTCTGATCCATAGTTGTTATTTATTTATTTATTTATTTATTTATTTATTTGTAAAAAGGTGAAAATATATACATCACAGTATGCTTGAGAAATAAATACAAAAATATAGGTAACAGTATAGTGCATGGGAAAATGTTTTATACACTTTAAATCCTCCACTAAACAAGCGCTGTTTATTATTGCTTACAATTCCACTAATAGTTTAAGTTAGAAGCAGTTCTACCAATGGCGGATAAATTGTGTGGTAGATTAAATGGTTGACCCAATTTTTAACTCCTAAACTAGGCCTTGTTATTTAAACCCTTTTTGGCCATGTGTAGGCAGAAATAAGAAGGTATCATTTCTAAGCCTGATCCTTAAGAAGAAATTCCACTTTTTCTCCTCACTGCAGCCATCAGCATGAGGAGAAACTGTTTTGTTTGTTTTCCGGCCCAAGGAGAATAGAGAATTAAGAATAACTTCTAGATTTTGAGCTAAGCAATGAGTTAGTCAGTGGAACCATTTAGAGATGGATAAAACACAGGAATTTATGGGTTAAATAAAATTGTTTAGACACATTAAATTTGAAATGCCTATTGGTACCTGTCAATATCTAATAGAAAATTTTATTTTTGGTTCCAAAGCTCATGGAAAGTATTCATGATATAAATGTTAATTTGGAATTTTGTATTATATATTAAAATTATGGGACATCGGAGGGATGCTGAGGGCAGAAAAGCCGTGTTATAGCTGTACAATGAGGAGGCGTAGACCCTTTCCCTTCAATCCAGACCCTTGTACAGTTGTGGAAGTAATAGAATGGGCAGAAAAGTTACATCAAAGCCACCACTTGACAGTGCTACCAAAAAAATAACAGACTCTGTAAAGTATTTATAGGACTTAAAAAGTAAGAATTATTAATACATTCACTTTCTAAGAAATAGCTTGTAAAGATATAAAGAATTTTCTGTTGATAGAGGGTCCAGCAACTGTTTGGGGAGTCAGGAAATTGTAGGACATTGAGTCCACTTAAGGTATGTATGGAACCATATGGGTGATGATTGAAGTTTTAGGATATTAGTTGTTTCAGAAATAAAGAGGGATATACAATGAAAAGATTAGTACTGATGTTTCTTAGGGGAAATTGGATGATCAATTCTAATTATAGCTCCCTTTCTAGAATTAATCTGTTAAACAGTTTGTAGGCAGACAGCATGCAGGTCAAGGGAGGGGCAGTTTTACCAAAAGCATGAGTTGCTCTGCAGATTTCTATAAACCCTATTTGGAGGCTGACCCTATTAAGGGGCATAGTGACAGGAAAAGAGAACTTTGTGTATCTCCTGTAACAGAACAGGGTGTTAGAGCTAGGGAGAGGTATCACTTAGAGAACATACTCCTATATTTTTTTTTTCCAGTTTGAAACCCTGCAGATAAAGGTAATTTCCACTTGAATTTTCAATGGTTAATATTTTATGGTGTTTGGTTACAAACATAAATTCAGAGAAATCCAGACTTTATATATGTGTCCAGATACTTATTAGTTATGTTCTCAGGCAAGTTTATAAACCTTTCTGGGCTCTATTTTTCATTTCTGGGAAACTATACCATATATAGTTGTTATGAGGATTAGAAGAGGTGATACAGGCACTGCTACATTAGTTGGTATACAAATTCTCTTGCACTTTCATCAAAGCATGTATCTCTAGTTCTTACTATATTGGGGTGTGTGTGTGTGTGTGTGTGCGTTTTCTTGCTTATGGCCTATCAAGCCCTTTTCAAGTAAAATGAATGTTACTTAGTTCAGACACAAAGTTGTCTTGTTATGTCTTATGCTTAGAACAGGACTTAGAATAGTTTTGCTGGTTTAATATTGCCTCTAGTTTGCTAACCAAGACAGGAGAGTTGGGGAAAGATGATGATACATAATCAAGTGTCTTTGATAAGCAAAAGGAAAGAAATAAAAGTGTTTGAGGTACCAAAAGTTCATTTTCGAATGCAGTTATCATAAACAAGTAACAACTGCTTTAATAGGCTTTGCAATTTTAAGGAGGTTAAAATAAATAAAATCATCTATTTTTACAGATTATTTGCTTTCAACTCTGAGGATATGGAGGGATTAAGTTTACTGACAAAGCAAAAAGTAAAATAACTTCATTAACCATGTTAATTTAGATTCCTCTTAAAAATGCCAACCTATATTTTATTACTTTTTCAATTACAATTAATCTATTTTTGAAGTTCTAATTAAATGCCTGAATGATAAAAATGTCCTTGTAATTTTTAAAGAATTGGTAGTTGTTTCATTGGCTCAAACATGAAATACAAATTAATAAAGTCATCCCTGGATTCAATAAAAAATGTGCTAGATTTTAAGGGATAGTGCAATGCAAACTCTGTATAAGTATGTGTTGATTTAAAATACACGTGTGTTGCATGAACTATGAACCCTTAAATATTGTAAAAACTTGAATTTCCAATTTAAATTTATATGTATACATACATATGGCTTTGGGTACTTCATTTGTAAAACAAAAATTGATATTAGCACCTATTATTATCTCTAGCATTATTATTATTAAATTATTGAAAATACTGCTTTCTTTTTTTTAGAAGATAATGGTGATTGCTATAGTTCAAGTTATCCTTATAGATGTCCTCTGCACAATTATATTTTACACCCTGAGTGTTCACCTTTGATATTATGTGCTGATCCAAACATACTTGCTTAATGTGACTGTATACTATGTTTTTAAAGTTCTTCATATGTGCCTTTAAAGTTTCTTTAAAGCTTTCATATATGCCTATGTTCCCTAAATAATTGGTGTGACTGGAAAAAAAAAGAAACTTACTTTAGCAGGGAGGTTACTCCAAATTATCAATGACCATTTAATTTCATGAAATTTTAATACTTTTAGGAGAGTATATTTAGTGAACACACTAATGTAACTGTAATAACTGATACAACTTTCAAATTAATTAATTTAAATAAGATATAGCTTTTGTTTTTTTAATTCATAAGTACCTGGTTAAAAATGTAGGACCAGGATATTCACAAAGTGAATGGGAACTTGTGAAAAACAGGACCAAGTTCTGATATTACAGGATGTAAGTTTCATATGAAAGTGAAGATTGATGTAATAAATAAGAGAGGAACATTGAAATATGAACCATGAATAAAACTCTCACATATATTTAATTTTCACTGTTGCTTTTAAATATAAGGAGTTGTTGTGAAAAGAATGATCAAAGGCAGGTTGAATCTATTGAAAGAAATTCTAACAGAAGAAAGTACTCTTGGGCCTCCCTGCTGGCGCAGGCTGTTGAGCACAGCACTGTGAAGATGTCTGCAGCCTCTGCAGTGCTGGTTGGATCCCCGCCAGCTGCTGAGACACCAACATGGAGGGGCAGACCTCTCCTGTTTCGCCTGCTCCTCTCCTCAGCAATGTATTTCAGTGGGTCGGCCTGTTCTGTTCTCTGTTCTGTCTCCGGTGAATCTTTTCACCCTCCCGCACATCTGGCCTGTACTCCAGTTCTTGTATAAAAATAAATAAAATAAATCTTAAAAAAAAAAAAAAGAAGAAAGTACTCTTTCAAATAATCAGCCCTTCTCCTAATATCTGCAAGGCACTAAACAAGTAAAAATGAAGGCTCACATAAAATTATGAATGAAGCCAACATATTGTTAAATAATATGTGATCTATCCTCCTACTTGTAAAGTAGAGCTCTATAAAAGCAAAATTGAAAACTATGTGAACAAATGTTTATCATTGAAAGTCAAAAACTATAAAACATAACTACTTAAATATTATTATTCATGTATTAGAGTTCTTTGAGCAAATGATATTTGAATAAAAAATGTAAATCACAAATGAATGTAAAAATATGTATCACAATAATTCAGATAAATCACAAATTAATATTATTACAGTTGATATTTTAAGACAATTTGGGCTCAATAACAGTAATGCCAACTTATGTTTCTTGCATTTTCAAAATTATAAATAATTTCAGTTTGGCAATATTTTATTTTATTATTTTTTAAAGATTATTTATTTATTTATTTATTTATTTATGCAAGCACTGGGTACAGTCAGAGTGCAGGAGGGTGAGAGAATTCACCAGAGCCAGAGCAGGGACAGAACAGGCAGGCTGACGAAGTACACTGCTGAAGGGAGCAGCAGGCGGCAGGAGAGGTCTGCACACCATGTGGGACCCTTGCCTGTGGCTGGGGATCTAGCTGGCAGCTTCGCAGCCAGGTGCTCAACTGCTGTGCCACTGGGGAGGCCCTGTTTGGCAATATTTTACTCTGTTGAAGTAGGAATAATTGGAATTATTGATAGAACTTCTTAAGTAATATTAATGGTTAGAAATCAATAAAGATATAATATTCAAAGATTATAAGGAAATCTGAGAAAGATTTACCAACTGTATTAATTGGTCTTTCTTCTTAATGAAACTATTTCTTTCCTATGACAGCAGAAGAGCAATGAACAAATCTTGTTGGAATTTGGACATGGAGATAGGAGGAGATGGCAAGAAGTTTCCTGGGACTCCAGATAGGACACTTGATGTTTTGATTATGCATTGTGTCAGCCAGTGTGAAGCATCAGATCCTAAGTTTCACAGATAGCAGTATGTTCCCTCCTGTATTTTTTTTATTTTATTTTTTAGCTTGCTTTTGATAACGTGATACCTTCTGAAGTCACAGTCTAAGTGACTTTTACCTTTCTCCACACCCACTCTAAAGCCCCTGCCTGACTCATCATTTTACTGACTTGGACCTAGGTATTTTCTTAGAACTGTTCCTAGAAACTTTTCTTAGAACTATTCTTATTTGTTTCTATCATTATCTCAACCAGCTTTGCTGCCACCCTGGTCACAGCTGCTGTCAATCTGTCTCCTACACTAAAAAGTATCTTATTCAACTTTTGTTACTCCCATATCTTTGCTCAGCTAATAGAAATTATGTTGAAAATCAGACACAATTTTTTAAACTTACAGTTTGTTTTAGGTAGACCGGAATCAGTATTTTGAAGTGGGGCATAAAGTTTAATAAACTGTAACATATAACTCTTTTAATAGAAGAGCTGATTATTTAGAATTTTTTAAAGAAAAGGGTAATAATGAGCCTTTTAAAATATAATCCACAGTATATAGGAATCATATTATTTCATTACCTATTAAAGGGCTAATATTTAGTTCATTACCCAGATACTTTTATGCCTCATTTCTCATTTTTTGTTATGAATGAAAATCAATATATGACTTAAATAGTTAGAATTATCTCATTTTGTAAAACAGAAGAAACATTTTAAAATCTAGATCCAAGTGAATAAAGTCCAAACAATGAAATAATATGAGTTAAGATGTTCAAGGACAGAGTTTTCATTGCTGAATATATAAAATTAAATTAAATTTTAAAAAGAAAATCTGTTATTAAGTAAAATACTCTCATGAGGTTGCAATGGAAGGAAGTTTTCCATCTGTATCTGGCATTAATAGTATCTGGAAGAAGAAACTGACTATGAAATGATTTTGCTACTTGGCAAAATGGACAGAGATAAATTAGATACCTTGAGACAAATTCCACCCAGAAGCAAAATACATTAAATGAAATAATGGTGAGTTAGACAACTATTGTGAGCTACAAAAAGATGAAAAGTTGTAATACACTTATATGAAGCCAGGTACCTCAACAAAAAACTTGCAAGTGCTGGGTAGAACAAATTTAAGAATGCTTTGAGCAGGATACCATGTTGTGACCCTAAGCAATTCCTTCGGAATAGACTAGTTTATAGACTTGATGATATTTGCAAGACAGAAATGAATGCAGAGAAATACATAGGAACCCTGAAAATGCCAAGAAAAATGAAAACCTTCATAGATAAGCTCTTTGACCAGCACATGAATACAGGAAATAAATAAATACTGAAAAAAACAGGAACAATATAAATATAAAACAGGATAGAATCATGGAATTTTTAGAAGGAAAGGACTTAATCAATTTATCTGATCTGAACACTAAACAAAATCCTAGGGAAATGTGTATGTCTGGTCTGAGGAAAATATAATTTTATTATGTCTAGTAAAAAATGACTCTAATTTGTTTACAGATCATGTTAAAGGCTATTCGTTTTTTTTTACCTGCAATTCTGATAATAATTTTGTGCTAAAACATGATGATTTGGGGGGGAATATTTTTGTTTATTGAATATTTGATGTTGTTGTTAAAATTTTAATTGCTTAAGCTGAGTCTAGTGTTTTTTTTTTTTTTTTTACCGAGAATTGTTGCAAGAAAAGCTGAATTTAAGTAATTAACCTTGATGCTTAAACATTACATGCAATTTGATGCCAATGAATTTTGTATATCAAATCCTCAACTCAGTACTGTGAGAATATTCTTTGATGATAATAGTTTAATGAAGAGATACAAACACCTGCTATAGAAGCACCACAAAAAATAGTTTTTCCTTAGGATGGAAGTATCATAATTTCCAGAACCTTTACTCTTTACAAATATTAATCTGATGTTTAATCTATATACCACACTGTGAAAGAAATATTTTTATTTTGCCTTACAATTAAGAAAATCGAGGGCCTCACCAGTGGCGCAGCAGGTTGAGCACTATGCTGTGGGGCTGACTACAGCCTCTGCAGTGCGGGTTCAATTCCCAAAAGGCCAGGAAGAAACCCACATGGCGTGGTAGACCTCACCTGCCTTGCCCTCTGATCGCCTCAGCAATGTCTTTGGTCCACCTGCCTGTTCTGCTCCCCACTCTCTCTGGTGAATTCTCTCACCCTCCTGTGCCTCTGACCTGTACCCCAGTTCTTGTATAAATAAATAAATCCTCAAAAAAGGAAAATAAAATTGAGATGAAGTGCTAATAAAAATGTGCCTATAATGAAAAGGTATCTTGTAATTCATTTAGTGATTTCTGTCAAGCTTTTATATTAAAATAATTAAAAGTGGTATCAGCAAGATAGAAGTTAAAGAAATGCTCTACAGGATCCCTCCATAGCAACAATAATTTGGCAGCCATCCATGTACAAAATTATCTCCTAAAAGGTAGGAGGTTGCAAAACCCAAGGCCAAGAGGGTCTTTCTGAGAAGGTAGGATCTCATTCAGATGGCAAGTCTCAACCATCATCCCAATTACATACCTGAAATCAGCCCATTCCCATATAAACTTTGTTATAGCCCCATTTGGCCTTGATCCTGCCACTGGTACTATCAGCCAAATGACCAAGGCAAAGTCATAGCTCCCTATGTTTTAGGTAACAAGCCTGCCTATCTCAATTTCAGCTGTGAAACTTTAAGTGACTTAAGAACCAACTCTAGCACCTCTCAGACATGTAATGGGCTAGTTTCTGCCTGCTTAAGAATGTGACAGAAGGCATGTCTGAAGACCCTGAAGTAGTCCTGTGACTGCTATGTGACCATCTACCTACTCTGTCACTCAGCAGGAACTTACACAAGGACCACATGGAGGTATACCCATCCATGCACCTGGTAAGACACCTGCCATTTTTAGATCCAATTGCAAACCCTGAAATGATCCCAGTGTTAACTTTGCTAATTCAGGACCTGGATACAGTCCAGGATGTCCGGGGGCTGGAAAGATTCCTTTCTTGCCCAAGCTACTGATAATAGTACTTTCAATCACAGGCCCCACTGTAGACCCAGTAATAGCCACATGACCTGACCCCAATTTAAGTCACCTGTGATTGTAGTGGTAAACCCATCATCCCCCAAAAAACAAACAAGATCTTGACCTACCAAAACTAAACAGTAAAGACTAGAAAAGATGTTTGTTTCTTCAAATGTAGACATCAATGCAAAACAACATGGATCATGAAATCAAGCAAACATAACACTACCAAATAGGTATCATTTCCTACCATAACAGTATGACACTAGAAACCATAGATAGGAGTAAAGCTGAAAAGTTCAAAAACATATGGGGAAGTTAAACAATATACTCCTTAACAACCAATGGGTCAAGGAAGAAAGCGAATGTAAATCAAGAAGGATCTTGAGGGCCTCCCCGGTGGCGCAGCGGGTTAAACACAGCACTATGAAGCTGTCCACAGCCTCTGCAGCACCGGTTCAATTCCCAGCCAGCCAGGGAGATTCCCACATGGCGCACAGACCTCTCCTGCCTCCCCCGCTGCTCCCCTCAGCTGTGTATTTTGGTCTGTCTGCCTGTTCTGCTCCCTGCTCTGTTTCTGGTGAATCCTCTCACCTTCTTGCATGCCTCTGGCCTGTACCCTAGCTCTTGTATAAAAATAAATAAATCTTTAAAAAAAAAAAGGATCTTGAGACAAACAGCACAACATACCAAAACTTACAAAATAGAGCAGAAAGTTCTAAGAGGAATGTTTAACGGCAGGAAAAAGAAAACTCTCAAATATTAACAACCTAACTTTATAGTTAAGGACTGCAAAAGAACAAACTATGCCCTAATTTAGCAGAAATAAATGAAATTGAGACCAAAAAGACAATAGAGAGAAAAAACAATGATACTAAGAAAACTATTTTTTAAAGAAAATAAACGACAAAACTTTATTTAGATTAATCAAGAAGAAAAAGATGGGGAACGAAATTAGAAAATGAAGGTATTACAACTGATACAAAAGATTGTAAGTGATTACTACGAATGATTATAACAGCAATACATTGCATAATCTAGAAGAAATAGATAAATTCTTGGAAATATACACTCTACCAAGATTGAGTCATGAAGTAGAAAATCTGAACAGATCAAAATTGAATTATTGAATGAGTTATTAATAAAAATAAATAGAAATGTAGGGCAAGATGGCTTCATTAGTAAAGGTAAACCAACTCTTAACACATTCTCATTTTATGAGACCAGCAATTTCCTCACAACAAATTCATATAACCTTTATAACTTTGTAAATGTATTTATCCTCATTTTATACCTAAGGGAAACTGAAGCAAAAAAGTGATTAGGAAAAAAAAGCCTCCCTAATTTCATATAATAAGTGCTTATGGGGATTTGAACCTTGGTTCAAAGCCTGTGCTCTTACAAGATATTTATAATACCTCATTTTGGGCATTAAATGAATAAGCTACAGTTTGCAAATAAACATGATTTTCTTGCATTTCTTTAAGAAAGTTTCATCAAAATCAAATTAATGTAAATAGTTTTTCTAGGTACATGATAAGGAAAATGACATTATTCAAAAAAATTGCATTGGACTCTGCTTCCAGAGTAATCTGCAAAATGATTTTACTATTGGAAGCATAACATACATATATTGACTTGATATTTTGCTTTATAAAAATTGCATTTGCCATTATTATGGTAAGAATGATGGAGCTTCCACTGGAGAATTTAAAACTACTTCAATTTAAAGCAAAAGCATTTATGGAAAAAAATTGAAACAAGAGGTAACTTCTTATTTCAGTGGAAGATTGATTTCTATAATCAGAGTAAGGGTGTAATATGTAATTGTGTCATTGGTACAGGCTTCAGGCCAGGCTTAGAAATGCTATTTTTGTAACTTATTAAATTACTACTATATTGATATTTCAAATATCTTCATAAAATCTTGCCTTCAGAATTTATTTGTTGTTTCTTTCATTTGCTAACTTTAAAAGCGTCTACACTTTTTAGTGTAAACAAAAATCTAAGAAATTAATACTTAAAAAATTGCTAGGAATAACATTAATATTTTGTTAGTTGTGTAGTCCGTTAGGTTTGTTTATATTTAATTTGGTTGTTAAGAAATTACACATGGAAGCGAAAGAACAAGACAGTACTTAGTTATCTTCCTATTAATATTCCTATTAAAACTCTAACCTTTCTATTATTACATTCCATACAGAGGTAATGAACACTTATTCTTGTCACACAGTCTGACAGTCATAGCTTTAAAAAAAAAAAAAGTTCCTGAGTTTAGAGTATGTGACTATTTCCAGCCATAGCAACTGTTAAAAATTCATCCACTTAACTAATTTTTGAAATATTTCTGCATTTTTCTTTGTTAGACATGATTCCAAGAAATGACTACTAACGGAATATATGTGGTTATTATTTTCTCAGGTTAAAAATGATTGAAATAATTGCAGGCAGATTCATAGTGTTTTAAACTTTACCTAGGCTTTGAAATAACAAATCCAGTCATTCCACCTTATTGAAGATGACTTTTTTTTTTTTAATAAATTTTATTGTTATATTCCCCATACAATTGCAGCCCCCCTTTCTGACCCCAATCCCTCCCCTCCCGCCCCCGCCCCCCTAAAAGTGTTTCTGGTTCATAGTTTTTTGTTGATTTTGATTTTCACTTTCTTATAGTTATTCATTTTCCTGGTCCCTTATTTAAGTTTTCTAGATTCCTGCTATGAGTGAGACCATCCGGTATTTTTCTTTTTCTTTTTGGCTTATTTCGCTGAGCATGATCCCTTCCAGCGCCATCCATGTTGCTGCAAATTGCATGTGTTTATCTTTTTTGAATGCTGAGTAATATTCCATGGTATATATGTACCACATCTTCTTGATCCAGTCATCTATTTTTGGGCATTTGGGTTGTTTCCAAAGCTTAGCTATTGTAAACAGTGCTGCTACAGTCTGAGTAAAAGAATGTAAAAAAAAAAGTGGTATCATCACTGGCATATGTGCCCTTGAACTTAATTGCTCTCCTGTAGATGCTGCCTGCTCTATGAAGGGGATATGCCAGTCACTGTACAGGTATGTCAGTCACTACTTACAAGTGAGCTGGTTAACCACTAATGTAGTATAAGTAATCCTGTACTTGAGTATATAAGCTGGTTCAAATATTTGTACATATCTATGTACACTTTCATTTCATTTTGTAAAATGAAGCAGGTAAATAAGAAGCCACCTGAAGTCTTGTTTCAAGTCCATAATTTCGTGTATATATATATATATATATATATGCACTTTTCCTTTAATAATGTGCAAGGAGTCTATTTATTTATGTATAGAAAATTTATATATATATATATATATTATTACATCCTGTGTCTTTCTTTTCCAAGCTATCATCATATTTATATTTATATAGCCAATAATATAGTGTTTTAATTCACACAAATTAAACTTTACTGTTTGAGTACCTATTTCACTTTAGACAATCAATTACTCTTGTATTTCCCAGTTTGTTCATCTGTAAAATCCTTATAAATGCAGTGTTACAGTGTTGAAAGGATTATCCACATTTATTAATTGATTCATCAAGTGCTTAATGTCTCATTCTATATAGCAGGCACTTACAGGGTATTGGAACTACCTTGGTGAGTTAGAAAAACAATATCACTTGTATTTTGGTGTGTACAAAACAAATTTACAAACTGTAACAAATAAATATTGTAATTATCAAGCTAACTTACCTAAGGGTGATGCGAAATTAATCTTATAGACCTTAAGAGTTTATTACTTTTAAAGGCAATGTTTTTATATCACCAAGAAACTTGAAAACAGATCTTGAGATTTAGTGCCCACATTGCCCACATTTACGATTTCTCACCTACTTGACTCACATCCTATTGTCTTATTCAGTTTGGGTCACAAAGAACTGATGAAAACCGCTGCTGTGACTGCTGTTTTGAACTAATTCTCAAGGGGTCTTATGACATTCTGTCAGAGCACAATAGTTCCCCTTATCAATGGTTCCATTTTGTGTGGTTTGTTATAGTCAACTGCAGTCCAAAATATTATATATAGTAGTATATTTTGTCAAAGAGAATCAGACCATATTCACATAATTCACATAATTTTATTAATGCATATTGTTAGAATTACAGTTTTATTATGTAATTGTTATTACTCTCTCATTACACCTATTTTATAAATTAAATTAACATAGGTATGTATGCATAGGAAAAAGTTGTAAATATAGGATTGTAAATTGTAAAAAAAAAAATGTAAATATAGGACTCAGTACTACTCCAGTTCAGACATCCACTGTGGTTATTAAAATATATCCCCTAGTGGGCCTCCCTGGTGGCACAGCAGTTGAGCACTGGGTTGTGCTGCAGCACCAGTTCGATCCCCGGCTGCTGGGCGAGGGTCCCATATGGCGCACAGACCTCTCCTGCTGCCCGCTGCTCCCCTCAGCAGTGTACTTCGTTAGTCTGCCAGTTCTGCTCTCCTCTCTGGCTCTGGTGAATTCTCTTACCCTCCTGTGCTTCTGACTGTACCCAGTGCTTTTATATGTAAATAAATAAATAAATCTTTAAAATATATCCTCTAGGGATAACAGAGGACTACTGAACTGTGTCAGGCAAATTTGTTATCAGAACAGTAAGGTAAAATCTCAGATTATTCACAGTATTTTCCACAAAAAGGCTATTGACAAAGGAAGTTTTATGATCTAATCAATGACTCTTCTTTATAGTTAGTCCAAGTGTCTTCATAATACCTGGCCAGTTCAATGATATAATTGTTAGAAACCATACAAATTTTAATTTTCCTTCTCTTTTTTGAATAGAAATCCCATTGTGATTATTCCAATTATTGTATCTTCTAAATCTTCTAAATCTTGTATCATTATAGTATCTTGAGTCCCATGAGGATATGTTACTTATTATTCAGTATTTTTGTTCCTGAACCATATATATTTGAACTGTGCATCACTAACAGAGAGCTATGGTGTGGTTTGTTGGGTTGTCTTTTTTGCATAGGGTTGGGATAAAGAGATAAGAACTTTATTATGATTTATAGTATTAGTTCTTCCTTTAAAAATTGGTAAATGGGCCTCCCTGGTGGCACAAGGAGTTAAGCACAGCACTGTGAAGCTATCCACAACCTCTGCAGCATGAGTTTGATCCCCAGCTGGCCAAGCAGCTACCCACATGGAGCAGCAGACCTCCCCTCAGCAGTGTTTTTCAGTCAGTCTGCTTGTTCTGTTCCCCACTCTGTCTCTGATGAAGCCTCTCACCCCCACAACTCTGGCCTGTATCCAAATTCTTATGTACATAAATAGATCTTTAAAAAAAAAAAGGTAAACACCTCTCTTTCTCTCTCTAGATGTATGTATTTATCTACATATTTATACTTGACTACTTATGTACATATGTATATTCTGACAAATTATATAGCTATATAAAATCTCTTTACTAGATTGAAGCATTAAAAATAAGTGAGAAAATATACAAATAAAAACATGCAAAACAAATTTTGCATATTTTGATCTGATTCTTTGAATTTAAAAAAAAATTCCTACAAATATTGATTTCCTTTCTCCTCCCTTGTATGTAAACTTTTTCAAAAACTTAGAATCAATAAATTATTTTTCCATTGTAAATCACCATAGACCTACTCTATGTTGATAATGTATATTTAACAATCAATATTGACTAACTAGATATTTTTATCATGGATGACTCTTTTGAAGTAAAGAAAACACTTCCCTTAAAAAGTGTAGATTTTCCAAGCCACAAAAAATGAGAACTTTAAATTGAAACAGAATCAGTATATTATTTGTTCCCCAAATTATTGAATCGCATTGTACTTTAATACTTATTTTTGCCATGAACTAAACAGGAGATTGCCATATAATATACAGAAGGTTCAAATAAGAAAATTAGTTCTGCCTTTTTGCAAAATTGTAATTTCAATTGTTTTTCTGTAGTACCCCATTCAATAGATTCATATTCATCTACTTGAACTTTATTGGTAACAGTGAAAAATTATTTGCTTCATTTGATGGAGTCTAAGTACAAGTCACTCATATTTCTAACATAAGAGTGACTAGAATGGATTAAAGGAAAACTTCAGACTGTAAGAAATATTTCACGATTGCTTCTTTCTAACCTGAAGACATTGATATATGACTTCTTAGGTGAAAGAAATTTCCTGTTCTCTCTACCCGTGGACTAGATATTTTTCTACTTGAAAATATGAGTGGTTAATTTCCTAAGCCCTGACACCTTATTTGAGATTAGTGAATGGTCAAACTTCAGTTACGTGTTCTCTAAACTTTCTAACTTTTCTAAAATCCTATATACTCATTTCCTTTGTATCATCACCATCTGTGTCTTGACCAAAAAGGAAAGATTTTGAACTTTCAGTTTTTAACAGTGGTTATGAGAAAACACGATGGCTACTTTATTTTTTTTTCATTTAAAGCACAAAATATGGAAGAACTATATCAGCACTGATATTGGGTCATCGCAGCTCATATTTTGGTGTCTTCAGAAAATACTGAAAGACTGTATGCAGGGTGAAATTTTTAAATGGGACAAATGAGTGATATCCATATAATCAACTAAGGTAAAATTAAAATGTAAGCCTTAAAGATTTTTTCAATTTAGGGCCTCCCTGGTGGCTCAAGGGGTTAAGCACCACACTGTGAAGCAATCCATCGCCTCTGCAGCACAAGTTCGTTCCCCGACCACCAGGGAGCTACCCACATGGCGCAGCAGACCTCTTCTGACTCGCTGCTACTCCCCTCAGCAGTGTATTTCAGCCCGTCTGACTGTTCTGTTCCCCACTCTGTCTCTGGTGAATCCTCTCACCTCCTGCATTTCTGGCCTGTACCCCAGCTCTTCCATGCAAAAATAAATAAATAAATAAATAAACAAATAAATACATACATACATAATCTACAAAAATATATTTTTTCAATTTGATTTTTATTAGGACAATACTGGCTTAAAATATTGGCTTACACCTCTTCAAATGTATGTTACTAAACTACACTCACCAAGGTGCCTCTATAATCCTTACGTTAGTCCATTTGCCCTTTGCCCAAACCTCCTCTTCCCCCTCTGGTAACCTCAATTTCACAGTCACATTTCCAGGGTCTGTGTATGGTTTGGTTTTATCTTATTCTTTGTTTAATTTATAGACTACACATGAGTGAAATGATCAGGTTCTGGGGTGTCATCATCAACTCTGGGACATCCTAAAGAACCTCTTACACAATAAAGGAAGAAAATAACTAAATTTATCATCTTAATCTTCATACCTTAGTCCTTTACTAATATTTTGTTCTGAAAGCCTAACCTCTCAGAATAAAAAAGCTGGAAACCTAAAAATCATCTATGACATTATAGTCTTTTAGCCTTGGTAGCCAAACCATTAGAAAAGTCCCTGATTTAACCTATTAAAAATTATTGCAGCACTATTCACAATAGGTAAAACCTGGAAACAACCCAAATGCCCAAAAATAGATAACTGGATCAAGAGGATGTGGTATATATATATATACAATGGAATATTATTCAGCAATCAAAAAAGATAAACTCATGTCATTCACAGCAACATGGTTGGAGCTAGAAGGAATTATGCTCAGTGAAATAAGCCAGAAGGAAAAAAAAAATATCGGATGATTTCACTTATAACAGGAATATAGGGGAACCAAATAGGACATCAGTGTAAAAAAATAATAATAACAGTACAAACCACAACATAGCAAAAACAGACAATTGTAAACCAGAGACATCCTGCAGGGGGGGAGGAGGTAGAGGGATCAGAGGGAGGGAGAGAGGAGAACAGGGGGCTGTGGTGATGGTGCACAGGTGCATTGAGGAAGGAAATTCTATGGGGACTACACCTGAGGGTGTGGGAGGAAGCAAATATTGTTTAAAAAAATAAAAAAATAAAATAAAAATAAAATCTCACAATCTTGAGATTGTGTGTGAAATTCATCACATTTTTCATTGCTTCTCCAGTCCAAGTCCATAATTTTTTCTCTAATGTCATGACATTCATATTTATCACTTCATTCTTTTGTTCATTTGCATCTATCCATTGAGTGAGAAAATAACATCCTATCCCTTCAAAGACTTCATCCAATGGCTTATTATTTCTCTTAAAGTGAATAAAACAGATCTCAATGTTCTATAAAGTCTATATGTATCAGGTTCCACCTGATTCTCCAAACTACACTCTTATTTACAGTGGGTACATTGGCTTTCTTTCAGTTCCTCATTTTCACTGTGTTTTTGCTCATTATATAATTCTGCTCAGGTTATTCCCTCTGCCTGATTATACTTTCCTCCTCATTTCCCTCTGGTTACCTGGTTTCTATATTTTGAAATATAGAAACTCTGGGAGAGTTTTCACACACATATTTTACTCATTGATTAATTGATTACAAATTTCTATAACTTTTGGTTTATAGCATATTATGTATACACTAATAAAAATAATAATATGACAGGAGATGTGCTTGGTCTTTTAAAAACTTATTACTGTATTGTTAGTGGTTGTCAGAGTTCCTGGTCTACACAAGAGTGTTTTCTAGATATTAGTTGAATGACTAAATGAAAAACTAGCAGAATCACTTGTTGAGAGGTGAATTACAATAAATAATGTTTTCATCGAGACTGAAATAGACCTACATTGGTATTAAATTGTTGTGTGGTAAATGTCAGTCTGAAATGCTTGAAAGTCAATTTACGACTTTGTGTTTATGCCCATGGCTAAACAAGTCTATTTAGCCAAATGGACTGTGGTTATCAAGTGAAACTAACTTGAAAGTTCTCTTTATTGTTAATTAAGCGATCTACCAGATTTCCCAGTTTCATGTTGCTGAAATATCTTTGACAAACAAAATATCTATGATTGTTTCTATTAGGTAAAGAATATGCTATTTTCCTTTTTCTAATGTTATTTTTCTAAAACGTTTTGGCTAGTTAGAACCTAAGTTTATGCCATTTCTTTATTTCTACTTATTTCTACAGCACTCTTTTTTTTAATCCATTAGTTATAGTTCTTACCAAATCACATTAAAATAGTTTTTCATCAAATTATTTCCCTAACTATAAATTATTTGAAGGGGCTTTTAATCTATTTTTTGACGGCAATCTACCTTTGAAACCCATCATAGTGTTGGACAGAAATACCTAGTAATTATGTTTGAATTAAAGTACGCATGACTTCATTGACATTGCAGTACTGGAGAATGTGCCCGTAGGATGGAGACTATGATAGCGGTGAAAAGCTATGACAAGCTTGTGTTAGCTACAGTTAAGGATACTGCAGTGTTATCAAATGACTCCCCACTATGAGTAAAACGAGAGTTAAAGTGGAATCTACAGAGGTATGTTTTTCTATATTGTTTTGGGTCTGTTTAGTGGTTTGATAAAACTATGCCTAATAGACTCATGGAAGGGCAAAAAGGCAATTTATTTTAATTTTTTTAAAGAAAAGTAGCTCACTCAAGAGGTACATTTGCTTTTAGTTTTTTTCTTATGACTAACATTTTGATACCAGACAAGTTTTGGTGTACGTAACTTAATGTTTAATTGAGACTAAATAAATAAGAAGGAAATACAGATTGTGAGAAGTGGGTTTTTTGTTATTTTACATTTTTAATACAGAAATCACTTTTAAAATACAAGATTTGGGGCCTCCCTGGTGGCGCAGCATGTTGAACGCAGCACCGTAAAGCTGTCCACAGCCTCTGCAGCGCGGGTTTGATTCCTGGCCAGCCAGGGAGATTCCACATGGCCCGGCAGACCTCTCCTGGCTCGCCCGCTGCTCCCCTTAGCAGTGTATTTCGTTCCTTCTGCCTGTTCTGCTCCCCACTCCATCTGTGGTGAATCCTCTCACCCTCCTCCGCCTCTGGCCTGTACCCCAGTGCTTGTATGAAAAAAATAAATCTTTAAAAAAAAACTGATTGAGAATAAAATACAAGATTTTTTAGCAAGTTTTCAAATCCCAATTATTTAACTTATAAGTCAATACAGCAGAAAATGATACATTTTGAATATATTGTATTATTTTAGTAAATCAAAGTGTGATTAATTTCATTAATAATTTAAAGTAATATAGGATAGTGTTATAGCCATATCGATACTTTCTGTAATATTCTGTTCTTAACCAATGTACACTGGAACACAAGTAAATTATTCCTGTGTAGGTCACACCTAGGTTTTCCAGATTCAAACATCCTGAAAATAGCAATATTTGAAAATTTGTTCCAATACATTTATTGTACAATACATACTTTTTAATATAATTTTCTTCTCTAAGGATTCTTGAAGTGGCCAATACAAAAATATAATATGATTTAAAATATGTAATTAATGTAAAAGCAATATGGATATGGAATGAAAAATGAAAATAAAGTCAGGAATAATGTCATGAAGCATGCTATTATGTTCTATGTATAAGTTCCTAACTTATAGAAGTTAAGAAGGAAATGTGTCACTGAGTTCATAGCAGCTAACAATAAGAAAAACATGACAAATTCAAAATGTACTGTGTATATAAATAAAAGTATTTTTTCAAAATGTTATCATATGTTTAACTAAAATTCTTACAAAAATTCTCAAGGATCATTTTAAAGGGGACAATATGATTTAGTGGACAAAATTCAACAGTAGGTCAATGAAAATTATAGTGTTGGGATTAATAGGACTATATATTTAAAAGATAAATTCCGTATGCAATAGGAGTGTATTTTCACTCCTCAAAAATCATAAAACCAACCAATTAAGGAATAATGACTTTGTGTTATACTCTTTTCTTATAGTGGTCTGAAGTCACTAATTTTAAATTTAGAAAATAAATGAAAAATCAAAATTAAAATTGAAGTCAGTCTCCCCTGAATATCTGCTATCAAAATGAAACTTTGGAATTAGGCTTGATTTTATTTTTATCATAAAGAAGTACGTATATTTTAGGTTGCAGATTAAGGATTTGTTTGGTTTTATTAGAAAATGCCAGTGCTATTGTTTGTGTACTACATTCCTAGGTTCTAGTGGGAAAAGACCTGTGAATAATAATAAAAGACCTGTGAATAATAAGACCTTCACATAATAATAACTCACTTAGGCTGAAGTATTAGAGGTCATTGAGGGATATGGCCAGTTCCTTATAAGAAAATAATTGATTTTGCCAAAGAAAAAGCAATCAGACCATCTGAATTATCTTGTCTTCAAAATTTTGATCATCTTGTAATTCCCTTGAGTGATAATCCTTAGAAATATGACCTTTCAACCAATGAATCTGCCTCCAGATGACATCAAAAGTACTTATTGTCTAATCTCTAAAGAGATTAGATATAATCCTATGTTTTCTCATATGGTTTGAACATAACTTCAGTTTCATTATTGTCATTCCTAAAAATCATACCTTGTTCTTACAGATGATACTATTATGAAAATTCATAGTTTCTCTGACAGTATTTCTCAATGTCTTTAGTATGGCAGTATCACTCAGCAATGTTTGTATAGAGATGGGCTGCAACATCCCAGATAGAACATTGTGATAATCATAGATATAAAACAGTAAAACCTCAAACAATAATTTACTATCCAAGTCCTCCTGGAGATTATACCTGAGCACTGAACTTGCAAAATTACTGGAGAGTGGAGATCTTCAAAATTCAATTAGAATCAAAGTGGGAAGAAAATGCTAAAAAGGCATGTGGTTTTCTCAGAATGTTTTGTTATTCCTTTTCACTAATCAATTTTCATTTTCCCCAAAAGTATTTCTGAAAAAGTTAATCAAGTAATCTAATTCAGATACAAATTTTTATGGAAATTATTTATTCAAAATATCTTACAGAGGTATTCTCATGTCCTGTTACTTTTATCTACAAAATATACCTGAAGACAATTTACTAAAACCATCTGCACTGATATAATTCTAGTCCCAATGACCATCATAACTCCCTTAGGCCACCATTACGAATAAAAAACCCTTTTTATAGTCTTTATTAGTCATAGTCCCTCATATGATTAATCTTTTTAAAACATAATTCTGATCAGAAATCTAGAATTACTTCCCATTAAATTTAATAAACCTTAAATTCTTTATTATGACCTATGAAACCTAGCATAATTTAGCCCCTATCTCTTGTCTCAACATTTGCTACTTACTTTTTTTCATAATTTCACTGTCATTAGCATTTAGTTCCTTAAAAACACCCCAAATTTTCCCTTTTCGGGTCAGAGCCCTTGTCTAAGATGTCAGCCCCTAAGTCCTATTTCCTGTGCCAGAGTGACATGTGGAGCTGTGTTAGCAACGAGTGCATAGCACTGGCTGACAGATGTTAGGAAAGGGTTATATAGTGCAGAGTTCAATCTTCCCTTGGATGGTTGTTTCAGGGTTCTCCTTCATGACCAATGGACATAGTGAAAAGTCTATCCACTGGATAGACATAGCTACTGGTGGCATCTATCTCATGTTTGCAGTAGCAACCTTGAACCAAATAAAACAGCAGGTGGCACAATGGAGAAATAAAAAGAAATAGGATCTTTGATTACCATATTTACCTTCTAAATCAAACCCTTCTTTTGTTTTTTTTCAGGTATAACATAAATTCAGTTGTAAAACCCATTTAGATCAGGAATAGTTGAATTTTCTATTTCAAAAAATCATTCTACAATGTTGCAAAAAAAAAAAAAACACAGAAGGAGGCAGGAATACTGTGACTCTGTAGTAGATCATTCAAAATTGTGAATATTCTGTTTTTAGAAATTGTTGGATACTAACTAGCCATGGGGGCATGATTTTAATTGCCTTACACTCATATTTTCCATATCTAAAATAACAGAAAGTGTAACTGCTTTATTTAATAGATTCTCGTGAAAATTAGAAATAATGCACGTGACACTCTTGCACAGTACCTGGTATGTAGTGAGCCTCAATAATGTGTAGCCACCAGCTATAATAATTGTAAAATGTCATTTTGCAGCAAGACATGACATTGCTTAAGAAATTTTATGAGTGAGGAAAAGAAGCTTAGTTAATTATCCCTTCTCCCCATTATTCTCTAGTATTTACTTCATTTATCACTTTTTGTATTTGAAGATGTTTTTTGTCTTAAATCAACTGACTCTGATACAATAACTAAATGCATATAAATCCAAATACTGAAAATATACACCCAAGATTGGTTTTCTGAAACCACATAATTATGACCTTCAATTTCTATTCCTCCAGTTAAGTGCAAGCTCACTGACAATAACCCCTACTGGTGAATAATTAACTCCCTCTGATCTAGATGTCAGAATTTTTTGATAGTGTGTGCTAATGTGAAATTCATTACTACAAAAGATATAGCAAAAGCAACAACAACAAAAAACACACAGACTCTTCTGAGAACAAAATCCCAGCAGGCTCAGGTTTTAAAATAATCTACCTGCTGGTAGATCCAATAAACCTGCTGATTATTGGCTAGTCTCTCCAAATCCTGCTGTCTTACCTACTCAGCTGAAGATGTTGCCGTTCTACATGAATGCTAATAGTACGTGACAAGGGAATATATGTCAGGATCTATTATTTTTATCAGTAAAAAAGATGAGAACCATTACTACTAGCTTTAAACAGATGATGCTTTAGAATATATTGCCAACATTGTTTTTTTCTGTATAATTCTTTGTAATTTCTAAAGTGTGTAATTAAACATTCATTCAATTTAAATAGTTATAGTACAGTAGGAATTTCTCATATTAATATTTTATTTCAAAAACAATTTGCAAAATGACCTTTTAAAAGTCTGCTTTGGAAAAATATCAGTGAAATTGATGTCTTTTAGAATACATTATTGATGGCTGGGTTGATTGTTAACAGACATTTTGTACCAACATCTTATAAGATATAATTGTGTCCAAAATTTTTGAAGATGCAGAAACACAGGTGAAGATTGATATGCCTTTTATGGATTGCTGTTGTGATGTGGCATTCAGATGCTTTTTTCTGTCAGGAAAACAGAACAATAAAATCTCTGATTTTTTTTTTTTTTTTTTTAGTGATGTCTTGGAAAGCGGTGTGGTTCTGCCTTTGCCTTTCTTTCAGCAAGAAGACCACCTTCCTGCGTTTCCTGTAAAGTATTCAAATCAATGCCTGTGCAGTGATTTTTTTTAAAGACATATGTAGTTCCATGAAATTCAACCTTTAAAACTGACACTCAGCACTGACACAGAAAAATTCTGAAAGGCAATGTTGGAATGCCCCCTAAATCACAGAATATGGTTCAAAGTCATGACAGAGTCACTTTAATTCTGTCACTGTCTGTGCCATGCACCCCGGTGACATTCTCAGCTTGGTTTGTACAAGTGGTAATGGATTTTGCTACTTTTCCTCAGAGTCTCCTGGACTCAAGTCTGGTGATATCATCTTGTGATATGATCGACATTATTTCCCCACTTTCCTAGAGAAACAGTCAGTAGATTGACAACAGCTTAGGGCCCAAGCCTGAAAAGCCTGGCAAAAATGCTCTCAAGGATGAGTTTCAGAGTGGTGTAGAGTCAGACTGTGGAGTTAGAGCTCCTCAGGTCTGACTACAACTCTGCCCTTTACAATAGGTCACACTCTAACCTCTTATACCTCAGTCTCCTAGCCCAGCATTGGTGTTGTAGGAAATAAAGAAAATAATACAGGTCATTCCCCACACACACACTGTACATAGTAACACTAAGCTCATGCTATGTTTACTA
Organism: Talpa europaea; assembly: GCF_964194135.1. NCBI lineage: Eukaryota > Metazoa > Chordata > Mammalia > Eulipotyphla > Talpidae > Talpa > Talpa europaea. The sequence goes on along the minus strand of NC_140083.1, from coordinate 31,817,742 downwards.
TTAGTATCATTATTAAAGTTATTGTTTTTAATTTTTCTGGTATAATTTCTAACATCACAAAGAGAAGAATCACTTCAAAACTTTTCTCATTCGCTACCAGAGGACAGAACATACTAAGAGGTCAAAGGGCTTATAAGCATGATTATCAGACACCTGGGCAACTGACCCCTTTTTCTAATTATAAAAATTGAATTAGAGAATATATTTTCCCTCAGTTATAGTAGGAGTGTGAGGCTGAACGTGTTGGATTAGAAAGAAACTAAGGCTTGACTCTCTTAAGAAAGGCACCTGGTTCAGCCAGTCCCCAGTCAAAGTTCAAACTAATTGTCCCAACCTGGGAGGGGAAGAGAAAGTTAATCATCAGGATGTCTTCTGTGACTGCCTCTCCCTCATACTTATATAGACAACTGTGTTTCCTGATCATCCATTTGAGGAAATTAGAGGTCAGAATGTGTACACCTTCATCCGTTAACTGACAGATATCTTGGTTGTGGAGACTGACTCTTAAGAAGCTATGTTGTATTAATTTACATATGCCTATACCAGGTTCTTCCAACAATCTATGTCTATTATTGTCATCTAACAAAAGTGGTACAACTCTACAACAATTCACTAGTCATTGATCAATGACTGTTGTAGGGAAATAAAGTTAAATCAGGCTCTTTCCACCTCTTGCTGTGGGCCTCTATAGCCATTTTGCTTTCTTCCCAGGTTGCACTACCTGCACGTGACAACATGCTATGCAAAAAAGTGCTAGGGAGTGTGAGCATGGGGCATGCACATCTATGGTTATGACCACCTGGGCTGAGAAGGGCAGGGGAAGTGGCTTGTCTGTTCTGGTGCTCAGGACTAACAGCATCATTCTGAGGCTAGTGGGTTCTATTGCTGTCTCCTGTTTGAGCATTACAGGCCTAAGAAATGATACTGAGAGCTCCCAAATCCTCTTTTCATCAGTAATGACCCTACCCAGCCTGAGATGGTTGCACTACAATTGTGAACATCAATTAACAAAATATAAAATAAGGTAGGTGTGTTCCTGCTTTCACTGAGAACTAAGAATGGTCAGTATGCTGCATTGTGAGGTATTTAATGCAGCTGCAGGTCTCTGACACTTGACAACTCATTAATTCTATTATACTCACAAGGCACAATTAGAGACAATAAGTCACTTGATATTAATTAATCAGATTATTTTATTTGTCTCTCTCTTTGGGGCCTGTGTAAACCACAGATCATCAGTCCTGGAAGGAAATAAATAGAAAGTGAAAGGCACAGTAATATGGATGAAAGAAAACCAAAGATCAAAATAACAGGGGACAATTTTGACGTCTTCTGCTATTACATAGTGACATCATTCACTTTGTAATTGTTGACAGCTTTAACTTTTTTCTATTTCAAAATTTTTTTCTATTTATGATTTTAGATACAAAATTTAATATTTATTTTTTTCAAGAGGGAGGGAAACATGGATATTGGGAAAAATTGAGAATGTTTCCTATAGTCCTGGAAGTAGGATTTATAAATGCCTCAAGATAATAATAATAATAATAGCATATTTTTTGTGGCACCCACTATGTGCCAGGTACTAACCTTGGCAATTTATTCTTATAACTAATATGAGTTGACTATTTGACAGCAACCTGATAACTTCATAATATTACACCATTTCACAATTGAGGTGACTCAGATACAGAAGTTAATAAGTAAATTACCCAATCCATAGATCTAGTGGATTTTAGAGCAAGGATTCAAAATCAGGCATTGGAGTTCATACTCTCAAGCAAGATTCTACTCTGTCTAAAAGCAAGACAAAACAAACAAAATAATTTATTGAATGGATAAATTTTACTAGATGTCTATAGATTTTTCCATTTAGCTTTTAACTTATCATTTTCTTCTTTCAACTTTTACCTCATGAAAACTCAGTCTAATTAGGGAAAATATTGGAGAAGATTGACCAAGGGCTATTATGTAAAGTACGAGGTTTGCCTTATGAGATGTTGATTGCTGAATTCCTATATTGACTTTCTCAACTAATTAGCCCAGATACCAAATTGTTACCTCTTAGTTCACCTGAGAGCTTTTATAACTTTTGTTGTTGTTTGTATTTCATGTATTTTGCTGACTTTTATCTGTTGTACTCTCTTAATTACTAGCTAACCTATTTTCCAGTGTTTGCTTTTTAGCCATGTATGACCAGTGGACATGATTCTGAATTTTATAAATTGTTGAAGCCAAGCAAAAATAGGCTTCCTGTGTCTCAAATGCTCCATAAATCAAAATCTTGCAAACCTGAGATTCTCAAGTGCCTGAAAAGTTTTAGTAGTGTGGCTTAATACATACAGAAACCTCCATTTTCAGAGACTCTAGCGGTGTGCCTATAAATGTTTCTTTCTTCTCATCATTTCCTTTTATAATATTGAATTCGTTTTTTATCTCATAAAAAAGATCATGGAACACTAATTATATGCCATAATATTCTACTGAGAAATTCACTTTCATTACTCCAATACTTTGTGTCTCTCAGTGCAGGTTACTCCCAGCAGGATCATGGTTCTTCTACTTTATTAGACGTACTCTAATCTAGTTAGAGGAGTCTAAACATATCGACTTCCCTTTGTCCATCACAAGATCTAACACCTTTGAAATAGGTTTAGTTTTTGTACATCCACAGATTTCTGAACCTCAGCTTCATCATTTACCCCTCACTGTGAGCTGCCTCTCTGCCTAACGGACCAGCGTGCCCCCATGGTGTCTATTTGCCTCTCCAGTACTCTCTTAGCCATTACTATAATTGCATATCCTCAAGGGATCACATTTATTTTGGCTAAAGTTTTCTTAAATTGTATTTGTTGAGGATGCTTGTATTTATTTAGGATAGTCATTCTTATGGCACATAGGAAACGTGCAGGTCAGGATCTTCCCTTTTCTGCTCATGTTAGTTGCTGTGAGACTCTTCAACGCCTTGTGAAGATCACACTGTCAGAATCTGTCGGGCAGTGGAGAATTGATGAGAAATAAAAGATACGTGGGAGATTTTTTTAGTAGGCTAAATGCAATTAGCTAAGGTAATTTTTACAGCTGAGTTACCCTGTCAAGGAGTTTGGAGAGATGAGAGTTCAGGAATATGTGCTAAGTACATGTCCCTGTTCAGTGTGTCCAAATTAAACTTCATTCACTTTTCCCTGCAAACTTAAGAAATTATATAAATAGGAAATATTTTAATTATAAATTAATATTATTCTTTCATATAAGTGAAATATTTAATTTTACCTATTGCAAATGTTTATTTATGTAAGAAATTCTACATTTTATCAAGGGACTGCTATCTGCTAAACTTGAGGTAACTATATGTTTTTAGTAGTGATAATATAGAAGATTGCTAGTATGCAAGGGTCAAACTATGAAGAACAATGTGTCTATTATTACTTACATCTGATAGGAAGTCTAAACCTTTAGAAATAAAAACTTTTCCCCTTGAGCAACACTAAAGACTAGATAATTTATCCTTCTCTTTCACTTGACCCCTGCAGGCTTTAAGCAGTATCTCAATATACAAAGTAATCCATTTTATAAATATTATTTTCTCAGTATGAAAAGCAGAGTTTACTACTTAATATTGGTTAATTATTTAATATGAAAATCCATCTTGTAATTGTTTTCATCATAAATCTGTAAACTGAACGTGGCTTTTATGATCTCCAGTTAGTGATTTAAAATAAAATACTCTCAAAAGTAAGTTATATTTTAAAAAATACTTCCTTTGAGTTAAAAATATTTATTTGACACAATTATAAATTCACAGGTAATTCTAATACCTGTATATCTTTCACTGAGTTTCTCCCAATAACAGCGTCTTACATAGCTGTAATATAGTATCACAACCCAGTAGACACTGAATCACAACTACATTTTGAGATTTCACCAGTTTACATGCACCTATTTATACGTGTGCATCTGTTTTTATGTTTATTCAATTATATAAAATTTCATCATGTGTGAAGATTCATGTGGCCACACAATAGTCAAGACAGAGAACCATTGTATCAAAGGCAGATAAAGGTTCTCTCATAAAAATCTTTCAGAGGCTCACCTACTCTTATCCACCCCCAGAAACAATGCAACCACTCAACTTTTTTTTTTCTTTAAATCTCTATGATTTTGTCATTTCAAGAGTGTTAGACAGAGTCTGGAGTTTTCTCTTCCTCTCCACAGATGCAGTGAACCAGCATTTGGGAGGGAGTGACTGTACTTGGAAGAAAACTGAAGACCTGGTTATAGTGTGTCCACAAGGAGGTTTGAGAAATGGCCATGCCAGGAACACACTGTGGCCAGGGAGAAGACATCTCCCCCATACCTGCTACGAGACTCCCAGGGTATCCCTACCATAAAGAACATTGACTACTGCGTGGATGCTGATCTGCATTAGATGCTGATCTAATGCACCTAGGACTTCTGGTTGCTTGGTGGCTCCAAACAAGACCAGGCCCTCCCCTGTCTGGGCTGGGCAATCTTTGGATAGCTTAATCCTTACATAATTTGCTCTTCCTCTGGTAAGTTTCTGTGCCTAAGTACACAGCCCTCTAAAACAGTGTTGTAGACCAATATTACCCAAGTAAACACAACTATTTAAAATAATAATAAACCTAACATCCTGGAAATTATTACATGAACAATGAAAAAAGGATGTTATAGAAATGGCATCATGAAGAATGCAACCTTTTGCAATAAGCTTTGTTCATTCAGCATAATTTCCTTGAGCTCCATCCAAGGAAATTATTAATTTTGTTCTGTCTTACTGCTGAATATTCCATAGTATGGATGAACCACAATTTATGCTTTGAAGGGCATTTGGGTTATTTTTCAGTTTTGGGCCATTATGAATAAAGCTGCTATGGATATTTGTTGAAGTTTCTGAGTGAATATACATTACTTAGGAGTGCTGAATTGTGTGGCAAGAGCTTGTTTTGCTTTGTAAGAAACTGACATGTTCTTTTTTCTGAATGGCTGGACCTTTTTACACTGTCACCAGCAATGCATATGTCATTAATTTTCTCCTCATCTTTCCACTACTGTGTTAACGTTATTTTTACTTTAGCAATTTTGATATAGTGATAGCTCACTGGTTTGAATTGTATTTCCCTAATGAATAATGATGTTGAATCCTTTTTCATATACTTAACTGACATCTGAATATCTATTCAGTGAAATGTATGATTGTGTATTTTGTCCATTTTCAAAAGTAATTGATTGTTTTATTACTTTTCGGTTCTTTCTATACTCCAGAAATAACTCCTTCGTTGTATATATGTGTTGCAAATAGTTTCTCCTCTTTACAGGACAAACGTTTTAAATTTTGATGAAATACAATTTATCTTTCCCTTTTTCATTGTGCTTTTGTTGTCAAAAACACAGTCTTTCACATAGTCCCAGCTCTTCAAATTCCCTCTCATGTTTTAGTTAAATATTTTGTAATTTTATGTTTCACTTGTAACTCTGTAATTCATTTTGACTTCACCTTTGTAAAAGATTTTTAGCATTTGGTCTTTTGTGTGTATGTGATGTGTGTACCCTTGGACATTTAATTTCTAGAACCGTTTGCTGAAGTCTCCATTGATTGCAAGCAATTCATTGTTGAGTGAAAATAAATTCAAAGGCTCAATGTGAGTTAATGTTAATTTTGCTAATATTTAAAAGAAAAAAATAGATATATAAAATGTATTCCATTAATAGCAGTATTAATTCATCCACATTTTTTAAAATAATGTAGTAAATTGGAATACTTCTCAGACACACAATTTCTCTTTTTCATTTTGAAACAGTCATAAAAATTTCTTTTGTTTCTAGAGGATTACATTCAAATTTTCAAACAAAGCCTCCTACGACTAGACTTTAACTTTTGTCTTTTTTGCACCTGCCTTAGCAACATATCACCAAAACTCCATATATTGCTGTGTTTTTTTTAAACAAAATATTGAATGGACAACAATAAGCTCTCTCTCTCTCTCTCTCTTTCTCTCTTTCACACACACACACACACATCTACACACACACGACACCCAAGTCAAAACTGCCATGAAATCATCTGTGTAAGATGAAGCCTTTTTTCACTTTCTATCAATATGGCTTTGGCAGACAAGTAATTGTTTTGAAGATTGAATTTTGAACCTCTGTCTTCAACAATAGTAGATTATGCAAACTGAACCACATTTTATCTGATAAAAAAAGCTATAATCCTCTATTTTATCTCATATTGCTCTAGGTGCAACAAAACTATTAGGTTGGACTATATTCTATATAAGACAACATTAAATTATATATTTGGTGCCAAATACATAAAAAATAATGCGAAAGACTTTATCAGAGTTTAACTTAGACTCAATCACATGGTCTTTTGCAAAGCAAATTTTTTTTTTTATGTTATGAGGTCCATTTTATCAGTTTTTCCCTTTTTTGTTCATGTTTTTGATATCAGGTCTAAGAACTCTTGTAAATATACTTTTAATGTGTAAGGTTTTTCATCATTTAGTGTATCTGGAGACAAACTTGAAAAAATGCACTGTGATCTCAACAAAAAACTTCTTAATGATTTTCTGTCTTGTTATCACTTTCTGAATAAATGAAGCAACCTATAGAGCTGAAATGTTCCTGCCAGATGCCAGTGACTCTTATTGAGCCACTGTAATAACACATTCTGTACCTATTTAGATTAATTATGATTAAATTTAAAAGCTGAGCTGGTTGAATTCCTTCATCATTTAATTAAGATGGAGACAAATTAATTGTTTTTATGTGCTTCTTTTTGGAAAGCATGTGAAATTCTGATTGTTGGATAAGTTAATTTAAAACTTCAAATAGATATTTTAACTACTTCATGATTTCAGAGAGTGTCTTTTTGTGAGAAAATTATTCACTCACTTTACTATCTATCCCATCTATCCATCCATCCATCCATCCATCCATCCATCCATCCATCCATCCCAAAGAAGATATCTTGTCTCTCAGAGACAAAAATGATTAGTATAGTGTCCCGACCCGCAGGATTCGGAGGCACGAAAAGAGAAGGGCTGAGGATTGAAATGAGGGGCTTGAGACAACTTGACGCTAGCATTTGCTTCTTTATTTTTCCTTTACCTTTCTTTTACTTTTCCCTGTCTTTCTAACTTCCCTGGCCTTCTCTCTGCTCCTCTCGCAGCACTCTCCTCTCTCATGGTCCTCTTAAATCTCTTTTCTTCTCCTCTCTCTCCTGCATTCTCCTCTTATGCCCTTGTAGCTCCTCCCCGCGTACCTCCCAGTCTCATGTGATTTACAGGAAAACGCAGGGGTTTCTCCGAGGGCGAAACAGTAAATCGAAACCTAACTCATCGAGCACATGCGCAGCACGGCGCATGCTCCAGGCGGCTCTGGACAGTATAATAGAAGTATTCACAGCCTTTTCTCCCCAACAACACCGCCCCCCAAACATACACAATTTCTGTGGAAGATAATATGTTTGTTTTTCTGCATTGGACTGATCTCAATTTAGTATAGATTGGAAAATGTAGGGAAGACAAAAAATGTCTGAGTTATGCATAATGAGAATGTAGAAATATGACAGGTGACAAAATGAGGGAAGGGCATCATTAACATATGGGTTGGGCAGGATAGAATGAGAGAGTTATCAATCCGACAGTGCGGCTGGCAGTGAGGAAGCTTGCTAAGTGGGATAGTGAAAATCCCATTGTACAATTTTTGATTTCTGAAATATTGTACAGTGGGGAATCTTGAAATAGAATTAAGAAGGCCATTGTTTTTATTTTATAATTTACTAATAACTTCATTGTATATAGGATGCATATTTCCATCAACATCTCTTACAGGTATGTAATGTCAACACCCCATTTATATTATAGAACATAACACTGTCCCATAAAATAAAAGTAGCATTAATTGGTTATGTGGGAGTGGGGTGATACTGGTATCTCCTTCCCTCTTCCTTTTAGATGCTAAATCTGTCTCTTTCCTACTCTTGCTTCTTCAAGTTTACAGACTTTTGCATTATGAAGTAGAATATTTCACAAAATACTCAAGCCCTTAGTAACTGGTGAAAGGCCAGTCTTTCTAATAGTTTAATGATACCATTAGATTGCAAATACCCAAAACTGCATGACCTATATCAGGGTATCACTTAATAAGGTTTAAAACTAAGCTCCCACCCCTTGACAAGCAGGAAGCTTTGGGAAGCTTGAATAGATAGGGAACTGATGGGGTTGCTATGGGAATCAGGCCATAGGACCAATCACTTTGACCATGAATGTGGAAGCAAGGCCATAACACATTCTGTGCCAGTCAATGCCCAAGATTAGACATCTGAGCACAAACTAGCCCAAATGACTTCCCAGTCACAAAAAGCCCACAAAAACATGTTATTAAAGGTAGCCTGAAACCTTCTTCATGTGCAGCCCTTTCCTGTCTTTTTCTGATGCTTCTTTTAGTGGTACATTTCAATAAATCCCTCTTTTCTATGCTCCACTCTGAATTTGGTGAATTCTTTCACCCCTACTGCTCCAGACTCACTCTAACATTTCTCCCACAACAACCTAATCTATCTTCCTGATTAACTTAAGTCTACATTTTCATTGTCTTTCCAGAATACTACTACCAATATTCCAAACTCAACATGTTTCAAATTAGGTCTTTCCAGTCGAAGTTATCTTTTTTCTTTCCTTCTACATAGCTCCACATTTTATATATGAAGTATATAATTGCATCCCTTTGCTATAATTAGTGTTACCTAGCTCTTGTATGTTCTTCTTGGCTAAGATCTTGCCACACCATGTCTGTCACTTTTCAACCTTTGCAAACTCCAATTTTGAGCCTTTTTAGTTACTTTTTCCCATTCTGCATATGTTAGCTACAATGATTTTGTACACCCTTTATTAAATCACCTCAGTTTACATCCTTGTTTGCTTTTTCACAGTATAGGTTTTCTCCTCTCACAGTAGTTTTCCCACCACTGAAGAATCCATACTCCTCCACCATAATAAAATAATGGTACATCATTAATAAAAATAAACATACAAATGAATAACCTCATTGCCTTACCTAGAGTTCTCTAAGGCTTCCCAGTGGCATTACAATAAAGTCTACACTTGTTACCTGGCATCCAAGATCTATCTAATATGCCTGGCTAAGGGACACAAGGATGGTTTAACATCCAAAAATCAATCAACGTTATCCAACATATCAACAAAAAGAAATATAAAAACCATATGATAATATCAATAGATGCTGAGAAAGCTTTCGACAAAGTGCAACACCCATTCATGATAAAAGCCCTTGAAATTCTTGGGAACATACCTCAACATCATAAAGGCCATCTATGACAAGCCAACAGCCAGTATCATCCTCAATGGTGAAAAGCTGAAAGCAATTCCATTAAGATCTGGAACAAGACAAGGATGTCCACTCTCACCACTGCTTTTCAATATAATGCTGGAAGTCCTAGCCAGAGCAATAAGACAAGAGAAAGACATACAAGGAATCCAAATAGGAAAAGAAGAAGTCAAACTATCACTATTTGCAGATGATATGATAATATACATAGAGAACCCCAAAAACTCCACAGAAAAACTAATTCAACTTATCAATCAATTCAGTAAAGTGGCAGGATACAAAATCAACACGCAAAAGTCAGTAGCCTTCCTATACACAAACAATAAATCTGAAGAAGAAGAAATAAAAAAACCATCCCTTTTATTATCGAAACAAAAAAAAATCAAATATTTGGGAATAAATCTAACAAAAGAGGTAAAGGACCTATACAAAGAAAACTATAAAACACTGTTAAAAGAAATAGAAGAAGACACAAAGAAATGGAAAGACATCCCCTGCTCATGGATTGGAAGAATAAACATTATTAAAATGGCCATCCTACCAAAAGCAATATACCGATTCAATGCTATTCCAATCAAAATTTCAATGTCATTCTTCAAATAAATAGAACAATTATTGATGAAATTCATATGGAATCACCAAAAACCCCGAATAGCCAAAGCTCTACTGAAAAAAAAAAAAGAAGGAAATGGAGGCATCACATTCCCAGACTTCAAACTATACTACAAAGCCATAATCATCAAAACTGCATGGTATTGGAACAAGAACAGACATACAGACCAATGGAATCGAATAGAAAATCCAGAAATAAACCCACAGATTTATGGTCAACTAATCTTTGACAAAGGAGCAAAGACTATGCATTGGAGCAAAGAAAGTTTGTTCAATAAATGGTGCTGGGAAAACTGGGTTGCTACATGCAAAAGAATGAAGCTTGACCACTACCTCACACCATACACAAAAATCAATTCAAAATGGATTAAAGAACTAGACATAAGACCTGAAATCATAAAATACATAGAAGGAAATATAGGTGAAACACTACGTGATTTGCATATCAAAGACATCTTTACAGACACATCACCCAAAGCAGTGATAGTGAAGGCAAAAATAAACAGCTGGGACTACATCAAATTAAAGAGCTTCTGCACAGCAAAAGAGACAATAACAAAAACAAAGAGAAACCCCACCAACTGGGAGAACATTTTTGCACCCAACACTAATGACAAAGGACTGATCACAAAAATCTGCAAAGAGCTGATGAGACTCAACAACAACAAAGAAAATAACCCAGTCAAAAAATGGGCAGAATAGCTAAAGAGAAACTTCTCTGAAGAGGAAATGCAAATGGCCAACAGGCATATGAAAAAATGTTCAACATCACTTGCAATCAGGGAAATGCAAATCAAAACTACCATGAGATACCATCTTACACCAGTGAGAATGGCACATATTAAAAAAACTAGCAACAGCAAATGTTGGCGAGGTTGTGGAGAAAAAGGAACTCTCCTGCACTGTTGGTGGGAATGCAAACTGGTCCAACCACTATGGAGAGCTGTGTGGAGATTTCTGGACCTACTAAACATAGAGCTTCCATATGATCCAGCAATTCCACTCCTAGGTATTTACCCAAAGGACACAGAAACATCAATTCCAAAGAACACCTGCACCCCTATGTTTATAGCAGCACTATTTACAATAGCTAAGCTTTGGAAACAGCCCAAATGCCCAAAAATAGATGACTGGATCATGAAGATGTGGTGCATATATACCATGGAATATTACTCAGCATTCAAAAAAGATAAACACATGCAATTTGCAGCAACATGGATGGCGCTGGAAGGGATCATGTCCAGCGAAATAAGCCAAAAAGAAAAAGAAAAATACCGGATAGTCTCACTCATAGCAGGAATCTAGAAAACTTAAATAAGGGATCAGGAAAATGAATAACTATAAGAAAGTGAAAATCAAAATCAACAAAAAACTATGAACCAGAGACACTTTTTGGGGGGTGGGGGCCGGGAGGGGAGGGATTGGGGTCAGAATGGGGCATGTGCAGTTGTATGGGGGAATATAAAAATAAAATTTATTATTTAAAAAAAATAATATGCCTGGCTAACCTCTCAACATTCTTTCCCATTATTTTGTCACTTCTTGTCAGTTTGCTCTCAGGTCAAACAGAATTCCTGCAAAAAGTTATCTCCTGATAATGGCAGCTCAAGGCACCTTAACAAATCCCCAAATCCAAAATTTACTTACTATCAAATAACTACTTCTCTGTAACACCCAAAGTAGTATGCACATTTAAAGGGATGACTTTTGACCATTTTGCTAATCTGGTTTGAAAGAATATGTAAATTGAAATTCTTAAAGTCTTTTTCCAATATAAAAATGTTCTGATATATATATATATATGTATATATATACACACACCCACTTATATCTGCCTATGTAATTCATTTATTTGTCAAAGTTCCAGGAAAATGAGATCAGTTACTACTTCCCTAAATCACTGAAAACTTTGATCCCATGAATGAATTTTCAAAGTAATTTTTATACAAAAAAAGGGAATTGGTTTAAATATCTCTGTGTGATCACTAATCCCTAAATATCATTTTACAATAACATAGATTCATTTTGCTTCTTCTGTTCAGTGGTTGAAATAATTATCCAAATAATGTGAATATTTCCATACCACATGCTGTTCATTTTCAGAAATTTGCTGCCATTAAGTTAAAAAGTTTATCAAAGAATGTTTGTCTTAAAAGACTAGTAGAGGAAAATTCATACATTTTAACTTTCTTATTCATGTAGATGAATAGATATTTTAAGACTAATGAAAGCTTAAGAATTATATACATATATCTTTTATTATCAGTCCATTGCATAGAATAAAATATTCCTTTTTATCTGTTAACAAGATGTGAGCAAAAAAATAGAGTAAGACCTACATTTACTGCAGTCCTCTGTTACAAGAAGAAATGTAAGTTATATGCTGAATATATTCTTTCAATAGGATATATAATCTTTGATGCCATCATGTTTCATGTGTAGTAAATACTTGCTTTACATTTACTAATGATCCTGTACATTTCAGACAGTATGTAAGTAGAGAGAAGAGAGCCAATGTATTTTTTACCTATAATGTGTTAGATTTTGTGCTACACAATTTGTGTGAATAAATCATGTAATTCTCACAAAACCACATAAAATAAGAATTAGTTGATCACTATCCAACCTCTTAGGCTCCTTGGAAAAAAGCCAAGTAAGTACAACAGAAAGAATCATGTTTGTATCCCTTACAAGCTATGTGACTTCAGACACTTTATTCTGTTATATATCTTTAATCTGTAAAATGATAATGACTCTTACCTTGAAACTTTATTAACCTTTGCATTGAAACTCCTTGGAAAAATTCAATTTCTCCAATGTCTTGCTTTCTATTATTCTCTCATATCTCTCTTACTATTATTTCTACACCTCCTATCTTGCTGTTCTTTTACAGCTCACCAGTGAAATCTCCACATTGTTAAATCCTGTGATTGGCTCAGTCCTCAGTATGCTAAATCTAATAGCAGCACTTCACATAAATGCTCAGACTATCTTCTTTGATGTATTTTTTAATTTCTTCTCCAAGCTACCACTATTTCCTGTTTTTTTCTCTTGTTCACACGTGTTCCTTCTTTATCATAGCTGTTTTACCCTATATTGTCAATCTCTAACTGCTAGAAAGTCTCAAGATTCAGAATTCTGTCATTTCTCATTTTGAACCAGTTTCCCTTCTTGGGTGAGTTCATGTACTGTCATGACTTTAAATTATCTTGCATTCTAATGTTCCTTAATATGTACTATAACTTTAATTTAAACTTCTTAATGAATTTCAAACTCCTTATCAATTTCTTACCAATATTTTACTTGAATGGCTATTAAGATGCTCAAACAGAATATGTACAAAATTAAGTCTTGCTTTCCGCCTTCCCAAATCTGGTTATTCCCAAATGAACCCTTTCATTTGCTTAACCCAAACATTCTTGGAGTCATTCTTGACTCCTCTATCCCACCCACTGACATTTTTATTCTTCCAGAATCTCTCAACATCTCACTAGTTCTGCCATTATCTCCCTAAACAAATCCCATCATTTTTTTTTTCACTGCGGTTACTGCTTCTCGTGCAGGCACAATCTAATAATTCACATATAGAGTCTGGAGGAAGAGGGCTCCTAAATCTGCCTAATATGTCACTCCTAACCTCAAACCCTACAGTGACTCCTCATTTCATGCTTGGTAAAAACCATAGCCTTTAAAAAACCCTAAGTAACGTTTACCCTGCAACACTCCCTTAACTGGGATTTCATTTCCTATTCCTACCCCCACTCTCACAAGACATTCCAGATACGCGGGCCTGTTTGGTTCCACAATAAATTTGTGTAGTAGCTATTTATTTCTCCTGGAATGGATGCAGAAATCTGTATGACTACACCATTTACCTTAAGTCTTTGTTCAAAGCTCATCATTTCAATGAGAAGTAGCATTTGAGCCAAAACTGAAGACAGAAATTATGGAGTCATCTCAAGTATGCCTTTAGTAACACATGCAATTTGCAGCAACATGGATGGCGCTGGAAGGGATCATGCTCAGCAAAATAAGCCAAAAAGAAAAAGAAAAATACCGGATGGTCTCACTCATAGCAGGAATCTAGAAAACTTAAATAAGGGATCAGGAAAAAGAACAACTATAAGAAAGTGAAAATCAAAATCAACAAAAACTATGAACCAGAGACACTTTTTGGGGGGTGGGTGCCGGGAGGGGAGGGATTGGGGTCAGAATGGGGCATGTGCAGTTGTATGGGGGAATATAAAAATAAAATTTATTATTTAATAAAAAAAAAGAATGCCTTTAGTGATGTGCAAATTTAGTAGACTTTGCTTTCATTCATCCCTCAATAAAATTACATTATCTTTTAATTAACAGTGACTTTAAATTATATGGATAATATAAGATACTTTATTTTTCTAAGAAATCCCAGCAATCTAAGTAAATCAATAACCCTCCTTGATTACCCACCTAAGTATAATTTCCTTTCCAAGGCATTTGCTTCATGGTAGATTTGATTTGATGTCTTGTATATCTTCCCCAAGTTGTATTCTAGTTCTTTCCACAAGACATCTACTCATTTGATCATATAGAAATATATTTTTACAGTTTCTAAAACTTCTAAATACTGCTAATGTAAAAAAAATAAGGAAGTATTCCCTTATATATTGATTTCTAGTGTGCTAAGTTTTCTAGTGCTCTAAGTTCTGTGTAATTTAGATGGATTTCTTGATAATTGGAAGATTGATCCATAGAAACACTTCACAAGAAACTCTTAAAATTAAAAGAGAAGAAATTGTATGCAGTCTTCTTTTCAAGCTAATACTTTAAGGTTTAAACTCTTAAATAATTTTCCCATATAGCTTCAATCAGTAACTTCTTATAACATTTTGAAGCCTAGAACTTGGCACACTAAAAATATAATTTTACTGCTGCTACATGAACTATTATGGCATAAAGAAGAGAAAAAGTGTAGGAAAGCATAAATGCCTGATGAGATGGAAACTAAAGATTCAAGAAGTTGAATAGTCTTCAAGTTACAGTTGGCAATGTCAATTTGGGAATTATATCTAGCGTATGGTTTCCATATTCAAAATCCTTTTTCCATCATTGTCCTTTCTGAGGGGTACAGCCAAGTTAAGATTAGAAATGACTGTCTTTCAAGGATCATGTCAGTGGTTAACTTGAACACACTGAGAATTTGCCTAGGAGAGAATTTTCAAGTACTGCATTAGTGGACATCTCTGCATACAGTTTTAGCTTACAAGTATAGGATGGATTTGAAGGATTCTTTTTCTTTCTTTTCAATTATTCCTTCCTTCATACAATCTCCCCCCCTTAAATTTCTTAATAGTAATACAGTCTAATAATGGCTTATAGATGTTGAAATAATACATGTATGTCCAATGCTATTTTACAAAGTAAAATAAAACTTAAGCAATTTCACACAATAAAACTACATGAATTAAAAAATAGTAACCTATCTATTATAAGACCCATGTAATATCTAGATACATAAAATACTCTATAGGTATTTGCTTTAGTAAGATCAATTAATAAATCATCGATTTGATATAGAATCAGAAAACTGGCTGCCAATGTTTTATGTCATTGACGAAGTCAAACAATTACAAAATAACAGTATCAAGATCACTAATAATGCTTTATTTCTTTATATATATATATGGATCATATATCATATATATTTGGATCATATATCAATGGCATTATTATTTAATGGCCTAGCAGATTTTATCCTGCAGACAGTATTTTTTGTAAAACAAGCTACTTTTGTGTATAATTCACCTTTCTCTGTTTAACAGTAACATTTGATGGTAGCTAACAGTATTGTCTTCCTTTTTTCCCCCATATAGGCTTTATTTAGTTCTCTCTTTGCCACTGATATAATGTAATGTCATCATTTTGACAAATGTCACCTATAGTCTATTATCCCTGGAATGCCAACTCATGAATCTTCTTCATGGCGGCTGTTACATGGAAACATTCTAGTTTCTGAGAAGTACTGTCCAGAGAGGGTTTGTTTGACAAGTTTCAATGTAATCCAGGCTATGATACCAGCACTTGTATATCTTCCCCAAGTTGTATTCTTAAATGTGATGAATGTAGTTGTCTAGCAAATAAAACTTGTGTTTTAAACTGGTAACTTCACTTTCCAAAGTTAAAGATTTAAATTCATGGACTTCAGAGTATACATTCTTTTCCTCTATACTGGAAGGAAACCTAGATCAGCCTCTCATTTTAGAAAGGAAGATTTCAGCTGGAGTGACAGAGGTCAGGAGGAAGATGGGGGAAGAAAAGGATCCACCACATTATCACCTTAATTGTGCTTATAAACATTATAGAGAAATTGTTTATGTCAAAGAAAGTCCTTGCTCTTGATTGTTTGCCTAAAATAAAAGCAAACTCACCTGCACAAATTATAGAGAAAGACAAAATGTCATTATAATATTCAACTTCTAAAAGTCGGAGGGCCAATAAGAATTAAAAACTCTTGGATACTAAAATTTATCATTCTTTTTCTATTGAAATTTCTTTTGACTGGAACTCATAGAAAGATAGAACATTGTTAAGTTGCTTGATTTTCCCAAAACACATTGCACCTTCCTAGTGAAAATCATCAGTTATGCAAATTAATTTATGACTATCAAAAATTAGACCCAAATGATTGATTGCATGCAATGAATAGCTAATATACTGCAAGTAGAGAAAAGCAGACTTGGCTAAATTTTGAATTTCTGATAGATTTAGGGTGACCATCTATATCACCTAAGATGGAGCCTCTGAAAATGTAATTCAGAGAGCTGCAGGGTCAGCGTCACTTGGGAGAGTGTTAGAAATGAACATTTCTGGTCCTGCTCCAGACCTGTTGAATAGGAATGTCTGGGATTAGGACTGAGAAATCAGTGCTTTAAAAGGCCCTCTAGGTGATTTGTACACAATTCAAATTTAAGAAGAACTCACCTAAGAGTTAGGTAGAAAGAATGTGAGACAAAATTTGATTATTAGTTGGGTAGCTGGCATGAGTCAGGAGCCAGCTGATAAACGAGTCAAAAAGGAAAATACTGGGACTCAGGTCAAAAGTGAATGACTACATGGAATGATAAAATGAACCCAACCATATGCATTATGGAGCTAAAGGGAAACATTCTTGCATACAGCGATGTTTTCTGCTATTCATATATCATATAGAGGCTCAATTGTGAAGGTTAACTGAGCCAATTATTCTTCAGAATAAGTTTTATATTTATATGACATCATATAATCTATTTAAATTGTGCTGAACCTTATTAAAATGCATTTTATTGATTTTTTTTGTGCTTCAGTATTATGCCTTTCTTCTATCAGTTCAAAGGAAGCATTGCAGCATACAAATTTATTTTATTTTATATGTATTATACATTTACTACTAATATGAAATTCATTACATATATAATATGTTCATTATGCATTTTAAAAGCTTAGGGAGTATAATTTTAAATTAGCATTTTGGAACACATCATCTTTTTATTTTTATTTTATAGAAACAGTAATATACTATACTTGATACTGGAAATCATTCAAGGAAAGTGTCAAATATTGACAATGGAGCTCTTGCTATAAACTTACCAGTTTAATGTGACAGTGATTGAATAAGCTACTTTATAGATAAGCTAATTAATCCTTGTCACCTTTATTTGTTAGGTCTGGATTAATAGATGAAAAAGCACATTCTAAAATGCATATTTTAAATGTAAACTTTAAAATGAGCTGTAGATGGTGCAGTAATGCTGACCAGTTTCCAAAGTCTGCACTCTGGCCAGAGGGTCAAGAACTGGATTCCCATGGCAGTTATGTGGGATGCCGGGGGCACGACGGAGTTGCTGTGGGCCACTGACTGAAGACTGATTTTGGACTGGGTACCCTACAACAATGTAAAGTTTAAGACAGACAGTTAATTAAATCAGTCCTCCAAGGACCCCTCAGTTGTCTGGTGATGCAGGCATCGGCCATTTACATTTGGAACAGCCAAATCCCTCAGTTGTGGATGTTGAGGGAATTCACAACTCTATTTAGGACTTCCTATTTCTGAAATGGTTTTGATGTTTGATGGCACACATTAAACCTCACCCTAAATAATGAAGTAAACAAGTTTTTTTTTCAAAAGAAATGGATTTACGTGAGAACACTTTTTAAAAAGTCTCCATTACTATCCAACTTCAAGAAGACAAAAAGATTTTAAAGTTGAAAAGATATTAATTGATCTCCTCCATGTTAAAGACAAGAGCACTGAAAAATCAGGTCAAAAGCATTCAGTATTCATGGGCTTCCTTGTCACAGGGAATATCCCTAAATCTCTATCAAAGCCCCTTATTTAAATTGTCACCAGTTCTATAGTTTATTATGTGCATTTCAAGGCAAAAATCCACTTTAATAGTCTTTCCTTGATGTTCTCTGTAGGAAACATGATAAGTACATGACTAAAAGTTATTCTATTTCTTTTGAAGTTGCAATTTAAAAAGCACCCTATAATCTTAACCATTATTACTTTTGTCAGGAATCTTTAAAGCTATCCCTCTAACAATTTTTATGGAATCATAGTTGTTTACATGCACAAATATCAATGGACTAATTAAATGGACAGTAACACTTCTTTCCTGGTTTGTTTTAAAAACATATGTTCATTTCATTATATAAATAGAATTATATTATCCTTTTCTTAGAATCAAACTCCCTTTTTGTTGTTGTCAGTTTAGGAATAATTACTGGAATCCATTGAGAAGTGTTCTATTATCTGTAGAAAATATGAAATGTGGCTATTGCTAAACAACACATATAAACACCAAATACATTACAGATGTAACTATAAAAGCCAATATAACTTCATACAGGATACACACATAAAGTATCTGGAATGTACTATAGGAAAAAAAAATATGTTCATGATTTTGTTGTATTGAGCAATCTATTAAATGCTACACAAAAATCATTGAAAATAAAGAAAATTTTGATGTATATACATCAAAATTAAAAGCTATAGAGAAAAGCAAGCCATTTGCTTGAAAAACATTTCATTTCTCAAAAAATAACCATGATTTCCCTACTAGTTTTAATAAATTGCATATCTCTTTATGTTGTAAGGACATATTTTTACCTTAGCATTGTTACCTAATAGCAAAAGTCCTCAGAGCAAAAACCTACAAATGAAACTAAATAACAAAACTTGCCAGGTAAGAAATGTTCTCAGGAAGGAACGTATAAGATGATTTCTCCTATATTGAGACAACACCCAGACTGTGTATTAAAAAAAAAGGGGCTGTAGGGCCTCCCCTGGTGGTGCAGCTGTTGAGCACTGGTTTGCTAGGCTGCCCGCAGCCTCTGCAGCGCCAGTTCAATCCCTGGCCTCTGGCGAGGGTCCCACAAAATAAATAAATAAATAAATAAATAAATAAATAAATAAATAAATAAATAAATAAATAAATAAAGGGGCTATAAATTTCCTTTAGAATTTTTATACTTGTCAGTAATACAATTAATAAATAGTTGAGTACTATATGTAAACTTACATTTTGCAAAATATCAATAAATATGTACAGAATAGTTCTTATCCACTCCAAGTTTGATGCTGGTGACTGCATGGACATATAACTAAATATAAAACAATCTTTCTTGATTAAATCAGCATGAAATTTGTTTAAATTCTACTATTTTGTTATTAAATTTGAACTATATTTTTAGAAATGCATATAAAGCTACAATGTATGTTACTAATGTTCACAAAAAGTATTTTTAAAATCTCATCTAGGTCACTGTTCCTTTAGTCAATTTGTCTCAAACATCCTTACATTCTTGCTGCTCCTCTCAGTATGTTCTTATCTAGACACATGTCATTTTCTTTTTTTCTGCATGAGAAGTACATTACTCAGAAATATTGCTTGATACACACATCTTTGGTCATATTTCAACTAATTTGAAAGGTCTTCACAATTCACCTCATGAAATTTAATGTTCCTTTTCCATTATTCTGTTGTATTTATCTTCTTGATTGTTATCAATCCCTGACATGATATTAGTATTATTGTTTATTGTCTGTGACCTTATACAGGAATATAAGTCTTATGAAAGTAGGATATTCATATTTTTCTCATCAATACCCCAACAGCTGAACATTGTTCCCTTCAAAACAAACTCTGAGTATACATTTGCTGAAAGAAAGAATGAATGTGGTATTTGGCTGCATAGGCAGCCAGATGACCATGACCTAGGTTCCTGCATCAATTCTGCCAGTCTTATTCCTATAGCTTCTTTACTTATCATCAGGCAGAATGTCTTATAGATTCTACTTTGCCAAAATATTTTGCTATATCTCTTCTTTTCTTTCAAAAAGGACTTTAAATTTCAACCATGGATCACAATCTACAAACACTTTCATGCCTAGGATTTAGTTTCACCAAGAATCAAGTTAACTTTGGCATTTCTTGGGTCTGTGGTTTTCCTATGTACCATACCTCTTATTTGAGCAACTACTACTAATATCCTAGGTGTTAATGTTTGCATAGAGTACCCATGACTGGATATGAAATTGGCTTTTTTTAACCTCCATGTAAATTGTTTATATTAGATATTAAACATTTTATCAGGACAACAAGTAACCATGACAATTCTTTCTTCAAATCTAAATATAGCTTCCCTGGATTCTGGGAATTACTTTGAAAATTTCTATCTAAGGTAGACATGAGCTAAAAGAAAGAAATGATATTTCAACTCCATTAGGACAAGTACAATGTCTATTTTATTCATTCTAGTACCAGGCACTCAAGGCAAAGAACCTTTGAATGCATAAATTAATGAATTGATGTGGACCTTTGTTATGAACTAGTTATTTTTCCAACCCAAATTTGTATTTGGAGCTGTAACATCTAAAGTGGTAGTATTTGGAGATGGGGCTTTTGGGAGGGAATTAGGGTTAGATGAAATCATGAGGGCCCACCCAGGTGTAACAGAAATAATGCCCTTACATGAAGACACTAGGGAGCTCAGCTCCCTCACTCCCCACATGCACCCCTCTGAGCGTGTGCAAAGAAGAGGTTATGTGAACACAGGGATATGGCTGCTGCCGACAGACCAAGAGAAGAGACTTTAGAATGAAAACTATCTTACCAGCACCTTGATCTGGGACTTTCCAGTCTCCAGACGATGAGAAATAAGTTTTTGTCATTGAAGTCACTCAGTCTATGGTATTTTTTTATAGCAGTCCAAACTAACATAACATCCTAAGCTACTTTGAGCTGTAATATTGTATATTATATTCAATAAAATTAAACATTAAATACAAGTTAAAATTGAGGCATTGCATTTATCTTTGCAACAAAATGGAAATAGGGAATCAGAATTTAGAACTGTTTGATATTATTGCATGATAGCTTTAAACTTTCCTGTCAGAATTTGCAAATCTTACTCTTTGGACTACACTGAATTTCCACATTAACAAAAAATGTTCCCATTATAAGACTAAGTACTTTTGTAAAAATAAAAAAAAGCTGAATGTACATAGGGGAAGCATTTATGAAAATATGTTTGCTACCTCAGTGATAGAATTTGAAAATACAATTAAAAATCATTGTTAGATGCTAAAATAATTTACCACCTTTTTGCTATGCTATTGCTAAGTGTTATTCCTAATGGAATTGTGTTTTTGTTACATGTTGTATAAATAAATGCTGTTGTTTTTCTTTGGAATCTAAACATGCTCCTAATTTCAGATGTATGCATTATACTTAATAAAAGCAATTGGTATATTAAAATACTAAGATTTTTATATTGTATGAGATGAAAAGTGGAATATGGCTAATGGAAGGGGATTATTTTATTTTCAGTTATGAAAGTGAAGGACATTATGTGTGTGTATGTCTTTACGTGAAGCATGATGATTTTGTTTTGTCTTTCAGCTTCTATGAAATTATAATAGATATAATTGGAATGAATTAGCGATATAAGGAATAAATGCAGAATTTCTAGTAATAATAGATGTGGGCAAATTTCCTACCAAAAGAACCATAAACTATGCAACATTATTGAATAAAGTACCTCATAACTCTGAAAAGATATCAGAGGTAAAAGCAAATTAGCAAGCATTCATTTATGGAAAGCTGCTAGAAATTCATTTAAAAACAAGAAGACTCTTTGGCCTTCTTGGGTGGGGTTGCTCCAATTTTCACAGCCTGCGCCCTGACCCTAGGCTATCAGCAATATGTTTATCTAGAGTTTGGCTGGACAAGAAGAACACCTAATTTTCTTAAACAGACAGCTTGCTTCTTTTAGATTGTGAGAAACTACACCCTGCAGCATAGACAATAAAAGGAACAAACAAAATAGGAAGCTAGGGTGGAAACCTAAGGTGAAATTGGGAAAAGTGGCAGAAAAGTCATTATTTTTAAAAAGGGAGAGCCTAGAAATTAAAGAGTCCTGGAAGCAGTAGGTAAGCTCACCTCTCAAACTTGGCTGACTAGAAAACCTGGGTGTGCACAGAGGAGACAGAAAGGGACCAAGAATGCAAAAGCTAAGGGAAGACTTGATAATTGCCCAACCTGTCCCACCCCTAAATTCGTCAAAGCAGGCACCTGAGCTCAGCTTTTGCCCACACCTATTAAATGAGCAACTACTACTTATCCCTGGCCAGTAAGCAATATGGCTGGGGTCTTGGAACCAAGGCTAAAGAAAGTTATCTACACAATTACTGAGCTCACCTGAAAAGCAGTTCCAAAAAAAGTAGAGTTTAATGTAAAAACTTAACAAAGGTTTATAGAAAAATAAATGACACTTTGTTGACAACAGAACTTACTGCCTGAGATCTACACCTATTGTGTATGCTTGTATGTTAGATTTGATCATGGACCTTATATTTACTTTATTAAATTACAAAATGTTAACTGTAGAAATTTCATGTAAATACATACTATTAAAACCCCTTAAACACTGATTTCTTTCTCTTTCTACTTAGAGATTATCAATTCTTTGTTGTTTATAAATAATAGCATTCTAAAAACTGTAAACCAAAAAGGGAGTCATGTGTTTTAACCCTTTTTTGTTAGGATGTTTCCAAGACAGATTTAAAATCTGATAAGCAGGAGAAGGAGCTTCCTTCAGAGGAACACTTTCAGCAAAAGGAAAAAAACAATTTGGATATGATCAAATATATTCTTCACATTCTGAATATTTGGACAGATGGAGTAAAAATTAACATGAGAAGAGTTGTTATTCCTAGGACAACAAGGCTTTAAATTGGTCATAAATTCAAAAGCCTCTAAAAATTTGAAGATGAATTCACTTCATTACTCTCATCAAATAATTAGAAATGGTACAGTGTACTCTAGGAGACAACTAATTTTTTTAAAAAAGGAAGACATGTACAAATGTATTGATTCATAGAAAATGAATATTTTATGGGAGCAAAATTTTGTACTCATTCACCAGAGCTAAGTTCCCATATGGCATTTTACAATAGTATGCAGATGTCCAGTGGTAGTAAAAATAAAATTCAAGAGTCACACTGCCACTACTATATTAGTGTAGACCTTGTTACCTCTCAGAGACTATTTTATAGTTTTGTAATTGCTTATCTGTAGTCTCTTCAAAAAAAAAAAAAAACTTTTTACCATTCTGATGGTGAATGTATTAAGAAGTTTATCATCATTTTGGTGATGTCCCTGCCCTGTATGAAAACTTCCCATTTCCCATTAGCCATTAAATAAAGGACTTATTTTCTAGTTTGACATTCAAAGGTGACAAGTTTAATTGATATAGGCATGATTTGCTATAAACCACTATAAAATAACTTAAGATTTATTAACCTTACTAATGATGTGCTATTACATAATAATACATTTTTGAAGAATTGAAGCACCACATGAAAGCGATACTACACAGAGTCTAAAAGGCATTGGATTCTTTAAAATACAGACAAATACAAATCCTAGCTTTACAGAAACTAGCTAAGTGGTATTTAGTTGTCACTACTGGTAAAGCAGCTTTCTGAAAAGAGAGCGCTCTGATTTGTAGCATTTGCCAATTTCTGTGGTGTAAATACTCCCACAATGGTCATTTAAAAGCTACCAACAGTTTAACAACCTTCTCACAAAATTTAACAATTGGCTTCCACAAACTGACATAAACTCACTCAAGCAATTGCCAATCTGGTGTATATTCCTAGGACAAAATCATTTAAAATTTCTTTATCTTTCTAATACCTAATCTTCTCTTCATAAGATGAACCTAATAATGCCATATTGTACTGTGGATATGTGGTTTAAATATGATAATAAAACATTACATAGTACCTCTTTTCATTACTATCTCAAAATAAACACTCAGTGATATTTATTTTTATTGTAGCAACAAAAATATTAACTATATTGAATGCTAGGGGTAGAGAAATTAATAACATTATCACTATACTTCAAAATGTAATATAGAGTAATTCTACAGTCTAATATATCTAAGCAGTATTATATAACATTTTATCACCAAAGCAGTGACCACATTAAATGAGGAATTACAGACTAGTGGCTACATAATTGGATTTCCTCATTGTATGCTAGAATCTGAAAATTTTTATTAACTATAAAACCCACAATCCCTTATACAAAGAGGACACTAGATATATAGATATATTCAGATAGATAGATAGATAGATAGATAGATAGATAGATAGATAGATAGATATGGATATAGTTATATTTGGATTTAGTGCAATAGGTGGACTTAGATAATGCAACAAGAGTTTTGTTTTGAACAAAGTCTAAAGCTTAAAGAATAAGGATTAGCATTAACTGGAATTTATGAGTTATTTATATATTTTACTATACTTTCAACTATTGGCACTGTGTGTTATCACAGAAGGCAAGATAACCTTACCTACCATAATTAAAAACATGATCCGGGAATGGCTTTAGATTTTTCATTTCTAACTCTTGACTGAAACATGAATAACTTTATCTTTGCTCTTTAAATTTTAGAATTTCCTCTAGCTTCTAACAGTCCAGTAACAATCTGCTTTTAAAAACAGGAAAAAGGTGTATTCAAATATTTTCAATTTTTTTTCCTATTTTGTGTAGGTTTTTGGGCAAGATCCTCCACCCAGCAGCAGTGGTCAAGGTACAGTGCAAATAAATTGGCCTACAAGACACAGAGTTTGTACCTTGATATCATTGGCATTTGTAAAATACTGGGTCAAAACAAATTGATGCTGAGTAAGAGAAGATTTTTCTATTCCAATATTTAAAGAATTATTTTGGTTAGCTGATGCTTCAGACAATTCCTAATATTAGTCATCTTTGGTATTTCTTCCAAGTACATCTGTGATTATGTCAATCATGTTTATTAGGTAGAAGATTATTATGTAAATAACTAGAGACCTTTGATTCAAAAACTTTGGGGGCATAAAACTGTGATGACATTGTTTTTATTTTATATATAATGTGTCAAATTATTCTCAATTATGTAAAGCTTATTTATCTCTGTTTTAAGAGTGAGTAATGCTTCTTTGATAAGATGAATAATTTTTTCTTTAAATTAAAATTACTGCATGAGGGCTTCCCTGGTGGCGCAGGGGGTTGAGCACCGTGCTATGAGGCGGTCCGCATCCTCTGCAGCACGGGTTCGGTCCCCAGCCTGCCAGGGAGAGACCCACATGGCAAGCAGACCTCTCCTGTCTCGCCCGCTGCTCCCCTCAGCAGTGTGTTTCAGTCAATCTGCCTGTTCTGTTCCCCACTCTGTCTCTAGTGAATCCTCTCACCGCCCCCACCCTGCAACTCTGTCCCGTACCCCAGCTCCTGTATGCATGGATAGATAAATCTTAAAAAAAAAATTACTGCATGAACTAATTTTTTTTTATATAGATTAAGAAAGTGAAAACATCATTCATGCATTCAGAAAACTTTTTTGAGAACTTCCATTTGTGAGAAATTCCTTTGAATGAACTGGGGGTGTAACGAGGAACCAAAAAACAAAGCAAAATTTGTCATTGTGTCATTTCCATGTTAATCTTTCCATCACCTATAGGAAGCTAATGGTAGATACAAATACCAGTTTCAATTCCAGGATCATTTGCCAAGTGAGCACTGTAAATATTATGTGTATTATCCCCTTAGCCTAAAAGGAACATATTTATGTATCTGTTTACAAATTTTCTTTCAACAATTATTGTAAGAGGGTCTAGTGTTTACAAACTCCTTCAGCTTTTGTTTGTCTGGGAAGGGAATTGCAGGGAACCAAATGTCGGTAAGGATGAGATGGGGTGGGGCTGGAGCATGTTTATGACACCCCTGATAGCCCTCCTCTCTGGGTTTAGGATGAGAGACTTGGATATCCCAGTACTCTCAGCACACCTCACAATGTTAGCAGCAGTCTCGGCAGATATCAGAGTAGGAGGGAAGCCGAAAAGAATGCAAGCTCTGCTGTTATCTTAACTGGGGTCCGGCTATGTAGAACAATGCATTCCTTTGCAAGGTTTTCTCCTCTTTCATGGGCTGCATCTCCACAGAACCACTACCTCCCATGCCTAGAACCCCTGGCTGAGCTGACAGTCCTGATATCAGTGTCCCCTACTCCAGACCACAACCCCCACTTTTTCTCTCCACACGCCCCCTTTTCAATGTAGCATGGATCCCCTCAGTGTCAACCCTGTTCAAGTCTGCTCTGGTCTCCACTGTCCAAGTGATGATCAATCCCCATACCTTCCCATCTGACTCTCTTTCCTAACAGTGCTCCTCTGACTTTCTGCTCCAAGAGCCACAGCCAGTGAGTACCAGGCCCTGCTGTTGCCTTCGCTGGGACATATCTATCTACTGCTGCCAGAGCCTCCCAGGTCTTGGTTGCTTCTAGGTTCTGTCCCAGGGCTTACCAGAGTCTACCAGGGACTACCACTATTTCCATAGGCCTTCCCTAGGTGCTTACTATGTGTTTGCTGGTGTCTGTGGGACACTACTGTGGCAGGCTTGCTTCCTGGTCCTTCCTGGGGTTCACTGAAGACTGCTGGGGCTTATGGCTAGGTGGGCTGCATCCAACTCCCATTATGGGGCTCATTGGGATCTGCTAGGAACTGCCACATCAAGGATGCTTGCCAGTTCCACTCTGTTGCTTACAGGTGCCAGGCTGCTGGGTCTCACCTTGCCAGCCTGGCCACCTGCTTCACCCATTCTTCTCCCACTGGGCTCCCCTTCCTCTGGAAGTCGCTCTTATTGTACGCTACAATTGTCTGCTTTTTGCTCTGAAATTACTTTCTGTTGCTATAAACTAGCTGGAGGAGGTAAGCAAGCATCTTCACTCTCCCACCATCCTGCCACTCTCTTTGGTAAGACTGCCAAGGGATTGTGGAAACTGGCAAATCCAACATCTGCGTGGTGTACTGGAAGACAGGAGACTCATCCAGTATGATGGCCTAACATTTTCTTTCCTTTCTCTCTCCCATTATGCTATCATTTAGCACAATTTCTGTTAGTAGACAGTCATAAACTTTATATATTACTTCATATATTAAAATATCAAAGAAGGAAAAGGAAAGCACAAAAGATTTTTTCTGAGAAAATAAATCTAGTAAATAAGAAATCAGTTTAACCTATACTATGTGGTGTCAGACTGTATTACTAGCTATTTTGTACCACCTTTGAAATTTTCATGAAAAATCATTTGAAAATAACTCAGACCTGCAGCTTGGCTTATCAGCCACCCTAATCAGTATCATAAAACACAACAGTAAAAAGTTCAAAATCTCATGTTTATATGGATCTTTTCCAAATATTATTGTAGAAATTCTTTACTTTTTTTCCTAGACATCCTAATGCATTACACTTTTCAAGCCTTTGTAGTTATTCTCAATGGGAAAATGTCTGAATTACTTGATTTTCATTATCAGGAGTGAGAGCTCAGGCAGTATTTGAACATCTACATATTTTTACTTTTAATAGCTTTTTCCTTTTGTACTTTTAAAATATAAATCTGGGCATACAGGTATTTACCTATATGCTGATGAATATATGTATGTTTAGGGTATGCAAATGAATTTGTTATGCATTTTCTACTAGAAAGTTGTCAGTAACCAGTCACCAATTTGAAAGTCAAATTTAAAGGATTGTGTTACCTCAATCAAGGTATGAATGCATCATCATTATCATATCTAAAATAACTTGT
This sequence comes from Talpa europaea, assembly GCF_964194135.1. Classification (NCBI taxonomy): domain Eukaryota; kingdom Metazoa; phylum Chordata; class Mammalia; order Eulipotyphla; family Talpidae; genus Talpa; species Talpa europaea. Next base: position 31,789,590 of record NC_140083.1, on the reverse strand, counting down.
AACTTATAGATATAAAATAGGTATATTAACTATTCAAATAAGAATATTGTTCCTTTATACTATTTATAAATTATATGGCATTATTTTCACTTTTGCAAAATAAGTGGTCTTATTGCTTATCGGTCATAATGTACAAAATACTTATCATTCCTGATGGATAAATGGATAGGTGAATTCAAAGTAGTGGATATTTGTCCACATAAGTCTTTAAATTACTCAAAGTTATTGCATCATTCTATTTATTTAATGTAAATAGTATATAGCTTCAAATATCTTATTCAAATAGAGTATCTATCAATATCTCAAGAGATTTTATATAACAAAAATTTAAAAAAAGAAATTTCAATCGACTAACTATTCTGCCAGTGATTTAAGTGTATTTTTGTGAATATTTGATTAAAAGACTAGATCAGCTTTACCAATAACCTCAGGTTACTTAGTATTACGTTTGGATTTTGTGATAGTTCATTCTGTGCCTGACTTACTAGTCATAAATTATGTATAAAACTTTTATAGTCTTTTAGTTCCTTTCATTAAAATTGTTTTCTATGTGGTCTGCACATTAGTTTTGATGAACAAATTTATAATTTAATGTTCAGATTAGGGTTTTCAGTCTGGAACAAGTATATTGGTTAGAAAAATCACAAATCTGTATTTGAGTTTTGGAAGACTTAAAATCATTAAAATAATCAAACTTTAGGCAGTTAGTGTATATCTCTAAGTCACTTAAGCAGAATACCATGAAATTGCATTTCTGATACTTTGAAATGCAAGTGTCCTTTAGATCTGATGTAAACAATATAAAATGTAAAATGTCTAATTAACTCATTTCTAACATTAGCTTACTCAGTGTTCAAATATTGCTTATTCTGATGAAAGAGGAACTTGAAGTTATAATGAAGCATTTTATTATCATGAGCACAAGTACAATTCTACAAGTTGTTCCATTTATAGACAGGACAATTACTTGTTGTATTAAGATGATATGAAATATAGCTGACATCTGAATATATTAGCAAATTCTTTTTAGTTGATATATAATCTCAGACTCACAATTCCTTAATTTTTCAAGTGAGAAAAATAAGAATACTGGACAGACACTCTTAGATGCTTATTCAACAATCACTCTTTATTTCTTACTAGTATAACATAAATTTTACTTGGTTGCCCATGTGAGTCATCATAAATATCTACATATTTATCCTATGTTGTTGACATGGATATCACCATTATTGCTAATGGCATGTGAAGAGATGTCTACCAATAGAATTTTTTAGGTTATTTTCTTCATAGAAAGCAGAGAGTCTACAGATTCACATTGGCCTTTATCTTCTTACTCAAATAATATATGAGATATCAAGAGTTTTAACAGCTCTCTTGCAACTGGGAAATCTACATACTAAAGATGCTGAATTATAAAAATAATGATTTTGTGCAGGTGTAACTTGGATCATTTGTATCTAGGCATAAAACCCTAAGTTGAATATCACTGTAATCAGCTTCAATTCCATGCCATCATATTTGTTTAACAGGTATAGTCATAACTAGTATAGTAGCATTGACAGAGCTTAAATACACTATCCATGAGTCTTAATAGAATACTGTTTTCATTAAACTAAACTGCCCATAAGCACTTGTTTGAGTGGTCACACTTTTACATACATGGATGGTAAAAGTTGAAAGCACTGAAGCAGAAATCTTTGGAAACAAAATTAATTTACAATAATGAAATCATAGTTTTTAGGCAATTTTTGAAACATAACAGAGTAGAAGAGATAGAAATTTTAGTCCTTTAATGAAATATTACACACATTTTTATTAGAGTAAATAATCATTATTTCTCTCCTTATTTTCAGTTTCTCCTCTCCTGGGGCTAAGAATCAGAGTCCTCCCTGACTTCTATTCATTAATTTATCCAACAATTTACTTTCTATCCTCTGATTTACTTCTCTAGGCATTTCTGAAATGTGAGCTATCCTCTTTTACATTGCTCAGTCAGGCCTTCATCACAATAATTAGATCATTACGCTTGTCTCTATTTCTGCTGTCCCTGTTTTTAGTATTCTCCCTATCTCATATGTTTAGTAACATGCCACTGCGCTGGTTAAAAGCTCCTCTGATGCTAGAAGGGATCATGCTCAGCAAAATAAGTCAGAAAGAAAAAGAAAAATCCTGGATGGTCTCACTCATAGCAGGAATTTAGGAAACCTAAATAAGGGACCAGGAAAAAGACTAATTAATACAAAGTAAAAATCAAAATCAGCAAGCAACTATAAACCAGAGACACACTATGGTGGGGAGGGGCGGGGAGAGGAAAGATTAGGGTCAAAATAAAGGGGGGTACAATTGTATGGGGAATATAACCAAAATGAAAATGCATACATTGTGCAAAAATGAAAAATTATGTAAGAATTATATAAAACAAAATATTAAAAAAAGCTCCTCTGAAGGCTAACTCTTACCATGTCAACAGGTTCACTTTACATAATACTCAAAGGCATTCAAACATACAGAAAGCTATTAATTTAAAATTAAATCTAATCTCTGCTTTCATAGGACTTATTATTGGAGACACAGTCATGAGTCACTTGAAGATGTGCTTACACAAACCTAGATGGCACAGTCAACATATAAGATTTCTTTAGGCAGTACATCACTGTATTTATATTACTATTTTTTTCATTCACCATTCACCATTGATGACTTATTTTCCATTATTTTCACCCACCCAAGTAGATTCCTTGCCAATGTTTGGGGTTGTATTTTCTACTTGAGGTTGTATTTTGTGGGCTCAATTAATTCTTCTACTGAAAGGTTCTTTCCTTTATTTGCATGTGTTCAGAATGTCATTAGTGTACTTTATGTCAAATAGAATGCCAAATCTCCTTAAATAAGTAATATAATTTTCAGTTAAGACATATATGTATAACTAGTTCATGAATCAAGAAATAGCATCACTAAAGCACCAAAATAAAATGCTTTTGAAAGATGCTACTTCACAAATATGTGAACATAGCTAAAAGTTTAGCCAAATAAGAAATGCAATAAAAATTGAGATATGATATTAAAAATCCCAAAAGTTAAAAATGAGTCAAGTAAAATATTTTTACTAATAGGGGCTTCCTGGTAGTGCAGCAGGTTGAGCGCCACACTGTGAAGCTGTCCGCAGCCTCTGCAGCGCGGGTTCGATTCCCGGTCAGCCAGGGAGAAACCCACGTGGCATGGCAGACCTCTCCTGCCTTGCCCGCTGCTCCCCTCAGCAGCGTCTTCAGTCCATCTGCCTGTTCTGCTCCCTACTCTCTCTGGTGAATTCTCTCACCCTCCTGCACCTCTTACCTGTACCCCAGCTCTTGTATAAATAAATGCAAATCTTTTAAAAAAATTTTACTAAGAGTGTAATAATGATACCATAAAAATCTCATCAATAACTGAAGAAATTCAGAAAATTAAGATTCCAAATATGCATAAATTATTGATTCAAATTTTGTTTGGATACAGAATAAAAGTAGTATAATTACAAAATTTTAATAGATAAGATTTTGTTTTCAGTAAGTTTTTTTTAAAACTATGTATATTGGCAGTGTTTACATGATTCTTATATTAACTAAATCAATGCTGAATCTTAGACATTATTTACTAAATAGACATTATTTACCAATAGACATTATTTACTAAACTTAATGCACTTGACAGAGAATATGTCATATTTTCAAGGTCTGCTATTGATCATGGCACATAAAATGTGGAAGAAGTGTTATTGTTTGAGACCAACACTGCTGTTATTTATTCTTTTCCATTTGTGTGTGGCGTTCCCACTAAATGTTTGGCATTTTTATCCTTTTCTACATTCTGTGCATCCTTTCTCAGGTATTTTCATTATTAATAAGTCATTCAGATTACTCTTTACATTATTTAAATTTAACACACATTTACCTTTCCAGTGTTCTTTAATCCTGCCTTATTTAGTGAAAATCCAACTGAAACACTTCATCTTTTACCTTAAGAACTTCCTTTAGTTTTCTGTTCATGACGGTTTCCACTTATAAATTATTGGCAGTGGAGTTGACTTAACTATCATTGATATTAATTTTAAAATATATTTTGGGTGGATATCAAATTATTGATTAACATGTATTTCTTTTTAAATACTTAAAATATATTGACCATTGTCCTGTGATTTTTATAATTTCTTCTTAAAATTTGGATGCCCTTTTTGCTGTTTATTTGAAGGTAATTTATTTTTCTCTGATTGCTTGTAACATTTTTTTTCTATTTCTGAATTTCAGTGGTTTAGCCCAAGTTCGAGTTTTATGTTTCCCATTCCTGTCCCTGTCATTTGATGTATTTTTGTCAATTTTATAAGATTCACAACAATATCTCTCTGGAAATCCTTCCTATCTCCTTTTTCTTCTCTTCTGCTTCTATGGCTCCAACTGCAAGGCTACAATTCTTCTTCATTTTGCCTCATATATATTTTACATTATTTTCTTTATTTATGTTCACTTCAGTATGTCTATATTCTCTACTAACTTATCTTCCATTCCACTGATACTTTATTCAGCTGTATCTAGTAGCCACCTTGGATGAAACTCAGTTGAAAACCTGGAGTATTTTCCTGGGCTCTTCCTTCTTGTCAGGATCAGAACAGCATTGCTTTCCCTTTCAGTACTGAAATTGCCTACTATCATTTAGTTTCTTAACTCTTGCTCCCAGCAGGCAGCTTAGCATACCTGAATATTACGAGTTAAGAAGAACTACAGAGGCAAAGAATCATAGAATACCATTTTCAACTCTCCACTGCTGTCTTTGTACTGAGATCTCGGTCTTTTAATGCCAAGCTTTGATGACAGCCCAGAATCCTAAATTTTTGTCTTCACATTTCTGTGTTACTTCAAAAAGTGCCAAGTCTCCAATTTTTACTTGGCCTTTGGACCTCATGATGTAGACAAGTTTGAAAAAGACTTAAGAAAAAAGTATCAGACAAATAGTAATGAGTCCTTTCATTTTGTTTTTCTTCTCTTGGGAACGTTGAACTTAGCTCTATAGGAATTGATTTTCACAATCTTCAAACAGCACTGTTCATTTTTAACCCAGGCTTTATGTATATTTTTCTTGAGAGATTTTTTTTTCTGATACAAGCTATTCAACTATAACCAGAAGATGAAATTCCCAAAGTTACATTCCAATCTAAATTTTAAAAATGAATGGGAATAATCAATAATAACACTCAATGTAAGAAAAACAATTTCAAGATTATGTTATATAAAACTAGATATTTTATACTGATAAATGAAAATACAATCTTTCGTGACACATGTCGTTTTTGCAATTAACAATAAGGCTCATGTTTTGCTGTGTAGGTAAAGTCATTATAGTATCTAATGAGGAAAAGATACACACCACCTGAATAAATCAATACCTTTTAAAATTTCTAAATCTATTTACCAGTTCAATGGTTTCAGTGACCTAAGTTCATTATTAAGCTAATTACTGTCTTGATGTGATTAAATATTTTTAAATGGCATCTAGCACTGGTGTTTTTATTTTTCTTACCTCCATTATGTTGTAGTTCCTTTTGCTTTTTCATAATATTTTGCTAGGTTTTTCTATTTCAGGATCATCTTCCACCTGCAACACTTATCTTTATAAATAAAATAAGAAATATTGTGGCATGAATTGCTTATTCTTTGTAAATATAGAATCTATTCTTTTGATTATTTTTGCCTTTCTGCCTCTAATTTACATATTTGCTTAGAGACTCATACTGCTGGACAGTTTAGTTTTGTATTTGTTTATTCTGCAGAGAGTCACTATATAAAGGCAGATAAGTTTCAAATATTGTCTTGTTCTTATGGTGTCAAAAATCCTCATTCAACTTCTGTGATAAATGACATTTTGGGGTCACATTATGAGGTTATTATCCTTTTGGCATAGCATAATCCCAAACAACAATGATTACTGAAGTATTTTAGCAAAAAACAAATTGAATGCTAAATTTATCCTTTAATTAATGAAAATAAAAATAAATTAGTTAAAATTTAATGAGATATGAAACCCATTTAAAACAATTATCTCCAAAGAGTATACTTATTTTTTGAGCTTTAATTTATTTTCTAAGTTTATCAGCAGGGAAACTATAAATCTATTTAAACTTTAAAAAATAAGTATTTTAAAATATATTAAATTCATATGGTTTAACAATTAAAATACATCAAAAAAGACAGAATTATGAATCTTGGAATGTGAAGAATGGGCTTATAATATCACTTTAATGAATAGATCAATAAAAAAGGAAGAATGGATGCAGATGTTTAATAAATGATATAAACAATTTGAATTATACTTATTTGAAAAGTATAAAATTAGAGTAATTATAAGATCAAATATGGTACATGCACAGTAATTCCAAAAGACTGCCAAATACCTCTCTCACACCTGAACATTAGTACTACGTTCTTTATTAAGACTGAGTGGGGGTGGAATGGATTTCTTCATAGATATCTATGAGAAGATATACTTCATAAAAGATACCCTGGATAAATTTTGAAAAATTAATTGAGTTAACTATTATTTAGAATATTAGTACTCCTCAACAGTTTAATTAAATGAGAATAAATGCCTTATATTTATAGGGTGTTTTCCAATTAATAAAAATGTTTCATGTTATCTCTATGGCATCATGTGCTAAATTAACAGCTGTTTTATAGGTCACTTTTATTGTATACCATTACAAGGACAATAGAGATCAAAGTGGAGACTTGAACCCATATCCTTTTTTTTTTAATAGAGGCATGTTTTATTTATTTATTTGTTTGTTTGTTTGTTTGTTTTGTTTATACATGCACTGGGTACAGTCAGAAGCGCGGGAGGGTGAGAGAATTCACCAGAGCCAGAGCAGGGAGCAGAGCAGGCAGAAGGACCGAAGTACACTGCTGAGGGGAGCAGCGGGCGGCAGGAGAGGTCCGCGCGCCATGTGGGACCCTCCTCTGGTGGCCGGGGAGCAGCCGGGGATCGAACTGGCGCCGCAGAGGCCGCGGGCAGCTTCGCAACCCAGCGCTCAACCGCTGCGCCACCGGGGAGGCCCGAACCCGTATCTTTTGATTCAGCTTACTTTGTACTGTTTTAGTTAAAAATTTCAGCACAAATTAACTTCAAATTATCAGAGAAAACCATTGAACATGCAAAATATTTGGAATTGAGAAATGAACATATATATATATATTATTATGTAAGGATATAGAGTCATCAAGGAGAGTTTTCTTCATTATAACTGCTTGTGAACTCCTCTTTAACGAACATTTCTGTATGTTGTATCAACTACAGCAGAGTCAGAATTTAAGCAGAAGGCAGAAAAAGGGCTACAAACTTAGAGGCTGATTTAACGAATCAATGTATTCCCAAGCTCCATTTCACCTATTCATCTTCTCCACTTGCTCTTCTATGCACACTTTTATTTAGTTAGACATAAAACTATTTATTTCATGATAAGAGATAACACCTAAGGACGTTTTTAAGGCTTTATTTATCTTGTTTAATGTATAGAAATAATGCTCCTAGAGAACATTTTGAATTCCATAGCCCAAAACCTTTATTGTCCCACTTGTCTATTAAGTAAGATCTATCACTTGATTTAGAGGCCATCAAAAGTAAGTAGCTACATAATAGCTTATTGGGACCTTGCAATCATTTCCCTCCAACCACCCATGTCACTCTGATCTTGTAGGTTTTTTGTAGTCTTATCACCTAATGTGATAAATATTACATTTTCAAACTTAACTGCCTTGGGATAATAATTGCACTTGTGCATTTATGTCACTGTGCTAGTTATTGACTTATGACTCTCACCTCCAAATTTAAAATATTTTCTTGCTCTGTAAAAAAAGATCTGAGCTTTTTAAATATTTTTGATGTTCAGCCTTATTAGTTGAGAGTGCTAGAGAGACATTGCAGGAGGTAAGGGTTTTGCTTCTTGATTCCCATGAGTCTTCATTGCCAGCTCCTGAAGGGTGTGAATCTTGTCCAGCATTTGGCTGCTATAGTGCCTACAGCTTCTCAGTTACTGACTTTTGCAGTGCACAGAAGCCAGCAGTATTCATTGGCTTGCAGCTTCCACCACACTTCACCCTTGAGTGGTTTTGGAGTAGAGTGTCTCCAATGAAGTATTTTCCAATAAAGAACTTTCCACATAATCCTAGTGAATGGATATCAACAAATGCTACAGGGTAGGTTCCCAGCAAGTGCTGCTTGTATTGCACTAGAGTGACTTTTTTGCCATAAAGAGAAGTCCAGTTAGATGTGATTTGTCCTCCCAGTTTCTGAATCCCTTCCCTGGGGGTTGTGGGGCTTTCCTGGGTTGCTCTATTTCAACTATAGGGAGTAAGTGTTTTGTTTTTTTTTTAATATCTGCTTATATATATCTGTGTTCTTTAACATTTCTTTTTACAAGTCATTCCATATGTTTCCTTGTTATAGCTAGTATTTCTGCACATTAAATTTTCTTTGTTCAAATAACTGTGTAGATTCTTTCTCCTACTTGGTTTCAGACCACCAATTTTCCCTTAGTCATTAGTATACCAAAACACATGGTAACTTAAAATTTTAACTTAATTCATACTATATTTATCTCATGATACTTTCTGTAGGGTTCACTTAGTTGAGAACAATCAAATCACTGGATATTTTCCACTGTTGATAAGGTTTGAGAAGTCAGTACATAAATAACAGATTATGTAAGACATAAAGGTCTATCAAAGTTAAAACAACAAATAAAACAGTATTTACTTGGATAATAATTTTAAAGATCATTATTTTGACTTGTGACCATAAGTAGATAGTTCCTGTTTCATTCATCCCTAGCCACTGAAGATATTTACAAGGTAGAAATTTAATTAGTCAAAAAGTATACTTATTATTTAATTATTTTAATTTTAAATCCCAAATCAAATTTAGCTCTTCTGCAAAGATTTTACTTAATTTTTCACACATGCTCTTGGTGCATTATTAATTCTGGCTGAATGTCCCATAATTTATCATGAAAGAATTACTTGGAGACATAAAAAATGCATTAAAGAACAGCTGTTGTATTGCTGAAAGCAATGTATTAGGGCATGCACATGTTAGTATAATACATGGAACTGATTAATTGTATATCCTTGTTATAGTAATTTTTAACTTTATGATAATTGCCTTCTATTCAAGAACAGACTGTAGGATTTCCATTATGCAATAAACTTATCAAAACAAACAAGAAATGATTAAGTTAATAACAGATATGTTGCTCACCACAGGTTGGGGAATATCAAAGGGTAAATACTGTATTTGTATTAACAATGTCAATAAAAAGCCTAAGTCCAAACTCTTCTTGGTTAGATAATTACATGGAAATAATTAAAGCACCAAAGATTTTGATATTTGAATATTTCCTTATCTGACATTTCATTAATCTTATCTGACATTTTGAATACCTTAATGTTTGAGTCATTTTATGCTTGAGATTTTTTATATCTTTATAATCACTTTACATATGTAATATAATGAGTTCTTATACACACTGTATTTCTTCACTTTCATTTCTCAAATACTATCACTAGTACTGAAATAATAATGAGCCATTTGAATCATTGATGAAACTAGATGCAATTTTATGGAATGCTCTTGACCATCATATATTTATTAAATAATAAATGAGGAAATGTGAAAAATTAAAGAACATGCAAAGAACTCGTGATAATAAAGGAAAACTGTCTAAACTTACTATTAATCAATATTCAATAAACTTGTTTATTTTGTACTTTACTCCAAATACCATACTAGGAATATGTGGCAATAAGCATTTATTGTTTTCAAATTCAAGTAACATTAAGCCAAACAGGTTAAGATATTAAAACATGCCACCAATGAGTTGCTTGGCAATTCTTCTCATTAAATTTGCATCCCAATGATTATAGTGCTGTGTCTAGCCATCTTAAGTGTTTCCTGACACCTTGTATTACTGATATGAATGTCTGGATTCTGTACCTGATGTTTGCCAAAAAGTGACTACTAAAGCTGCTTTAAGTTTAGAGTTATATAGGATACAATTTGATTTTGTGTTAATTAATAGGCTATTTTTAACTGTGTTATAGTTTCAGAAATATTAGGCAGAAAGTACAGAGTTTCCATATCCCCTGCCTCCCCCCATCATTCCTGCTATCAATACCCTACATCAGTGCACTTTGTTGAATCTACAGTGACTCATCATTATTCCCCAAAGTCCATAGTTTACATTAGGGTTTACTCTTTGTGTTATACATTGTATGGCTTTTGACAACTATATAATTACATATATCTGCCATTAGAGTATCTATAAAAGTGTTTCACTGCCCTAAAAATCTCTTGCGCTATACCTGTTCAGTTCTCCTTTCATCATACCTCTCTGACAACCATTGATCATTTTATTCTCCCCATACCCTTTCCTTTTCCAAATGAACTTCAGCTGGAATCAAAAAGTAAGTAACTGTTTCAGACTGATTTATATCATTAAAAGCTTTGTTTAAGTTTCCTCCACCTCCTCTCACAGCTCATTGTTTAGTGCTGAATAATATTCCACTGCCTAGATGTACCACAATTTTGTTTATTTATTCACCATTAAAGGTTATCTTGGTTGCTTTCAATTTCTGGTAATTATGAATAAAACTGATGTAAACATCAAAAAACATCTCCAATTTGACTACCAAATTCACTGTAAATTAATATTCAATTAACATTTAATTCAATTAGCTTTACTAGATAAGTTAAAACATACAATTCTTCTTAACTAGTCAAGCTTACTATGTAAAGGGATTGACTCTTCTCCTTTCTACATACCTCCTAGAATTTTCCCTCAGTAACAGGAAGGCAATGCACCTTATTAGGAGGAGGATATGAATATATTTGCTTTTATTGTTGCCACACGTTACCACAAATTTTTGCTTCTTAAAACAATGCACATTTATTATCTTACAGTTTTGTAGATCAGATCCAACACTGACCTTGCAGTACAAAAATCAAGATGTTGGCGAGGCTACATTCTTTGCTAGAGGCCCTGGATATGATCTAGTTCCAGACATATTCAGGAAAAGTGTAATTCCATGTAATTCCATGTGTGAGATTCCCATTTTTCCCCAATTTCCCATATTCCTCTTATGCTGCTTCCCATGCTACTACAAGTCTTTTACTAACTTGTGCCCTCCTCTTCTGCTTTTAATGACTCATATGATTACACTGGGCTCACCTGGATAATCCAGGATAATCTTTATATTAATGCCTGCTGATTAGCAGCTTAATTCCACCAGCAGCTGCCTTTCATAGCAGTATCTATATTACTGTTTGATTGAATTACCAGGGGTCAGGAATCTGGGAAATTCATCTTGAGAATTCTGCTTACCAAAATGACAAATATACAAAAGAGATAGTTGTATACTAAGGAGGGAGAAGGCATTTTGTTTCTAGGAGGAAGGGAGAGAATAGGAAATAGATCAGTTATTTTCACTTGTTTAAAAATTGTGTGAATGCCTGGGATAGAAAGGCAGAGGGTTAGAAGCACAAGAAGATTCCTGACCTTTTTCATCCTCAGGATATAGTAGGAGTAGTGGCTGTGGTGCTAGTACAGTGAGGGAGATTTTGAGAGTGTGAGGATATCTGCAACGTGTCCTACATGAGGTGAGAGAGCAGAGGCTAAGAAACTCACACGACAGCATCATAGAGCACTTCACATTGCCCTCTGGTATAAAAATACCGGCCAAGCATCTCCAGCCTCCCCAATGGAAGATATTACTGAAGTTCTTTCAGTGGAATAAGGAGCAGTTACTCTTCCAAGTATAGTGTCCTCCCAGGATTTGAACTGCTTCTCATGTGAGATGGATGGAGTTGCATGCTCCTTCTCTTTTATGTCTCTCAGCTTGGAAGAATAACTGATTTCTTTCAACTTAAGATGTAAGTAGAGTTCTCAAACCTCCTTATCCTTAGATAAAATTCTTGATTTCAATTCTGGGAAAGTAGGAGTATTTCAGTAACTAATTTATTCTGATATCGTTGATAGAACAAATATTTGTTCACCGATGAGAATTCTCAAGCATAAAATTGACAAAGCACATGGAATTCTAATCAATTACAACAGCTAGTAGCTGTGATGAAACCAAGATTGGCAAAGCACCTCATATATTAATTAGCTCAGGTCCTGCATCAAGGCAGATAGATAGTATCATTACTCCACTTTATCAGAGAGACAACTGGTTCCCAGAAAGAAAAGATGACTCTCCAGCCAGAGAGAGGCAGACGGAAGAACACACTACAAATTTTCTGACTTGCTTGCTTCATTATATAGTGCTTGCTTCATTTCATAATGTTGCGCAAACATATGCAAGCTAAACCACGCTGTTACCTCTACTTTTTCTTCTCAGCAAACAACCTAATCAAAAGACAGGACTACCCCCAGAATACAAACTGACCAGTCTTACTGAAATAGACTAGACACAGCCCATTGCTGGGAATTATTTGATACCTTGTGGGAGAGAAGGGCTATCCAAATGCAGATTAAACAAATAGCCAGGCGGTATTATGCTAATAAGGTTATACCTATTGAACTAGAATAACAGTTAGATCCACAATAACCAGAAGAGAGTCTGGATTTTTTTTTTTTTTGGTTGCGAGAACAAAGCATTAAAGTACAAAAGAAGGGGAAAAAAATCTTTTCTTTAAGTCTGTTCATTTCAATATTGAAACTGAAACTTGGCCAGTCTGAAGGACAATCTGTCCACTTACCTCCTTTCCATTTAAGATTCTCAGCAGCCCGAGGAATCTTTCCAATTTCTCAGGAAAAGGAGCTTCACTGAGGCTCTGAGGCTCATATCAATCAGCAGCTGGACATGGGTCACAGCTTCCCCTTGGCGGCTTGGGTCACAGCTTCCCCTTGGCGGCTTGGCTCACAGCTGAAGATGGGAAAAATTGGAGTTGAACCAAAGGGATGTCAGTGGGTTTTTGTTATTGTTAATATGAGGTGTTTAGACATATTAAAAGTGATGAAGAGTTACAGAATACTTAATCTGTGGTTTGAAATCTGGTTGTCTTTAAACTTGATTGTGTACAATATCTTCTCAAAGCCAAATTTCTACAGAAATTTACTGTAGAAGATTAATGTCATTATTTAGATAATTTAAAGATTAAGAAAACAACCTAGGTTTTATCTAAGCATTCTAGGAAAGAACAATTTAATGCCCCACATTTGCCAAGGTAGTCATGTAGTAGTTCTACTTGACTTTGTAAACTCTGTAAATGCTTTTAAGAAAAAAATAATTCCTATTCACTTCTGTGAATCTAATACATATTTAAACACAGGGTTTTTTTCGATTCGAGGTGATAAACTGCATTCTTGCTCTTTCTATTAAACTCTTATCATGGGGCTGATAATTTTTTTCACATGAGTAATCAGATTAGTTTATTTCCCTCTAGAACATAATTATGGTCAAGATATATTTATGATAAAAATGTGTCATAAATTAAGAAAATTTGAACACATTGTTTTTGTGCCTTTTTTAATCAAATTATTGTACACAACATGTATTCTGAATATCTTCACATTTTAGAACATGGAGAACTTTCTTCTTCCTTCCAGCTGCATTTTCATTGTGAAGACAAAATTATAGTTAATTTAGTTTCTCCTCCTCTACTAATGAGCACTTGGAATAATTCTAATATGTTACTATTACCAAAATGTTGCAATGTCCACAATGTGCATGTTTTCCTTTATTTATATCCTCACAAAAATACTCAGATAAATCTATAAGACAGACCACATATGTGGAACTTCTGGGAATAACAACAAATACTTTGGTAATTCTGGTAGATGCCGCCAGAATTGTATTCTCAAGTTGTATTCTCAAGTGCATGACTGTTGCAGCAACAATGCTGATGTGTAACATTATTATAGGGTTTTGTTTCTGGTATTTGCTTTCTATGTGAGAGTAGTAGTCTGCAGTTTGCTCATCTTCTTCCTGAGCAAAGAATAGTCCCGGGGGAAAACTACCATCATCATCTAATTTTACTACATTGAGAAGAGGTTGGTAGCTGGGCCTCCCTGGTGGCGTAGCGGTTGAGTGTTGGGTTGCAAAGCTGCCCGCAGCCTCTGCAGCGCCGGTTCAATCCCCGACCACTGGGTGAGGGTCCCACATGGTGCACAGACCTCTCCTGCCCCCCACTGCTCCCCTCAGCAGTGTACTTCTTCAGTTTGCCTGTTCTGCTCTCCACTCTGGTGAATTCTCTCACCCTCCCATGCTTCTGACTGTACCCAGTGCTGGTATAAATAAATAAATAGATAAATAAATAAATAGATAAATAAATAAATAAATCTTAAAAAAAAATGTGGTAGCTAAGACATGATTAAACATAAAGGACTGTTTCATTGTATAAAATTTGGGAATTAGAGTAAATATCTAAAGACACAAAAGTAAATAGCCAGAAAAGTTTAGAGTGATATGGCTTAAAGGTAAAATAAAATATTAAAGTATGTTTTCATGTACTCTTTGTTAATTATCTTGTGTTCCCTCTATCCCATTCAATTCCATTTCCCCTCCTTCCTACCCTTCCTTCTTTCTCTCTCTGGATCCCTTCTTTCTTTCCTTCTTTCTCATGCCCATGCTTGCTGCTCTCTCTCTCTCTCTCTCATTCTCTTCTCTCTCCCCACCTTTCTCTCCCCCCACCTTCTTTTCCTTATATGCATGTAGTGAAATTAAGGTCAGGATGTCATACTATGAAAATGCCAGCATATGCCTAGTTTCCAAATTACCTTTTAGATTAGCGTTAGCTAAGATTTAACTTGTATAATATGTTTTTGCTTTAACTTAAATCTTAACTATAATCTTTTTGCAAACTGAAAGCACCTACCAGAAAAATATTTTTTTTCTTTTTTATTAGATACCTGTTCCAGAAAGCATAATGCCATAATGCAAAAGTAAAAATGTTTCAAATTATTCTTTCAATGATTAATTCATATTACTAAGATAACAGAATCATAAATACAATAAAAGAGCTGTTAGAACTGAGGTATCGATGAACTATGACAGGAGTATGGGTAAGGAAAAAATGGGGATGGAGAATTATGGTGAGGTTGGTCAGGGAAAAGCAGAGAGGATTAGATACATGATATAAACTTTCAAAGGTAAAGAAGCTCAGTATTTTATTTTCAAAGGAGAGAAAGACTTTTTTTCATAGAGATCAGTAGTCTTATTACATATGTTCAGAACAAGACAGCAGGACCCAAATGAAGTCACTTATGCTACGCCCCATCTCACCAAACCAATATTAATTACAGTTTCAGCTCTCCCAAAAATGGCATCTTAGAATCTTGTCAGTGAGGAATCACCTGATCAGCACTAATGAGGTAATCTGCCTGATAGACCCTTTTAATCCCTAAAGGAAAGTGACCTTATTTTAACCAATCCATTTTTTACTGGCCTCACTTCCTTGTTCTGCACTTCATTCTGCTATAAAATTTTTCATTTTATATAGATCCTTGGAGTTCCTTTCTATCTGCTAGATTGAATGTTGCCTGAATAAAATTGATGAATAAAATTGATAAGATCCTTAAGTTTAAAACAGTTGATTTTTTTAACACATACAAATTTTAGAAAGATTACACTGAAGTAGTGTGGACTGTATGGTGAAGATAATTATGGCAAAGAATGTATTAAGTGTTTTGAAACTTGATGGAGGGAAGTATGAATAAAGGAAAAATCAGGTCACTATAGGAAAAGGAAAAATGGATTGTGAAGAATGGGGATTTTCTAGGCAGGGGTTCAGCTTCTCAGATTGGCAAGAAAGCATCATTAAGTGGAGAGAGTTCAGCAAATTAAGTAAGCTAGAAAGGAAGGGAAATGAGAAAAAATGAGTCTGCTATGTTGGAGTCAACAATAAAACAGAAATAAGTGAATGTATCTCTTGCAGCTTTTCCTTTTTCCCTTTAAACACACTAATCCATCCTCATGCTGTGATCTATTTCAGTATTCTTGTTCAGAAAACAAAAATAAATAAATAAATAAAATAAAACACATCCCATCATTTTGAAACCTGAAGCTACTTAGTTTAGAGCAGAAACTTTTTTATAACAAAAGTTTTTCTCCAGACAAATATTCAATTTACATAATTAACATGAAAGGATTTTATTACAGTGACTAAGCTAGTGCAATAATTTAATGGGTCACATCAACGGAGACAAGATATGTTAAAGCATCAGATTTACTCTGTTTTAAATTAACTCCAGAAATTATCTTCAATGATTCTTTTATGATTTCATTCAGCAAATAATTTTTTTGTGATTTGCAGGGAATCGTCTTGGGACAGCAAATTCACTGCAATCCTGACAGAGCATTCTTCCTACTGCTGGTAAAAAAAGATGAATAGAGGAATATAAATGATTTTTGAAAATGATAAAGATAATAAAAGAAAAATTTAAGAGGCAAAATAATTGTAGTTTGATGTAGGATTTATCGGAAGGATTTACTGAGAAGTTGACATTTGCATGAAGAAGAAATGAAGCAAGCAAGGCAACATTTGAGGAGAAGTAGTCCAGTCAGAGGGAAAAACAAGACTAAATATAGTGTATTTCAGGAGACTGTCTAGTATGATCTGGACATTGTCAAGAGTCTAAGCAGCTAAAGCATAGTGAGAATAGAAGAGAGACAAAGATTCACAGAAACTTTGATAACCTCAAGCAACAAGAAAATCCATAGAATAACTACAGAGGAGTTCAACATTTAGTAAAGTAAAATGAATTAATTAATAACCACTGAAAAGTGTTACACACTAAAATGTACACATGAATAATTATGTGACAAGGGATTTTAAAAAAAAAGTATTTACTTTTTTCAAGCTATGGTGAGGGTTTTGTAATATCCTGAAGTCCTTATCAAGGACTTCTTTCACAATTTTCTCCAGTTTTAGTTTATTGCAGTTTGAATATGTCATGCATGTCCCATGGCCTCGGTTTTTTGACATTTATCCTGCAGGCTCTCCTCTGATCTCCCTGCATTTGTAGTTTGTTGTCTGTCATTAACTTTGGAAGTTCTCAGTTATTCTCAATGAACATAGGAGTGTATATATATATATACCTTTGGATTAGTGTTTTTGCATTCTTTGGATTGAATTTAGGAATGGAATTGTGGGGTCTTATAGCAGATCTATCCCTGATGAGGTGGTAAGGTATGAGGAAGAGGAAATGATCTATAATTTTACAATTAAATTTCATTCTTTTAAGAGTCTAAGTGTATGAAACTGTGATGTACAGATGTGTTCATGGCTTTTTTCTCCCCTTATCTGAGGTAAGATAGGAAACTTAGAAGGGCTAGAGTGTACTTTTTCCAATTAAATAAGTCTTTGACAAATTAGATTTCTTTTTAGACTAGGACTCTTGCATATTTTGATAGACTTTAAAAGCTTACATTTCCCATACATACCTGTCCAAACAGAAAATATAAAGGAATTTTTCTAGGATAGTCATATTGATGACCCAATGATGTTCCTGTTAGTAAATCCACAAACATTAGGGGTACCCTAAAACTGGGTTCTCCAGAGTTTCTCACTTTGCCTCCAGTCAATCTGTCAAATTGACTGTATGTGTTCCTAAGAGTATATGACTCTACTAGCTTGTGCACCAAGTGTGCAAAATTGATCCTCAATATCCTCCTATGTTCCTAATTTCTGGGAGACAGCTTGTCCCATGACCTCAGTTTTTTGATGGGTCTTAGAAAAGGTATTAATTTCCAATGCATTCACCTTTTTCTCTTGTAGAATGAAAGATTATTGAAAAATTAAAAAAAAAGAAAACAAGATATTAATGGAATTTCACACCTTCGTAGGCTTTTCATATTAAATCAGATTCTAATGCTACAGATTAATTCTCTGTACGTTTTATGTAAATCACACTGCATACAACTCTCTTTCTTTGTTGTTCCTATATTTCTCTTTCTTATTTCCATTCAGTCTATCTCCTTCCCTTTCTCAATAAACTTCCACTCTCCTTTTCTATAACCTGTCTTTCCTTTATTCATCAATTCTGAACTCCATCTCTCTTCCCAAATCATAAGAATATTTCCCCTATATTAATTTTCCTATTTCCTTTTAAATATTTCTTTTTTGTATTTGAATGCAAAGAAAGAAAAAAAACATAATGGAATGAAGTAAAATTAGCTTTAATGACTAGTATAAACATCCTCTAATGCTACTGAAATTGCCATAATAAAATGACCTTAGAATTTCTACAGAAATATTGGATGGTCATTCCCTCATCATGTAATTAAATGTTTTTAGTCAGTCCAAGAATTCAGTAAAAGGAACTAATTTTTATTCTATTCTTTCTCTGTTTTGTTTAATTAGTAGTATTACAACAGTATTATTTTCTTACTATTTTCCATTGCAATTACACATTATTTCAACTACATTATGGCCTAAATAGAGTTCTTTGGGCTTGTCCTAGAACCTAACTACCATTTATAGCATTATTTCCATGGGAAAATTACTTCCTAGGTCTAAACAACTAACCACACAAAACTTTCTGTATAAAAGCTATTTATAAATGTGATAAAGCAGTTTTCTCTTCCCCACTTTCATCTTCTCCTCCTCATTAACTAAAGGAAAAAAAAAAAAAACTGAATGCTAATTTGTACCAGGAAACCAGACACAGATTCTGTTTTAATAATATCAGTAACACTCTTTTAATGTATGCCTAATCGGGGTGAGGCACTACTCTGTACTAAGTACAAGATATTATAAACTATGTTAATTTTCAAAATAATCATATTAAGAAGGTATCACACATGTGTGTATGTGCATGTGTGTAAAGAAACTAAGGCTCCATTCCTCAAGGAAATCCCTCAAAGTTTCACTCTCTCTAATTAACATAACTGAAATTTCAACCTGGAATTACTTGAACATATGCACCACTAGGCTACAAACTTCAAGATGATACTAATGAGGGCCTCCCTGATGGCACAGGCAGTTGAGTGCCACACTGTGAAGCGGTCCTCAGCCTCTGCAGCGCGGGTTCGATCTCGGCCGACTGGCAAGAATCCCACATGGCGACGCAGACCTCTCCTGTCTCGTCCCCTCGCCCTCAGCAATGTATTTCGTCAGTCTGCCTGTTCTGTTCCCCACTCTGTCTCTGGTGAATCCTCTCACCCTCTCGTGCATCTGGCCTGTACCCCAGTTCTTGTATAAAAATAAATAAATTTAAAAAAGTTATAATACTGATTAACTGCAAAGGCAACACTGCCATTTCCTATTTCTCTATTATTTTCCATATATTTAGTTCCTAACACATTATATAAGATGGCCTCACCACCATCAGGACTATACCAAGCATTCTTACTACCTATTTAAGGGCCAACACAAAGACATTATTTAGCTGTAGGTTACTTTTGGAATAGAATTCAAAGGATAATGCATAATATTATATGCAGCAAATAATATTATAGCATTACAAAATGCTGACTATTGTGAAGACTGATGAAAAAATCAGTATTTTAAAGAGTAAAAATAAAGAAATTTTTATTCTTTAGGTAGCACATAAATTTTTCTAATGTGTCTTTTTACATTTAGTAATCATTTTTTTAGTATTCTTGAGGCTTCATGGTGACATATAAGTTTCCTCAAACTTAGATTTATAATATCTACAAACACCCTCAGAAAAATAGCATATTCCATAATCTTTCTTTATGATTAGAATCCAACAGAAAGTAAGTTCTAACATATCTAATTGCAATGTACTCTTTTGTGTTTGCCCAAAGGACATCACAATGTGCTCTATAAGCAATGTATTTTATAAATTCAAATAAAGGAAAAAAGAAAGATTTGAATCATTACATGGTGCATGGTATCTAGGCATTCTTAATTCAAAAGAACCCACAAAACTGAATATAAAAAATGTTAGATTCAAAAATATATTTTCAATTCTAAACTTTCAAAAATTGTATTATCTTTTCCATCTCTATCATTAGATAAATATCCTATTGCATCTTTCATAATGCTGTTCTATTAAATATCTTTATATGAACAAGAAAGTTAGTAGTATGATACACAATTAAAATTGCCATTTGTAGAGGTTCTTTGGTTGTGTATTTGGTGTGGTTATGCTAAACTAATAATAATGATTTGATATTAATACCATGCTATACACCATTCTCTTTCACATACATTTTCTTCTTTGATATTACTGACTCAAAAATACAAGAAAATATAAATGTAGAATGTAATTGGTGGTTTTAGGATAGTAATATGATTAATCATTTTTTAGGTTGAATTGTGCTATTTATAAATAATTGTTTATTTGTTATTTTTTTAAAGATTTATTTATTTATACAAGAACCGGGGTATAGGCCAGATGTGCGGGAGGGTGAGAGGATTAATCAGAGACAGAGTGGGGAACAGAACAGGCAGACTGATGAAATACACTGCTGAGGGGAGCAGCGGGCGCACCCTGTGGAAACCTCACCAGCACGCCGGGATCAAACCGGTGCTGCAGAGGCTGCGGACAGCTTCACAGCATAGTGCTCAACTGCCTGCGCCACCAGGGGAGGCCCTAGTTCTTATTTTTATAACTATAAAGCAGCAGGTTGAGCGCAGCGCTGTGAAGCTGTCCACAGCTTCTGCAGCACAGGTTCGATTCCCGGCCCAGCCAGGGAGAAATCCACGTGGCATGGCAGACCTCTCTCTCCTGCCTCGCTTGCTGCTCCCCTCAGCAGTGTCTTTGGGCTACCTGCCTATTCTGCTCCCCACTCTGTCTCTGGTGAATTCTCTCACACTCCCACACCTGTGGTCTGTACCCCAATTCTTGTATAAATAAATGCATCTTTTTTTAAAAAAAGGACAATACAAATATAAGGAGTTATATCTTGACATACTTACAGAAACATCATCTTAATAAATTATTCTTAATAACATGTAAATTTCCATTATTATTTCCTTGTAAGAAAGACTGAAATAGTGTTAATATTTGAGAAATTATGATGCTCACAAAAGGGACAATAAATGAAAAAAAATAGTGCAATATCTCCTGTATCGTGGAATTTAACAATTTTCAATTTCATTATCAGTTGAGATGAATCAGTTGAAATGGTTTAATGAAATTACAGATTTTTTGTACTACATGAAAGGAAAGACTCTTTACCTAGAAATGCCCTATAATAGAAAAAAATCTGTGTTTCTCTGGGTAACAGACTCAAATGTAAACAAACATGCCTTAAAAATATATTTCTGTTAAGTGAATATACTATTCTCTATGTGTTTTCTTTACTCTTATCTACAATAAGAAGTCAATTTTATAGTAGAATGAAAATCAAAATCATCAATCGACAAAAATTATGAAGTAAAATTATCATCCACATAAAAATTATAACTTAACTTGGATTTCCCAGTGGTGAGACATGCTATAGTCATCAAAATTCCTATTTAATTCTAAATTTTTAAAGAAACATCAAGAAAATGAGCATATTCCTTTAAGAACAATAGAAATTTAATTAAATCTTATACTATTTTATGGAATCTTATACTATTCATTATCTACTCAACAGCTGTCTTTATTAAGGTCAAAGATAAATAATATTCACTGAAAGGATGAATTTCATAAATGCTATTAAAAAATGACTTTATGAGTACCACAAATGGCAGCAGAGCGAAGTTTCTGGGCTCTACTCCCCCAGATATGCGAAACAAAATGATGTTCAGCAAAGCCAAAAACCCCTAAGAGAAAGTATAATCAGCAATACATAATAGGAGCAATAGCTCCACTGACAAGATAGAGAAAAAAAAATTAAAGATTTATTATTTATTTATTTATACAAGCACTGGGGTACAGTCGGAAGCACGGGAGGGTGAGAGAATTCACCAGAGCCAGAGTGGGGAATAGAACAGGCAGAGTGATGAAATACACTGCTGAGGGGAGCAGCGGGCATGGCAGGAGAGGTCTGTGCGCCATGTGGGACACTCGCCGGCAGCCGGGGATCGAACCGGCGCTGCAGAGGCTACAGGCAGCTTCGCAGTCCAGCACTCAACCACTGCGCCACCAGGGGAGACCTGATAGAGAAAATTTTAAGTGAAATTTGCTTAAAGTAAAAATGGCCCGATCCCCAAGAGAGAGGCATTGCAGTAGTGTAGAGACCCTACAACTCTTAACTTGGGTACACACCAACATCAACATTGGAGCTCCTAACACCTGTCACAGAACTAGACTAGAGTAGCACAAACACTACAGAGGGTCCCATTGGGGAGAGTTACAAGAGTGAGGACAGACAGTGAGGACTACTGGCTTCAAGCTGAGTCTCATAACAAAGAACAGATGTAGACTGAGCACCTGCTCTTTTTTATAGAAGAGGCTACTTCTGAAGTCCCAGACTAAGACATTTGAAACACTTGCCACCTTTACCCCAGACTGAGACACCAAACTGTCACCCACTATCCCAGGGTGAGATATCTAAATCACTTGCCACCTCCCACAAAGAAACATTTTAACAAGAGTGTCAAATTCTTGAATCTACTAGACAGGATCCTTCGATTCCTATTGCCCAGGTCCTATTTTAAACCTATACCCTTTACCAGTACCAGTGCCCTGACTATTCCAGCAACTATAAAAACAACAGTTGAAAGTGTATTCTTACTAAAACACATACAAAGGGGGAAATGAGGCGACAAAAGGACACAGTACAAATGCCAGAGCAACAACAAAAAATACCTGAAAGGAAATTCATTGGAGGAGTTGCTCCAAACATAATAAAGAAGCTGTCAAGGCAAACAATAAGGACAGGATATTAAAAACATCAAGTGAAAAAAAAAAAGTTACCTATAAGGGAACAACAACCAGACTATAAATTCATTTTTCAATAGAAACATTGCAACACGAATGGACTGGAAACAGATACTCAAAGCATTTCAAGACTTCCAGCCCAGAATCTACTCCCCAGGAAGATGAACACTGAAGGTAGAAGAAGGAATGAAGTATTTCCTTGAAAAACAAAAATTAAAACATTTTATCAACACTAAGCAGCATATGAGATAAATCCTAAAATGATTACCAGGAAGCAACATAATAATGAATAATGAGGCAAAAAATGCCTAAATTACTTAACATGGAGGGGAAGAGGAAAGTGACAATTTCACTCATTAGCAACAGCTAGAGCCAGATCATCCAATAGATCACAGAAACAGCCCATCATATACTAATCCAGTAAAACCTCAAACAAGCAAACAAATAAATAAAAGAATTAACACATAGAAAATAGAGATGGAACATAAAACATAATAGGAAGCCTCAAAAAATAAAGAGACAAACCAAAACAAAGAGCAAAGGCTTAATACTTTTAAAGGTTTGGAAAATTATAATTTTTTCCTACTAATTTTGATACAGTGACCAGAGAGATTATGTGACATAGTAACTATGTATTCTGCTAAAATGCATGCTTTAGAAAAGTGAATAAAAATGAGAACAAAGTCATCAGGACTACTGTAATTGCGACTTTGAAAATTAACTTTTTATTAACTTAATAACAGTTAAAATTAAAGCAAACAAAATTAAAACCAACATTATGAAAAATGTCAAGGAAAAAATGTTTGCTAATAAATTGAAACTTGAGAAAGTCATTAGTATAAAAATCCAGAGGTAAAGAAATTCAAGGACTATTTAACATCAAAGTAAAGCTACATTTGTGTTGAAATCACCCTCCTAAGATCATAATGTGGCCATCTTGCCTGTAAGGAACCATGATAAACACAGAACTATAAAAAATACTTTTGGAAAGAGAAAAATTTTGAGAATGGCAATGTAAATCATCAAAAATACCTAACTCAAATATTCTGTCCATTCTACTAAAAAGGTGTCCATTGTGATTTTTCTTTGCAGGAGTTAGCACAGTCTCTTTGACTATACTCAGTTTGCTATAATTTGCTAAGATCACTTGTTTAGACTGGGTTTACTATGACCTCCTCCCTGCATTGTATCCCAGTCATGTAGAATTTGATGAATGTGTGCAGAGGGGGCAAGCTGAGGGAGCTACTTGGAATTAATATAGAATTAGAGTATTTAGAAGCACTGGTGGGCCTCCTTAGCTGTCTGTAGCCTCTCCAGTGTCCTGGCCAGGATGGTGAGGGTCCCACATGGCTCGGCAGACCTCTCCTGTCATGCCCACTGCTCCCCTCAGTAATGTATTTCATCAGTCTGCCAGCTCTGCTCCCCGCTCTGTCTCTGGTGAATCCTCTCACCCTCTCACGCATCTGGCCTGTATCCCGGTTCTTGTATAAATAAATAAATCTTTAAAAAAAAAAAAAGAAGAAGCACTGGTATTAATCTATAATTGCATTTTATTTCTACATGAGAAGATTTTATTTGCTATGTAGTAAGAGAAATGTGTTCAAATATTTAAATCCAGAGGATAACATGATAAATTTATAATTTCTAAAGGTTATGATCGGACTAATATATAGATTGTTATGGGGTAATATATTCAGAAGCCTGAGCCAGAAGTTTCTTAGACTACATAATAAAAAAAAAAAAAGCTCCATAATAAAGAAGTAGTTGTGAAAATAGACAACATATTATAAGAAGAAATTTAAGACATATATATGTTGGATTTGATACATAAAACTAAGAAAGATTGCCATTTTACTAATTAAGTAAATTAGCAAGATTGCCATTTTACTAATTAAGTCTCAATAATACCCATCAATAATATACTAGATTCTGAGAAATAGGAGTCTTTTTGTTAATATCTTAATTTCTGGATGATTTTGCCTCAGTCTCAACTTTGAAATTTTGGGAACTTTCACTTAATACATTCTCAAATGTGTGATTTATTTCATTCAAATAGTAATCATCTAAAACAAAATGTTGATATAAGAAATATAAGTAATGATACAAAGAAGAAACTACCTTGTCCATGTTTATATACATAATTCTACTAAAAAAATCCAGTATTAATAATTTGACACATGCTCAAAAATTGAAACAGCTAAAAATGAAGTATTTTCTTTCTTTTTATACTAAGTCTAGGTAATCTGGTATATATTTTACAGAAATATATACTAATACAATTTGGATAGTTCATATTTCAATGCTCACTAACCAGTGTGGCAACTGATTGCAGCACTGTATAATGAACCTGTTGATGATTTCCAAGATTTTTTTTCTATCTTTAAAAATTCCTAGCACTATAGATATAAATATTTAATAGACACAAATAATGTGTAATTAGATGCAAGCTATTTCTTCCTGGTTATCTAAGCCAGAGGCTTTTAATATTTGTTTTCACTAAAATTTTATAGTAACGATGGCCTGTTATTGGACACTAACGAGCCTTCCAATTCAGCTGTCAGCAGAATGAAGTTGCAAAAAATTATGGCTTGTCATTGCAAGATCTCAGTGTACTCCTCAGAAGTGCAGGCTGTTCCTCTTTTCCTATCAGAAAAAGCTGAGTTTGCAATCCTGACAATCTCAAATTCGTCTTTATCCCCAGTTATATTTTCAGACAATCATGTATAGAACTTCATTCTCTTTCTCACTCAGCCATGTCTTGAATTAGACTTTTGCCCTTCTTGACCCTATTTCTAATCCATGACCAGTTCAGCTCATTTCTGATTTGTGTCTCTAAACCAGATCTTACTAATTTTTTCACAGAAGAAGATTTTGTTCTGTTCTTAAACTGAAAATTCTGTAGTCTATTAGTGTACCATGGCTGTAAGGCAACCCTCAGCAGTCTACACTCACAGTGTGCACATGGCTTGGGGGTAGAAACTCAATCATTGCACCTGAAAAATAACCTGAATCTGCATCATCACTATGGAAATTGTTAGGCCCTCATTCCATGTACTTTAGAATTTTTATTGACCCAGATTATTTTGCCCACTACCACTCTTTGTGTTCTTGCTGAATCATTTGCAACAGTATGGCTAGCACAGGATGGAATTATGTTAAATAACTCAGAAGATAAAAGCAAAACAGTAGAGGGTTTCACTCATATGTGGAATAGAGAGAGGAAATAGAACTGACAAAACAAAAGAAACCCTAACAATATGACTGCAGGAGGCGCAATGGCCTAGGGTAAAGAACTATGGTACTTTGAATGTGGGGGTGGTAAGGAGGTATGAACCTATTCCCTTAAATCTTATACAGTGTTGGATACCAGTGACATTTCAATAAAGAAAAAATAATGTAAAATATGAGGATATCGATGTACTTCATATTATCCAGGTATGAATAAAAATCATATATGTTAATATATATTGAATATAATGTGAATTTTATATATTTCTTAAGGAAATATAAAAACTAAAAATATATTTCAATACATAATACATATAAAAGGGATATATACGAGATATATTAAAGATAGGTGAATCTTATTGATAACATGTGTTTGCTCTAGGAGTTAAAAAATATTTTTCAAGCTGAGATACTTTTGAAGACAGAGATATTTCCCTCTTCTTGATTTCTTTTGGTTAGGTAAGTAAATTGATAAAATGAGTGACATGGGCTATCAACATCATCTTATCACCAGAAGATTATTTATACTTCCATATATAATTTTTACTTTGCTGACTCATTTGATTACTTAATTGGATTCTATGTTTTATAATACTTTTGGTAAAACTAAATTACAATTTTAAAAAAATTTAACTGCTCCCAACACATATGTAAAAGATGCCAAGAAATCACAAGAATAATCACAAGGAGATATTCAAATGTGCACAGAGATGAATTTTGTCTAAACAGATTTTATTGAGAGGTAATGCTAATCCACTAAATCTTGCTGGCATTTCAACCACAAGAGGAATAATACTTCTAAACAACAGTGTTAATTTCCTTCATACACAGTGAAAATTTCCTTTTAGTGACAATTTTCCAAAAGGCAATATACTCATTTTTAAATGATGGAAATATTATTTAATATGTGCTTTCAGTAGAGGGAGTGCAGAAAGCTGGAGATTTGCTAGGATCAGAAATAAAGGGGGGGATAGACTCTTCTACTAGTATTAGTATATTTTTAAAAATTTAATAATATGCAAAATTTAAAAGCTTTACCACAGGAAGTTTTTGTTTTGCTTTGCATTTTTCTAGGTAGCCTTTATTACATTACCTTGTCCAATTCATTAGTCTACTGAGACCTATAGAGATCTATTTTTTAAAAATATTCTACTCTAGATAGTTCCTAAAATGAAGCATTTGTGTGATCAAAGAATACTTTGCTTCTTAGAATAGGAAAATTACATGAACCCTCTTATTCTTGTATTGAAATAGTAGAGGTTAGTGATGGGTTGAAAATTTTGCTGATGCCATTGGATCCTGGGTATTGTACACAGAGATACAAACTTTTTAATAGCAAGATTGATATTTAATACTTTAAATTTACACTTTCTTTTCTATCCAATATCTTGAAACAACAAAATATAAAGCAGTTTGAATACATTCCACTCTGTGCCACAAAAAGAACTTCTGGAAAGTTATTTTATCCATGCTTATTAAGTTCTTATTTGTGCCTATAAGACATAAATATCAACCTCAGAAAAGCAAAGTTCTTATATATTTCAAGGCATTGATCTTTTGGGTTGGATTTTGAAAACTATCTCCTGTTTCAAATAGCCTGCTTTTTTTTTTTTTGAGTAAAGTAATTTTCTTCAAGAAAAGCAGGGCTAATTTCCTCCTTTTCACAATTAAAACAATAGAAAAATAATTGATTTTACTTCTATTCTGTGATAACTTTTTTCTAAAAGTGACAAAACCAGATTTTATATTCCATGCCAACTGTTTATGTTAAACACATATGTTATGTTAATATATATCATGACCCTCATGTTCACTTCAATGTTTGCTGATATACACTTACTCCCAGCTAGAAAGAGTTCCTTCATTATGTGCATCTATTCCACACTCAGAAGGGATAGCTCTGATCTCAAATAACTGAAATCTATTGTGAAAATTATCACACTTACATATCCTGGCATAGTACATAAAATATTTCTCAATAGTGCCAAATGGTGAGCAGCTTTTTTTTTTTTATTAACCTGTCCCAACAGGACTGATTTTGGACTTTAAAATAAAGCATTGTTCTAGTGAACATTTATTGGGGAATTAATATTTTTCCAAGTACTACACTCAAAATTTTGTATTATCACACATAAGCATCAAACCACTCTATGATATGGGAAAATTATCTCTGTTTTGAAAAAGGGGGTAATTATCCTGTCCACAGTGTCAAAACAAGTAAATAACTGAGCTGGTTTCCAAACCAGATCATTGGATTCATAGGTTCATGGGCTTAATAAGTCTGTATAGTGAAAAGAGCCCTGGAAGAACAATCACTGGGGAGATAATTGCTTATGATGACTACAATCTAAAATGGTTTTAAATACCCCATCATTGAGAAACTCTATGTCTCCTTTATATATGCCACAAGGGATAAAAAGCTATCAACTTCACTTTGCCTTTTAAATGATTGCCCAGCAAGTAGAAAGTATTTTTTAAGAAGTCATGAGGAGGAAATGAACTAACTCAAAATCCTTCATCAGTTTCATTCAGAAGGCAAACTCTTTTATACAAATGCATTTTTCTGTAAACAGTTACATTATTAGCTGCTATCCCTTTCCAGCAGGTAAAATGTAACACAACAATGAAACAATAAATAACACTGTTCAAAAGGCAAAAGGCCAATTATTTTATACTCCTTAACTGTTGAGTAGCAACCAGACAGTCATGTTGTCTATTAAATCTTAGGACAATGTAAGATAAATATATATCTGTTTTGGAAAGTTTCTATTCTAGAATTTTAAACCTACAAGGAATCACAGAAGATTAAATAGCCCATCTTCCATAACTTGTAGGTAAAGAAATTCAGGCTCAGAAAATTAAATGGTTTATTTAGGGCCAAAAGCTCATTATGGACATTCTGTAGATAGAATGCAGGTATTTTGAGTACAATTCAGATATGCTCTATTCTTCAACAAACCTGATTGGAAGGAACTCAATTTTAAGCATTCAGTTAATATTGAAATACTTTTTCTCCTTTAATTTCAACCAGTTACGCTCCTAGTTGCTATGACTAAAATCCTCAGTAATATTGAATGCTATTTATTTTTCACTTCATAGATTGCTAATCGGTACTTGGAAGGATCTTTTTTTAAGATTTATTTATTTATTTATACAAGCACTGGGTACAGTCTGAAGCACGGGAGGGTGAGAGAATTCACCAGAGACAGCAGAGAACAGAACAGGCAGACTGACGAAATACACTGCTGAGGGGAGCAGCAGGCATGGCAGGAGAGGTCTGGCGCGCCATGTGGGAACCTCGCCTGCAGCCAGGGATCGAACCGGCACTGCAGAGGCTGTGGGCAGCTTCGCAGCCTCTGCACTCAACCGCTGCACCACCAGGGGAGGCCCTTGGAAGGATGTTTTATGTATTTATTTATATTTTACTATTTTTGAAAAGTTAAATGAAAGATCTTTGAAAACATGAGCTTTATTTATTTTGTTTGCCACCCTTCCCAACATCTTGTTCATGTGGGAATGAGTTTTTCATCCTCAAGTGTCCTGGCATACAAATTTTAAAAAATTTATGCAATTCACTCTTTCAAGGAATACTATTAACATCAGATTTTAGTGTATTTACTATTACCAACATATTTGGAGAAATAGCAGCAATTTGGCATAATCTGCAGGGAGTTAGTGTTTGATCAGTGATAGTGCTGGTTCTATTTAATTCTCAAGGATAGATACATTAAACAATAGGCATTCAATTCACATTTGTTGCCTGACACACTTGATAAAATTACAGCAAGAAAGTTACAATCCAATTACAATTTCTATGAGAAGTGGCTTATCTATGCACAGTTTCCCAATATCAAATATTAGGAATAATTCCTTGTTGGGAGGGGAGCTATCATAAACATTGTATAATTTTTAGCATCACATACATTGCAATATGTTATGGAAATATTTCATATATATTAATATATTCCATGTATATATACGTGTAATCTGTACATTTTTATATATTCATATTTATTTCCATGCATAAAACCAGGAATTGATAGCCACATGGCATATTTATATACATGTGTATATTGCATACATACGTATGCAATATACACACTCATTTATATACATACACACTCTTAAAATGTTATTTCATTTACTTGTTTGACTCAGGATTGTCAACTGAAAACAGTTAGAAAAAGTATATGGAAAAAAGTCAACAAAAATTTTCTTGGTTTCAGGAAACAGAAAGAAAATTTCTTTTACTATAAGAATAGAATCCCTTAAAAATGACTTTTAGATTAATCTCAACAGAGTGACCATCACTATAATGAGCGAGGCTTAGCAAACTATCTTCAACTCCATTCCCTGCTGTGGCAAACAACAAACCCTATACTTAGTACCTGCTTGCATTGTTGAGATGAAATTTATCATGTCACTTCCTCCACAGCCCTTGATTGTGTC
The DNA here is from genome assembly GCF_964194135.1 of Talpa europaea. Taxonomy (NCBI): domain Eukaryota; kingdom Metazoa; phylum Chordata; class Mammalia; order Eulipotyphla; family Talpidae; genus Talpa; species Talpa europaea. The sequence goes on along the minus strand of NC_140083.1, from coordinate 31,759,109 downwards.
TGTGGTGTGGGACGGCTCAACAAAGTCTTCATAGAATTGCAGTTATCAGCTATTCACTGCCATCAAAAACCACAAAATTACTATTTTTTTTGGCAATCATCCACTTCCAATTGTTCTTCCCAGACCTTTCAATGACTAGTTTAGGTGTTTGGTAATTTTCTTTGAACCCCTGCATTCACTTTGTCCACAGCTAGACTTCTTTTTTCATTGTTATGAGGAATGTCTTTACAAAGACCTTTTTAATGTGTTTTTTATAGAGACTATTTTGTGGCTTTGTTAGCCCTTCCTCTTGATCTCTTGATCTTATTTACCCCAACAGAATTGTAATGGCATATTTTGCTTCAATTTTCCTGGTTTTGACCTCCTGTCTCTACACACCACACATTTAGTAAGTACAATATTCTTAACCTACATCAATTGGAAACATCTCCAAAAATTCTTCAAAATGCTTTTGGGAAAGGTACAATGTTTTATGCTTTTACTATTGTTTTATATATAATTTATGATTTGACATAATCCTCTATTTTTAAAGGACAAACCTTATCTACATGTATCAATAGATACTCCTTCATAAATAAAAGTGATGACATTAATTTTACTTTGTTTGCTATTTGCTTCAGATTTCTGAATGCAATGTCTGTATTTTCAATTTCTAAAATATCAATCATATCTTGCAGTAACTTTGTGGCCAACCTCCCAGAAGCAAAAGTCAAATCTTTATAGAGAAAGTAAGTTATTTATCATACTTATTATGAAGAATTGACTCACAGAGTTATGAATACTAAGAAGTCTCAGATTTTCAGTAAGTAAAGAGGGGACCCAGGTGAGTCATAGCATAGTTCTAGTCTGAGTCTGAAGTGTAAAAGCAAGGGAGACAACAGTTTTATTAACTCTCTTCTCCATCTGTAAATCGTGTGGCTCCTGCCTTTTATTCTGTTATCTGTTGGTCACTAATCAGAATGACTCATAAAAGGTTCTCTTTTCTCTCATCTTTGCTTTAAGAGCCTCATCATTTAGCATGAAATCCCCGTGGCAACTGAGAGCCATAATCTTTCTAGATTCCTCTCCATAAATCAGGCATAAACCTCATTTTCTTTCCTGTCACATTCTGCCATTTTCTCTCCTTTTTCTCTTCTGAGTGAAGTGACTTACCCCGTTTAAACCATTATTATCACATTCTCTTCCTTACATCTGTGTAGGGCTTTCCAAAACAAGCAAAATATAGATGAATGCAATGTCTGTATTTTTTAATTTTTAATCCTTCAGCCCATAGCTTATTGAAGCATTTTTAAATAAAGGAGATTGAGGGATAACTATATCCTGGAAAACAAAGTTACAGGTGAAGTTTTTCAAATTTTATTCAATCAATTTTAAATAAATATTTAAAAATCCCACAAAAATAAAATTATTTGCAATTGATTTTTTATTCAGTGACTCCTGCATAAATAGTAACAACTTTCTGAAGGAGCAGACCAACACATCTGTTTTCTATCATATGAGCCCACTCATCCTGCCAACATTGGTTGGACTCAAACTGGGGAATACAGAAACTCTCCCTTGATTTCTTGACTAGATTCAAGTAATTCTAATTCACCCTGGATTATTGTCTTTTTTTTTTTTAAGATTTATTTTTATTTATTTATACAAGCACTGGGTACAGTCAGAAGCACGGGAGGGTGAGAGAATTCACCAGAGCCAGAGCGGGGAGCAGAGCAGGCAGAAGGACCGAAGTACACTGCTGAAGGGAGCAGCGGGCGGCAGGAGAGGTCTGCGCGCCATGTGGGACCCTCCTCCGGTGGCCGGGGAGCAGCCGGGGATCGAACCGGCGCTGCAGAGGCAGCGGGCAGCATCGCAACCCAGCGTTCAACCGCTGCGCCACCGGGGAGGCCCTGGATTATTGTCTTGACTGAGTTGTAATCATGGGAAGGTACAGAATGGCTATGACTACCTTGTCACTTAAAAGGAGGAATAGAGAAATCCGTTTTCAAGAGAGTGGGGGAGCGGAGAGGTAGTCATATAGAAAAGAAAAAGATAAGCAGAGATAATATCTAAATCCTTTTTTATTTAAAGATTTATTTATTTATTTATGCAAGCACTGGGTACAGCCAGAAGCACGGGAGGGTGAGAGAATTCACCAGAGCCAGAGCGGGGAACAGAACAGACAGACTGACGAAATACATTGCTGAGGGGAGCAGTGGGTGTGTCAGAAGAGGTCTGCGCACCATGCGGGACCCTCCCCAGTGACAGGGGATCAAACCGGCGCTGCAGAGGCTGTGGGCAGCTTTGCAGCCCAGCGCTCAACTGCTGTGCCACCAGGGGAGGCCCCTAAATCCAGTCTTTTTCTGAGAACCAACTATGGTATAAAATACGGTAGCCTGTAGATACATTGGTATGCCTATAAAAATCCTGCCTTTTGGCTTCAACTATTTTTCTTTTACATGGACTTGAATTCTAAGTTATAATAATATCAAATAGTAATATTTATTTTAGAAAAAATTGCATGGAATAATGTCCACAGAAAGCTACTACAAAATGGGTTTACGGGGCCTCCCTGGTGGCGCAGCAGTTGAGTGCTGGGTTGCGAGGCTGCCCGCATCCTCTGCAGCACCGGTTCAATCCCCAGCCGCCAGGAGAGGGTCCCACATGGCACGCAGACCACTCCTGCCGCCCGCTGCTCCCCTCAGCAGTGTACTTCGGTCCTTCTGTCTGTTCTGTTCCCTGCTCTGGCTCTGGTGAATTCTCTCATCCTCCCGTGCTTCTGACTGTACCCAGTGCTTGCATAAATCAATCAATCAATCAATCAATCAATCTCAAAATGGGTTTACGGACATATGCAGTTTGTGCTCAGAATTCTTGAATACTAAATATCGATTCCTTGTATAAGACAAAATGACACAACCCACTTAGAATAGAGCATAGGAGCTATTGAAATAAATTTCATGGACTAAGTGTCTCCAAAATTTTATGTTGATCCCTTTCAGTCAAAGAGAGGAGGACTTGGGCCTCCCTGGTGGCACAGGCGGTTGATTGCCGCACTCTGAAGCTGTCTGCAGCCTCTGCAGCACGGGTTCGATTCTGGCCTGCCAGGGAGATAACCCACATGGTGTGGCAGACCTCTCCTGTCTCGCCCGCTGCTCCCCTCAGCGGTGTATTTCATCAGTCTGCCTGTCTGTCCCCCACTCTGTCTCTGGTGAACCCTCTCACCCTCCTGCACATCTGGCCTGTACCCCAGCTCTTGTATAAATAAATATTTAAAATAAACAAAGAGAAGAGGACTTTCCTGAAGTTGAAAAAAGGTGAGTTTATTGGCTCTCTGAAACAGGGAGTGAGTATGGGATGGCGGTGCTCTACTCCCATGAAGTCTCAAGTTGCCATGTGAAGTCTAAATAAGACAGTATTAGTTGTAAGTCCCTTGTGGAGTTTGAACTTTTGATCAATGATGTGGAGAGTATATAACAAAGCTAGTTTGGTTCTGGATTGTATGTTGTCAGAAAAAGGAGAGGTGATTATATGATTAGGTATCTTAATATTATTTAGAAGTTGGTAAGGAACTAAAATTGTAATTCCTGTAAAAGCACCAGTCATTTATGTTAGCTGGGAAAGGAGACTACTCATACATTATTGTTGTTTAGAAAATGTTCTCTTTTTGTTCTTTGTTGAAACATGATTGTGGAGTACACTTGTTATGGTTTGGTTCCATCTTGGTCTCAGAATTGCTCAGTCTAACATTATTTTATTGTTTCACAAGAAAACATGATCTAACAATCATTATGGGACTGTTCATTTTGTTTTTATTTTTTTCTTCAACACAAAAAGTCGAAACTTATAGCTACAATTTGACTGAATGTGAGTGAAATCCATGCCCTAATCAATAAAAATTGAACACTCAGAAAGGAAAAATTTTGTTTTCTGTTCCCTTCTACATAAATAATGTGAAAGGATCTCCACTTCCATACTAATAGATGCTAGGCATGTAACAGCACATTTTTTAAAACATGCCTATGCTTATAGAAAAATAAGACAAAACAGTAGCAGCACATATACCAAATAGCAAGCGTACACCAATCAGAATGTGGCCAAGTAGGTTTATCCCTAATATCCATACCTTCATTCTATGGTAATAGAAACTCATAATATTTACTTGGGCACACAACAAAATGACTATTACTCAGAATTATTTTGAGATAGTTACAGCCATGTACCCAAGTTTTGTCACAAATTATAAGCAGTGTCATGTGATTAAATCTAGGAAATTTTTAACATATTGGACTGTATTTCTTGCCCCCCTCTATGGTTCTGCCTTCTTCCTTCTGCTACATAGTGTACAGAAGGAAATACATGCAGACTTAGGAAAAGAAGACATATGGCAGATCAACCACAAAGGAGTCTAGATGCATAAGACATTAGAGAACAAGACCAGTTTCAGACTTGGATACTTAGATAATAAAAAAATCTCATTTATGTCACTGCTATTTTAGTTTCTCTGTTCTGCAGAAGAAGGTAACACTAATTGATCCAATCAACAATGTGCAAATAGAAATGTTATGATTATTTGCTATAACTGATGACACCAGTACCAATACCTAAAAACTAAGCCTGGGGCTTTCTCAGGTGTGGTGGGTGAAACTGAGACTTATTTAATCAAGACTCTATGCAGAAGTTCTTATTTTCTCTAACAAGTAAATACTCTTATGCAGTAGAAAGAAACAGGATCTGCTTAGACCTTCTGAATTACTGTTTACTATTATTATTGTTTTGTTTTTTTATTAGAAGGAGTAGGAAAAATATTTTCAAAGTGCATGATATCACAACAGAAGATTTAAGAATCACATTTTTTGGGGAAGCTCACTATTATTTTGTGGAAAGTTCACTGTATATTAGCTATTTTGCATTCTGATTTTCATATAGACTCTTGCTGGAAAATGAACTTGAGATTGTAAACTTGCAAATACAAAAATATGAATTTAAAATATGGTGATTGCACAAAGTTTTCTGAGTATTGTAAAGGGTGATGAGCTATGTAAGATGGAGAGAAATAGAGAAAGAATAAATGTCAATTTTATTAAATACTCTATCAAGCACTCAGGCATGTTACATACAAGAGAAATGGGAGCAGTGATAAATATGTATTTGAACTATAATCTGGAGTCATATATGCATAGGCACTTAGAAATATTTTTATCATACCCTTCCCCAACATTGCATTCTCTCTGGATCTCTACCCATTGACCTGTTTTATGTACACAAACCTCATCCTTTGTTTATTATGGAAAAATCTTATTCCAAATAATAAACCTTAAAAGTTGATAATAATTCAGCTAAATATGTTATCTAGGGCCTCTCCGGTGGCGCAGCGGTTGAGCGCTGGGTTGCGAAGCTGCCCACAGTCTCTGCAGCACCGGTTCGATCCCTGGCCACCGGGCGAGGGTCCCACATGGCGCGCAGACCTCTCCTGCTGCCCACTGCTCCCCTCAGCAGTGTACTTCGTCAGTCTGCCTGCTCTGCTCTCTGTTCTCGTTCTGGTGAATTCTCTCACCCTCTCACGCTTCTGTCTGTACCCAGTGCTTGTATAAATAAGTAAGTAAATAAATAAATAAATACATAAATATATTATCTAAATATTTAGTCTTTAGTTCAAAGGGAATATACATAAAATTTTGTATTAAATAATTATTCCATGAACCATAGAATAATATGGAAATCATTTTATGATTTTATGCCAAATAGTCCAATTATATCATTTGTGAAACCACACTATAAAAAATGTTTCAAAAATCTTAGAAATGATAGAAATATAATAACAAATTTAGTTTAATAATAACTATATTACTGTAATTTTCATTATATTTCATTAATCTACTCCACTGATGATTTTTATATCACACCAAAAACTTAGTCATTTTAACTTTATGTTTTGATGTTTAATAGAACATCAGTACATACTTTAATGTCTTGGTTATCTATTTCTGTTTATTCTTCTGTATGAATTTAACATTATTTTGCCCAGTTGAATACATTTTTTAACCTTTATTGCTATATTATTTTACTCATGAAAGAGAGAAATATTTTCATATCATTGTTCACATATATGTACTTTCCATAGTTATAGTTTATACTAATCTGAGTAACTAATTTCTAGCTAAGTTTACTTTCATGAGTGTGGTGAATGGGAATATGCTTTTGTAGACTTTACTCTGCATTCCACTTTTAAGAAACTGTTTTCAGTATTTTACAATAGATGATTTTCATAGGTATTCAAGTCCTCTGATCTGGAGAATACTCATATTTTATTTTTTCTTTAATATTTTATAAGCTGTCTTCTTTTTTCATCCTAGTTAGAGTCTTATATTTGGAATCTTCTTGCCTTTACAATTTAACATCAACTTGGGTAATGTTTGATTTCCCTTCCAAAATCTACAGCTAAAAGTGGATGGCTGTGTTTTGTTCTTTGTGTTGTTCTCACTTCTATGTCATATTCATCTGGACAGCTCTCTTGATCTCCACTGGAATTTTCTAACCCAAAGCCTAGTTTTCAGATGTGTTTACCTATTGAAGAATCCAGAATTAAAACCCCAACACTGGTGCCAAGGGGAAATAATTTCTAAGCTAACCTATGGTGAATAACTTACATTTGCTCATTCTGCAGGTTACAAAGTATTACTGGCCTCTGCCCCACGTTTCATGCCTTTCCTCATTTCTCTCTGAGTGAACAAAGACAAGAAATAATGTCTTACAGAGATCTCTCCATAAAAGGGGGAAGAACAATGTCCCCTGCCCCTACCTGATGAGGGACAGAACTGATTGCCCGGATGAAGCGATATAACATGGAAGGCAGTCTTTAGACAGGCATATGAAAAAGAAGGGTATGCTTGCTTTGCTCTGGATTGCACCAAGGACTTAGCAGACATGGGAAGATATACACAGAGCAGAGACATTTAAAAATGCTGTAAGAGACATGTGGGTGAGAGCTATATGGGGAGGCTGAAAATGGTACCATTACATTGACTTGTACTTTGATTCTGCTCTTTTTTCCCCAGCTTCCTGGGACCTGCTTCAGAATCCCTTTCCTGGAGTTGTCTGCCAGAAAGTGCACTAGACTTGTAACAAGCTTTCAGGCCTCAGCATCCCTGCTTTGAGCTGACCCTATTTGGGTCATCATGAGGGGCTGGATAACTTGGGGACTTGGATAACTGTTATCCTTTCTTCTCATCTCTCTCTAGGCACACTAATACCATCGAAGTTCTTTCACACTAAGGGCCTTTTGTCTTTGTGAGTATGGATGGCCAGACCTCTTCACTGGATGCAAGTTTGTGGGTCCTGGGGTACTATCAGTTTTAGATGCATTTTTAAATAAGATGATCAAAAATAATCCCCCAGTTAAACATATCCAAGAATCTTGGGTATGAGGTTATTTTAGTGGAAAAAGAAAAGTTATTTTATTTTATTTTTAATGCCTGACTGACTTTTTAGAAAGTGAAGAGAAATTCTCAGAGGATACTTTACAAAGAGATAGAATTCAGGGAAGACAATGAACACTAAGACCTGATCTAACTTTGGGCCAGGTAGCCTTGATAACAGGGGAGACAGGAAGCAATTTTTAGGAGTACTACAGGAAGAAGGTTAATAGATTTCTCAGAAAAATCCAGCTTCCTCCGTAGGTGAATAAGGACCGACCAAAGTTTTAAAGGCAGGGTGACAGTGGGGATCCCTATGTATCTCAGCCTTAGCTGGAGGGGAGAAGTGGAAAAAAATTAAAAAGCTGCTGCAGAGAATCTCTAATCACACACTCTCAATCCATACTACTTCTCTGGTCTGAAGACCATTCCAAAAATGGATTTTAAAGTAATTTCAGATTATCAGTGGAAAATTTAATAGAAGAGAAATTATATTTTAAGGAATACATATTATAATAAGGACTCAAAAATTACCAAATGTAAAGGTGAAAGTGTCATACAATCAAAAATAAAGAAATCACCAACACAGAGATATTACTATCCTTAGACACACTCTAAAGCAAATAATAAAGAGGTAATCTTGGACTATATATTGTAAGAATATATGACAGGAGGACTAAAATAAAAGATACATTTAGGTTTCATAATTCTATAAATACATGATTTTTAGGACAAATTTTGTGCAAACTAATAGTCTTCCATGAACAGTGCTAAACTTGGATGATATTCATCCCTTTATGATGCATGAAATTTTTTATTAATATCTACCAAATGTCATACATCTGTCAGTAGAAACAGAAGGCCTTGAGAGGGGGTAAGATACATGATCTCTAGCACCTGTTACAGCTTATACCATAAAATAAATTATGAAAATATGTTTAAAACAATAAAAAATTGGTATAATTTGTGGCAAGTTATAATCTTCACTTTTCTAAAATGAACCCCTCTATATATACCATTGTTAAGGGAATATATGTAGTTGCATATAGTCATCAAAATTTTAGTCAGTTGAAACAGCATAGACAAAGCTTTTACAAATGGTATTTACTTATCAGATCTCTAGAACAGGCAATGACACAGAAGCATGAATTGTTTCATAATGAAATTTCATGGCATTATTTTCAAAATACTCAGACTACATATATGCCTTCAGAATATAAATTACCAATAACTACTAAAAAAAATCTGAAATTTTTGAAGTTTAAAAAATATACTGTGAAACAGTTTTTGTGAATCAATTTTCTCCTAGCAATATTTAAGAAATAAACATTTTTCTCTCTTCAGAGAAGTTTCATTTTTAGCTCTTCTGCCCATTTTTCGACTGGATTATTTTCTTTGTTGTTGTTGAGTCTCATCAGCTCTTTGCAGATTTTTGTGATCAGTCCTTTATCATTAGTGTTGTGTGCAAAAATGTCCTCCCAGTCGGTGGGGTTTCTCTTTGTTTTTGTTATTGTCTCTTTTGCTGTGCAGAAGCTCTTTAATTTGATGTAGTCCCAGCTGTTTATCTTTGCCTTCACTATCACTGGTCTCACTCATAGCAGGAATCTAGAAAACTTAAATAAGGGACCAGGAAAAAGAATAACTATAAGAAAGAAAACACCAAAATCAACAAACGACTATGAACCAGAGACACTCTATGAGGGGTGGGGTCGGGGGAAAGGAGGGATTGGGATCAAAATAAGGGGGTTGTAATTGTATGGGGAATATAAAAATAAAATTTAAATTTAAAAATATCACTTAAATAAGGCAAAAAAAAATTCTCTCACTCACACTGAACTACATTTAATATTGTGTATATTGTATGCCCATTAGAATTTTCATACAGGGTTTGGTTTTTTTTGAATCCCTACTAATAATTCTACCATTAGGATTAATTTTTTTAATAGAGACTTTTTTTAATTTATTTATTTGTTTGTTTTGTTTATACATGCACTGGGTACAGTCAGAAGCGTGGGAGGGTGAGAGAATTCACCAGAGCCAGAGCGGGGAGCAGAGCAGGCAGAAGGACCGAAGTACACTGCTGAGGGGAGCAGCAGGCGGCAGGAGAGGTCTGCGCGCCATGTGGGACCCTCCTCTGGTGGCCGGGGAGCAGCCGGGGATCGAACCGGCACCGCAGAGGCTGCGGGCAGCTTCGCAACCCAGCTTCGCTCAACCGCTGCGCCACCAGGGAAGCCCGCTACCATTAGGATTAACGTTTATAAATAACAAAAAAGAATCTGTGAATTGCTTCCTCTGATCTTGGATTTTACAACTGTTCATTCTTTTCCATTCTGCTTAATTCTTAGTTGTAGTCATTCTTTACTTTCATATTTTTTCTTCATACACACATTTAATAAATTTTTAAAAATGATCAATTTTGGCCTCCTTGGTGGTTCAGTGGTTAAGTTTAGTGTTATCAAGCTATTGCCAGCCACTGAGGCATGACTTCAACACCATGCCAGGCAGTTAATCTATAGGGCACAGCAGACCTCTCCTGCCTTGTCCACAGCTCCCTCAGCAGTGTATTTCAGTACATCCTCCTCTTCTGCACCCCACTCTGTCTCTGGTGAATCCTCTTAAACCCCCCTCACCTCTGGCCTATACCCCATCTTGTATGCATAAATACAAATAAATCTTTTTTAAAAATCATTCATTTTGATACTTTTGGAGATTGAATGAAACTCATCAGATTTTTTTTGAGCACAGCTTTTTTTGATGGAGAGATGAGTTGCATTGATTTAGCAGTTCAGACAGGCATTTGCTTGATTTAGTTCAAAATACTGAAATCATTTGTATGATTTTAATGTTAAAAAATTAAAAAAAATTCAAAAAGTTTGCTAATAGTTTTCATCACAAACATAACTATTAGGTTTTTTTGGGGTTTTTTTTTTGTTTGTTTGTTTTTGCAAAAAGTGGATTATGGAATGATAGGTCTTGTTATTTCACTTGGCTAAGAGGTGCCCAGATATTTATTTGTTTAAACATTATTTCTGGGTTAGTCTTGAAGGTGTTTTTTTTTTTTTCCCCAATTACATAATTTATATATGTGAAGGTGTTTTGGGAAGAGGTTAGCATTTGAATCAACACCCTGAGTAAAGTAGATGCCCTTCCTAATGTTGTTGTTGGTGGAAAACATCCAATCTGTTGAGGGCCTGAGTAGAACAGAAATGCAGTGGAAGAGAATTCTTTCTCATTCTGCCTATTTAAGTAGGGACATTGATATCCTTCTTACCCTCAGTATTCTCAGTTTTCAAGCTTTTCAACTTGAATTTGGGCTTGAACTAGAACTTCAACCATTGTTTCTCTTGGTTTTTGGTCTTTGAACTCTACTATACTAGTTTTCCTAGTTCTGCTTGCTGATAGGAGATTATGGGATTTCTCAGCCTCTATAATCTTATTAACCATAATCCTGTGGACCAAATCTTATAACAATTTTATTTTAAAACAAACATGTATGTGTACTTTATACACACGCATTTCCTTATTCATAGACCAAAGGTAGAAATGTTGGTCAAAATTATTTAAAATAATAGCTTGATTATTTTGAAATAACATTCGACTCTTAAATGATCATGATACAAAATTTTTTAGCACAGTTCCTAAATAACAAATATGATTTGAATGAGTGCGTATGCAAACTATAATTTTATCTGAATTTCTAGGAGTTTACATTTATTTGAACAACTAATGAAGACAAAAATTGGAAATTTCTCTTTTTTTCTCTGTAGACTTGTTTTCTTACCTCTTCTTGTATTACACATATTTTCTAAAGCCCAGGTCCCTTCTTTAATATACAAACCTCGAATCAGTTTTAGGTGTTAATTGTATCCTCTTCTTTGTTCTTGTTAACACTGAAACTTACTTACAGAATATCATTCTAACTTTCTGTTTGACTATATGTTTGCTTGGTTTACAGGTACTAGATATTCAGGACTACTATTATTCAACTTTATACACATGCACACACATATTTTAAAGATTTCTCTTTCTTTTTCTTAAAGATTTATTTATTTATGCATACAAGAACTGGGGTATGAGTCAGAGTTGTGGGGGGTGAGAGGATCAACCATATTTAGAGTGGGGAACAGAACAGGCAAACTGATTGAAATACACTGCTGAGGGGTGCAGCGGGAAAGACAGGAGAGGTCTGCTGCACCATATGGGTAGCTTCCTGGCTGGCCATGGATTGAACTTGTGCTGCAGAGGCTGTGGATAGCTTCACAGTGCTGTGCTTATTAACCCCTTGCACCACCAGGGAGGCCCTCAACTTTATATATTAAACATGAAATTATTTCATGATGACTGACTGGCTGAATGAATGGCTAGATAAGGAATAAACAAATGAAATAATTATTTCTAGAGATCCCTTCCTACCCTCTCTTCTGCTTTTTACCCTATGCTGGGCAGAGACAGTACACCATCTGTGACTCACACCAGTCAGACATATAAGAGAAATTATCAGATTGTTTAACATCACTGAGTGTCTTTAATCTTCTAGTCTTATTTAAAGTACTTTTGATCAGGAGAAGAGATGGCATGATCAACAAGGAATTAAGTGCAATAGAGATAATTACAGAACAATTTCTGTACACAAAAAAGCTCCCTATAGCATTAACAGATAACTTTATAATGATGTAATATAAATTACCTGACCAAAGCACTTTTTTTTTCCATTGAATTTTTGTGTAAATTTTATGTTATATCAATACAGATCTTATATTTTATGTTTTTAATATATTCTATGCAATGCAAGGAACTCTGTACATAAGCTAGTTAGTAATTGGCTAACTGAACTCTTTTACTTCATAATTAATTAATTAAAAAACAATACACTTCTTGGACTTAAGGATGTTGCAGTTGTTAATGAGAATTTGATAGGAAATGAACCAAGGATTTCTTGTAAATCACTTACACAACTATCTTCATTCTGAAGTCTTTGTATGTAATGTTCTTCCATATATTCTATAAATTAAACAAATTTTAAGTGTATATGAAATTTTTTAAATCTGAGTTTTTATTTGCTTAGACAAATTAAAAATCCTTAGGCAGTATGGTCTTCATTAATTTCGAAAGAGGAGTTAAAGGCTCACACACATAAAGTTAAATAACAATTTAAAATGTATAATAAGTATGATTTAATAACTTACAACTTTTTGTTCATGCTTCTAGATAATAGGCAAAGCAGAAATGCATTTGACCTTATGTTTTCACACATATATGCACTTTTAGTTAAGATAATATCGACCTTTTAAAACAGATACTTTTCAGAGCCATTCAGTTGAATAAAATTATTATCTTAAAATTTTTAATAGCATTAACCGAAGGTCAGCAGTTCCTCATAGATATAAATGGCGCAGCAAGGTTGTGCTCGTGTTTTCCCTCTGGTCATGGCACAAGGACAAATAAGGTCCAAATTTGTGAATGTGTCATCTGCTTTTTGAAATATGTCAGTATATTTGTTCCACTACAATTCTATAATTAATAATTTTATTATTTTCTCCTAATTTTATTAATAGCTTTCTCCTAATTCTGCTGAAATCAATTAAGACTAAAATAAAAGATAAAGAAAACCCATGGCATAGGTATAGTTCAGGGTGGAGCATTTGACTGTAAACACATGGACTATGTTGATCAAAAAAGTAAAATAAAATAAATTAAGATATATATGCCCAGCCTCCCAATATTGCTTAAATAATAATCAAATAAAAGAATAACTATAGGTAAATATTTAATTAAAAGAATCCCCACTAGGATTTCATATCTTTTGACTGTATTACCACTAAATAATCTATTTAAGGGAGTAGTATTAGCTAATTCAATCTTTCTTACTTTTAAAACACTAGTGAGAAAGACATAATTTTTGGTGACAGTATAAAGTGAAAAACAGGTGATTATTAAAAACATGTTAGGTGCACAAAGCCAGTTTAACCCTAGTAAGAAGAGAGCCATGCAACTTCAATTAAAAACACTAAGGAAAGGGCTTACCTGGTGGCGCAGCGGTTGAGCGCTGGCTTGCGAAGCTGCCAGGCTGCTCCCCGGCCGGCCACCGGAGGGGGATCCCACATGGGGCGCAGACCTCTCCTGCGGCCCACTGCTCCCCTCAGCAGTGTACTTCGATCTTTCTGCCTGCTCTGCTCCCCGCTCTGGCTCTGGTGAATTCTCTCACCCTCCTGCGCTTCAGACTGTACCCAGTGCTTGTATCAATAAATAAACAAATAAATCTTAAAAAAAAAAAAACACTAAGGAAAAATAGTATTTTTTACTTAAACTTATAAAATTAACCCTAAAAGGTTTCTGAAAATGATTTAAACATTGTGTATCCATGTTTGATGTTTAATAAGATATTTAGTATTCTTTCAATGTGGTAACTTATTTTTACATTTAATTTTTAAACAATATTTCTGAACAATGAGCCTGGGTCATTTTGTGAATAGCCTTCTTTCAACAGTGAATGTTTTACCTCAGATTTTTTATATATAGCACATTGATAAAAATCTTACTGCTTACAACATTTTCACCACTTGCAATTATTTTTTTGGATCTCCAACAATGAATTATTATGTGAAAGCCTATGAAATTTTGACATTAAACAGACTAACTTTTCCAAGTGTTTTCCAAGATAACATTTATTATTTTGCTAAAGTAAGGTATATAAATGCATTCTTAGTTACATAATTTTTAAATTTTTTTCTTTATCCATGATGACATCAAATATAAAAAATTGCATATGCATATATAGTCAACTCAATTTAAGATATTCTAAATTTTTGCCTTAAGTTGGTTCAAAGTTGATGAACATAAAAGAATATTTCTATTTTTAACATTACATTGAACATTCTTAATCATTTAGATTTTTGTTTTTTAATTATCTATTCATATTTGTTCCTATATCACTAATAATACCTTATCTGTAGAGCTAGGTATTATTCAATATTTAAGACACTGTTAAAATATGTTCATGAACAAGAACTATTTGTAATTTTATTTTTTGTACTATCTTGGATCACTTCAGAATTAAAAGTATACATTTCTAATTTAAGTAGTTGTGAAAAAAAGTGCTTCAGATCTTCCATAGGAATTGACAAAAATTATGTGTTCCTGATTTCTATTTGTCAGGTAAAAGTTAAACACTGGTTCTACTAATTAAATTAGTGAATACTGACCATTTAGATTTTCATATTTCTTTGCCATTTCTAAAATCTCTATTTTTAAACTATTCATTGACATTAAATTGTCCATATATTTCTTTCACCTATGTCTCTGATGATGCCTCTACTTTCAATCATGTCATTGTTGATATGGTGTTGCTTTGCACTTGCAATGATTATTTCAGAATCTCTGTGATCCCTAAAGTCTATTTGACAAAAAATTCATCCTTAATTCTTAGGCCCCATCTCCGGTTTTTTGTTTTTGGATGGTGATTGAAGAGTTTTTTATTAAAACTTGTACTGGACAATGAGCAATTGACAACAAGGAGGACTTTTGATTGTGAACATAAAGTTCTTTTGAAACACTTTGGTTGTAAGTTAGAGTTTGAAAAATGGACACATTAAGACAGTTTATGAAGTGTTACTTAGAGACAGGCATGTCTCTATCTTAATTCTATTTCATATTTAAAGTTAGATATATTTTGCCTTTCTAATATTATTGCTTCTGTCATTTTTTTTTGCCTATCATAAATTTAACAAAACTAGAGTTTATATGATAAGCTAGTATTATTTATGATAGACTTTTTACTCTACTCTGGAACAACAAGTAATATATGAACTCTTCTTTCATTTTTCTTATAGTCATTATTTTAAGAGTGTTATTTGCTAGGTGAAATTATCTGATCAATAGTCTCACTCTGTTTAGAACTTTCTCACTTTAAGTTGGAGAGATAATACTAATAATTTCCTAAATTGTAATGTTCAAAATATATATGTTCCTGTTTATATAGGTATATGTATGCATATGTACACACATATACATACATGCATCTCTGCAAGTTATTTGTGATTTAGCAATCCTTATTCTAACTTTTAATAAAATTAAGTTTTAGTTATTTGTAATTAGAAAGTTAATATTTAGTGTACTAACATCTTTCCTTAATTTTTTCAGTGCCATGAAGGTAAAAGACCACATATATTAATGCAGCACATATGAGTGAAAAAAAAGGTTTTAGACTGTATAATGGCTTTATATAATTGAAGTTAGAATCCTTATTTCTATGTGTACTATCTAGCAGAGAAAGTCTATCAGTCCAAAAAGTATATAAAGTACATGTGCAGAAGGAAATAAAATTACATTTCCCACTTCCGTTTATGGTTTTCAGTAATTCGTAAGACTTGGCCATGTTCCTATGTAAGAATCTTTAAGACAACAATTATTATAATTGCTCTTTTGCTAGAACTAATTGCAATTGTTTTTTTTTTCTTGCAACTCTAATTTTCCCAACTAAAATGATTCAACACCAAGATAAAAGTAGAATTAAGACTAATAGTTCACTAGCTAAAAATATTGGTTATAAAAATTAAAAGACAGAGCTACTACTTCATTTTTAATTTTCTATCCTTGTAAGAATATATATGGGACTACAGTTAATGAGGCAAGATTCTAAACTATGAAACATACTATACTGATGTACCATATGTTTAAAGTAATTGCAGAAACATTAGGCAATGCACATGGGAGTCAGAGTGAAGCATATATCTTAAAGGTACTATGGTAGATAGGGTTTTTTTTTTTTTTTTCTTGTGAATTTGATCAAAGACAGGACTTTTCAGAAAACAGTTTCTTGTGATTCATACTGCATTAGTCACAGAAAATGCCATGTCTCTGAATAGGATTTTATGGTTTCTCATCACAAGTTTTCTTAAGAATTAGAAACACATATCTCCCTATTTTGGACCCACAAGATGCTTTCACTGCAGCTCCACTGACACAAAAATGCTACTGCAGGTACCTAGGACTGCTACACAATCAAAGTGGGGATGGCTCTGAATGATGAAATACCTGAGTGAGTAAGACACTAAGCACTGAAGTACAGAGAAATGTATCACTGATAGTAGCTCAGATAATAGTATTTATTATTTATTAAGTGCCTGCTTTGTACTTAGGTTCTAAGTGTTAATCTGACTTTTTTTTTTTAATTTGCCTAGCAACTATATGAGAGTAATACTACTTATAATCACCTCTGAGGAACAAAATTATACTAGGTGACAGGACCAACCAAGATCACCTACTTCAATGATGGAAGAGTTGACTTGAGTGCAGCATGGCTGGCTTCAGCAGAGGACCGCAACATGTGATTCTGCTCTGATTGCTATGCCCAGAATAAGCAGATGAATGACACAACTAAGCACTGAAAGAGCCTCAAATTGATGTATATGCTTTCCAGTCATGTTATATTTATGTCTTTTTGTCCTTGACCTCTATGAGGCATACTGTCATGATAAATAAGGCACACAAACCTTCAGTTACCTTTGCACTATAATTTGATATCTTCATTTCACAAATATCTGTTGAACACCTCATCAAAAGCTAATCACTGTGTAGAGCACATTATAAAGCACACAGCATTCCTGAAGTTTCAGCTGAAAATAGGATGAGGCAGTAAACAGAAAATTGTAAAATCAAACACCCAAGAAAAGCAGCACAATGGTTGCTAGACCCACAAAGAGATTAGGGACAATCACTTAAGTAGATGAGTCAAGAAGAGCCTCTTGCTGGAGCAAGGGATTTACCTAACATCTGACTTAACTTTGTCTCTCACAAATGGGAAGCTCTTCTTATGCAGTCACCAAGCTACCATATTCTTTTTTTTTTATAAGATTTTTTTAAAGATTTATTTATTTATTTTATATAAGAGCTGGGGTACAGGCCAGATGTGCAGGAGGGTGAGAGGATTCACCAGAGACAGAGCAGGGAACAGAGCAGGCAGACTAAGGAAATACACTGCTGAGGGGAGCAGCGGGCGTGGCAGGAGGGGTCTGCATGCCATGTGGGACCCTAGCCGATGGGTCGGGATCGAACCTGCGCTGCAGAGGCTATGGGTAGCTTCACAGCGCTGCGCTCAACCACCTGCGCCACCGGGGGAGGCCCAAAGCTACCATATTCTTAGTCCTCAAATTCCCCATAACTCCCCAAAGCTCTGATGCAGCAAAAGTTAAAGTTCTAAATTTAAATATTAATTATGACCTGCTAGAGTTTCCTGATCTTTTGACCTGGAGTCTACTCTTCCAATTATGTATTAACTGCTTTTTAAAGTCATAGTTGAACTTCATGTATTTACATAAGCATCTACCTAGTTCTACGGTGCTTATTTTTTGCATTATTTTTCTTTTACTTCTTAGCAATAATTATCTTACATAACTTTCTTAAACTCACACAATAAGTAGATGAAGACAAGTTTCTATTAAGCTATGTATTACCCAAATCATTTTCTTTTCCCTAAAATCTTATTGCATTTTTGCATTGGATACAATGCAAAAATTGTCTATAATACTTGGAGTGATACAATGTTGAAGTTTCTATTCTATATAAGGTATTTGGCTTCCACTGCTAACAACTTCATTCAAAAGACTCAGTTAATATAAGTCATTTAAGTTTTCTAAATCAACTTTACTTGATCATTCTCCTCTATGGAATTTTAGGTGTTGTTCTAAAATGTAAATACGATGTATGTTAGGATTAGCTTCCATAAAGGTTCAATTTTGACCTTTTCTAGGAATTCAAATGAAGGATTATTAAGAAAGAAAAATCAAAAATTAAATGACTAGAACTGGATATGAACTACTGAAATCACTGGGAAGTTTTAAAAATTTCTAACCCACAACCTGATTCAAATTGAATGCCATTCTTCTTATTTCACTGTGTAAAGACAATGTAGTCTAAGATGTATGCTTTTAGGTTTTTATCATATATATGATATCTCTACAAAAAAGTCTGTTTTGAGTATTGCCTATTAGTGTAGTCATATAGATATAAAATTGATAAGTAAATAACATGCATGTGTTAGGAAGATTGCTTAGTTTTATTATCACTATTAATTACTACTGCTTTAAGTAGCGTATGAAAGGAAAATATAACAACTGGTTGAAAAACATTATGCACCACTAAGCCAAAAAGGAAATCTGGGGCTTCCATGGTAAAGCAGGCAGTTGAGCGCCACACTGTGAAGCTGTCCGTAGCCTCTGCAGCATGGGTTCGATTCCAGCCTACTGGTGAGAATCCCACATGGTGAAGCAGACCTCTCCGGTCTCGCCCGCTGCTCCCCTCAGCAGTGTATTTCATCAGTCTGCCTGTTCCATTCCCCACTCTGTCTCTGGTGAATCCTCTCACCCTCCCGCACATCTGGCCTGTACCCCGGTTCTTGTATAAATAAATAAATCTTTAAAAAAAAAAAAGGAGATCCTTAACCACCGCTAAAAATCCTAAATTGTTCTTAAGATGTCTGTCAACTTGACATGAACAATAAATAGCTTTTCTATTTTGTAGGAGGAAAAGCAAAAAGCATGAGTGACTTGGTATGCCCACTGAAATAAAATATATTTCTATAGCTGTTTCCATTTAACATGCTTTCCATAAAAATGTGATTTTTGCTTACTTCATGCAAAATTTATGTGTTAGTATATACTATATATATATATATGAAAGCTTATTTCATAAAAAGCAATGACTATCCTACAAATACTCAATAAATATCCACATTGTAAACTGGAAAGTCCATTTTTATGTATAGTACATTTTATGAGCTAAATTTTTGTGAAAAAGAATCACAAAAAAAAAATCCCACTGTATATTTTAGAGAAAAATTGTATTACAGAGTCATATTTTATGTAGTTTACTTTGGAAAAATCCTTTGGCTTTTCTAAGACACTTTAGTAATAAATGAGTCTTTTGAATTATATCCAAAAAAATATTGTACCATACAATACCAAAAAGATTTTTAACTGTGGCCCAAAAAGGTAGATTTTATGAATAGTTAACTTTTTTTAAAGATTTATTTATTTATTTATTTATTTATTTATTTATTTATTTATTTATTTATACAGGAACCGGGGTACAGGCCAGCGGCATGGGAGGGCGAGAGGATTCACCAGAGACAGAGTGGGGAGCAGAATAGGCAGACTGATGAAATACACTTCTGAGGGAAGCAGCAGGCGCGGCAGGAGAGGTCTGCATGTGGGACCCTCACAGGTCTACCAGGAACGAACCAGCGCTGCAGAGGCTGCAGACAGCTTCACAGCACAGCGCTCAACCGCCTGAGCCACCACCAGGGGAGACCCTTTTATTTTATTTTTTAAAGATTTATTTATTTATTCATACAAGAACTGGGGTACAGGCTAGAGGCGTCGGGGGTGGGAGGATCCACCAGAGACAAAGTGGGGAACAGAACATGCAGATTGAATGAAATACATTGCTGAGAGGAACAGCGGGGGAGTCAGGAGAGGTCTGCTGTCCCATGTGGGTTCCTCCCTGGCCTGGGATCGAACTCATGCTGCAGTGGCTGTGGATTGCTTCATAGATTGCGTCTTAACCCTCTGCGCCACCAGGGAGGCCCAAATTGTTAACATTTTTAAATTAAATTTCTGAGATACTATTTTTCACCTAATTGTTATTAGCATTATATATGAATCATCTTCAAATCTCAGGTGAGTCTAGGGAAATAAAGTAGGGTAACTATGTCCATTATCTATTTAAATAAGCTAGTTAAAAAAAAATTCTACAATAAAACTGAAAATTTCCCTACTATTTTCTGATAGTATTTTTATACATCCAACTATATTCTTATAAAGCATGCAATGGTGCACTATAGAAAAGAAATACTTTAGGGACCTCCCTGGTGGCGCAAGGGGTTAAGACACAGCCTATGAAACTGTCCGCATCCACTGCATCCCAAATTCAATCCCTGGCCAGGGAGATACACACATGGCACAGCAGACATCCTCTGACTCGCCCACTGCTCCCCTCAGCAGTATATTTCAGTCAATCTGCCTGTTCTGTACCCCACTCTGTCTCTGGTGAATCCTCTCACCACCCTACATTTCTGGCCTGTACCCCAGTTCTTTTATGCATAAATAAACAAATCTTTAATTAAAAAAAGAAAAGAAATACTTTAACCTTTAAGTCTAATAATGACAGAATTCATATCAAAACCATGCAAATATGCTTAATGTCCTGAGAAATTTCTGGTTATTTTTAATTTTATTACAGGTGCATATTTCCTTACTGGTTTTACTAATAACAATGTTTTGCCAATCAAAATTATTCCTGTATAAAACCTATTCTCTAGGGATATTGTAGCAAATTAAATTTCACTTTAATGCCATTAAAGAACAGGTGTAGTACACTTGTAAGAACTCCAAATATGTAAAAATCTTCCAAATAAATTTAAAATATTAAATATGATTAAGTATAAATTGTAGTTATTTTAAAAAAGGATTATTCAGTTAACAGCACCTTTCAATTTTTTTAAAAAAAATCTAATTCATAGAAATTTTTTTTCAAAACTAGAACCACTGGAAAATGGGAAGTATACCTGAATCGATAGTAAATGAAATTACTGTTTTAATGCACCTAATCATATCTTAGAGGCTGAAAACTACTGATGCTGTTTTCACAAAAAATTAATATATTCTAAAGAGAGTAGCTTCTTCACTATGAATCTCAAATTCATTTTGTATAATTATCCCACTGATATTTGACAGTGTATTTAGGGGCATATTTATACTTAAATGTCTTTTTCTTTTATTCATTATGAGTCTTTTTGAAGGTAAAAAATTATACTTCCTTTATGTTGTAAAGATAAGATTGATCTCGGTGGTATTATTTAATTGTCGATAATAATGTTGAAAACACCCACCTACATACGTCCAGGAATGCTTTGGTGATTAATGAAGTATATTGAAATCATTTGAGATTCAGAAATGAAAGACGTTATATAAACATAATACCTCAAGCTGTTATTATTAAAATCCAGGCATTTCTGATACTAGCTCATAACCATTTTACAGGATTTATTGGCTAAGACAATTACCTGGGTAAAATATAAAAAGCATTTCAAAATTTCCAGTATTGAGCTTATTCAAAAACTTTGAGTCTATGTGCACAAAAGAAAGAGACACTAGGGGATAATTACATTGTAGGAGGCGTTCATTTTAGAGATGAAGAAATTATGGTCAAAACAAAACGACACTAAAATGTCATACTCAAGGTAAAAACAAGTTTATCCGCTAATCCTCGCGTTCCATGATTCAGACTGACTCCTTTGCTTTCTTTATTTTCTTCAATTTCAGTGCTGAAAAGCTCTTGTGCTAAAACAATCTTTGCAATTCTATTTTATTTGCCAGTAGATTGATTGCCTTTAATTAACCTAGTGTCTTATCAGAAAGAGGTGTGAAAATTGTTCTTTGCTCTTCTCAACTTCTGGCAGGTTATTGAGCAGCATTTTGTCTGCTTTTCTCTGCAGAACAAACTGAAAATATCTATCACTAAAACTTCAATCATGTTCTGACGAAACACCCCAAAAGTGGACAGCATTCCCCCTTCACAAGAACACCAATCTCAGATTTTTAAAATTTAACTCATTTTAGCTTTTGATCTTAAACCTGTTTTTATTTTTCTTTAATTGAAGTAACATTGCATTATATCAACATAGCCTTCAAAATAGAAGGAATTCACACCCAACAGGAAGCATCCGATTCAATCACTTGTTGAAGAAAATATATTTACAATTTTATTAAAATTTAGAAAGAAGCAAAATTTTACTAATATTTTAAACATGGATTGATTCTAACATTTGACCTTTATAAGATTGTCAGTTTTTATTTGTAATTTGGAAAATACACGAGGCAGCCATAGGATTTGTTAGAAGGAGAAGGAAGAGAAAATGACACTCTTATTCATGTGTTGCTTTCGGCATATTATGGGTTACTGCATTTTATAGCTAAGTGAAAATATGAATGATCTCACTAAAATCTTTAAAATAGTTAATAATGAAATAAAATGTTACCAAGAAAATTGTTTTTCTCTGTTTAATTATTTACCATTCAGAGGCTTATTGCTTATCTCATGTGAATATACTTAAAATAGTTGTTATATTTGAAATATATAGCCTAAATTTAACCTGAATTGTGTGCTTCCAGAAAGATAGAATACATGCACATTTTCCTATTATTTCCACAAATGCAAATAAAAACCATGGAGCTTACAGATAAAGGAAATATAAGAACACTCTGATAAGTTAAGAATGCAACAAGGTAGGGACCTCAGAGCCAAGGAACAATACAGTGCTGAGCTCTAAGGATTTTCTTTTTCGTCTAATATATGCTAGATTTAAGGCTAAAGAAGTCAGAAACCCAGTAGCATGTAGGTGAAGAAATAAGCTCTCAGACAAAGAAAGGTCCAAACTGACAAGACTGAAAACTTTAGATAATAACCACTCCACTCCAGGCAAGCACTACAGAAAAAAAATCATTGTTCCACTATCACTCATGTCAGCAAAAAAATGATAATCACCAGACAACAACACGAAGGAGACAGAGATCTTAGCATTATTTGACAGTCATCTAAAAGCAGTCATTTAAAAATTGCTTTAGTAAGCTCTTACAAACATGCTTGAGACAAAAATATTGAAAGTCTTAGAAGAAAAATTATAACAAAGAGTCAAAGGGAAATTGTATAACAGAAAAATGCAATCATAAAAAGACAACTCAATGAATTGGCTAAACAACAGACAAGGGAGGACCAAGAAAAAAATCTGTGACCTTGAAGACAAAATAACAGAAATCATCTAATAGAACGATAGATAAAATATGTCTTCCATTTGTGAAGGGAAATAAAACTTATCCCTGCTAAACCATATGACTAAGGTTCATCATTGTCCGTTATGTATATTAAAAAAAATCAAATATATGAGAGAGTAATGAAAAGTACACAACATATCAAATCTGCTCCTGACCCAAAAAAAAAAAAATCTGATTATACATGGCTTAAATATTTGAAATTTCATAACATATCTGAAACTTCAGAATCTCCAATTACCTCCTACCAAATCACTCCTGTGATTTTGGTACTCTAGTTACAGGGATTTTGTTATTCTAGTTACAGGGATACAGCGATGAACAAGACAAGATTCCTGCCCCAATAATAGTAATAAGTAATCAGAATTTTCTAAAAGTATTTGAAAGTTGTATAAACCCAGAGGGAAGTGTATAGGAAGGGGAAGACAAAAAGCTGAGGACAGAGGAGACTGGGAAAGGAGAGAGGAAATGGGAAGAGAAATTTAGGAACTCTATATTAAGTTTACTTTAATCGCTGAACAGGGGAGTTGACCAATCTGGATACATGCACAGTAGGCACCTGAACTTGTTTCCTCCATTTGAATATATGGATCACAGGAGCAATTCCTACTGAAAGATATACAGAAATATGAAGCAAAGAGAAAATGTCCACAGTGATACAGGTTAAGAAAGACTAAGATACACTATTGTCATCAGCTCCAGCCTTAGAGAGCACCATACAGTCAGGAGGAAAACACAAACCCAGCTTTTCAGGAGTGAAAGCTGTGCAATTACCATGACTCTGTTACAGGGCAAAGTGCATAGGGATCTAGCAAAACCAGCCATCACCCAGGCTTCCCCTGAGAATGTCTGAACTGTATTGCTTACATCTGCTGCCTGAGGGACCAGTTTCTAATATTAACACACATCTAGAGGCTATGATCTTCCTCAAGATTGCAGAAGTACAGACACTTCTTGCATCCTTTCCCTCTTTTCCACTTCAACAATAAAAGTAATTCACCAGTACCTTCCAAAGGAGCTTGTACATACATCTGGAACTTCAGCTTTTGTGGCTACCACCCAAGGGATGGACCCCCAAATTGCCTGACTCTAATAGCCAAAGGGACATATGAGTTTCCAGATGCAGAAAGCACTTCTCCTTCTTTCTCTCCTAGTTTCACACTAGTCTCAGCAAAGAGGAAACTGGTGAAAAGGTCCTGATTTTTGCCTGGAAAGTGATTAACTACATACTCTCCCAATTGCTGCCTGAGAGTCTGGATTCTAATCAGAATAATCTAGATGGTGACTGAGACCCTTCCCTTTGGGACAAGGAAAGATACTGGCATATCAAATACCTGGAGTCACCAAGAAAGCAACTTGGACAATTACAAAAGCTTGAGATAAGACCAAGAAGTCTGGTCAAGCTAACTGATGTCTACACAAGACCTCTCTTTCAAGACTGGGACAGGTGATTGTTTTACCTAATGTATCTTAATGAATCTTAAGATGCATCTTAAGATCGTAAGATGCAGAACAATTAGATGTCAATAAAGAGACAACCTAGAAGAAATGATAAATTCCTATAAATATACAACCTGACAAGACTGAATCATAAAGAAAAAGAACCAGGGCCCTCCCCGGTGGCGCAGAGGTTGCGCGCCGCTATTTGAAGCTGTCCTCAGCCTCTGCAGCGCTGGTTCGATTCCCCCGTCAGCCAGGGAGAACCCCACATGGCGCAGCAGACCTCTCCTGCCTCTACCACTGCTCCCCTCAGCAATGTCTTTGCTCCGTCTGCCTGTTCTGCTCCCCGCTCTGGCTCTGGTGAATTCTCTCACCCTCCCACACTTCTGACCTGTACCCCAGTTCTTGTATAAAATAAATAAATAAATCTTAAAAAAAAGAAAAAGAACCAAATTACTAGGTGAGCCAGTAGTGAAAAACTTCCCAACAAAGTCCAGAAGCTTCAATCTGATTTCTACCAAACATTTAAAGAATTAAAACCAATCCTTCTCAAACTCTTCCAAAAACTTGAGAGAAGGAAATATTTCCAAAACTGTTTTACCAGTCCAGCATCACCTGGATGCCAAGCCAAAAGAACACTGTCTAACAAATGTAATGCAGAATGTGGTGACAACATTGATAATATTATATTGTGTAATTGAAATTTTCTAAGAAATTAGTGCTTAAGTGTTTTCACAAAAAAAAAAGAGAGAAAGAGAGATTGATTATATGAAGCGGTGGATGTATTAACTTGCTGGGGGGATATTTTCAAAATGTATATGTGTATGAAATCACAATACCGAATACTTTAAATATCTTACCACTTTGATTGTCAAATATACCTCAATAAAGCTGAGAAAACATATTATAATCCTCATATTACAAATCACTTTCATATCTAACATGGACATAAATTTTAAAATTTATATGATCAAAATATTCATAATCTGCTTAGAATCAGTAGAAGTTATTTCTGAATGCTTTTGATTTTTTGTGTACTTTCATGTTATTTTTTTGTTTCTCTGTTCTGCAGTTTTTTTATATATCTTTTACGTCATTTTTCATTTTTGCACAATGTATGCATTTTCATCTTAGTTATATTCCCCATACAATTCCCACCTCCCTTATTTTGACCCTAATCCCTCCTCATCCGCCCTCATAGTGTGTCTCTATTTTATAGTTGCTTGTTGATTTTGATTTTTACTTTATTATAATTAGTCTTTCATGTTATTTTAACATACTTTTACAATTATTGGTTTTGTAAAACTCTTTCTCAAATTGTTTTGTTTTACTAGTACTTCATGCTAATATGTACCTCTATGAAGAACAGCAAAATGATGAATGAAAGAGTATAGCTGCTAAAAGGGTATATATAGCAATAATAAATTTTTATAATTTACAATTATTCTGAATAAAATAACTATATATTTACATTTTAAGCTAACTCTTGAGGTTACTTTTAAGTTATAAGAAATACTAACATTTTATATTAATAATATTGAGAATTAATGGACTCAGAAATTTTTACCTGCTAGAGAAGTTTGGATCCGATTACAAATTAGAACGAGAATTAGTGCATATATAGCTTTAAAAGGGCAGTAAAATCACAAAACTCTTTATTTGAATAACTTCATAGTTAAGATGAAAAAAGCAAACAAGAAAATGGAGAAGACAAGTTAGTTTCAGTCTCTAAGCTTAAATGAATAAAAAGTATGTGTTTAAGAATAGTGAAATTGCCCATCTAAAAGTGTTGTTATTGTGTATACTGAGTTTAAGCCTAAAATCTATTCATTTTAACTATAATACAGAATGTCACAGAAGGAAGAGGAGGTTCAATAGTCTACAGTGGGGAACTATTGGAACTCTGGTTGCAGCTATGGGGTGATAAACATTTGTGGAGGAGAAAACTTATTGCTCAAACATACAGTATTGTAACCCAATGTTAATTCAGTAAGAATAATAAAAATTAATACATAAAATAAGAATGTCACTGAATTTTTCCAATTATATGAACTTTACGTTCTAGTGCAATTCTAAAACAAATCTGAAAGTTAACTTTGGCAATCTGCTAGTTTGTTGTATTGTACTTTTCATTCTACTGTTCCCTGCCAAGATTTTCTTTCACAACTGACATGATTATTTTTATAGTAATGCTTCAAAAATGATAGTTTCATATAGATAGTACGAGGAACTTCTTTGCATGAGAGAAATTAATCTATTTCTTATTTCCACAATAAACTAAGGGACCAGTTTATTATCCTTTATTTTCTTTTGAGAGACACTACTGTTCACTGGTACACTGTTTATGAGTGACATGATCTTAATATATTGCTCACTATAGGTTCACTGTGAAGATATAAACAGGATGTCGGTCATAGTTCTTGTTCTTTTAGATGGTATAGAACTAAATTCTTCTCTTGCACACTTCCCTAGTTTTCACCTATTACCTCACATATTATTATTTTTAGAATTAAAAACCCTAGGCATAGTGATATGATAAAATCTTGGGATGATGCACTAAGAAGGCCATAACATAATCTTTGTAGAATTTCTTTCCCAAAATGCATAACCTAATTCCAGTTATCAGAAAATATTAGGTAATCCCGAATGATGGTCTACAAAATTATTGATCAAAAATCTTCATAAATCTTCCTAAGGGAAGGAAAGACAAGGAAAGGCTGAGGAACTGCTGTGTATTGGAAGAGAATATGGATAACAAAATGAAATGTGAAATTCTGAATAGGATCCTAGAATAGAAAAAGGACGTTAGTGGAAAAATTGGTGCAATTTGCAAAAGGTTTACTGTTTGGTTAATAATATTATAACCATGTCAATTTTTTGGTCTAGATCATTTTATTATAGTCATGACAGTTGTGAATATTAAGGGAAACATGATGAGTAATATGAGACATCTGTATTATTGCTGCAAATTTTCTATCAGTCTATAATTAGCCCCAAATAAAACATTTTAAAATAATGTAGTGTTTAATGTATTATACTTCAAAGTATCCAGCAATGGTTACATAAACCATGCAGACCAGATTTTTTCATTTTTTTAAAAAATCTTATGGGGTGTTTAATAGTGAGAGATAAAGTACAACATATTTATAACTTCTTAAATAAAAAGAAAAAAAAATAAATGAAAAACATCAAGAAGATAAACACCTCTCTCAGAGTCAATAATTGTGAGTGGTCAGCTTCTTCTCTACCATACTAGCATAACCTATATAGGCCAGTAACAACTGTTTATTTTATTTTACCTTCTTCATTCTTACTCCAGGTAGTAGTACCTCAAGCTGACACAGGCAAAGCATGTGTTCCTTTAAAATAGGTAATGGTAAGTGTCATTATTACTGGTGTAAGGTGGTATCTCATTGTGGCTTTGATTTGTATTTCCCTGATTATAAGGGATGTTGAACATTTTTTTTTTATATTCACTTACAGGAGGAATACAGGGGAACCAAATAAAACATCGGGGGAAAAATAATAACAATACAAAACAAAACAAAAACAGACAGACAATTATAAACCAGAGATATCCTGCAGGGGAGGAGGAGGGAGAGGAACCAGAGAGAGAGAGGGAGGAGCACAGGGCACTGTGGTGATGTTGCACAGGTGCACTGGTGAAAGAAATTCTATGGAGACTACACCTGAGTGGGGTGGGGGGGTGGGGAACATTGTAAAAAATGAACAATGATGTAAAAATATATAAATAAAAATTTAAAAAAATTAAGTAGGCAATGGACACAATTTATTAAACATGTCTCTACACTGAGTAACATGTACAGCAACAATTTCAGTCTGAAGGACTTTTCATAACTTTCAAAAACACAAGGAAGTAGCCTGCTGCCATTGAAACTGACTGAGAAGTTAAAGGTGAGGTGCACAGTAGGGAGGATCCATTGATTCTTCCAGAAGATTCTCTGTCATTATTGCTTGGATATTTATTTCTCTCCAGAACTTTTCTGGAGACTTGAATTTTGGGCATGTCTGCTGGTCACCAGTATTTGCATTACAGAAATAGACTTATGTTTATTTTATTGGTCAAACTGGATGAAGGAAAGTTCTATTTATCAGAAGAGATTTTCCTATAGAAGGTCCAAACTTTAGAACAAATTGAAGTCTATACATGTGATCACCCAACCTTAATACTCAATATTTTTGTAACAGCTTGGCTGCCTATTCTTCACTTCTTACCTAAACATCTCTTCCATCTTAGGTAGAAAAATAAATGTCCCTCATTTTTATTACAATAAATCATTTATCCACCCAAAGTTGACAGTATATTTTATCAAATAAAATAAATCAACATATTTTATCTCTGTTTGCCAACTGAACGGTTTCTGTTCCTTCTTCTCTCAATGAGTCCTCCTTATTGAAATGAAAAATAGGACAATTGATTTGTTTATTCTGCGACATGAGTAATCCAGGATAAACTGAAACAAAAAGTTCCCAAATGTTTCTACATCAGAAATACCTAGGGATATTATAAATGCCCTAATGAGTATTAAACCCAGGTTGTACCAGATAGCAACTAAATTTGAACATCTCAGGGTTTAGGGGTAAGAACAAGATATTGGTATTTGAGAGCAACATTTCAAATGAAATATTGAAAAACCTTTGTTACAAAGCTTCTGTTGACAATCACATAAAATTCTGAATAAAATAAACAAATATTCTTAAAAGATTTTGCTGAATTCACAATGAAGTAAGGCACATGACACAAGAGGAGACCCATAAAGCCAATAATAAGACAAAAAATGCTCAATTTCATTAGTAATTAGGAAAATACATACTAAAGCAATAATTACCTACAATTTTCACCACCATTAAATTGGCAAAAAAATTTAAAAATAGCAATAACTAATGATAAGGTCTGGGGCAAAGGGAACTCTCATTCACTGCTGGCAGATTCATAAATTGGTACAGACCCCTCCGGAGAGCAATTTCATACTCTCTAGTGAAGTGGAAGATGCACATATATTATAACTTAGCAATTACATTTCCCCAAGAAATGGTCACATGGGCCCTGGGAGACAAGTACAAGAATGTTCATTACAGCATAGTTTGTACTATTGAAAAATTGAAAACAATCTTAATTTGCATTCTGGAGAATAAATCAAGAAGTTTCATTATTCACACAGCACAGCACAACATAGTCACTAAAATGAAGAGATGAGTTTCTTATAATAATGTGGATAATTTATTTAAAATATTGACTACAAATGTAAGTTTCAGATGATTATAAATAATACATTTAAAATATTTTTGTATCAAAATAAATTTTATACTGTTTATAGATATGTTTCCATATAAGATGTTAAAATTTACGTAAGAATTTAAATGCTAAATGTGGGATAAAAGTTACCTGTAAGTAGGAATATTGGAGATGAGACCTGGGAGGCATAAACTAAAGGCTTCAATTCTATTTTATTTCTTAAAACTTGGTAGTGATACAAAAGTTGTGCATTATGTTATTAAATATATTTTCTCAGTCCACAAATAGTTTAAACTAAGCAATAAATTGCTTATTGAACACTCTGCTGAAAATTTCAAGCTTCAATTTAGTTCTTTTATTTTTCAACTTGGAATCTCCTAGTCTAAGTAGACAATAATTCCTGAAGCCCTGTCATGTAACATTATTTTTAATCTGCAGTTATAACTGCCTAAAAGAAAGTTTTAATGCACACTTTGTGGATCATGACTGCTGAAAGTTAAATCCCTTAACCTATGTTTTTTTTTTCAGAATGAGTAAAAAAAGAGTAATTTCTTTAGACTATTACTTGCATTGCTTAATACCACATCTAAAAATTTGGCAATAATATTTTTTGGCCTCTTCTAAGAAGAGAATATCTGCATGAGAATCAAAAAGAATTTCTCAGTTCTAATCATTCACATAAATAATCAGCTGTCATGCAATTTCTGCCTGAAAAGTTAATGACCGCAATTCAGGGGGTGAAAGGGGTAAGGGTTCTCAGGATCTCTGCCATTCTCAATGTTATCACTCCAGTTGAGACTACCTGAAGTGTTGGAATGCAGGGTATCATCTCTGTTAGAAATCCCTCTTATTTATTTTTCTGACTTCTGATTCTGTTAATGATTTATTTATTCTTAAGATTTTAGCAAAAATGAATATAAGTAATCATAGGAATGTAATTGGGATTTTTGTTTTCCTCTCCATTTGCAGTATAGTTACCTCCTGGCAGACTCTACTGGGAAAAAAAATCCATTCCCAACCTCCAAAACATTAAAACATTTAACATACCAGGGATCACCTGAAAAAGTGGTCTGGTAATCTGGAATAATCTTACTTCCCTCTAACATTCTAATGTCATCACAATAATCATTTAAACTCTTAACAGGTCAATGCCATGTCTGCCTCAATATGGGCACTTATTAAAATGAAAATGGTGTTTGAAAAATGACACTAAGTGACACTGTAAAAAGCATCACTACCCTTCAATTTTGCCACATAAAAAAGACTACAAAGAACATGAGACAAAAAGAAATCCTAATTCAGTAGGCAAATTTCCCTATCATTCAGACTTTTATAACCTGTTACTAATGACACTAAATTACAGGATAAGGATTTCATCAGGTTCTTCAAAGAACTCTCTTTGTTGTACTTCTAAGGTTTCTAACCTTCGATTGAGTCCTAATTATTGTAGAAAGCTTTCTTAGGTATCTGCCTGACAATCAAGTAAAGGTGAGAATTCCTGCATATTCATAAAGCTTTACTAACAGGTAAGCTTAAATAAATTATTTTCCAGGTTGTCTGCTACCTAGATTATTTTCTTAGTAGGTTCATACTTCACTCCTACTTTAATCACCATAATTTTCTGGTTTTACATAAAATTATTCTCTGGGTTTTCTAAAAAAAAATTGAAACATAAGTATATAGTAATATTATTAGTCAAAATTCATATTACAAAGATATACTCCCACAGATCTCTCAGAATGGAGTTGTTGAAATTGCAGTTATGCCACAGAAATTTTAGTGTGAGAAAACACATTCTAGACTAAGATTCTAGTAATGACTTTCCACCCCACACTGTAGAAATGGCTAATTAAAAGAGCTATTGTCTCTACCATGAACAGAAAGCTACCAATTAGAAAGTCATTCCACTCCAGCAGTTTCAGATATTTGAAAAAAAAATTGGCACTGACACTAGATACACACTTTACCTTAGTTCTTTTTCCATGTTTCTAATGAAAATTCCCCATGGGTGCATATAAATAGTGGAATCTAAATTCCATGGCTGAGCTTCAGTAGTGAGAAGGAAATGAGTGAATGTGGGGGACTTACTGAGGGTTAATTCTATATTGGGAAGGCAATTTATTCTATGGACACAAACAAGGGGTGTAGGGAGAGGGATCAAGATATATGGGCAATTATAATCTTCTCAAATTAGATGGTCATCAAAACATAGCTCCATCACAACTCCCACCCTTGACTACCCAATATCAAAACAACAAAAATAGCATCTTTGAACATGATACATTACAACTTCCTACACATAAATAAAATTACACTCATCTCTCCAAAATTACATTCATCCCTCTCTGCTACATCATTAATTATTGCATATAGTTCCAAGTCTAGGATTTCTAATTAAATGGCTTTCCCCTCTAAAATATACAGACCTATCTTAATAATCTATAATTCTGTAGTTAATAATAAAATTAAACCTAATCAGTAAATACTATATTAATAAAAAGTAGAAAGGCATGTTGGAAAAATTAGTTAATATAACTAAACCACGGGCTATTTCTATGACTATCTTTTCTTCAGTTGTTCACAAGGCCAAGATTGCATTGGCACTAATTTTTTTCTTTTGATTTTTGGTTTTAGATTCCCTTTGCTTTCAGTTAGTACTTCAGTTGATGATGAATATGTAATTAGTTGCATGTCTAAAATTGCCTGAAGACTATGAACCTCTCCTAATATTATTATGTGGTATTGTAACCATCCATTAACTTTAACCTCTGGATATGGAATTTCTTGGAGGTAACTGAGATCTTCTATGCTTACATTTTTAAACAGAAAACAGTGTTATTCTTCATTAATTAGGAAGAGTCCTTCCAGACAACATGACAAATTTTTATTTTCCTTATTGTCCAAAAGATATGGAACAACTGAAATGGTTATTATAATGGTTAATTTTATGTATCAACTTGACTGGGCTAAGGGAGGCCCCACTATTAGGTCAAATATAATTTTAGTTATATGTGTTGAGGGTATTTCTGGAGAAGATTAGCATTTGATGCAGTAGACTGAGTACAGATGTTTCTCCTTCACCAATGTGAGTACACATCATCTAATCTTTGAGGTTCTTTGTGGTCCTTGGGTCCACATTTTTAACTCTGGGACAAACAGCACTATATTAATCAACAGTATTATCATCTTTATGGCATTTTAACTGAGTATTCTAAAAGATTTTCCACTTTATAGTCAACTGTTTTTCATTATAGAGTAAAAGAAAAAGGAAAGGCAAATCATCTCTTTAGTTGTAACATCAGTGTATTCTTGCCCTTGGGCACTGAAGGCACATTGTAGCCTTCCTTACAGGACTAAAGCTCCTCTGGTCCTGAAGTCTTTGGATTTGAACTGAATTATACTACATAATTTTTTGCTTCTCCATCTTGCATATGTCAAATTATGAATTTCTTGGCCTTCATACTATAGGAGTCAATTTCTAAAATAAACCTCCTCTTCTATATGTCAAGAGCTATATCTATGCCATACCTATATCTTTAACTATAGTTAACCTATATCTACAGCTTCTATTGATTCTATTGTGTAGAATCCTAATTAATATACCATTTAGCAGTTATATACTCAACATAAATATGTTTATTTGTCCTACTATTGTGAGAGCTCTAAAATAGTGTAACTCTATATGTAAGTAAATCAGCATTTTGAAAGAGAGCCAAGTATTCTGATTGGAAGCTACCGCACTAGTTTCTAATTTTGGGGTCCTTGGGACCACATTTTTAACTCTGGGATAAACAGCACTATATTGCCCAAAAGTATTGTCATCTTTATGGCATCTTAACTGAACATTCTACAGGATTTTTTTATAATCAACTGTTTTTCAGTCATGATAAATATGGTAAAATTTATAACCTTATAAGAATGAGTGCAATTTCTTTCTTCTCTTGCTATAAGGATAGCTTCCAGATCACAGAAATATCTAAGTGAATGTGGATTCAGTAAGAATGCAAATAGTGACAGAATGCACAAATGGTGACAGACAAGAAAGGAAAGCCCACTGTAATAATAAGGGCAAATAGGTCTCCTTCCAAGATGGAAGATATTCAATATAATCAACCCACAATGAATGGTACCAGGTAAAAAGTCTTTGGGTTAATGATAGCTAGTGCCTAATGAACATCAAACTGTAACGTTAACCCATTAAGCCTTGGTGAGCCAAAAAGGAAAAAAAAGAAGACATTGGACCATGTATTGTGCCCATTCTTGCTACATCGAAATTTTTCATTAGTCATTTAACAAGAAGAATGGAAATTGAAGAAAATGTTTACTAACTTATACAAGGTAAATCATTTTGTCAACTGATGACTACATTATTTTTTTCTCCTGGCTATCATTTGATTGAACATTCACTTAGAACAAACACATTTTCAGTTTGAGTCTATAATGGATAGTTCTTCATCTTTATACTTCATTCCCAAACTTCTTCATCAATAGTATAATCTTAATTCTCCCAAGTTCTCATATCCCTGGTCAATATTAGCCACTGTGCATCAGTGTGGATTTTAACTTTGACAGATCTCCAACCAGGAAAAATAGATAATAAAATATCCTTCTTAAATTTTACCAACTATAAGAGGATTTTTTTGTCTCCAGTGTCAATTCAGAGTGAAGCTGTAATGCCACATGAGTCCTAATCAGCTTATGAAATTATAACCTATCAGATACAAAAGAAATCAAATGTGACATGTGTATATGCAATGTAATGTTTAGCATTAAATATATTACACATATTGCTTGAGTCTAATCCTTTAAGTAGAACTTGTGGGCACACCCATTCAATGATTTAATAATAAACCACAGAAGAACCAGTTATTACTGCATAGATTGGGTCCCAAGATCATCTTTTCCCCCCATGGAACCATACTCCTAATATTTATGAGATTCACAAGAAAGCAAAATTAGAAGTGCATAGAAGTTACAAATCAAATTAAAAGAAAAATAGCTACCATTTGGAGAATACACAGTACTTTTATCTTCAAGAAGAGACAAATTATATAGTAAAGGTGGTGAAGGTAAGAAAAGTGGATAGAAGAGTTTAAAAGTTCAGCTATAAAACAAGTTGTTAATCACTGATTTGTGATCTGTGAAAAGGTGAAGTATGGGTGAAGTATTAGCAAATCAACAGATATTTCTCAATAAGAATTTCTTAATATAAAGATTTTTCTTACTTCTAGTTTTTAATCACATGGACATATTATCTATTAAAATACAAATGAAGAAAGAAAAGAGAATAAACTAAATTGATAACTTTCTATTACTATAGTATTATCTTACTAACATAAGTGGGCTCACCAGAATGAGGATTTACAGTCTTAGAGATAAAGGTTTTCATCATGTTACACAGGAAAACAATTGTTCCTGTGCTACATCAATAGTCCTAGGACCATAGGACATCATTTTGGATATTTTAAATTATATATATTTAAATTTATATTATTGATTTCTACTGAGCAATGCATGTAAAACACATTTTGAAAATATGCAATGTATTAACTCTGCTTGAAAACAACTTTCAGGGTTTATGATGGTGGCCACAACGTGGCAACAATGCCCGAAGGGGAGATCTTATACTTATATCATGGAAACAATGATGTAAACCAATAGTAACTCAATAAAATATTTATACGAAGAAAGTAACTCTTATTGAGTCATTTAAAAAAAAAAGTTCCACAGAATGGCACTCAATGCCAAAGATGGATATCATTTAAGGAAATCTGTATCATTAATAAAGGGAAGTGCGATCAACCGGTTAAAAAATATCTTTTACAAACCATTCATTAATCATGAGCTATATGGAGTTTTCATAAATAATTTCAGTGTGTCATTGTATCTCCAGAATATTATTTCTGTTGTGATATATGGTACTATTTGAATTGGAAACTATTGATAATTAAAGTGATGGAATGATATTGTAAATAATGATTATTTCAATCTAACCTTATTTATTAAATGGTCTTCACATTCAATATCAGCATCATTCATTCTCTTTGTCTTGGTTCAGTTATGTCATTTTAGAATTTGCTATAGTTGTGAAAATGAACTATTTTCAAGACTGTGTAACTGTTTAAAATAAGCAGTATTTATGAGATTTTTCTGCTTATGTTAGTGATGTATGATTAAGACTCCAACTATCTGAGGTAATTTAGCATAAAGAAGCCAGCACATCAAGAAAATATTAGATCAAATTAATCAATAATGAAACACAGTGAAACCATACTTGAAATTATTTTGACTGGCATCTGGGATCATTTATCTATGTTTGTTAGGTAAGCAAACTTTGTAATAAACAATTTTCTCCCATAAATGGAAAGATTAATTGCAGTGTTAACCAAATATCTTTCATATACAGGATGACTCATTTTTTTTTCTTTTGTTGAGAGTGCATTAATCATTGCAGATGAGGGTTGTGCTAGAGTCTAATTAGAAACTAGATAATGCTTATAATGTGTTTTCTTCAGAGTCATGCTGCTTAATTTTCTACTTTGATCCTACCATGTGTGTATCTCATTGTAAAAAGGTAAATGGGGCAAGCCAGATTAAAAAGCAGCTGGCTGCAAGAGTTAGCTATTAATGTTAATGTTAAGCTAATGAAAAAGCACAAACCTATACACTTTATGTGGATCAGCTCCCATCTGAGTCTGCTATACCAGACAGAAATAAATCACCTTTCAACAAAATGGATAAGGATAATATTTTGAATTCTATAAGAAACATTTTAGGTATGATTCCAACCCATTGATCGGAGATATAAAGACAATATTATCTGTGCCAGTTCATATAAATCTCTCAGAAATTCAGGGTTTTGCTTTGCTTTATTTTGTTTAAGTGCTTTTTTTAAAATGAAGTAATTTTGCATTATGACATTATGTAAGTTTCAGAGAAATTCAGGATTTTAATTAGACTGCCAGAGAACCAATTTTCACTATAGAATTTCTTATTTATTATTCATTTTCATGAGCCAATCTTCGGCTTTATATTAGTTATGTGTTCAGCAAGCAGAATCCATGCTTATTTGTGCATTCATTGTTATTTTTTGCCTAATATACTTCAACAAATAAAAATAAAAAATGTGAATTATTCCTGCCATGACTTCTTCAGGATACTAGAACATGATAGTCACCATAACTCACTAAAAAGCAGGACTTCTAGTTGCTTCCGCATCCTGAGGTGAGGGTTATATTCATTACAAACTTAACTAGGACTAATAGGACTTGAGTTCCATTTATAGGCTTTCATTCTACTTTCAGACTGACAAGGTATTAAAATTCAACACTTATGGATTCAACATCAGCTTTCAAAGTAACATTGCTCATAATTCTAGAGAGTCAGGAAATAACATTGTTCTTATGCCCTAAGACTCTAGGTCTTGTTCTTCCTATTTTTGCACTTTCTCATTAGAACTTCAACATTACAGTTATTTCTTCCTTCCCTCGTGTACCTAAAAGCCTAAGAAAGAACCGGAATATCTGAAATGATTATGTTCTATTTTAACTCTTAGATAATTTTAACAACCATGTTTATATTATATTTTCTATTATAAAATACAGCTTTACAGATATTATTTTAATTAGTTCTCATACCTCTCATTAAATGAGGACAGGTATTATTAATTCAATTTTAATAGAAATGAGACTCAGAGAGCAAACCTGATAAATGTGCCCTAAGTTGAATAGCTAGTAAATGCACAAGTCAAAATTTCAACCCAATTCTCTAAGTCTTCAATCTGGTTTTATTCCATATAAAATACTGAATTTCCTTTTACCTTTTTTTTTTTTTAATTTTTTGTTTTAGGTGGCAGCCACAATTTATCAAATCATTACTAGCTTGAATTTGGAACTCAGTTGTTTAATCATTTGAAATTAGCCAAATGTATGGTATTCATATGCAGTTTATTGCTGTTGAGTGCTCTGAATATTTACCAAAATGAAAAACAAGTAAGCAAGTGAGCAAATATCAGTGCTTATTATATTCAAATTCCCAGGTAGAGGATTATCTAAGAAAACAAAGGCATAAATAACAAATATGTAAATAAACCTATAACTACATGAGTGTATATAGCTTTTATGTAAATTCTATCACATAACATTATCTAACATAACTAAAATAAGACTCTGAAGAACTTTCCCAGAATAATACATACAAATAATTTGTTGTTTTATATATTTTTTTAAATTCATCTCAATATCAAAGTTGTGACTAGATATACTGATATATATATATATATATATATATATATATATATATATATATTTTGTGGGACCCTCACCGGTGGCCAGGGAACTAACCTGTGCTGCAGAGGCTGCGGGCAGCCTCGCAGCCCAGTGCTCAACCGCTGCGCCACCAGGGGAGGCCCACTGGTATATATAATTGAGGACATTTTTGATTTGTAGATTACAGAAAATCTCAACATTAATATTTTTATAATTCTTTCTATTAATTTTGTATCTGAGTAGATCCTGCAATTCTGAACAATACTAAATTTTCTAGCACTGAATGTCTTCTAGGCATTAGGTACATTGGCTATATCACAAAGACACCTCCTATTTTTCATATTTAGGTGAGGCTTATAAAAAAAAAACTTACAAAAGGCTAAACAAGTGGTAAATTAGCACAGATCTCACTTATCATAAGAAAAATACAAGTTAAAAATCACGAGTTGTCCTCTCTCCACTGTGAGAATAATCTATCTAAAGAAGACTGGAAAGAGCTGGTACTGGCAAGGAGGTGAGAAAAAGGAACACCCATTCACTGTTGGTGGGAATGTACTATATACGATATAGCTATAATATATACTGAACTGGTTGGAAGATTTTTTAAAGAACTAGAAATGGAAATATCATGCGATCCAGTGATTCCACTCTTAGGTGTTTACACAATGAATATAAAGCAGAATATGAAGAAACTTATTCATTTCTATGTTCATAATAGCCAAAAATAGTAAGGAAATAACAAAAAATTAAGAAACAATAAATAAGTGAATTACCAATATGGAAAAAACTTGATAAATTGTCATTTTAATCACTCTCTCTTAGATTAATTTGATTCCTGTTTCTCTCACTCTTTCTTTTTTTCCCACATTTTATTTAAATTTTATTTTTTATATTCCCCATACAATTACAACCCCCTTATTTTGACCCCAATCCCTCCTTTCCCTGCCCCCCACCCCCCATAGAGTGTCTCTGGTTCATAGTTGTTTGTTGATTTTGATGTTTTCTTTCTTATAGATATTCTTTTTCCTGGCCCCTTATTTAAGTTTTCTAGATTCCTGCTATGAGTGAGACTATCCAGTATTTTTCTTTTTCTTTCTGGCTTATTTCGCTGAGCATGATCCTTTCCAGCTCCATCCATGTCTCTCACTCTCTCTTTCTGAACATTGCATAGTCCTTATAGTTAAACTCGGTAAATTAAGTATTCCTTGACTTACAGAATCATAGTTAAATTACTCTATGATAGTTTTCACCTTTTGTCAAATCAAAGTTTTTCTAGGGAAAACAAGTAGTGACTTTTACAGCCAGAATGAGAAGTTCAAAGTACATTGAGTTTCAGAATTACAGAAAATGGTTTCACTTTGCAGTCTCCTTTATTTTTTCCTACTTTGTATTATGGGTAAAAATTTGCCTATTTCAAAAGCATGTATGTGTCCGTCTTTAAAATGAACGGTATAATTGCACCAAAATTGCAATTTGCATAGCATCTTTTTAGTTGTTTTGGTTTTAATATATTTTAATAACATGGAATATTATTCTGCTTGTACCATTTCCAAATTCCACATAAAGCATGTGTTGTTATTCATAATGCATGATTTATATAGAAAAATAAAACTTACAGATAGAATCATATGCATATAAATTAAATTTTAAAGATACACAAAGAGCTCTTTAATATACTTGCCTGATAAATGTGTGTATAGGTAACGTATACGTTAGAGTACATTCACATAAGAAAATAACAAATTAAATTTACTTTCCAAAAATGCATGCTTTTAATAAAGTGTATCAAAATTTTAGATATGAATACCAATAGCCATGCAGTTGTTTTGGGAAGCAAATTAATTTTTCAGATCGCTTTACTCATATATAAACTGAAAAATGATTTGATTCTCTTGGGTATTGTTGAGTTTAAAGAAAGCCAATAGGCATTTTAAAATTTATTTTGAAACTGTTGTAGGTTTTATAAACTGGGGAACTGTATATATGGGACTGTATATTGCTGGTGGTAAAGAAAATCAGGAACTGGGTCTTTGCTTTTACACATAATATCATATGCTACTTTTCTATCAACCCTAATAATTTCAAGTCCCAATGTTTTCCTCTCATTTTTTAAATCTGGGGTAGTTGGCTTCTTACTTGAGAAGAAAATATTAAAAAAAAAAAACTGACATAAGATTAAAGACTTCGAAAATAGGAAAATCTTTCATATTTTAGAAAATTTCTAAAGCTCAGAAGATTGGTAGTGCAGGGGTTAAAGACAGCATTATCAATTTATCATCACCAACTGCAGCATGAGTTCGATCCCCAGCCAGCCAGGGAGCAACCCACATGACACATGGTGCAGCAGACCTCTCCTGTCTCACCTGCTGCTCCCCTCAGCAGTGGATTTCAGTAGATCTGCCTGTACTGTTCCCCACTCTTTCTGGTGAATCCTCTCACCCTTACATCTCTGGTATATACCCCAGTTCTTGTATGTATAAATAAATACATCTTTAAAAAAATAAAGCTCAGAAGACTGATACAGATATACAGATAATGAAGGAAATTTGAAATTATCAAAGTAGTATATTTTAATTCTTTTTAAGAAGTTTGTCAATTTTCCCTCTTTTGACTTATTTTCTCTTAAGTGTAAGAAATTGGAAAAGAATATGTATTTGTAATTGTGTACATGTGTGCAATGCACATCTTTCTTAAAGTATTCCTCTTTGTTCCTAATAAAATTAAATGCTTAAGGCATCAAGTGGCTTCACGGAAAGCAGGAACTGACTGAAGAAATATTCACTACACAGCTGGCAAAAACATGGTCATGATTAAATACGCACTTTTAATTGAGTGAAATATGAACTTGATTTTTTAAGGATTGTTAAAGCCTGTGAAATGTTTGTGTTAATTGTTAATCAAATATTTTGAAAGTACACAATACAGACACAAATGTCTGTCTATTTCCTTCTCTCCTCCTTACCAATGTTACATTAATACAAGCCAACAAGGTAATTTTACATCTTGATATTTAAAATAAGTGCATATTATGCTATGAACTGACTATCTAGGAATACTTCAAATACCGTTTGAATCATATAGTTGATAAGCTTAAGTCATTTGGTGCATATTAGGGTTAATCAACATTTTTCACTTTATACTAGAGAAAATTGCTGAGAGTAACAGCTAGCAGGTAAAGTTACTACAGACCGAGAAATAACTATTCTGTAGTTTTGGAACAAGTGAAAGGATTTCTAGGACATAGACAGTTCAGTATCTGCCTGTCTTCATATCTTTTTTTATTCAAACAAGTGAATCTGTGAATATTTACAGGGTTGACTTACATTGATGAATTCATTAGAATATCACTTATTCATCACAAATACTATTTTTGGAATACAGCTGGTTAACATAAACTGACACCAAAAATTGCAAAAAGGCACTGTTATATAGTGAGCAATTTGATGCTATGCAAATTTTCAAGAACATTTGATGATTGATTTTTCCTAACTGGATTCTGAGACATAAAAGAATATTGCATCAATGAAGATAAGATAATTTTGAAGAACTTCATCATAGCTATTAGCTATTTTATAATTATTTATAATATATTTTATAATATATTTTATAAATATTATTTTTGCATGGTGGCTCATTAACTTACAAATAGATTCTTACAATATGAAATATATAAATATTTCTATAAGTGCATTTTACATATCTGTATCTATTCCTGTTTAATTATAGACTATTACTTAGCACTTTTCTTGACCATTGTGGTCCAGGATAGTATCAAATGTTACCACATTTTAATGAATACCATTATCCAATGTTATCTTGGTTTTAAGAAAACCAGAAATAAAAATATATAGTTGTTCTGAATTTAGGATAAAGTATAGTGAAAAAGTACATTCTTCACTAAGCTATCTTAAGTTAAAAGTCTGTTTACTTTTAAAGTTAATTTGAAAAAAGGTAATTTTGCTATAGTTGTATTTAGATCTCCATTTTGGCCTCATATAAGAAAACTATCTATTTTCACTAATTGATATATCTACCATTAAATCTTGATATGATCAAAGTTCTATCCTTGGTTGTATACTTGGTTATATTCTTTCTGAGTCATGTCATCAATTTCCAGGCATTGTTTTTTTTTATGATGACCCACCAAGCTTTAAATGTAATTTAGACCCACTCTTACATAAGTTCCAGAAAGTACATAAATTTGTGATGTCAATATCTCCACCTGCAAATTCCATAAGCACCTCAAATTCAACAATTCCAAAAGTAAGGGCTTTCTATTCTTCTCTATTATTAATTGAGTGATTGTTGTCTATCTCCACTAACTGATAAAATTAGACAACTGAAAAATCTGCTAGACACCTCCCTACCCTTATCCCTATTTCATTAATCACTACAATGCCTTAAAATTTATTGTGTAGTGATTTTATTACACAAACCCATATACAAAATATATGTTTGTATATATGTATATATGTATGCCTATATGTATCTTAGGTGTGTGCATTACTTTAAAGTTTTACAAAGTAGTCAAATCTATGTAATCACTTCCCAGATCAAGGAGTAGGTTAGCATTGCCTCTTCATAAGCCTCCTTTGCATTTTATTTCACTCATTGTTCCCCTCCCTCAAGAAAACCACAATCTTGATCGTATCACTCAAAATTGTTAATAAAGGAATTTCACAGTGTCTGCATGTGCTCAGATTAAATAATTATAGTCTTCTAAATTGTTTGTTCTAAGTCAGACTACAATAGTTGTGCTAATTGTTACATATCTTCATCAGCTTTTAGGCATATTTTACTTTTCTTATTGCTTAGCCATTACTATATTAATAAAACCTCAGTTTGACTTTATGGCACATAATGTTTTTGACCTTTTTAAGTGGTTGAAAAAAATCAAAAGTATGATATATTTCAATAAATGTGAAAATTACTTGAAATTAAATTTCAGTGTTTGTGACTAAAATATTAAAACACAAAAAATGCTCATTTATTTATTTTATGTGTCAGCTTTTGTGTTACTACACAGACTTGAGTAACCATGACAGAGACTATATATGGTCTTGTTATATTTCATTACATATCT
Organism: Talpa europaea; assembly: GCF_964194135.1. Classification (NCBI taxonomy): domain Eukaryota; kingdom Metazoa; phylum Chordata; class Mammalia; order Eulipotyphla; family Talpidae; genus Talpa; species Talpa europaea. The sequence continues at coordinate 31,715,844 of NC_140083.1, read as the reverse complement.
TAGTGATTCAGTTACACCTGGGCAGCGTTCTCAGTCACACTCAATGCTGAAACACAGAATTTCATTTATTTTGTGTTGCTAGGGCATACTGATTATGAATATGAGAGGGAAAAATGGGCTTCAGATATTGCCTATCTAAGATACAATGGATTTGGGCATGGTGCTTATTATGCCATGAAATTGTAGCTATGCCAAAAGAGTACAATATATGTAGACACTACCAAGCTAAGCACCCATCACAGTATCCCAGACTCACAGGAAAACAAAGACAGAAAAAAAATAAGAAATTTAAATCAATTTACTCACTGACTATAGTAAGTGTAAAGTCAAAAAAGTGAAAGTCAGTTGTAAGATGAAAGTCATTTTCATTCATTTGCAGAATGTAACTGCAATACACAACAAAATCACTCTTAAACGTGAAAAATAAAGATGTTACCAGAGGAGATGGTGGGAAGGAGATAAGCTTGTGGCACAGGAGCTTTGGTGGGGATGAGCAAAGCATGTGTACGTAGGAGGTGTGAAGTTACACTCTAAAATTATATAATTATGTAAATGCTTGGCAAATCAATAAAATTTGAGAAGAAAAAATCTCCTACATAATTTATAAAATAAAACAATTTCTTCACAAAAGTAAATAAAAATAAGAATGCAATTGACATCTATTTCTAATTAGCTCATTTATTTTCCAAGCAAGAAAAGTCATTTATCAGTGGTGAGTTAATTAAAACTTGTTTTATATAAGAGTTGAAGAAATGTATTCAAAGAAAATAAATGATTTAAGATAGCTTTAGGGGGATAATAAATGAGGAAAGATTTGAGAACATTGGGAACAACATATATTGTCAAATAAAGGCAAATGATTAGGAATGGTTTATGTTGGTCTTAATGAGTCAATTATTATCAAGCTTCAGTTGTTTATTCAAGGAATTGATGATGAGTGTGAAATGACTGACGTATTAATCTCTATCAGTAGTCTGTTTTGAATAACTACAAGGGATATTAGTCCCCAAGAATTTGAGAAAACTCTCTGAGTACAACTTGAGGTGGAATCTGCTACGATGTGTTACAGAAGATGATGATTAAAACTGTGCAGAACAGGAAAATTTTTGTTTGGACAAAATTACAAAACACATGAAATATATATGATTATTAATTATATTACTCATTATTAGGAACTTTGGTGATAATATTTAATTCGGTTATGTTTTTGAACCAGTAATGTACTCAGTGAACTTCACTTACTCTCAGAATTAAGCAATGGTTTTGTGGCATATTAACATGATTTATTACACAGAATTTCTATGGGCTAGAAAAAATTTGAGTTAAAAAAAATCATAATTTTTAGGGAAATTTTGGAATAAATGACTTTCAAAATTAGCTTTTTTTGCATACTTCATAATGTGTCTTTATCAATTAAACTAAGATTAAAAAGTAAAATAACGTCCTTATGCAAAAATTATACTGGTAAAAGTTTTAACTCGTTTCAACATATGACATATGACTGATTTTGTTTATATTCTAAGTAATGCCAAATGTTTACATATTTCCCATTGTATCAAATATTAAATTAAGAAATGAAGTCTTTATTGCTACAACAATTTGAAGGAGAAATATCTTCTGAGTTCAAACAATAACCTTAATGGTGTTTTTTGGACTTGATGCAAGTAGAAAGGAAGTATTCATGTTTCAAAAATCCACTTAACTGTATAAATGAAGAGCTTCTATCTATCCTTCATTTGAAAGTGATTCATCTGCAATGTAATGACATCATAAAAGGAAAATACAAAAAGAGGATCTAGTGCAGTACTATAAATGCTTTTGAAGTGATGAATATGTCCAATTAAAATATATGCTAATGGATTGATACCAGTATGTGGCAGCGCTAATCTATATGAAAGACATTGTTAGAGGTGAAATACATAAAATCCCACTAGAGACTGGTATTAACACATAAGCATTTGCAATTGTTTTTGATAAATGTCAACAATAATTTTAGAATTCAATTAAATGATGTTCTTCCTCAGAAAGATTTCCATTCTTCTCATTAAAAGGCCCTAGTAAAAAACATTGTACTCCACTATCATTGTAATTTGAATTTTATTAATTTTTTTTTGAAAATTGTTTTCTTGTAACTTACATAAGTACAAAATCTCCTTGGTTTTGCCTTATGACCTTTTTGGTATTTGCTCTTTTGTCCTTTACAAAACCTTACAAAAAGAGTTCTCCTCTTTTTATATGGAAGAATTTGTTTTTACATATTTATGTCATAAATATACATTTACATTTTATGTAATTTATTATATGTAAATTATATGTCAATAAAGTTGTTTACAGTTCTTGGGCTATTTTACAAATGGAGCCTGATATTTTCTTTGCAGAAAGGTTTTTAATTACAGATCAAATTATTTCATATTGTAAGCATTTAAATTTTCTGTCTCCTTGTGTCTAAACCCATAGAACAACATAGTACATAAAGTAAATCTTAATGTAAGCTATGACATTTAGTTAATAATAATTTATTGGTATTATTTATTAATTGTAATAAATAAAGCACACTAATAGAAAAATGTTCATAGAGGAAATTGTGGAGGAGATAATAAAGGTCTGGAGTTTTATGGGGATTTTCTGTAATATGTGGTCTAATGCTCTGTAAATCTAATACTCATAAAATACATTATATTAATTAAAATTAATCCACATCTTGGGAAGAACTGCTATTACATAATATTAATTTTGCTAAAAGTTTATTAATTACTTCTATAATAGGAAACATGTATCATAAATAGCCCTCTATCATTTTGAATTTATGTAGTCCTCATTCTACATGTATTATGATGCTATGTTATTTCACAGATAAAATTTTAGAATTGTTATATTTTTCTAGTGAAGTAAAACTTTTGTCATTAACTGTGTAAATAATTGTTCTATCTCTCTTCTCTCTTTGCTCTTTTGGGAATTCCAAAATATATATAATGGGTCACAAAAATTATCCCACAGTTCAACATGTCCATTTCCTTTCATATATGTTTGTATTATTAGTAATAACTTTCTCACCATGTATTTAATTTTGGAAGTTTCATTTGTGATATTTTCAATTTTACTAATATTTTCTCTGTGATTTGATCAGACTTTAAATATTCCATTTTATTTTTATTTCAGACAATTTTGTATTCTTCTCAATAGATTCAGTTCAGTATTTTATATATCCTTCTCACTATATAATATTTTGAAAATTTGGAACATAGTTGTTTTAATGTTCTCATCTGCTAACTCCAACATTTGTGTTCTTTGATGGTTTTTATGTATTAATGTTTCTCCTTACTCTGGACAACATAGTCCTGTTCCTTTTGCATGAGTTTTGATTACATGCAAACATTGAATTTTGACATTTTAAATTCTATATATATTTCCTTGTGTTATTACTAGATCCTATTCCTTTTTTGTTTTGTTTTTGTCTTTTTTTTTATGTTCTACCCTTGGCCTTAGTTCTTTCTTTCTGCAGGTCTTTTGTCTTCATTATTTTGTCCTACAAACTCTAGATGGCTGTTTCATTTGTCTCTCTTCTCATTTCTCTGTCTCTTCAACTCTAGATGTGTACTCTCTCAGAGCATTAAACTGGAGCCAATCTTAAAGTTCACCTCACTGCTACCTCATCAAACTAACTTTTACTACCGAATGTCCTGTATCTTAAAAAAAACATTTCTTATTTTTCCTCAACTGTCTATGTAAGAAATTAAATCCAGTCTCTTCTCTTCTTCTGGTCAGATGTACCGAGTAATTACTGACCGAATGTCTTGCACTGTATATATAAATTGTAGATGCTTTGGATGATGATTTTCACTTTTCTTGTAGAATGTCTATACTTTATTTGGAAGGTATATTAGTATAGAAATAGTTCAAGTTGATCAAATCAGGAAAATAGTAATATTGAGGATATTTTTGGTCTACATTAGTATTATTAAGGGGTGTGTGTGTGTGTGTGTGTGCATTCTTTACAACTACATGATTTTAAACTGAGATTCATGGGAATTTATCAGAACTACTCCTTTTGACAGATCCATAAAATCTCCAACTTTTGTCTCTCCAATCCTAGGGTTGTGCTCAAAGTTCAGCTTACCTTAATCTGTTTGATGCCTCTTTTCCCGATCCTCTCAGTAATGATTTCTTGTTGTTTAAGAATTGCCCAGTACCTTGAAAAGACAAGACATGTACAATATTGATCTCAAATTCATCCTTTCACTTCTCTTTATGTTCTTGGTCCTTCTAGTGGTTGCTTCCTCAGATCAATTTTTAATTGCATCAAGTTTTCTTAGCTGTTTTTGGAGGGAAGATTTGTCTGGTATCATTATTCTATCACAATCAGAATTGAACATTTTTCTCTTAACATTTATTGCATTTGTTTTCTGATTTTAATACTCAATATTGTGAGGTATTTCAGGCTAAGTTTTTATGCAAAAACATGTAGGTAATTAACATAATCTGATGATTCATCTCTTTGCCTCTAGCTTTATATTTATTCAACCTATCATTTACACTATTTAGCCCTAAGACCTTCAAATATTTTTCTTCAACTAAAATAAAATTGTAGATATATTCCATAATTTTCTATGTCTGTAAATATTTTCTTATCCCATCCAAAGCACTCTTCTGTTCTATAATCCAACAAAACTTTAAATTTCACAATGAAGAAATGCGGTAATACCTTATGGTAGCCAGACTCAAAGATAACTCCCAATGATCTTCCCTCCTTCTATTCATATACTTGTTTAATTATCTCCCATTATATGTGGACTGGACTGACTAACTTCTAAGAATGAAGTAAATCAGAAATGTTAATGTGTGCCTAGGAGACTAAATCATACTGAACAGTTTGGTGTTGTATGCACTCTAAGGTCACTTTCTCTCAGGTCACTTTCTCTTCATATCATCATAAATTCTCTTGAGAAACCCATGTGATGAACTTAAGCCATCCAAGTTAGCTTGGAAATAGATTACCCAGCCCAGTACAGCTTTCAAATGATAATAGTCCCTATAAACATTTTTAAAGCAACCTCAGGAAAGACCCTACACCAAGCCTACCAGTTAATATAATTTCATATCCCTGCTCCTAATAAGTTTTGTGAGCTAATAATTTTATTATTAAAGAGCTAAGTTTTTGGATAATTTAATATGTAACAGTAACAAATGCATTACTCATATGTAGCATAACATATCAATGTATTAATTCATTTAATATTTTTGACGATCTGTTGGAATATTCTTTTTCTGAAAAAGAATGTGAAACTCATAGTGAAGGTTAAATGACACCCATTCTATGGATCAAGAAGATCTGATATAGATACACAATGGACTACTACTCAGTGACCAAAAAAGATAAACTTATGCCATTTGCATCAACAAGGATAGACATGGACAGGATTATAATAAGCAAAGTAAGTCAAAAGAAAAAAAAAATATTGGATGTTTTAACTTATTTGCAGAATATAGAGAAACCAAACAAAGGGTTAGGAAAAAACAAAACTTGTAAGCTGACCATAGATCTGAGGCATATAGCAAGGGATAGGGAAGGGCAGGGAGAAGGATCAAAACAGGGAAGGGAAGATCACAAGGGACTATGTTAGATCAGCGAGGGCTATGGTGATGGAAGAGCTATAGACTACACCTAAGGTGAGAAATCAAATACTGTTCAAAAATTAACACTGAAGTGAGAAAATAATAATAAAAACAATTAAAAAATAATACCCTTTCTAGAATGCTTTAACTATATTATAGTTGCCTCTCCTACAAGCTATTAAACAAAATTTATTTCCAACAGGGCAGGAGGATTCCCTTTTCTCCATTTCCTCACCAAAACATTTTGTTTCTCATCTCCAGACCCTATGGAAAATAGCAGACAGGTTTCCTAAAATATAAAAATAGTCTACCATATTACTCAGCAATTCTACAATTAGGTATCTATTCAAAAACTTAAAAACACTAATTTGAAGGGATGTATGTACTGCTCTGTTCATTGCAACACTATTTACAATAACCATTTATGAAACAACATAAGCCAAAGGATAGATGAGTGTGTTAAGAAGTGGCAAATATACCTACTAGAATACTATTCAGCTATGAAAAAAGATGAACTCTTGCCATTTTTGACATCATGGATGAAACTGAATAACTATGTCAAAGAAAATCAGGAGAGAGGCAAATGCAGGATGACTTCACTCACATGGGGAATAGGGAAACAAACAAAATAACAGACAAATCCAAACCCAAAAAAACCCTAGAAATCTGACTGCAGAATTGGGACTACCAAATGGGATGGGTAGGAGTCTGAGAGCAAGTAGGAAAGGGTTCCAATGGACTATGGCAGAGGATTATGGATACCTTGGTTATGGGTGTGGTGTGTTAACATACACCTGAAGAAGTATGAACCATATCTTTGAACCATATACAGTACTGTAAACCAATATCACCTCAATAAAAAAAATAGTATTAATTTAGAAGAGCAGCTCAGAAAATTTAGAAAAACAGGAATATGGAGGAATGTCACAGAATATAGAAGTTTCCACCATAAGTAATGGATAGCAAGCTTTGAAAAAAACAATAAATTGATAATTTACTACATAAAATCTGAGAAGCTGCTTTTAAAATTCTATGAACGATATACTGAGACATAATTTTATAGAATATATGTTTAAAAAATAGATTGCAGGAAATATGATTTACTATGGAAGTAAAGGTATGTAACTAAGAGTTGTGCTTGCATACAAAATATACATTATTTTCATGAACATATGAAAATAAGAAATCACATTCACCAACTACGAATTTTAAACATTCATGTAAATATGAACTGGGTCCAATCAATCAAATACTTTTTTGGATGGTCATTCACTTGTAAATTGAAAGACTGTCTTGTAAATATATATAAAAGAGTTGTAAATCAGAGTGAAATAGGATTCCTATGAATATGCAAATTGCATGAAACTTGAAACTCACAGTATTCTACTAATCCAATTACCAGGAAGCTGATTGCCAGTCTGATTCAAGTATTTGAGGATAGCTGCTTCATTAAAGCTAATGGCTCCCTCTGGCTAGAAATGAGTGGGATTACCAACTGTTAAATTTTGGTAGCCCAGTCAAAGTGTGTTAACAGTCATTTAAACATACCGACTAGTAGAACTGCAACTATGAAGAAAATTCCCTCCTATAACTAAGAATCTGAGAATGAAATGAGAAAGAACATGTGACTTTCCCAATGAGAACAGTATATAGCATCAAAACATTTTTTGGCAAAATAAGATAACAGGTGTGATATAAGAAAATGTTCATACTATCATATTGCAGAAAACAGGGAAAATTAAAAACAAATGAGAGAAAAGAGATCTGCTTTTCTGTTTCCGAACAGTTAACCTCTAATTTTCATGTTATTGTAACAGTAAGGTAAGTATTAAAAGATACAATAAATGAATAATCACATATCAAATGAAACTTGATATTTTACATACTCTCAGTGATTGTGTTAAAATTTAGAAAGCATCCGTATAAACAATTTAGAAAATATTATGTGTATGTCTTACGAAGTGTCATTTAATAAAATCGTTATGCTTGTAGAGAAGTTCATGACTTTAGTGAATAAAATATGTATTCATTTTGCTTATTCCAGAAATAGATTTGTTCAATCTTGAGTGCTTTCCTGTACTTAACAGTGCCATGTGAAGTGTAGAGATTGAGTCATAATTCAAGTGATGGAAATACACATTTAACTAAATCATGGATAAAAATTGTGGTTTCCTAATTCCAGACATTACTTCAGTTTCTCTATTAGATGCATAAAAACTGGCAGAGAAACACATAACATTCCAGACAATAGTTCAGACCATCATGTCTCTCCTAGGACATACAATATGTTAAAGAACTAGAATGGCAGGGGAAGAGGAATCAGTTTCAACTGTATAGAATGTAATGCATTTGTCTCAAACAGTTAATTTTTTTTAAAATTAGCATTTGTTGACTTGAACAATCAAGATGAAGAAAACAATAATTTTATACTCTGGTAAGCAAAGCATTTAGAGAGTCCACTAGTTTCAGTGACAGGAAAATTGCTATGTCACTGACAAACATATTACTAGAAAAAGAGTTAAACTAAATTTTACATCAAGGCTCAACTCAACAAACAAGTTTTTATGTTTGGCTTTGATTGAGAGATGAAACCATGAAAAATCAATAACCTGTCTGAAAGAGTAAAAGATATGATATTAAAGTGATGCTTGGTATAGAAATGAATCCTGAAAAGTTCATCTACCCAAAAGAAAAGTTGGTCTATGATTTTTTTTTCACTGGTATACTTTTTACATCTGTGTGTAATCATTAAAAACAGAGTATCTGTGACTATGACTAAGATTTGAAGGTTTTTAATTTGATTTTTTTTAATTTGATGGTGAATAGAATTTCTAGCATGACTTGGCATGACTACTTATTTTTGCATTCCATTCCCATTCTCTTTCCATAACAGCAAAAAAGAATGATTTACAACTTTTGGACTACAATAGGCCTCTTGATAAAGTCTGCATCTGTTCTCCTATTTTCTCCCTAAGTGTACAGGTTAGGGGCGAAATAAAACATAATTATCCCATAAGCAAAGATTATAAGGGAAATAACCTAAATGACAATAGAATTCTCCCTGAAAATAAACAAATATGGCACAGAACTTTAGTTCATTTCTTTTCTGGCCAGGTAAAGACTATTTTTCAATTACTTGTTTAAAATGAAAGTGTGTGACCCAAACACCTGTGCCAGATTGGTATTTGAGATCACTAATTTGCTGTGCATGATATCCCTTGGAACAGATGCAGGGGGACAGAAGTGACTAAAATTGCTCTGTTCTGATGGTTGATCAGAGGCTGATGTAGCCAGGAAACAAGGACCAGTGAGTGGCTTAGCTGAGGATTACTCACTGCATGAACAGTCTATCACAAAACAATCCAACAAATACATAGAGCAAGAATGTCATAAGTATTTGAGAACACTGAAAGTCTCCTTTTTATAACTATTGAAATTACCTTCTCACGTGGCATTACATTAAGTAGTTATCATGAGGCAGTAAAATGTAAACTTACCAAATAATATAAACAACTACTGCTTTATAAAATATAATCAGCTGTTGATTTAGATCTATATACACAATATCAGTGTTAAAACTTGCTTTTAATCTAGGATTTTATTTCAGCTAGCATTTTGATTTATTTCTAGATGAAGGCAAATATTAGATTAACTTTCAGCGTTAAAGAATTAAATAGAGATACAGTACATATACTATCCTTTAAAGTCAGGTACTTTGTACAACTATTGTATATTATGTTAATATTCTTAATATCTGGGCTAATCAATCAGATAGATTCTCATACAAACTTGAATGTTTAATAAACAGGCAACAACTTTTGCTTAGAGAAGTCATTTCCAAATAAGTTTTCATACAACCCAGGGGAAAGAACAGATAAATGTTAGCACTCTTTCTACTATTTATTTGTATAACTAAGACTGTAAGATAATAAGAAAAATACTAGGATATAATAATACATATTGCAAGACTCCTTTACTATTTGAAATATCCTGTTTAGCCTCAGGCCCTCTGTTGCCCAATACTTGCTTTAGGTTCACAGCTATGTGAAGTCCTTCAGCTCACCAGTTAGCTTTCATCACCCCACACCTCTGCAATGAGTTCATCACAGCAAATTTCATCATTTTTTTACTGGACCTGGTCTATGGTCTTAAAAGTCTGTTGCATAAGGATTAAAGTTTTATGAGAAACATTAGCATATTTTAAAGAATGCTTTATTACCCTGTTGTCAAAACCCACTAAATATAAAATTCCCTAGGAATTAAAAGTATAGAAAGTTCAAAGAAAATTTAAAGTAATATACAGTGAAAATTAATGAACATGAAGAAAATAATGCCCTTATTTCCTTTATGGATAAAAACAAAAAATTCAAATTATGTTTAGAATCATTAAAATGTTCACATGTGACATGGATTATATTTTGTGCAAATTTTATTTTCATCATTTCAGTAATAAAATCCTCTATGTACATAACACAACTAGAGACCACGTGTCCCAGGTTCTTTTGTAACTTCTTATGACTAGATTATTAAGTTCAACATAATGAGGAAGTGATGTATTGCAATCTCTGAGTAATGTCCTTAAAGGAACCTTACGGTCTTTAATGAATACCTGGCTTCAAATGGACTATATCCTGAAGGTGGTTGTATAGACAAACTTAATCTGGGAAAGCAAATACAAAATCTAAGGAAATCTGCATTCCTGGGTGACCTCATGAATTAAGCCACCCGTCCTCTGAAAGCACACATGGTCTGGACTGATAGAGAAAGAAATATTCAGTCCTTTCAAGGTTACAGACTTGGAATAACTAAATACAGATTTTCAGTAGTTTTATTTAAAAGACCATATATATAATTACCCTATTTTTGAAAATATTTATTCTATTCCAAGAGAGATTTCAAGTATTCTTTAGACACTGGAAAAAGGAGATGTTGACATTCTATTAATTTGTCAGTACTGCAGTCTTTTTTTTTTTTTTAAACGGCTGAGAGTTTCTTTCACCTCTGCAAACTCTTTAATCTATTTAATTGAAAGGGAACAAATAGTTCTGTTCTATTTTTATCCCCTTTCTGAAGCACAATAATTTAATCTTTCTGAGTCACTTAGCTGTAGACAGGTGACAGACAGCACTAGTTTACCAATATAATGTGAACAACTGAATGTCCGAGCTCAGTTGAGAACATTATATTAGGATCTTGAGTAATAAAACAAAGCGTAAGTCAAAGCTTATTGAAATGATTCAAGATGACAAGAGCAAATGCTAACCTATAAACACCTATTTTGCATTTACATACACATATGCTGCTCCTATGCATTTTAAATCAATTCCATAATCTGGGAGTATATGCAGTATGTGTGTGTGTGTGTGCATGTGTCTGTGAGTGCATGTGTGTGAGAGATTAAAATGAGTTTTGTAGAAGACAAAGGAAATTTCTTGTGTACATAGAAAAATTTATATGGACTTAAGACGAGTATATGAATATTCAGCATAGTTTTATTCATAATAGCTTAAATCTGGAATCAACACAAAGGGTGAAGAATGGATATATTATGGTGGAATTATACAATGGAAATTCAGTAGACAAAGAGACTTAAACATGCTACCATTGTTTTGACTAGTATCCTGTACATGCATCATCTATAACAGGTCACAGGCAACCACTGATCCTGAAATGAGGATCAGTGGTGTTCTAGCAGTAAATTGTTGCTGTTCCACAGGTAGAACAGCACCTACTGCACAGTGTGGAGTAAGACCTAGCCAATTAAAATGATGCAACAAAGCCAAAACTAACCTGTACATCTGGAATGAAAAATTATTTATTGTTCATATCATTGCTATAAAGTAGTTATTTGTTATGTAATATTTTTGAAGTAAAATCTGACATTTTATAGAATATTTAACTTTTTAAAATTTTTCTATAAAGTGTATTTTCTTGACTTTTGAACACCTTAGTATCTAGCCTAATTCATTTGATAAAGTTTTTTCTACCTTCTTTATGATACCTTATTAATATGTGTAGTATCTTTAACAATATTTCATTTTGCATTATAAAAATTGATTGTAGACCTTCCTGGTGGTGCAAGGGGTTAAGTCTCAGCTCTATGAAGCTCTGGGCAGCCACTGCAGCACAAGTTCCATTGCTGCAAGGGACCTGACCCACATGGTACAGCAGACCTCTCCTGTCTAGCCTGCTGCTCTCCTCAGCAGTACAAATCTGACTTTTCTGTTTCCTGCTCTGTCTCTGGTGAATCCTCCCACCCTCCCCCACACCTCTGGCCTATACCCTAGCTCTTGTATGCATAAATAAATAAAATAAATCTTTAAAAAACAAAGAAACAAAACATTGATTGTGTATTTTCCCCTTTTTTCTTTTGCTTAGTCTCTGGCTAGTGGTGTTTTCTAATTCAGCATTTCATGTAACTGTTACATTTTAATCACCTATTTCTGTTCAAATAAGTTTTCTTTTAATTCTTAGTTTCTTAAAGCATATATAAAAAACAAATTTTCTTCCAACAACTCCAGCATTTCATCAAAATATCTACCTTTTCTGTGTGCTTAAAGTACATTTTGAAAGATGGAAAATAGACTTTTAGTGTTCAACATAATGTTGAATATATACAGATGTTGATTTATAATAATGTACACTGCAGCTTATATAATATTATAAACCAATATTTGATATATATTTTCTGTTTATACAATCAGATAACAGCTATATTGTTCAAATATTCCATTTTTTCTTTTTTTATTGAAGTAACTATATTTAACATGTTTCAGGTGTGCATCACAGAGAATGAACATGTGTATATGCTACATTAAGTTTACTATTAAAAGTCTAGTTTTATCCTTCACTATGCCATTGTGCCCTTTTACCCAATTTATCCACCTCACTTCCCGTTTCTCTTCTGGTAAACACTAATTAGTCTGAAAGGTTTGTTTTTGTTTTATTTAGCACATTTCTCTCTCTTTTTTTTTTCCTCTAAGTACTTCATTTGCATAAAATTGTACAGCCTTTCTCCTTTTTGTTTATGTAATCATAATACCCTCTAGGTCCATCCACATTTTTGCAAATGGCATAATGTTCTACCGGATTTAGAATTCTAGGCTGATAGATCTCCTAACCCCAACCTTAGTATATCAATGAGATCTTCCATTGTCATACACATGACATTATTTGCTGCGTATAAATTTGTGTTAATTCACTTGTTTGGCTCATACCGGGAGGAGCAATTCTTCATGGGTCCTAAACATTCTGCATGTCTGTGCTAAGTGTTCCAAATTGCAAAACTTACCTATCTCTTGACTTTGAATTATTTTTACAACTGTTCAAATAGATAAATAACTAGGACAAGACCACCAGGAATAACTGTTATGTAACTTGTTGCTCCCAAGAAAGGGGAACTGGCTTCTCATTTTGTCTATTGCAACAGGTTCTGTATCTTTTTTATGTTTTCAACTCTGGTTGAAACCTAATGACTGCATAGTCTCCAACTAGTACTTGGAGTCAGAGAATTAGTACAATCCTAAAAACTCCTGTTGTTTGTCTTTCTGTCAGTAGTAAACTATCTTTCCCTAATCCTTTGTCTCAGTTTCTTCTTTTATCAAGTTTGAAAATGTCTTGTCAAATTTTTAGCTTGCCTATAGCTTAGCTTACACTTTTTGCTATGTGAGATTTTATGTTTGTCATTAATTGTATTATTACATCTAAGCTGTTAGTTTCTGTTGTATTATTTCTTCTCCATTTACTTTGGTATATATGCTTTTATATTTAATTAAATCATTTAGTTTCTTTTATGTTAAAACTATTTTAATCATCACACTCTATCTTTGTACCTTCCCCCAGCAATTTGCCTCATTTTACTAAATTATAAATAATTTCTACAAGTACAACTTTATCACTAATTCTTTTTAATTAGACTATATATGCAATTTAACTCATTCATTTTAAATTTATTATATATTAATGTATAGATTATTAATTTTTTTAAGATTTATTTATGTATTTATACAAGAACCGGGGTACAGGTCAGATGTGCAGGAGAGTGAAGGATTCAGCAGAGACAGAGTGGGGAATAGAGGAAATACACTGCTGAGGGGAGCAGCGGGCAAGACAGGAGAGGTCTGCTTGCCATGAGGGACCCTCACCAGCCAGCCGAGATTGAACCGGTGCTGCAGAGGCTGCAGACAGCCTCACAGTGCTGCGCTCAACCGCCTGTGCCACCAGGGGAGGCCCAATTGTTAATTTTTTATACTAAATGTACTTGGTCATTTTTATAATTGTGTGTTATCAATTCACTTTTTATTACTTAAAACATTGGAAATAGACTGCTCATGTTACAAATTTAGTATTTCCATATATGACCACTAAGGTCTGACTCTCTAATTGATGTTTTTGCTAACCTGGTTATGATTTTCTTTTTTTCAATTTTCAGTTTTGGATTGTTCATTCATTTTAACATATGTTCATATCTGTATATTATTAAAGGCTGAATTAAGGCTGAATTTTCTTGGATTTTCTATTGCCAGGTATAATACAACTCTGGAAAGTATTATATTACCTACAAGAAACCCATTTAAAATATACAACAAATAAGTGTAAATGAAAAGGGATGGAGAAAGATATATAATCTTAACACTAACTAAAAGAAAGCAAGAGTATGTTAATTTCAGACAGTGCTGACTTCATAGCAAGAGAAGTTATTACAGATAAAAAGGGGCATTATATAATGTTAAAGGAATCAATTTTCTGAGAAGACGTAACAATCTTAATGTGTCTACCACCACAGCAAAAAATACGTAAAGCACAAACTGAGACATGCTAGTAGGAATAGATGAATCTACCAGTATACTTGAAGACTTCAAAATCCTTCTCTTAGAAAAGGGCAGATCCAGCAGGCAGAAAATCAGTAAGGACATAGTTCAACTCAATAGCAACAAAAATCAGCTGGATATAATGAACATCTATCAACAGCCTCATCTAACAGCATCATAGCACACATTCTTCTCAAGCACCCATTGAACATTCACCAAGGGTGACTACTTTCAGGGACATAGAACACAACATTACAAATTTAAAAGGATAGAATTCATATAACAGCTTATCCCAGATCATGGAAATAAACTAGAAATCAATAGAGTTAGAAAATACACGCATACATTATTAAACAACATACATCTAAACACAAATGAATCATAGAAAAACATTTGAAGAAAAATATTTAAATATTTTGAATTAAAAGAAATGAAAACACAATTTACAAAAACTTAAGGGATACAGTGGAAGCATTTTAGAGGGAAATGTATACTGTTAAATACATGTATTAAAAAAGATCTAAAATTAATCATCTAAGCTTCCAGCTAATAAAACTGAAAAAAGGACAAATTAAATCCTGAGTAAGTAAAACTATAGTGAATAAAAATTAGACCAGAAATCAGAGAAATTGAAATTAAAAGTTCAGTAAGAAAAAAAAAAAAAAAACAAGGAAAACAGAAGCTGGTTCTTTGAAAAGATAAGAAAACTAGTTACCTCTACTCAGGCTAACTAGAAAATATATATGTAAAGGACAGAATGGACATCAGTTATTTAATAAAAGAGAGGGCATGACTGTAGAGCCCGTAGATCTTTAAAGGATAATAAAGGAATGCTACAAACACTCTCTATCCCCAAGTTTAATAAATAAAAAGAATGGGTCAAACCTTTGAAAGACATAATCTGCAATATGAATGGGCCCATGTGTATTAAATCAATAATAAATAACCTTTCAAAACAGAAATGCCAGGCCCAGATGGGTTCACTTACTGGTGAAGTCTTCCAAAAATATAAGAAAGAAATTACTCCAGTTCTCAACAGTTTCTTTTATAAAACCAATGGAAATAGTACAAATCTGATTCTATTAGACTAACATTACTCTAAGTCCAAAAACCAGTCAAATCATCCATAATCATGGGTGCAAAATATCTCAATAGAAATATTAGCAATTCATATTAACAATGCATAAAAATAATTATACATTATACATTATGACCAAGCAGGATTGATACCAGGTATGGAAGTCTATTTCAACACTTGAAAATCATTAAATGTAATTCATCTCAACAACAGGCTAACAATACAAAAAGTACAAAAGTATATCAATACAAAAGTATATCAGTAATTACAGGAAAAAAATATGAAATACAAAATCCCTTCATGATAAAAACTTTCAGTAAACTAGGAATAGAGAACTTCTTCAAGTTGACAAATGACATATACTAGAAAACCTATAGCTAATATACTAAATAGTGAGATATTGGCAGACTTCCCATTCTGATCAGGTAAAAGGCAATGCTATTTCTTCTCATTGTTTCTTTTTTTCCAACATTATACTGGAAGTTCTAGCTAATGATTTAAAACAATAAAATAAAATACATGTATGTTAGGAAGTAAGAAATAAAACTGTCTTTGTTCATAGATTTCATGATTGTATTGTAAAAAATACAAATTAATTAACAAAATAAATCCTGGAACAAATAAGAAAATACAGGAGAATTGAAGGATAAAAAGATACTACTCAAAAGTCAATGGATCAATTTCAATTGATTTCCAACATATCAACATGAACAAGTGGGATTTTTTTTAAAAGATATTATTTATTTATTTATTTATTTATTTATTTATTTATTTATTTATTTATTTATTTCTACAAGCACTGGGTACAGCCAGAAGTGCGGGAGGGTGAGAGAATTCACCAGAGCCAGAGCAGGGAGCAGAACAGGCAGAAGGATGAAGTACACTGCTGAGGGGAGCAGCGGGCGCAGTAGGAGAGGTCTTCACACCATGTGGGACCCTCACCAGCAGTCAGGGATCGAACCGACGCTGCAGAGGCTGCGGGCAGCTTTGCAGCCCAGTGCTCAACTGCTGTGCCACCAGGGGAAGCCCAGGATTTTAAATTAAAGACACAATACCATCTATATTAGCACATCAAAAAAAGGAAATACTTGGGTATAAATGTAACAAAATATGTATAACATATATATGTGAAAATAATATAACTGATAAAAAAATCAATGAATTACTAAATAAACAGGAAAATTCATTTTTTATAATTAGGAAGGCACAATAAAATCAAAAATCTGTGTTTCCTAACTTAGTTTGTAGATTTAATGCTCTATAGTAAAATTCTAGCAAGTTATTTTATGATATGGACAAACTGATTCTACAGTTTATATGAAGAGACAAAGTACCAAAAAACAAAACATCTTCAAAACAATATTGAAGATGAAAAATAGAGTTGAAATTTTGACACTACCAGAGATCAAGATTTACTATAAAACTATATGATCAAGACAGCACGATATTGGTCAAGGAATATACAACTAGATTAATAAAAGAGAAAATAGAGCCAAGGAATAGACTTACATGTAGTCAACTCAATTGCTATTAATGAAGCAGCAAAGGCAATGCAATGGAGCAAAAATAGTCTTGAACAAATTGTGCTCAAATAACTAGACAGTCACACACAAAGCTATGAAAAAAAAGAATAAAGTAGATTCCAATAAAATTAAAAATTTGTGGGGGCCTCCCTGGTGGCGCAAGGGGTTAAGCACCGCACTGTGAAGCAATCCTCAGCCTCGACAGCAGGAGTTTGATCCCCAGCCGGCCAGCGAGAAACCCACATGGTGCAACAGACCTCTCCTGCCTCCCCCGCTGCTCCCCTCAGCAGAGTATTTCAGTCAGTCTGCCTGTTCTGTTCCCCCGCTCTGTCACTGGTGGATCCTCTGACCCCCACCCTCACATCTCTGGCCTGTACCCCAGCTCTTGCATGCATAAATAAATAAATCTTTTTTAAAAAATGATCTGTATTACTACACACCACTTCCTATCATTAATCTGCACATTATCCTTTGCAAATTTTCTTGTTAGTAATTATTACTATCTTGAATAGTTTAAATTTGTGTTTATATTTGCTTGTTTTTCTGTCCTGATTCATAACAATATAAGATCTTATCTAAATAAATATCTAAATAAGTGAATAGTATAAGATTTTTTTAAAGGAATATAAATGGTTTTATGTACTACTGGCAAATAGTAGGTATTAAGCACATAAATTGTAACTTGTTGAATATGAAACCAAGTTTTTCAAATTTCCACTTAATACAAAAGCAAATACCATGAGTGAAAAATTCTGAAATATACTTCACTCTAATATGTAAAAATTAAATATAAGTTCTTTACCACAATTTATAGATCCTACTTTAAACTGGTTTAGTAATAAGCAACATTTAAGCAAAATATTAAGTAGTTTAGTAGTTATCATCTATCTGTTTACTACTTATCACTAACATATGGTAAAACAATGACTGTTTTAGCATATATTGTTACCCAGGTAGGCAAAAGAAAATGTAGAAGAAATTTGCAAATTTGGTATTTTCTTCTAAGAATACCCTCATAATAGCAAATTAGGCAACTTAAGTCATGTCTCAAATACATAAATTGTGTTCAAGCACTCCATTAAATTTTTGTCTCTCCTGTTATTGTTGAAAGCTACTGATCCACTTAGATGTAGTTGTTTTCTACTAAGAAGTTACTTCAACCTTATCAGATCACTATTTTGTTTTCTTAAATTAGACCTGGTTACCTGAAGCAGTGAATATAGTACTTAAAGTCTATTACCAAAATGAAAATGCATACATTGTACAATAATGAAAAATGGTGTAAATATATATATAATTAAAAATAAATAAAATATAAAAAGAATCTTTTGTGAAGTAGCTAAGACATTGGGAGTGTTTTCTCAAAGAATACAATATTATAACCAAGGGAAAGGAGTTATATGTACATTTTACCTGAAGTATAAAAATTTAAAGTGATCAAACTACACAAATATACTTACACACCTTAATTACTTATATACAAATATTTAAAACACTATGAATCTTTATTCCATAGAGGTTCGTACAAATGGCACAGCATTGCTCCTCAATTTTATTTTGTGAAAGTAAGATACAGATAACTCTATTCTTAAATATGTCCTCTGATGCTTGACATAATTATTTTGGAATTTAAGCATGATTTGGAATTTAACCGGAATTTGGCTGCGCAGTGAAGCTGTCCACAGCCTCTGCAGTTCCGATTAGATCCCGGCCGGCCAGCAAGGGTCCCACATGGCGCGCAGACCTCTCCTGTCTCATCTGCCGCTCCCCTCAGCAGTGTACTTCGTCAGTCTGCCTGTTTTATTCCCTGCTCTGTCTGGTGAATCATCTCACCCTCCCAAGCATCTGGCCTGTACCCTAGTACTTGTATAAAATAAATAAATCTTAAAAAAAATAAAATAAAATTTCAAAGCCCAATAGTATAATATTCTTCTCCATTCTTCATTTAAAATATATGCAAGACCCGGCCTCCCTGGTGGTACAGCGGTTGAGCGCTGGGTTGTGAGGCTGCCCGCAGCCTCTGCAGCACGGGTTCGGTCCCAGGCCCTCCGGCGAGGGTCCCACATGGCACGCAGACCTCTTCTGCTGCCCACTGCTCCCCTCAGCAGCGTACTTCATCAGTGTGCCTGCTCTGCTCTCCCCTCTGGCTCTGATGAATTCTCTCACCCTCCCGCACTTCTGACTGTACCCAGTGCTTGTATAAATAAATAAATAAAACTTAAAAAAAAAACAAAAAAGACTGTGGGAACTTCTTAAAAAAAAAAAAAAGCAAGACCAAAATGAAAATGCATACATTGTTCAAAAAATGTAAAATGATGTTAAAAAAATATAAAATTAAAAAATGGAAAAAAATCATCATATGCTTCTAATGTGTTTAAACAGACATGCCTTAATTTATCTTGCAGCTTTGCTGTTATTTTATTTCACTAGAGGGAATATGTTTTGTCTGAAAAAAAAAATGCAAGAAATATCTTTTTTACCTAAGTTACAAATTTTAATTTCAGTTCATCAAAAATAAATAATAATTGACTTCTGAAGACCAACATGGCTTTTCTGGAATTAGACCATCTAAATGGTAGGCACCACTAAAAACTCCCACTCTTAGATTTTACAAAAGTTTTCAGAAATTACTAAATTAGGAGTGTAAATGAATCTCTCCATATTTGAAGTAATGGCAGAGAAACCCTCTTGCACTGATTTTGTTACCAATGACAAAGTTCAGGCATACAAAATTATTATTGTTTTTTTAAGATTTATTTATTTGTATACAAGAGCTGGGGTACCAGTCAGAGGTGCAGAGGGGTGAGAGGATTCACGAGAGACAGAGTGGGGAGCAGAACAGGCAGACAACCAATTGCACTGCTGAGGGGAGCATCAGACACTTCAGGAGAGGTCTGCTGCACCATGTGGGAATCTCCCTGGCCGGTTGGGAATCGAACATGAGCTGCAGAGGCTGCAGTCAGCTTCACAGCGCTGTGCTCAACCCACTGCACCACTGGGGAGGCCTCGGCATATAAAATTAAAGTTCAGTCAGTCCTACTGTATTTGACAATATGTTGTTTGCCTTTTGTTTCTGAATACCTAATATCAGATTTATAATATGATATCTGACATAAAAAGTACAGTTGCTATCATTTAGGTTTTATATATCTCAGTCACACACTTTTAAAGTGTATTTTATGTTTGGAAGACATTAGGTTTCCAAAAGAGGAAAGTTTCATTTATACCATATGGATTTAACACTACCATTAACACCTTACATTACTCTATAATTAACACAACATATCACATTAGTAAGTTAGTTAAAATTAATGAACCAATATCTCCATATTCTTACTTACGAAAGTTCATACTTGATAGAGATTTCTTTTTTTTTTAAAGATTTATTTATTTATTTATTTATTTATTTATTTATTTATTTATTTATTTACACAAGCACTGGATACAGTCAGAAACACAGGAGGGTGAGAGAATTCACCAGAGACAGAGGGGAGAGCAGAGCAGGCAAACTGATGAAGTACACTGCTGAGGGGAGCAGCGGGCAGCAGGAGAGGTCTGTTGTGCCATGTGGGTCCCTCGCAGGTGGTCGGGGATCAAACCGTCGCTGCAGAGGCTGCAGGCAGCTTAGCAGCCCAGTGCTCAACTGCTGCACCACGGGGGAGGCCCTGATAATGATTTCTTTAGCTTTTACTTAAGGTCTATTTTTATGACCCAAGATCACATAGAAGATGTATTAATTCTGTTGTCATTTTTTCCTAGGCTCCTGAAATCAGCTGAAACAATATCCTTTCAAAAAAAAATTCGCTGAAGTCTTAACATCTAGTACTTGAAAATGTGACCTTGTTTGGCGATGAGTTTTTCAGAGGTGATCAAGTTAAAATAGAGTCATTATAGTTGAACTTAATCTAATAGGACCAGTGTCTTTATAAAAGGGTGACATTGGGGTCATACTTCTATAAGCCAATAAATGGTAAAGATTTCAAGGAGATCAATAGAAGATAAGGGAGAAGCATGGAGGAGATTCACCCTTAGAGCTCTCCAGAAAGAACCAACCCTGCTGACAACTTGATTGAGGAATTCTGTGATCTGTGAGACAATAAATTCTGTTGTTCGCACCACTCAATTTGTGGTACTGTGTTATGACAGATATAGCAAACTAATATAACTCCTCTTGTCTGTACAATTTATCAGACTTTCTTATTTTTGATGATGACAGTTTTGAGGAGCAATAATAAGAAACATTGTAGGATGCCCTCTGTCTTTTTTTTTTCCTCTTCTCATAAACAGACTGTGACTATGGGTCTTTGGAAGGAAGATTGCAGAAATGAGATATTACTTTTGTCACATTCTTACTAAGGTCACATACTATGAACAATATTTATTTATTGTTTATAAACAATATTTATTTATTGTTCTCTCTCTTTACCCCAACTTCCCATACTGTATTCTCTAAAAGACTTCATTATGCACAAGGCTGACTGAAATATGGCCCTTTTCGGAGAACACTATACCTACATAAACAATTTGTAATTATTCGTCATTGTGTTAGACATTTAGGGCAAGAAGAACAATATATAAAGAAAATTAAATAACCAACTATGCCCATGATCCCAGAAAGCACTTGTTAGAGCTGATAAAGTCCAGAGGGGAAAAAGGCGGTGCCCCTATCCCAGTTACAGATAGCTAGGTTGTTTAGAAAAGTCAATTTATTCCATGTCTTGACTCTGCAGACCATTTAAAACAATGTTCTTTCTCATAACCACTTAAGTAAGTGTGAAAATATAGGAAATGAAAAACAAACAAAAAACAGAAATACTATCACTTTTAAAAGCTGGAAAGATAGTGTATCACCCTAAGAGAAGACTGTATTGGACTTTCTATTTTGAAGACTGAGCTGAAATACTCTTTTTTGAGTTGCCAGGTATAGCTCGTACCTAAAACAATGACCTGTGTTAGAGAAAAAATACTCTAGAAAACACATGTATTCATTTCCAAGTTATAACTATTAAATAGACTAGGAATTCTCCATTAAGGAAATTAGATTATAGTGAATCAAGAAATTCTTTACAGTAGACCTGTCTTGGGGGAACAAAATCATAATTGGGAATAATTTACCATAACCCATCACACAGACCTTGGTCCAGTAAGTACACATAGTTAGCACTGACATGTCTGCTGAAAGGAAGTGTCAAAAATCAAATGTTAAGAGAATCAAACCTCTGAACAGAGGAATGGTCTTAACTCTCATGCAACAAAAAGGGACTAATAATTGGACGGTAAGGTATAACACACTTATAAAAGTTTAGTAAGTGTTGTAGGTACAACAAAATCCAGTTTGGAAACCATATTCAGTTCCCTCCTTCCAAGTAGTATTTATATAAAAAGAGAGGATGAAAGCTGTGAAGCCTTTTTCCAGGAGCAACCAAATCCATCCACAAGATATTATTCTGGCAGATATCTGTTCATGTCTCAACCATATAAATATTTGGAATCAGATATTTAAGGTTTCTTGAGTACATGGCATAGCTATGGCTACTATTCCTGCCTGTAGTCATGCTTACATGCTCACTTAAGAGTTACTATGGGCCAGGACACACGTTCAGATGACTTTTCCATTCTTGTAGTAAACTTCTATGGTGTGCATTTAATTCTGAGCATAATAGCACAATAAATATTTTAATTAATAAGTTAATGCTTTTTTGAAAAATTGTGAAGAGTGTATCAATTCATGTGTTCAAGTAAGAAAAATAATGAACTACAAACCAAATATGGTCGGTCCGTGCCGCAGGCCGACGGGGTTCAGGAACACGGCGGAGGGGCTGGGGATGAAAAATGCTTCTACTCACTTGGCTGGAGGCAGGAACACACACTTTATTACCTAGGGGGCAGGGTATATATATGAAAGTCTGCGCATGCGCTTTTCTTGGCTTGCACATGTGCTTTGGTCTGCGCATGCGCTTTATGTGGCTTGCACATGCGCTTTTCGTAGCTTTTGCCTTGTGCATGCGCTTTCCATGGACCTTGCAACTTCCTGTTAAGATTGCATCAGATTTGTAGTTCTTTCGGTTGGCGGAAGCGAACACTACCTCAGGTCCCTCTGTTGGCCAGAAAGCAGCATTGCCAAGGCGGTATTGCCAAAGGTTACTAACAGCTCCCCTGTTTTTACTTTATGGTGTAGGGAGGGACTCACAAGGGCCTGTCTCAGGTTGTGGCAGGTATGCACCCATGCTTACCCGTCATGGCTGTCCACTACCTGGATTCCAGATAAGGTGACAGTGCTGTCTTAGGTTGCTATGGGGCACACCACCATCTTACCCGTCATTGGCCTACAAGTGGTCTAGGGCAATACTTATCCAGACATTGGGGTCCTGAGAAGATTGTAATGGGGAATAGCGCACATGTAAGTGCTACTCATAAGTTTTTGCGTCTGTTCCATTGATGCCACAAGATGACAAAAATGACCCGTAGACAGAGGAAAATTAGACTGAGGAGTGAGACCGCTCCACCTAAGGATTTGACCAATCCCCAAGCTTTGGAGAGCCAGGAGAGGGCTTCATCGGGATTATATATGGAAGCCCGAGTATTATTAATAGTGAGAATTTGATTAGCCAATTGGACAGTAAAATTGAGAAAGGTTTGGTTCCATGGGCCGCGCAGGTAGTCATTAAGGGAATGAACTTGAGAGGAGTAGTTGGATACAACAGCAGGGGTAACGCAGGTGAAGGCATAGGTAGGCATACAGGGGATATGAGCAGTTAAAGGCAATAAGTCGATTTCTTCCTGTATTAAGGAAACTTGTTGATTCAACTGGAGTAGTCCTACTGCAAGATGGTTGTTGATGGAATTTTGCGTGAGAAAGGTGCTGGAGGCTCTTTCTGAGAGAAGGTTGATGATATCTGCATTGAGTACGGAGTTGGATAGATCTAGGCCACCGACCACCGTGGCCGCAGCTGCCAGCGTCGAGAAGACGGAGATCAAGGCGCCAACAACCAATGCCAGACCTGCTTGTCGATTTCGGATGATCACCGGAGAAGTAGACTCAGATACATTGACAGGCATAATAACGACCTTAGGGAAACGCATGACAACAAAGGAATTGCTGAGGGTTCTAGACCAACAAGAGGAAAGGTGACAGCTACAATTGAGGGAGGATTGATTGTTTGAACGATAGATTGAAAGACACTATAGAAAGGAGTCCAGTGGTGGAATTGGTAGACAAGAATGAAGGGAGAATACCCCCCGTTCTGGAAACCAGCAGAAAGAAAGGGGGATTATTAACTATTGTCCAATGAATAGTGTTGCAAAGGAGAGGGGGTACTTGCAGTTGGAGGTGGAAGAGTAGCAGGTGGAGGATCATTTTCAGAAGGTTTGGAGAGCGCCTCTTCGTTGGGCGGATCGGAGGGCGGACTATGAAGTCAAAGAGGGAATCAGCCAAAGAGGGATCCAACGAGGCTGAGATTGACCGGGAGGAAAGATACAAAGGGATCTGGGTGCCTCGGCGAGGACCGGAGCTGGTGGTTGCCATTGTAGGGAGTGGGGCTCTTTCCAAACAACTGAGCAGATAGAATGATTGGCCTTTGTTTGCCAATGGACCTCCGCTCTTGTTAATTTAGTTTGGGTGTCCAAGGAGGCAAAATTAATAGTAAACAGAGCCTTGGACAGGCGAATGCGAGGGTCTGGTGGGGTGGAATTAGACTGCTTTTGTATTTGATTTTTTAAGTGTTGACGGGCACATTCTACGAGAGCTTGTACCTGAGGATTATAAGGAATACCTGTAATGTGAGTGATATTATGGTCAGAGCAAAAGGAGGCAAAGGATCGGCTAGCATAAGCCGGGCTGTTGTCCGTTTTTATAACACGAGGCCGTCCCATGTACGCAAGGGCCTGCCACAAATGTGAGATAACATCCTTGGTCACCTCCCCCGAATGAGGGGATGCAAAGAGGAGGTGTGAGTGAGTATCAATGGAGACATGGACAAAGGATTGGCGTCCAAAATGAGGAATGTGAGTGACATCCATTTGCCAAATGTGATTAGGAATAAGACCTCGTGGGTTAGCACCCTGGTAAGATGGCGGTATAGGACGGAAAGGTGCGCATTCTGGGCAGGACAGGACAATTTCTTGAGCCTGAAGCCGGGAGAGTCCAAATTTAATAGCCAGGGAGGAGGCATTGGTATGAAGATTGGCATGTTCTTGTTGAGCTCCATGAATAGCTGGAAGGCAGAGTGTGGGCTCGGGGGGGAGTTCTAGTAAGAAAGTCTGCCATTGTGTTACCAAGAGATAATGGTCCAGGGAGAGGTAAGTGGCCTCGAATATGTGCAATAAAGAATGGGTGGGAATGGGACTGAATAACAGTTTGTAGATTTTTTTAAAATGGTCACCGCCGAGCTAGAGGCCGAGACATAGGGGGCCGTCTCCAGTAGTGGGATGGTCCAGGCCAGGTATTGACTATCCATATATAAATTAATGGGAGTGTCGTGGAAAATTTGGAAAGTCACCATAATGGCCGTAGCCTCAACGATTTGGGCAGAGGTACTTGGGACCGCAAAAGAGTGTTGGCCCCTAAAAGAAACCACTGCGGCCGTGCCATTGGAAGACCCGTCGGTGAAGACGGTGAGTGCCTTTGGGATTGGATTGGTGTGGGTGACCTTAGGGAAGCAAAAGGGATGATGTTGGAGAAAGGTGACCAAGGGGGATCGTGGGTAGTGTGAGATGAATTCCCCCGGGAATTGAGTAACGCAGAGAATCCAATCCGTATCAGAAGAACAAAGGTCTTGTATTTGTGGCTTTATGTATGGCACAGAAATGGCAAATGACTGTAAATGGTCAATGATTCAAAAAGAGAGGCCTGGATCAGTTGAATTACCAAAGTGTGGTAGGGGGACACAACCCATTTAGGAGAGACGGATAAATGGGACCATCGGAGTGCACCCTCCTGCCAAAACAGTCCAGTGGGAGTGAGGGCGCTTGCCAAGACGAGAAAGGTAAAGGGTTTGGAGGGGTCAATACGGCAAAGAATGGTGGACTGTAAACAAGAGTTAACCTGTTGAATGGCTGAGCGGGCCTCAGGCGTAAGTTGGCGAGGCGCTGTGGGAGAGGAGTCACCCTGTAAGCAATCAAACAACGGTTTGAGCATGCCCGTGGGAATTCCCAAACTTGGCCGAAGCCAGGCCAAGTCTCCACAGAACTGTTGGAGCTGATGGAGTGTATGAATGTCCTGAGTGATCAACTGTCCTTTAAGGGGCCGGAAGGTCTCCGGGGTGAGAGAGAAATCCAGGAATTTGAAGGGAGGCTGCAATTGAATTTTTTCTGGGGCTATTATGAGATTAGCCTGTCGGAGGAGGTGGAAGATTTTATGAAGGGCCTCTTGAAGCAATGCCTCGGTGTGTCCCGACCCACGGGATTCGGAGGCACGAAAAGAGAAGGGCTGAGGATTGAAATGAGGGGCTTGACAAATTGACGCTAGCGTTTGCTTCTTTATTTTTCCTTTTTCCTTTTCCTACTTTTACATGTTTTTTCCTTTCCCTGTCCTACTACCTTCCCTGTCTTTCTCTATGCTCCTCTCTCAGTACGTTTCTCAGTATCCTCTCTCAAAGTCTCTACACAGTATCCTTTCCACAGTCTCCCTCTCGAGGTCTCCTCGCCTCATCCTCTACGCAGTCTCTCTCCTTCTCCTCTACGCAGTCTCTCCAGTCTCTCCCGTGGTTCCCTTCTTATCCCCCCTCGCTCCTCTCCTTGTACCTCTCAGTCCCACGTTATTTTCCGGAAACGCAGTGGTTTCTCCGAAGGCGAAACAGAAACCGAAACCTAACTTGCGAGCATGCGCAACACGGCGCATGCTCCATGCGGCTCCGGACATTTGCGAGCATGCGCAACATGGCGCATGCTCCATGTGGCTCCGGACATCGGTGGGAGCGGCCAACAGAATGTCATCCATGTAGTGGTCAAGATAAAGTTGTGGAAAATTTTGTCGCAGTGGTGTCAAGACTGTAGCGACAAAGACCTGGCACATGACTGGGCTATTAGTCATTCCTTGAGGAAGACATACCCACTGGTAATGGTCGGCCAGACTGATATTATTGACAAATGGAAGGGTGAAAGCAAATCGAGGGGAATCCTCGGGGTGAAGAGGAATGGAGAAAAAACAATCCTTAATGTCAATGACGGCCATGGGGAAATCCTTGGGGATTCCTGAGGGGTCGGGAAGGCTTCGCTGTACCAGGCCAAAAGGGACCATGATTTTGTTAACTTCCCAGAGATCATGTAACAGTCACCAGCTGCCAGAGGATTTTTTGATGACAAAAATAGGGAAGTTCCATGGGGAGGTGGAGGGAACAAGGTGTCTGGCCGTTAGTTGATTCTTAACAAGAGAATGAGCCGCCTGTAGTTTTTCTCTAGATAGGGGCCACTGAGGGATCCACACCGGGTCATGTTTTTTCCAGGTGATTTTAAGAGGAGCCCTAATAGTTGGAAGGCGGAAGTTCAGTGGCCCCTCCTAAAAAGGGGGGGGTAAATCCCAGCCCAGACTTGTCTTTTCCCTGACGGATTTGGGAGGATGGTATGGAAAGGGGCAAGGGATCACCTTGAAGGTTTTTTCCCAGCCCTTTGCCAGGTGAATAACCACTTTTGACCATGGAACAAGTCGCTGGGGAGTTTGTGGTAATGATTATATGCATAGCGGACATAACATCCCTTCCCCACAGATTCACGGGAATATGAGGGAAGACATAGGGCTTAAAATACCCATTGTGACCTTCCTCTGAAGTGCAGTGTAAATGACGAGAACTGCGGGATGGATGGGAGGCTGATCCCACCCCCTGAATGGAAGTGTTAGATTGAGTGAGTTTCCATGTGGATGGCCAATGATTTTGAGCAATGACGGAAACATCAGCCCCATTATCCAAAAGACCCATGAAGTGTTTGCCCTCTACGAGAAGGGAGATCATTGGTCGACTGTCTAATTGGAGAGAAAGGTTGACACAAACCGGAGGAGAGTTTTTAGCTAGGCTTTTCAAAGGTTGAGTCTGACAGGTCTTGATGTGAGAATGAAAAGGAAAAGGGATTAATTGAGCCACGGATTGTCTGGGGGAGATAGAGACCACTCCATGTGTGGCCATGGCTAAAATTTGAATTTCTCCTGAGAAGGAAGTTTCAATGATGCCTGGAATGATGGACAATCCCCTTATAGCGGAGTGCTTGTGTCCTAAAACGAGGGCAAAATGGTCAGGAGGCATGGAGCCATGAATTCCCGTGAAAATAGGTTGGACTCCCATAGCGGGTGTTAAAAGGGAGGGGGATTTTTACCGGGAGGTCGAACCCGGGGCTGGAGGGCCCAGCTCATTGGAGCTGGCTGAAGAGGGAAAGAGGCTGTGAGGAAGGTGGGTTTGGCTCACCGTGTAAGTCTGAGGAGGGTGATAAGAGGCTGGAGGTGGAACTTGATTGTACGGCCCCTGAGAGAGGGGGGCCTGGAACCTTGGAGTCCCCCTCGAGTTTGACTGATGAAAAGGAGTTATGGGCGAGCCAGTTACATCAAATTTTGAATGGCATTCATTAGCCCAATGGAGGCCCTTTAGGCAACGAGGACAGGGACCGGGAGGTGGCGGACGTGTAAGGGCACCCCTCTGTGGCCGGGAAGTGGAACTATTAGGGCGGGAGGGGCATTCATTGCGGAAATGGCCCGTTTGACCACCCAAGACAGGTACCGCCTCGTGTGGGGTGCTGGGCTGACGGCAGCAGAGCCGCCGCTGTGATGGTGCCTGTAACAGTAGCACCGTCAATATCCTTACACAAGCGTATGTACCCAGAAATATCCTGTTTATCCTTCCATGGGCGAATGGCCTCCTGGCACCATTTGTTAGCATTTTCAAATGCCAATTGTTTGACTAGTATAGAGGTAGGCTCTCCCTCACCCATAATTCGAGAGGCAGCTGTTAGAAGGCGACCTACAAAGTCAGCAAATGGCTCTGGGGGGCCCTGGAGGATTTTTGTAAGGGATTGGTGAGGCTGTCCCCTGGATCCCAGTGCCTTCCAAGCAGATTTGGCTGCCAAGGCCACTTGCGCAAAAACGGCAGGATTATACAAACATTGTTGCTGGTTAGTACTATAAATGGGACCCTCCCCAGTTAACATTTCTTTAGTTTGTTGGGGAAAACCTCTTTGAAGATTGGTTTGAGCATACTGGTCAGAGTTCCGTAAACTGGCCCTTCCACAAAAGATAATCCCCCGGGCTCCAAACCGCGTGGAAAGTGTCCTTCCAGTCATTGGGTGTCATAATAAAGGTTTCAAAGGTGTCTAACATTTGGTGAACAAAAGGGCTCTGAAGTCCGTAGTCTTTGATAGATTCTTTTAAGAGCTTGAGGTCTCGGAAAGGCAGTGCCGAATGTTGCCGAATCGCCTGTCCTTGAGCATTTTGAGTAACCGAGACTGGGCAGGCCAGAAGGGATTCCCGAGATTTTTCAGAGTTGGAGGGTACAAATCTCGAAAGAACAGAAGTTAGGGACTGTATAAGCCCAGGAAAGTCTGGGTCAGAGCCATGGGAGTTGAGTGGAGGGGTAGAGGGGAGAGTGGGCAGGGAGGGATACCACCGATTTTTGGTTGATGGGGGTGGTCTATCATTGGGAGGTGGATAGTCTGTCCTCCACATCCCCCTCGTCTGAAGAGGAATCTCCCCCCGTATTTGAAGATTGAGGGGGGGGGGGTTTCCGTGGCTGAGCTTGCCGCGGCTGAGTATGTGGCGGTCGTTGACTTTCGGACTGAGCCACGGAGCGCAATGCCTCAGTCACTAGTTCACAAGCAGCTGCTCCTCCGTCACTACGGGGGGGGGGGGGGAACAGTTTGGGGTCAGTAAAGGTCCCTGTGAAGAAGGAAGTCTGCTTTGACCTTTTCCCAGTTTCGTACTGAGACAGTGTCCTGCTGAAGGAACCATTTGCTGGTATTTACGAGGACTGAGACTAGATTATGAAGGGTCTGAACCTTAACGGGAGTTCCATAATGTTTAAGGAGAAGTTGTAGGGCTCTAACAAGTTGGCCCTTGGACATGGTATTGCCCATGATGCAGATCACTTACCAAATCCTTACCTTACTGATTGATGGGTCCCTCAGAGGATCCCTCGTTCTCGTGTCCCGACGTTGGGTGCCACTTGTCGGTCTCTCCCGCAGGCCGACGGGGTTCAGGAACATGGTAGAGGGTCTGGGGATGAAAAATGCGTCTACTCACTTGGCTGGAGGCAGGAACACACACTTTATTACCAAGGGGGCAGGGATATATATATATATATATATATATATATATATATATATATATGAAAGTCTGCACATGCGCTTTTCTTGGCTTGCGCATATGCTTTGGTCTGCGCATGCGCTTTTCGTAGCTTTTGTCTTGTGCATGCGCTTTCCATGGACCTTGAAACTTCCTGTTAAGATTGCATCAGATTTGTAGTTCTTTTGGTTGGCGGAAGCGAACACTACCTCAGGTCCCTCTGTTGGCCAGAAAGCAGCATTGCCAAGGCGGTATTGCCAAAGGTTACTAACAAAATATTATGTTTGTTTAATATTTTAAATAATTTCCTACTATTTTATTAGTTCAGAAATGTTTACAGGTAGAATGTTTACATGTTTACATTTGATCTCTTTGGTTTCATCCCCAATATCCAAACATCTTGGCATCACAAAGGGCTTAGAAAATAATGTGGAAACGTCTATGTAGACTGAAACACCAGGTAACAGCTTGCTAAGTACAGATATGATTCATGGGATACTCATACTCATGATGTTTAAATCCTTATGGTGAGCTTTACGTGCAATTTCATAAATACTTTGTAATCAAATTTTTGTAGTGCAGGAGGGTTAGTTAATGATGAATGAAATCCTACAGACAACTTTCTAGAAAATCAGACTCATTTTAAATTTAGTTGATATTTTCATTATAAGTGGTAAGAAGGCAGAGCCAGACATTTTTCTTTAATTTAGGAAAGAACTTTTGGCAGCTCACTGTGGACTCTTTAATCCTGTGTTTATCAAAAGCTTACTAGACAATAACAACTGCCCTAACTTCATGTCCTTTATTTCATTTATAATGCATCCAAAAGCTCTCAATAAAATATAATTTATACTGATGATAATACACTGTTAAAAATGAATACATAATAATATTTACTAACAGGCATGGTCTAGCATATGAAAATATAAAATATTAATCAATGAATAAACATTAAATAAGATATTTGGAGCAATGCAAAATACCATGGTAAAATATAACCTATAATGATAAACTTATAGGCACTGTGTGAAATGGTCAAGTTTTTGTTTGTCAAGATATTCAACCTTCATATAATGATTGCCAATTCTCAGTGAATGACTAAAAACAATTTGCTCTAGAACGTAAAA
This sequence comes from Talpa europaea, assembly GCF_964194135.1. Classification (NCBI taxonomy): domain Eukaryota; kingdom Metazoa; phylum Chordata; class Mammalia; order Eulipotyphla; family Talpidae; genus Talpa; species Talpa europaea. The sequence goes on along the minus strand of NC_140083.1, from coordinate 31,684,435 downwards.
GATAGGAACAAATAGTAACTGGTAATTCCATGTGAGTTATAAGGGCTGTTAACTTGACACAGTGAAATTTTGTAGGGGTCTGAGAAATATTTAATAGATAATGAACTGACAGAATTGCAGAAACCATACTTCATAAGTTCATCACCCTATTTGTTATAAATCTGAAGTAACATCATCAAGTTAGGCATTTAGCGTGCCAGTTTCAAAGTGTTTGCACCAAAGTAAATGTTTATCTATAATTGTTACAAAACCTCAGTTTGTCGGTGGTCTGTTATTCTAAAATCAAACAAATTTAAAACATTAAGAAATAAGATTGTGTCCTTTCATGCATTATACCAAAAATAAATCCCATATTTTTTGAAACTTTATGAACCATTTTGAAGTAACATTACTAGGCAAATTATACCCACATATGAATCTTTTTATAACTTAATCAATACAAAAATAGAGTGATTCTTAGTGTGACATTTGAAGATAAGATAGGTTTGCACATGGATCTTCCTGTTATTCATGCACCCATTTTCCTTTGTATATCTTTACTAAACTCAGGTAAAGGGCAGCATCTGCTCTGGAAGTGCCACACCAGCTTGTGCACAGGGCTTCTTACCCATTGTGAGTGAAATTGACTAGAATCACACAATCCTTATCAATTTCCCACTCGGTAGAAAACAGTTCTTCTAGGCAAGGGGGCTGCACTACATTTGCTCTGCAGCTGGCAGTACCATGGAGCTAAGTTGGAGGGAGAAAAAGAAATGGCCTGCTGTTAGTGAATTAATGTGCTCTGGGTGGGTGTGCTCACCTGATTTTGTGATTAAAATGAGCCTCCAATATAAGGAGAGCAGTGGAGGCTCTGGCTAAACTGAAGGAAATGAACAGTTTCTAGTTTTAATCCTCAAGTTCCACTCTAACACATAGCTAATGAAGTAGCTTCTTGCACAGCAGTAATATCTTCCACAGGCAGCAATTATATAAGAATAGCATTCCAAACGTGGTAGTTCTATGACTGACGAGCATACAGACTGCTAGAGTGGGGAGAGCTTCTCACACAGATGTTAGCTAAGAAATAATGTGGAGGGAAGTGACTGTAGCATACTGGGAACACAATTAGAAAGGACAAAGATTTAAATTTAAAACCTTTAAACTAATTCACAAGATGATTCATGCTGAAGATAATTCTGTGTCAATGTAAAATTTCTTAATGGATAAATTTTAATTAAAAAGACAAAATGGGGCAAATTTAGTAACTAACCTGGTTATGATCTCCCAATAATCTGAACTGGATAGCTTATGGAAATTATTGTAAAGCAGATTTCTAGACAATACACATTGATTCAAATCAGTAATTATAAAAGAGGCACAAGATTTAGTCACACATGTGATTTGTAAGCACAATAAGACATAAAAACTACCAATACATAATTCCTGTTCTTGATAAGAGAACAGGGATTCAAAGTCACTCTCAGTTTAAAGTTTATCAATTTTAAACTAATATTAGTTAAACCTAATGTGAGAAAAATTAGCAAATTAAATTATATAGGCAAATAAAAAATGGGTAGAGAATAATAATCTGGGGGCCTTGCTGGTGGCACATGGGGTTTAGACACAGCACTATGAAGCTATCCGCAGCCACTGCAGCAACGAGTTTGATCCCCGGCCAGAGAGGTCACCCACATGGCACAGCAGACCTTTCCTGCCTTGCACACTGCTCCCCTCAGCAATGTATTTCAGTACATCTGCCTGTTCTGCTCTCCACTCAGTCTCTGGTAAATCCTCTCACCCCACACCCCTGCATCTCTGGCCTGCACCCCAGCTCTTGTATGCATAAATAAATAAATCTTTTTAAAAAAGGATAATTATCTGAAAAAGGTTTAGTTATTATTTGAATAGCAGAAATTGATGTTCCTTCTTATAGGGACACAACACTTGAACCAAGCATTTGGAGATAATCAGTAATTGCTACATTCTTTGGATATAGAACGAGATGACAAATATACCTAATAGAAAAGATCATTAAGAGTCTTGCTGAAACCCTGAGACATGGTTAGGGAACTCTAAATGTGCATTATTACTTCACACACAGATGCAAATACATGGCACAATAAGTGCCTTTCCTTTTGATTGAAACAATGGTATTGCTCTTTAATTACAGCTATCCCAATACTGACTCCATGTGGCCTCAACCCAACACTTTCCTCAGAATCCACATCAACATGGAGTTCCATTTTCCTAATCTTCAAATTATAGGTCATCACAACTGTACAAAGTATCTCAGAAAAGCAATCACCTTTTAGTTTAGGAACATGTATTAGCCAAAAGACAATACTTAGTCTTCAAAGGGAGAATTGCATACATTGTATGGAATGCATTAGTTCATCAGCTTTTATTGGTTTAGTTTGAAAAAGTCAGATATAGACTAATATTTTATCAATAATCTTGTTTTTAACCTTGAAATAGTTATTACTAAATAAGAAATATACTTATTTAAAAGTGTATGTAATCAAAGAAGTAGATGCCACTCAAACTATCTCCATTTCATCCATAGTTCCTAGGAGTTATTTTTTCTTTTAAAGATTTATTTATTTATGCATACAAGAGCTGGGGCACAGGCCAGAGATGCAGGGGGTGAGAGGATCCACCAGAGACAGAGTGGGGAACAGAACAGGCAGACTGACTGAAATACACTGCTGAGGGGAGCAGCGGACAAGACAGGAGAGGTCTGCCTTGCCATGTGGGTTTCTCCTGGCCGGCCAGGGATCGAACTTGTGCTGCAGAGGCTGTGGATTGCTTCATAGTGCGGTGCTTAACCCCTTGCGCCACCAGGGAGACCCCCCAAGGAGTTAATTTACTGAAAAAATATTATTCAGCAAAACAGAACATAGAATTATAAACACATCAGTTGAAAAAACAGTCTGAGATTCATTAACAAATATTGACATGCATGATTAGAATCTACCTTTAAAATTTTCAGATATCTGTTACTTTATTAATCAATTATTGATGAGTACAATATCTCTGCTGCATACACCACCAAAAGGGAACGTAGCACAGTAAACAGATGTGTAATGTTTATTCTTAACTTTCTGTGTCAGTGAATGGGAAAACAAAGTATAACCAATCAGCCTATCTCATTTGAGGGATGTTTTAATGCTATCCGGTTTTCCAAATATTAGCATGACAACTACTGAATAAGTTTTTCTGCAAAAGAAAGAATGGGGGTACATTTTATGTACTATTTTTGGGTCTTGTATAACTATTAGCATAATTTCTGTATCCCTAAAAGCATTAGAGACAGAACACACAAAATCAAATAGAGTAACAAAGAATTTACTTAATTTTTTAGCTATAAAATGTGTAAATTTCTCAAAACAAACAACTGTACTTCTCAGTGGTATATGCTATATCACAAATTCAGTTTTGATCACTGCTGACATTTTCTTTTCTTCAACTCACACCATACCCAGGTCAACTTGATCACTTTTTCCCCTCCGTCATTTTGTAGTCTTAATTTTTCGATATTTACCAACTAGGATTGTGATTAGTCATTCCTACTACTATTCTCTTAGGTCCTTGGGAATGTAGGCCAAAATTTTATTCATATGGTATCCTCATAATCTAGAGTATACTTTGCTTATATCAGGCAGTTTATTAAATTTTGTTGAAGGACTAATACAAATCATTTGAAAAATATCTTGAATATTAACATAATCCATGACATTTTGAAAAATATAAATTATATCTCTACAAATCTTTCCTCTCCATGCTTTACAAACCAGAACAATATTCAGGGATTAGAGGTACAGAGCTGTTAACTCATACCACTCACATTTCAATCCTGAGACAAGTAATCTTCATTGAAACTATGCTCTACCTGGGTTGTGTTGAATTTATTTAAATTTAGATCAGTTACACTTAATGTTAGACTTTCAATAGCTTGTCATTCACTGTCAAACTGAAAAGAATTGAAGGATTAATCTTTTTAATTAAAAACAAGTAGTACCTAAGTTACTGCAGCTTATTTTCCACATAGGTATATATACATATATATATATATATTTTTTTTTAAGATTTATTTATTTATTTATTTATAGAAGCACTGGGTACAGTCAGAAGTGCAGGAGGGTGAGAAAACTCACCAGATCCAGAGCGGGGAACAGAACAGGCAGACCGATGAAATACACTGCTGAGGGGAGCAGCGGGCACGGCAGGAGAGGTCTGTGTGCCGTGTGGGACCCTCGCTGGTGGCCAGGGATCGAACTGGTGCTGCAGAGGCTGGGGGCAGCTTCGCAGCCCAGTGCTCAATTTCTATACTACCAGGGGAGGCCCATAGGTATATTTTGATGTTTGGTATTTGTCAACTACTGAAAACAGGAGACAATAATTACACTTGAATAAACTAATAGATTTAGAAAAAAAAAAATCTTTGGATACATAATAAATACAAGGGTGCATAGAAAATGTCCCATATTTAGATAAGTTTATAGTCCAAGATAGAGATTTCTTGAAGAAAAAAATGCATTAATTCATTTGAATCAATGTACTACTCCTTCAGAAATAAACAGCAGGGCCTCTCCCGTGGTGCAGCAGGTTGAGCACAGTGCAGGGAAGCTGTCTGCAGCCTCTGCAGCACGGGTTCGACTCCTGGCTGGCCACAGAGATACCACATGACTTCTCTCTCGCCCACAGCTCACCTCAGAAGTGTATTTCAGTAGATCTGCCTGTTCTGCTCCCTGCTCTGTCTCTGGCAAATTTTCTCACCCTCCTGTGCCACTGGCCTATATCCCAGCTCTTGTATAATCAATAAAAAATCTTACAAAAAAAAAAAAAAAGAAATAAACAGCAACCCAGCTTTCTTGACAGAGGTGATTATTGATATCGAGTCTGGATTTTGTGATCTTCAATTAATATTCCTAATTGACTATCTGTGAAAGCCATTAAATTGAGAAAAATATTCATTAACAGACATTAAGTATGTACCTTCAATTAATTGTTGTCTTCTCCTTTGAGATCACTATAAAGACAATCAACCCACAGTTAGAATCAAATAAAAAATTGTGGAAAGTGGCATGATCTGATAAAGTTGTTTTTTTTTTTTAAATTGAAGTAGTAATTGCAATGTTATTTGTATGCTCATAGTATTCCCAGTAATACATGAATTATACCAATTATCTCTAATAGGGATGGCGGAGGAAGAAGCATGGAGTGACTCAGAAATAATTTATATTGCATGAATAAACTGTTCCTCTCTATCACACCAATAGGTTTTATGATTATATAACTAGATACAAAATGAGTTGAAAACAGGAATTGTCACTTACAGGAATTTTTCCTTATGCAAATGGTCAAAACTTTTTTGACTGAAAAATATTCTTATTACTAGAATTTTGATTATGTATTAAAATAGTTATCTAAAAGTAATATGTTAATATTATTTATATTTTATTTTTAAGTTCAATATTATTCCTTAGTATGTACTTTTATGAAATAGGTACATTAATATCTTATTTTTGATGGATATAATATAAACATACTAGCACTTTTTGCTCAAATATGATTCATCCTGTAATAGTATCTATTGTTATGCTGAGCAACCCAGTAATCAGTAAGACTTCCCAACTTCCTTATGCATGTTTCTCATTTTTTTCACTTTTCCTTCCTATGTCAGAGTAGAATAATCCGAATTTTAAATGAAGCACCACTTCTCATTTGGCGCCTACAATATTCTGTATATACCTATAACATTAGGACTGTCGGTTGCCAGAAAAAGATAGGTACAAATTGTTTAAAAAAAAAAAAAAAGCCAGAAGACCTCTCTTCCACTTTGCCATAATACCAGTCGAGGTGTTTCTCACCTCAGCAGTAACTGCTGCATTATTTAACTTGCATTTTCATCAGTCCTTATTTCAGGGAATCTGAAAAAAAAAAAAAATGTCTCTACATTCCTTTCTGTCTAATCCTACAGTGTTATGATTTAGAAAGAGAGCTTTATTTCATAGTAATCCTTTATATGATTATATCATTTAGCTTTTAAACTCAATTCAACTTAAAGCTTCCCCAAAACACAAATTACAAAGAACTCCCATATACTCATCATTCAGATCCTTTACTTGTTTACATTTTTCCCCATTGGCTTTAATGGTAAATAAAATATTCTATGTTGGTGTTTATTTTTTTTTCTTTCAATACTTTAAATATTTCATTCCACTCTCTCTTGCTTGTCTGGTTTCTGACTTTTGTCTTCCTTGTTATCTAAAGTTCCTCCTACATCTGGTTTCATTCAAGATTTTATTTATCTTTGGTTTTCTTCAGGTTGAAAAAGATAAACCAAAATTTCGGGAAGGGTTTGAGGGATATTTAACCTTCTTGGTGTCCTTTGTGTCTCCTGGCTTTGTGGTTTGTCATTAATTTGGGAAGGTTCTTGGACATTATGACGTCCAATTTTTTCCTATACTGTTTCCTCTCTTTCTGGCAAATCATATGTGTGTGTGTGTGTACATGTGTATACATGTGTGTGTATATATATACATATATACACATAATAGTATATATATTCTATATGTAGAGTGTTAAAGTTATTAGACAGCATTTTTTTCATTGTGTTTTTTTTTTTTTGCATTTCAGTTTGAATAGTTTCCATTTTCCTTTCTACAGTTTATCAGTTTTCTTTGCCTTGTCAACTTTACTGAAACACCTCATACATCAAGAGTTTTACTTTGTTATTTTGTTTTTGAATTCTAGTATTTTATTTTGATCCCTCTCATATTTTTCATCTCTGCTTACTTTAATGAACTACTCTTGTATGCCTACTTTTCACATTAAAATGCTTAACATATTTATCATTGTAATTGTTCTCAAATAACTCCCAAATCTGTACCTGCTTCTAATGCCTGATTTCTCTCTTCATAGTTCAGTTGTATTTGGTTTTTGTTTTGTTTTGTTTTGTTTTTTTTGTTATTGTTGTTGTTGTTTGATCTTGTGTTTTGGAATACCTTGAAATTTTTTATGGAAAAGCAGATGTGTCAGTTGACAGGAATTGAGACAGATTTGCTTTCATGTAAAGATGCATGTTAATCTGGTTAGGAGTAGGCTTCATTAATACTTGCTGTACCTATAGTTTGCAGAGACTTCAAATTATTTAATTGTCCATGTTTTTATCCATGTTTTTATTTAATTGTCCATGTTTTGACTTTGAACATGCCTACTTTTCATCAGAGAGAGTCAATGGCTTGCTACCTTTATACCTGTAATACACTGCATTATACTGGAGTCCTTTTGAGATGTTGATTAAGAAGGGTAAGAGGGCCTATTATAATCTTCTATTGAGTCCTCATCTTTTAGATGTCTTGTGTCTCTAACCTTCACAATTGTTTCTTCAATAATGTAGCTGTTTTCCCCACTGCCACCTACTTTTTGCCCTGGCTGCATGTTTGTACTTATTTCCCTCAAGCCTTGAAGGCTGTTCACTGTTTTCTCTATCTTTGTTGAGAACGAGATTGGGAAGGGCCAGATCTGGAGTCAGAAACATTCCCATTTCTTCATGGGGAACAATGCTCTAGGGAACCTTTTCCTTCATATAGTTGATTTAGTTGTGGAGAAATTTCTGGTCTTATTTCAATGAGTACACTTTCCCTAGCCCTGCCACAGTCAAGAGGGGATTTTTCTTGGAATCTCTGTAGGAATCCAGCGAGGTTCCTATTGGTAAATCCAGTGACTATGATGGGGTTCCCTTAAAACTCCAGCCTCTAGGAATCTCTCACCTCATGTCAACCACACTGAACTTCTAGCACTTTACTGAAAGTATCATTTTTTTACCAGTTTATGGCTTCTGAGGTCCTATCAGTTTATGACTTCTGCTTATCTTAAGCAGATACTGGCTCTTTCTCTTTTAAATTAACTGTCACGGGATTGGGGGCTATCAATGAGTCCTGCCATAATGGTATTCTGATGGATCCAAAAAAAACTATTGATTTTCAATTTCTCCAGTTCTTTCTTGTTATAAAGATGAAAATGATCACTTCCTGCTTTTGTGTATATTGGAAATAAACATAGAAGTATCCTAGGCTAAGTTTAATTTAATAATATATAATGTGTTATATCATCACATATTATCCTAACAATAAATACTACTTTATTTTTAGTACCTATAATAATTTTCTAACTCCTTTATTTCTTCTATTCCTTCATTCTTTGCTGTTATTGTTTCAGGAACAGGTGCTTTCCCCTTTCTTTATTTCTGTATTGATGTATTTATTCATATCAGTGTGCTCTTACTGATATTATTTCATGAGATATGATGAGTAAATATATATTTTGATGGTCAAGTCATTCCAGATTTGGCCAGCATGAATTCTGCTGCACTGATTTCTGAGACTTTCTGACAAATCTCTATGAATCTTTAAATTTCTTCCCTTTTTTACACATTAAGTTCTGGATCAACTTGGATTTTCCCACCTAAAAGTAGGAATAAACCATTCCTCCAAGGTACTCTAGTGCTGTCAGTGGAGAATGGTATTTAGAAACTGAAGTCTGGACTTAACGTGCTCAATTCTAGTCTTCTCCTTTTCCATCTATACAATAGATGTTGCCTTTTGGTATTGAAAGTTCAGGATCCTAGGGAACATTCTGGGTTAATGGAAATACTGTTTATTTTAATAAGTGCTAGGTTATATAGGAACATAAGTTTTTTTTTAAATAATCAGAACTGTATACTCAATTCATATAATTTTATCATATGTAAATTACACTGAAAAATTAAAACTGCAAATAAATATATTGATCATTAATTAGATCTTATTACAGTGATAAATATTTAAATATCTGATTTTTTTCTGTATATTCTATTATTGAATATCCAAACCATGTTATATTTACTAGAAGGAAGCTGATAACTAACTTTGCTCACATTTCCTGTTATTAGACAAAGGTTAGCTCATGTCTTTCTGATATCTTAATTAGTGAAATTTTGATTTATGTAGTATACTAAATAACAATAAATTTAAACCACTGAGATCTGATATTAAGATATTAAATATTAAATATGATCAATCCCATAAACATTTAATTTGATTTTCTCTCCCTTCTTTCCCCAATTTAATCTGATATATTGTTATTTACATGTTATTCTGAAAAAAATTCAATAGTAATTGAAATACTGTTTCACTTTGACTATGGAAGAGGAGATTCTATATTTTATGGACTAGATTAGAGTAGGATTTTGCAATTTCTGGTCATATCTTTAAGTAAAATGATTCACTTTTTTAAAAATAGAAATATTCCAACTGGTGATAATATTGTCATAACTAAAATTCAGTTACTCACAGATTCAAAATATAGGCTGTCATATAATATGTCTGTCTGACTATTTCAAGTAATCAAAAATTTTGAACATGGTACCCACCAAACACAATCTCTCCAAATACTATAATGTTTGACATTTGCAGATATTACTAAGGTAAAATTTGTACTATTAATTTAAGCATTCTGGCTCATTAGATATCCACCCAACAATTGGAGAAAATATTAAAAGTCTTCTATAATTATTTTTTAACTTTGCTGTACTCATACTGAATTTATCAATTTGTTTTACATTGGGTTGACACAGCCTTAGGCTGTTTTCTTACTTTTTCTTATAAAATAGACAGTGCTGCAATAGAGGAAGAGAGTTGGTACTTTAGTTCTAGATACAAAGATATACTGCTTTTCATACTTGGATGCATCCCCTTTTCCCCAATATACACACTCGTACAATTTATCCCATGATAACTTTATTGTATGCTGAGAGGTTAAAATGTAATGGAACTGGGCGTTCATATGATATGTTGGCAGCAACCTTTTCATTTGTAAAGAATAACTTACTTAGATTAATCTACAACAAAGATATTCTGAATCTATATCATACAACATTATCCATTCTTTCAGTAAATCCTTAGTACTAGTGGCAAAATTGCAAGTGACTGTAAATGGAGAAAATTACCTAATCTTTGAAATCTCATTTATTTTCTTCATTAATTTTCCAGAATTCTTATTTAGTTTTAAAATATAGTCATCTATTTCTCTAAAAATAACACATATTTACATCTACAGCTCTGACCACTAAGTTATTGCTTGTATATGCAAAAGCTTTGCCTTTTAGAGACTTGATTGTCATCTCAAATGCTATATGCAAAATTCAATTCTTCCATATCATTCTCCAATTTACTTTTGTTTTTCAGCTAACCCAATTCTGTCAATGAGGTTTTTCCAGATGACTTTCTAGAGTCCATGTCTAAAAATCTTGGTTATATTTCATATATATTTCTTTCTAAAAATCCATTTTTTATTTTTTTATAGTACTAAATCTCGTTAACTCTTTCAAGTAAGCTCAAATTTGATCCTTCTCCATGTGTGTCAGAGGTTCCAGGGCCACCATTGCCATTTATGTAGATAACTGCAACATTCTTAAGGATTGCTGCCTGGGCATTTTCTGACTGATAAGAAATAATCAAGCCTATGTCATTCATGTGAAGTACATTTATATATATATATATATATATAGAGAGAGAGAGAGAGAGAGAGTACATTATATATATATATATATATATATATATATATAAAATCTTTCTGAGAAACAAGGGTGTGAGAAAGGAGATTGCTTGGACATTAAAACTAAAAAGTAAAGACAAACTTTTATGGTAACAATAGGCTCCATGTTCAATGACACTTCCAAGGGGTTAAAAAAAAGAAAAGGCCAGCATTTAAAAGGGTCACAGTATTTGTTAGAATTGTTAATTAAAGGCCATTTCATTATTGTTATACAGTGATGTTTATTTAAAAAGAAAATTTAAATTTATGACATATTGCACTTTAATCTCTTAGTTCTTTCTTTCTCAGATACATGTCTAGTGGGTATCATCAAGCATTTAACTACAATTCAGTCACATACTTTCTTTGAATTTAAAGTCTAATTTCTTTTTCAGATTCACAGTCCTGTGTGAACACTGACTGACAATTAAGCACAGAATTTAAACAAAACCCACCCTCTTTATTCTATCAACAAAGACCTCTCTTGTAACTGAACACTGAAAACTGTTATCTTAAGTAATAGTGCCAAGTGTCAAAATGAAACTTTATCAAGAGATCCCATTTCCAAAATCAGTTTGATGACAGAAACATTCTTGCATTTCCTAGGGACTAAGAAATGTCCCAGTTTGCTAACAACCATCTGGCAAGCATGAGAATACTAGGGAAATCTGATTTTAACCTGAAGGCCAGCTTAATTCACAGCTGCTGAATGTTTGCTATCTGATTGGTCCTGAGCAGATAGCTACTTGGAAACTCAGCTATGAAAATGTTCAGATGTACTTGGAAAAAAAATCCAGATTTCACAATCAGAGCACAAACAAGCAGAGCTTCAAACTGTAATTTATACCAGAATGAATGATACAGTCCTTTGGTGGTACTAGGGACTGGCACTTCTCTCGAGACCAAGGAGCATCTATTTGCCTTAAATATATCAGCATTCAACTTTATGACTAACATAGAGTCTAGCCTTAACCTCATTTTGCCTTTATCATGAACTTGAGAAATATCTTTGAAAAAATTTCATTTTCCCAAATTTCAGTTATTTAATGTATAAAATAATGGTGACTTGTTTCTATGTAAAGCATAATAAAAGTCTTATTTTAAATCTATCACAAATAATTTTTATTTTGCAAAAATTAGTCCTATAGAAGGAGAAAGAAAAATATTGGAATGATTACAGAAAAGTTAGTTTACAGAAAAGACATAATTGGATTTTTTTTAAATGTAGTATGCTTTGACAATAAGAAAATGGTGTATTTACCTGGTAAAATCATCAAATCAACTAGATGAACACCAACCTCCATTAAAAAAAAAATCAAATAGTTAAAGTAAAAAAATACCCCAAACTGATGTTAAATATTTGGGAAGAAAATGTAAAAGGATACATACAAAGATAGGCATAAGTAAAGAGAGCAAGGAGTGATTTTTCCTCATTGTCAAGGCATTGAACCACAAGTGCCAAAGGAGTAATTTTACTCATAGATCATCCTAGACCAAATCATGACTATATGAGTTTAAAGGCAAAATTTTGCAGTAATTACTTGCCCTGTGCCCTCTGCATATTTACTGAATGAGCTTTGGTAGGGCAGACATTTCTTTAAGGACTCAAGATCCTATTAGGTCTCTGAAGGTACATATAAAAATAGCATAGTATGATTTAACCTGATTTACAACCATAGAAATTTAGAGAGGAAAAGGTCATTGTAGGATGCTGGGCTTCAGTTTAAACCATTAACCTACTTATGGGAAATTGTTTCATACCAGAACAATCTCATTTATTCTAAATACTGAATCTTGGAAATGCCACTTACTAATTCTATGATATAAATGAGTCATATGGAATATCAGGCTGATATTTAAACAAATCATTTCAGGATGATTATCCATTATGACTAACTGGTGAACTTTCTTATTATGAAAGAAATCTAACTGGAGACATGATAATTAAATTCATAATCCAACATAATAATCACACAATAGGTAAGATAGAAAGATATTGACAAGAAAGAATTCATTTGCCATTAAATATAGTGAAGTTTCATGGCACTTTTAACCTCTTTTGTGATCTCTTCTGGAAGATTTTATAATTTACTTAAACTCCAGTACCTAAATGCTAGTATGTGGATTATGACTTTTTAGAGGCTTATGAAATCCCTGAATAGTTTATATGGTTACCCAAAAGGGCTTTGGGGCCAAGATGTACTTTAGGTTGACATTTTATGTAGTCATTTATATTCTAATAAAATAGTCCACAAAGTATGTAACAGACCAGAAAAAAAATTGATTTTTTTTCTTTTTTTTAGTAATAACATCCTTTTATCTCTTCTTATGCCCTTAACCTCTCAGGTTTCTCAGCTTGTCATTGCAATAAACAGTTTCTATCTCTCTCTAGCTATGCCATTCTCTGTGGATGCTGAGAAAGTCCAAAAAAACTAAACAAACAAGAACAAAAGAATGAAAAGGGAGGACTTTTATAAAAGAAAGTAGACATATTTGGAAGAAATGGAAAAATAGATATAGTTGAAGGTAGCACTTTGCCATGCATGTTTCACGTAACATAAATTCTATAAAATCCTTTAATCTTGCTACAAAGCATGAAAAGATGCCATGTTCAAATAAGTGTGGAAAATCTTCATAGGCTAACAGATTCTAGACATATTTGTACATCTAATACAAATGAAGGGAAGAAACTTACTTAATTTTGCTTAACTATGGAGATTCCCAATGTGTTTAAATATAGAAATCTTTGTATCATTTGATTCCTATTATCCAGCTTCTCAGATCATAGTCCTGCAAGTCACACTGCAACAGGGTGGTCCACACTTTGGAAAACATGGTTTGAGTTGAGAAGTGAAGTGCTGATTGTTCACTTTCAGATTGAAAATTGAAAGGGTTAAATATGGTTAAAAGGTATACTTTTATATTTGTTTTTCCCACGCATGTTCTTTATTTCAAACATTTTCGTGAACAACTACCTATGAGATCATGTTAGTAAAACTGGAACTCCTTCCCCTCTCTGAGTTAAATAGTAGTTTCTTCACTTGGATCAAAATTTAAACACAATTTCAGGGCACTGATAGACACTCTTTCCTTTTTCTGTACCAAATACAGTTAGATAGAATACAGCTTTTATCCACTGCTCGTACCTTCTTCATGTGTCCTATAGCTCTTGTATTAAGAGAAGGAAGCATGGTTCACCTAAAAAATGAAGGGAAAAAAAAAGACTTTTCACTGCAAAAGCTAAATATCTGTGAATTTAACCAGTCAACTTTATCAATAGTTTAAGGAAATGTTTCGACAATCCTATTAATTTTTCAGGGGAGAAACTGTGAAGCAGTATGACCTCAAGTCATAAACTTCAGATCTTATTTGGAATAAGAAAAAAATTAAAGTGTTTCCCTTCAATTCTTTGAGTAGAAATAAAAAAAAGTAAGCATAATTTCTAAAAAGTCTCAATTTTTGTAGATGTAATTTGTTCATTCTTAATTCAACTATGTGCTCTGTTCTCAGACAGGGGTAGGTTGATGTTGATGAATAATGCAAGTACAAAAGGGCTATTAATACCATCTTTTGAGTGCCTCCATTTATGGGATTGTTGTGATAGCAAGACTAGATGAGTAATACCTGATAAAGTTACAATATTTTCTGCAGCCATCTCAAGCCGGGTGGTTCATCTTAAGTTCTCACAGACCATAAAATAATTTTGGAGCCTTGGGTAGATTTTTACAGGCCTTTAATGCTGAACCAGAGGACAGACCAGCTTTCTCTTTCAGTATTCCTTGGCTCTCTCCTCTCTTTTGTTCTCCTGCCCAGCATGAGCTGCCCTTATAACCCCTCACCACAGGTGTCCTCATTTACATACGCGCATGCCCTGTGCTCTCTGGACCAGATGTCCATAATTACAGACCATTGGTGCAGGTAATAAATGCTGATGGTGGGAGGGAGTAAAAAGCCCTATAACTTTATTTACCCTACAGTATAACAGAAAAGACAAATTAAATGCATAATTAAAATGCAAATAGATAAATGAAAAGAGGTGTACAAAATCGAAGAAAGTGTCTAAGTGTTAAAGAATTTGAGCCATATTTTAGAAGTGAGTGAAAAATAGCAATCAGTGATATGAAAAAATCCACCATGTTTATGTAGGAAATAATCATGACTCAAAAAAAAAGATACAGTGAAATTAATAATATATTTATATACAAATGAAAAAAGTGTCTACACTGCATTTCTAATGATTATGAGTTTTCTTTGAGAATAAAGGTCAAGCTGGATTGCTTATTTCTTTTATTATTGACAATGTTGTTTTGAAAATTATGGCCTCTCAGTCTCTGATTAAATGACCTCTCAAATTCACTCAGGCCAAGAACATTAACTCAAGCATGGTCTGCCCTATAAGAGCTGAAATTTCCCTAATTCTTGTTTAGTATCTCAGTTTTCAGTGGAAGACTAAACAGTGGTCAAAGAGTTTCTGCAAACCCTCTGGGGTATGAGGCCATGCTACTTTGCCTCCAAGGAACTTGGATACTGCCTTTAAGATGTCATATCAGACAATATCTATGAGCATCAGAATTCCATGAAGAAAGTTAATATTATACCTGCTGATAGCTGCTGCATTGCATTTCACCAAACGTCATGAAGAGTCTTCATCTGTGATGAGCCTTTAGACCCTATTTCTCATTCATTGTTCTGCTTTCCTTTGCAGCATACACATAATTTCCATGACTCCCAGAGTTTCACTGATGCTTAAGATACATCTAACAAAGTTGTCTCATCTGTTCTTAAAATCAGGTTTGCCTGGTCAAGTCAAGTTGATCATTCCTCTCAGTAATTGGTATATAGTTTGCATGAACCAAAGTCATGTGAAATAATTACACAGTGGGTTTCCTACTGTTATGCAAATTATTTTTGGAAGAAAACAACCTATATCATTTCACTGATAGAATCAATTTTTAAGAAGTTTATATCTATTTATTTTAATTATATTATTTTTGCTGCAGGAACACTGGTTCACAATACTCTATATCTATATAATTTATGTGTATAGGTTCACACTTCTTCAGTTGTTTAGCACCACACCACACCCACTACAGAAACACCAATAATTTTCCACCATAGTCTACTGGGCCCTCTCCTCTCCTCTGTTCTCTATCTTCTACCATCTTTTCTAGTAGCTTCAGTTCTACAGTCAGATTTTGGTTACAGTTTAGTTTTGTCTGTTCACTTGCTTTCTTTTAATTCCACATGTGATGGAAATCATCTGGTATTTGCCTTTTCTTCTATTTTGCTTAGTATAACCCCCTCCCATCCCATCCAGGATTCCTTAATGGAATCGTTATCTGTTCAAAAAAATATCATGACTGAAGTAACCAGAACAAAGTATCAGTTTTTAGACAAAGGGTAACAGCAATGCTTTTCTGAAGAATGCCGTTTTCCTCAGTATGCAATGAATAATCAAACACCACACTGTAGTTGCTCTCATTGAAATATAGGACCCAAATCCTCTAATATCTATACAAACGAGACTTGTTGGGCTTTGACAGTTATGTTTCCCACCTTTCCCTTATTTCTGCAATATGTTATGTTGTGACAGGGAACTCTGCAGTTTGGTTGCTTGTTATCTGAATCTATACACTTACAAGCTAGTTTTCAAGTACACATCTCCCAGCCTCTCCCCTAGCACCCCAACCTCAGCTCTCCTCTGAGAATTGTGTCTTCAAGTTGTTTAGTTGAAAGCTCATATTATAATGGGACTGGAAACGATATTTAGGATTCTATAAAGGAATAAAGAACTGAGGGCAGGCCCATTAGAATAGTCTTTAGGGACGCATGGGCACAATTATGGCCTCAAAAGTACCACTGATATCCCTGAGCCAAGGAGTAGGCTGCAAAAGTGCAGGTGCTCTTTTTGCTGAGAGAACCTTGGTTCCTTTGTTATATTTCATAACAGCTCAAACAGAACAGAAAAAGACAAGCATGTACATCAAATGTGTAACCAGTTCAGAGGAAGAAAGGTTAATTAATAGCAAAGATGGTAAGGTCACAGTGAAATCCGAGAAAAAGATCTTCTTAAGGATACCACTGAAAAGCAAAGTATAAAAGGATTATAAAGGGCATTAGGCACACATAGTAGAGAGAAGAGATTTTGTTATGGCATAGTCTAAATCATTAAAGAACTACTGAGACGAACCACAAAAATATACACAGGTATTTTTAGCCCCCGAGTTCATATCTTCCATAGGGTTGTATTAGTAAATTAGAAATGACAAGTATGCATTAAAATTTTATCAATTGCAGGGCCTCCCCGGTGGCGCAAAGGGTGGAGAGCAGCGCTGCGAAGCTGTCCGCAGCTTCTGCGGCGCTGGTTAGATTCCCAGCCATGCAGGGAGATACCCACAATGTTGCCGCAGACCTCTCCTGTCTCACCCGCTGCTCCCCTCAGCAGTGTTTCAGTCATCTGCCTGTTCTGTTCCCTGCTCTGTCTCTGGTGAATCCTCTCACCATCCCGGGCCTCTGGCCTGTACCCCCGTTCTTGTATAAATAAATAAATCTTAAAAAAATTATCAATTGCTCAAGTTCAGATGGATTTTGATAAAAGTATCCTAATGGTTTTCTTTTCTGTGAATTGTCAATTTACAGTGTACTCATCTATTCACAGGTTAATTTTATGTATCCATTTATCTGAGGTATTTAAGCTTCAAAAATATAAACACAATTTACTTTTAGTATTTCAATTCATAGATTTTCCTTTTAATTATGGTACTCTTACATATATAAGATGATATTTTTATGGTGAAAACCTACTGAAGTTCTTTGAGAGTTCTTTCACTGCTTTAAAATTTAAAAAATTAATCTGCCCTAAATATTTTATCTTACAATAATTTTAAAATACATCACACAGTTAATATTAATGCCTCATATGGTATTATCAAGACATCATTTTAGTTTATGTATTTTTGTTTCTGTCTTAATTTGAAAACTATCTTGATTTATAAAGTAGTTTACCTACTCTGATTTTCTTATCAACCAAATACTAAGGGATCAAGGAAAATGATAGAGGAAAGAGTTTCACCAATTTTCACAAAAATGTATGAAAAAGAGTTTTGAGTAACACATTAATAATATAGTATAATTCTTAAGGTAGTGATTTCTTCAGTCATTTCCACCACTGTATCTTTTAAAATTAGGCAGGTGACAGAAAGAATAGAAAAATGCTGCAACTGCACTGCTAAGCCACAACCTAAGAATAGAAAATTGTCAAAATTATATCATTTTTCTTTTCTCTCTCTCTCTCTCTGTGTGTGTGTGTGTGTGTGTGTATATATATATATATATAATGCCAAAGAAAATCTACAAGTCTTTTTAGCACTATAGCATACTTGTTAAACGATGCTATATTCCATTATATAATCGAAAACTACTTCCATGTGTGTATGAAATGTGTACAGGTAAATCTCAAAATATTTATAATTTATAAACTATAAATATTATCTTTGGGAGTACTTTAAGAATAATAGGAGGCTTTATTCCAATTTCCTCACAGAAGGAAAGAAGTAATAGGGAGGCTGGAGTAGTCTACAAATTATAAAAAGTATTTAAAATCATGAAAGGGTTAGAACAGCATGTTGCCCTTTAAATTGATACTTGAGTGTGTCCTGACACAACTGTTCATGGGATTCTGTTTATTTTAACTATTTACAGGAGCATGAGGGTACTGGCTATTCATGTGAATATAGAATAATGAGCTTCAAAATTTTCCTCTCACTAACCATTGAAGAAACAGTTTAACTAAAAGAGTGACATGTTTGAAAGTAAAAATATTATTTATTATTATCTAGGAACTAAAGCAAGACTTAGGACTAAGCCATGTTGACTGAATAAGCTGTTATGAAATTATAAATAAGAATTTCCATATATATCAGCATAAAATTATGATTTGGTTGTAGTAACAATAGTAATAAACAACTTCCAATATGCACCAAGAATGTTGCCTGACTGTTTTAAATACATTATCTTATTTCATCTTCACAAAAGCTCCATAAAGAAGATCCTAGCAATATCTCCCGTATTCTTTTACTTAGATTTTTTAAAAAAAATTTCAGACTAAATATGTCTAAAGATGCAAAGATATGATATGTGGCAAGGCCAGGATATGAATCCTATTCTGTCTGATTTTACTATGCTATATGATATTTATCACTTTAATAAACATTTTGCTTTTTTTGACACATGTATTAAAATTATAATTTTAAAAAGCAAAGAATAATCTTATAATTCAGGATCGTAGTTATTTAAGGGAGGGCAGAAGAGAGAATGGGAGCACAAAGTTAATATGTGCAATGTTTGGTTTCTTAATTTGGGTAATAAATTCATATGTTGTCAATATATGATATATTATCCATATATATTGCAAATAATAATAAATAAAATGATTTTAAATGTTTCTACAAAATTTTCTTAATTTAAAAATACCACAAAATGCATGGGTACTTATTGGAATGACCCAGAAGTTTGTATTCAAAATTGTCTGTCTTTAGAAGCCATATAAGTAATGTTCTTTTCAAAAGTTGGTTTAGTCAAACTTATTTCTGACTTCATTGGAATAATTATTTCACAATGAGCAAACCTAAGAGTAATATGTGATATTTGTTTGTTTCAGTTACTTTTTGAAAATATGTGATTTGAGCCAGGATTTGCTTTTTATTCTTATCATACACAATGCAAAATAAGACTTGCTTATAACTTGCTTATATTACTTACTTCCTGCTTAAGGACATAGTTATGAAATTTTCATTAAATTGACAACAGAAAAGGCCACTAATATTCACTTCACAAGCATTAAAATGGATTATTTTGTCAGTAGGTACACTGACACATACACACACACACACACACAACAGGACTGTCTTAACACAGAACAAAAGGTAATATTGGTGCATAAGGAAAAGTACTGAATGGGCTTACTACATAATTCTTTTTAACTAGTTCTGGAAACAAATACAGTATGTACTAAAATACACAATATTGATCTATAGGAAATTCCTTTCCCAAATGGATTACTTACATAAACATTTAAGTATGATAAAACATTTAGCTCTCATCTTCAATGGCTTTTAGCGAACTCTCAAAGCTCAGGACTAGAGACTTTATTGACTTATATTTAATATAAGTGCGACATTCGAGGATAATTTCTAGAAGATGAAAAAAAGTCCTTAGATTTCACTATTAGGTAGATTCATCTCAGATATTAATGTATATAATTTTAAACACAAAACAGACATTTTATAAATCCTAAAACAAACTGGTAATTATTTAAATGTGAAATGAAACAAAAATAATTTTATAAATGTTTATATTAAAGAAGTTTAACTTCTCACTAGATGGACAAGAACTTTAAACAGTGTTCTACACATATTTTAGCATAATTAAGGAATGTTATATTTATTCATTTCAACTTAATTTTTCAGGAAGCCTTTAAGAAAACAATAATTTAATGGTTATATTGTGATTTTTCTTACTACCCTAAGTCCTTTGTAATATTTATAATGCTTTGAAAAAACTAATCTCAATAAATGTACTGAACTATGAATATTGGCTTCAAATTTAAGTGCTAATTGAAAACAGTATTCCCCTTTCCATGACTTACACTTTCTACCTGACTTGTATAACAAGCAGTATTTTCATAAACAACTCAAAGAGAGAACATACTGCCTTGTATTTTGTGAGTAATTGAAAATCTCACCTTTTGTGTACTTAGACCATATGAATTTTCAGATTCTAAGAAATTATGTGGAAATTATGTGGCCTACTGTTTCCAATTTTCTAAGTAATCAATACATATTTTTATTTATTTATTTTATTGAAGTATCTTTGCATTATAACATTATGGAAGTTTCAGATGTGCATCATTATTAATCAACATACTGAAGTACTACATTAAGTCTGGAGTTTTAATGGTGAACTTTATATATTTTTAGTTTGAGCTATTGTCATTTCCCATATTTAATTTGTTCATATGACCTTATAAACAAAGCAGATTTTTACACATATCTTTAAATGCCTCTTATGCTATTCCCCCCACCATGTCTCTGACTGCCTTTGCTGCTGAGATGTTTCTTCAAATAACAATTAATAGAATAGAAAATACTTTTTTCTATAGAACCCCACTGTCCAGTAGGATATTCACAAGCTACATTAACAATCTAAATTCAATTTCAAGTTAGTTAAAATTAAAATTACAATTTTGATCCTCAGTTGCACTAAGCACATTTTAAATGCTCCATATCCACATCACACTTGTGACTACCATGCTGGACAATGCAGAATCATTTTCATAATTTAATTAAAACAATAAAAAAAGAGACAGGTGATAAAAATAAAATTTGCATATATATTCTTTTGGCATCTAACAGAATTAGTATTCAGAGCACATCCTGATATTTTGGGACTGTGTCAGCAACAGTGAAGTCGTGCAAATGTCTAAGAAGTTTGGAATTGTCATAACCTACCAGAGCCATCAGAGGGACATGAGAGTTTCAAAGAGTCCTTTGGAAAATCACAGAACATTGAGTGCCAGTGCACAAATGTGATTCAAATCCCTATCATTCAAGTGGATTAAGTATATTCAAATTATTGGAGAGGGTGAGGGAGACATAGGGGATTTTGCTTTTACATCCAGACCATTTTTTTCCATTTACATCACTTCTCCATTGCCCTCTGCAAAATTCTCTACCCAGGAAATAAGTAAGGCCAGAATTCAAGCAAGGATCAGAGCTACTTGCTACAAATTAAAGGAAGAGACCATTTCCTCTATTTTATTGTGGTAAGGTAGGAGAAAAACTAGACCGTGGTTGCTCAATAGGTTATTCTCCAAGTTTAATTATTAGTAAATCACTCTATCACATTAATAACGTTTTACTTTTACTGTCCATTGAATGCATATCAGGTATGTACTTGGTGAAGGGCATAGGGCAGGGAAAACGGAAGATAAATTGTGTCTTGTTCAATGAAATATATAACAATAGGCATTCCCATATGTACCATAGAATAATGAAGCGAGATATTCATAAAAGACAATGAGCAGTAACTTTATATATTCAGAACTAATATAAAGACCATCAAAACTTAGTCTTTATCCACACAGTCACGGAACATTGACCCCCAATTATGTATTTACATTAACATGCCACTTCGTGGTTATTTACACCCACAGAATTGAATTTTTTCTACACATTAGAGAAACAATTTTTCTTTTGCAATTTTTGTAGTGGTGGCTCTTTGCAAGCCCCATCTCCTAACAACATGTATTATAGAAAAGTTCTAGTCAGATAAATAGATTAACTGAGATATATTACACTATAACATCACACTATATAGATCTTTTTCTTTTCTTTTGGAAAATTTGAAGATGACAGACAACAAATCTATCCACATTATAAAACAATGATGAGACTTCCAGAGCTCTCCCCATGCCCTCTAGTTAAGAAGGACTGTATGTAACCAAACTCACTTTCAACATTCACTCCACCAGTCCAGTCACACAGCAGAATGCAGCGACCTCTGGAGGAAGAAAAGGAGTTTGGAGCACCTGGCTGTTGCTCACTAGGATAAGTGAAGGGAGCTCAGTCTCAAAATCATTGGGAATGTTTACCAAAGGGACAGTAGACATTAGTCAATTCAGGTTGTGTGTTTCAAAAATTGCAGAAATTCTTAGGTCCATCTGAGAATTACCACTGAAAGGCAGTTTGGCAAGAACATTCTAGAGAAATTGACATTTGTGCTCAGTAGTTCATACACATATATGCACATAGAGTTTGGTGCTATTTATTTTATGAGGAATTTTGAAGACTGATGGTTTACTGGAATAAACTGTGAGCAGTACGGCAAGGAGAACAAGTAGAGAAGCAGACCCTGGTAGTAGATGTTGCAGAAAGTGGCACTTCCTGTGTCAAGTCAAGAGACAGACTGAGGTGACTTCAAATAAGATATTAGAGGGAAAAAATAACAATACAAAACACAACAAAACTAAACAAAAACAAACAGACAATTATAAACCAGAGATATCCTATGGAGAGGAGGAGGGAGAGGGATCAGAGGGAGAGAGGGAGGAACACAGGGGACTGTGGTGATGGTGCACAGGTGCATTGGTGAAGGAAAGACTACACCTGGGTTGGGGGTGAGGCAAACATTGTTTAAAAATGAATAATGATGTAAAAACTAAATACAAAAAAAGGTTACTAAAAAAAAGATAAAAAATCTCACTGATAGAACCCATAAGATTCTTGCTATTTTATTGTCTTTCAATTTATACTACATTATAAAACAATTTCATGGGAGCCATAGCCACTCTGATAAGATCCTTTTGGTGGGAGCAAAGGCACAATGCTACTAATTGTTCATTAGCATGTTCTCTCCATTTTGACTAGTATTTAATATTCATAATAAATAGCAAGGATCTATAACATGCCAAACATTTTTGGAATCTAATTAAATAGATGTTTTTCTAAATGTATTTGGTCTAGATGAAAAATCTGTTTACATAAAAATTAGTTTCATATTAGAATAATGTGGAAAATTTGGAAACAAAAGGAAGCTTTAAATCTATAATTTTAAAGATTACTATTTCATGGATAATATTTGTTTTTTTCCCAATTTCTTACTGATTTTAAGGTTATGTCTATCCATGATTTTTGGCAAATTTATGCAATTGTTTCCAGTAATGAGGCAAAAATGTTCATCATTCAAAATGCTTAAAAATTTGGAAATAAGCATGGAAGACTTTGGGTTTCATATCAGTTATCTAGATTGCTGCCTACATTTGCAAATTCATTTTTTAAAATTGAATTTATTTATTTCCTTATGTCATTGTTAATTTTTGTGCAGTATTTGATGTGATATTAGAGAAACAGAACAAAGGATCAGGAAAAAGACAAAACTTGCAAGCTGACCATAGATCTGAGGCATCCAGCAAAGGAGGGGGAGGGAAAAGGGTCAAAACACAGGAAGGACGAGCACAAAGGACTGGTGATGGATTAAATTCTAATTTTTGATGTTTAAAGCATAGACCTAATTTTCTTTTTAATTAGATTTAATTTTATATTTTTTCTGAATAACAATGCTGATGAATCTATAAATTTAGTTTGTTTACATTGCTAGTAATAATCCTATAGTTTTGCACTTTAATAAATTTTTCATTATCTATATAAACACCAATTTTATGATATAAATAATTTAATTTTGTCTTAAGTTTAGGATCTGTGAATGTTTCAACCAAATAGTAATGTTTTCTTATATATTCCACGCCTACATAGTTTGGGGCCCTGTTTTCCTAAAACAAATTCTTTGAATTAATTTACAGAGGCAATTTAAGAGTATCACAAATAGATCCTATTCATATAATATAAGAAGAAAGAAAGCAAATCCCCAGAGACTATTAGTTCTTAAAAGCTGAAGTTTTTCAGGAAGCAGAAATGTCAGTTCAACTTAAAATATCTTTGCAGGCCTCTGTAGATTCTACAAATTTGGTTTGTGACATTTTAGAATATTTCCTGGTTCAACAGTCATACACTTTGACAAGGCTTCCTGGTGTAAGTAATAATAAAATGGCTATGGTGTGTCTCTGGTATCTGTGGGGATTTATTCCTACATTCAGATTTACTATAAAGCCTGTTGAGTTCCGAAGTATTATTTAGGAGTGACTCAATGTATAACTATTATTACTTGAAATTTTATTTTTAGAGGTTATTGAGTTAAACTACAGGAGGGACATGGGATGAGATTTTCTAGCAGAAAATCTTAGATTTGGCATTTACTGTTGAATAAATTGTTTAAATTAAATGTTGTTCTTGAAGAGCAGTAAATAGACCAAAACTTATTTGTCAAGCTGAAAGAGCTTGAAAATGGTTTTCCTCACCAGGGAGTTTTTGGGTTGTATTTAGGAAAATGATTTATAAATGTTATGATCAAATATGTACATCTAAAGAGGAATAAAATCTTTGTGATACATGGCATGAGAAAGCATTTACTGGCAATATTAAAATAAATTAGATGTATGTAAAATTTGGATCAAAGGAACTTAAACATCTTACTGATGTGTCTCCCAAACAAGATGGGTGTTATGCAATTTATTTTGGATATATTGTTTTATGAATGCTATAAATTAGGACATCTTCAGGTTGTTTTCTACTGACACTGGTTAAATAAAACAAAATTTTCATTTGTGCCTAAATTTTATACTTCTATGACTTTAGTATCTTATTCTTGATAAATTAACTTCTTTATGTCCTTTCTTCTAGTCATATTACACTTTTTTGTATAGGTAGTCTTTCTATATATTTTGTACATGTTAGTCTACAATCCTAATTTTATAAGTGAGGATACTAATCCAACAGCATACGCTTTTGATAATTATAGTAGTAATTACTATATAGGTTGAATGTAGTATAGGTTGAAGTCTGGGAGTCTGAGTCATTTTGGTTTTTTTTTTTTTTTGGTTTTTTTTGGTAGTTACATTTTGTTTTCTTTTTTTAAAGATTTATTTATTTATTTATACAAGCACTGGGTACAGTCAGAAGAGCGGGAGGGTGAGAGAATTCACCAGAGCCAGAGCGGGGAGCAAAGCAGTCAGACTGACGAAATACACTGCTGAGGGGAGCAGCAGGCGGCAGGAGAGGTCTGCGTGCCCTGTGGGACCCTCGCCGGCAGCCAGGGATGGAACCGGCGCTGCAGAGGCTGCGGGCAGCTTTGCAACCCAGCGCTCAACTGCTGTGCCCTGTTTTGTTTTTTAAGATTTATTTATTTATGCATACAAGAACTTGGGTACAGGCCAGCAGTGTGGTGGGTGAGAGGATTCACCAGAGACAGAGTTGGGAGCAGAACAGGCAAGACCAACCGAAATACACCGCTGAGCAGAGCAGCGGGCGAGCCAGGAGAGGTCTGCTGCGCCACACAGGTCACTCCCCTGGCCCGGGATCAAACTCGTGCTGCAGTGGCTGCAGAGAGTGTCATAGGTTGCATCTTAACCCCTTGCACCACCAGAGAGACCCCTGTTTTTTTGTTGTTTTTGTTAGAATTGTTTTGGCTATTCACAATCTTGTCATTTCATATTAATTTCAGTAGTATTTGTACTATTTCTTTGAAAAATGACATTAAAAGTTTGCTAGGGATTGCATGTATGTATCTGTTGCTATGAGTGAGATGGCCATTGTAACAAAGTTAATTCTTTCAATCCATAATCAAAGAATATCTTTCCCGGTCTCTCTGGTGGCGCAGCGGTTGAGCGATGGGTGCGAGGCTGCCTGCGGCCTCTGCAGCGCCGGTTCGATCCCCAACTGTTCCCCGGCCACCAGAGGAGGGTCCCACATGGCGCGCAGACCTCTCCTGTCTCACCTGCTTCTCCCCTCAGCAGTGTACTTCATCACTCTGCCTGTTCCGCTCCCTGCTCTGGCTCTGGTGAATTCTCTCACCCTCCCGTGGTTCTGACTGTACCCAGTGCTTGTATAAATAAATAAATAAATCTTTAAAAAAAAAACCAAAAAACAGAAAACAAAGAATATCTTTCCATTTCTTTATGTCTTCTAGTTCTCTTACTAAGGTCTTATAGTTTACATTGTACAGATCTTTCACCTTTTTGCTAAGCTTATACACATGTACTTAATTCTTTTTGATGCTCTTATAAATAGGATTGTTTTCTTGTTTTCCTTCTCTCCTAGTTTTGTAGTTTACATATAGAAACACAATCAATTTTTGCATTCTGATTTCATAATCGGCCATTTTGCAGTATCAATTTAGTATTTCTAATAATTTTATAGAAGTCTTTAGCATTTTTTATTTGTAATAGCATGTCTTCTGCAATTAGTGATCGTTTTAGTCCTTTCCCATGTGGATTCCCTTGATACATTTCTCTTCTCTAATTGCTCCAGCTATGACCACCAATGCTATGTTGTATACTGATGGTGAAAGTGGTCATCCTTGCCTGTATATTTTATCTTAGAGGAGTTCAGTTTTTTATCATTGAATATGATTTTTACCTGTGTGTTAGTCATAGGTGGCCTTTATTATGTTGACATGTATTCCTTCTATCTCCATTTTTTGAGTTTTTAAATTGTTGCAGAAGTTGAAGCTTTCAAACTAAAGAATTGAAAGTAGAATACTTTTCCCTCTTCTATGTTATAAATCAAGCAACTTCTGAAATACATGCTCCAACTAATTATTATCATAAAAATGTAGACCATACAGTTATATATGATTTAGTATTCTTATTCAAAAGCCCAGTGCTAAATAAATGTAATCATACAGTCTAATATGATTTTATAAGTATTGCAATAAATTTGTACAAAACACACCATATGCTTATATTCCCAAAGGCAAAGCTCTCTGATAAAAGCAGTTAAGCCAAAAGGGTGGGTGGCAGAAATAATTGCAGACTGTTTTCTCAGCTAACATTTAGTAATTTATAAAAAAAAATTGAATTAAACGAAAAAGATTTGATTATTCCAACTAATTTTGTTGCTGAAGAGAAATCATAGGTCTTGGCTTTTCAAATAAAGTTAAACAGACCAATGCAAAATAACTGTCTTGTTTACTGCAATTTGTCTACAGTGCAGATTTTTGTGGAAAGAGCCAAGAGATACTTCCTGTTGTTAACACAATTTCTGATACATTGTGTTTAACTCTGGCTTACGCATTTATTTGATTTGGTTGGTTGGCATAAGAGCTGCTAAAATATGTTCTATTTTTACTCAAAATATAGTTACAGTACTTCTAACACCTTGAAATAGGTTGTATTAAAAGAAGAAAGTCATTCCTTTTTAAAGACACATGCTCCCATCATGAAAAATGATTTTCGGTGTAGATCTAGGAATCTTTTGAAAATAATGATAGCAACATAATACTTAATCTCCTCAGACACCCTGAAAAATCAGATACAGTAGTTAAAAAGTAAATCAAAACTATGACGTGTAGGGAAGCCCAGCAAGATGGAGGCAGAGTAAAGACGCCAATCTAGACGGACAACAAAACTGATGCAAAAGGAAACCAAAGTCCCAGAGGGAAAAACTGATTATCAGCACACACAATAGGATCATCAGTCTCACTAAAAGAGGGAGGAAAATCTCTAAGTGAGCAATGTTTAAAGTAATAATGGGGTAGAACTACTTATAAGAGGGAAAGGAGACTGTGTGGAGTACCCTAGAGTTATTGTTCATGCCAATATCCAGCCTCCCAAGACCCAGCACTGCCCTGGATGTGGGGATACATGTGCAGGCACCCAGGATGGAGTGTGTGTTTTGGGAGAGCTACAGAGGTGATAACACAGAGCAAGGATGACTAACTTGACCCTTAGGCTCATAACACAGAACTGCTAATCTGAACAGAGCACTCCTTACAGAAGGGATGCTACCCAGATGGAGGCAGAGATATCTGAAAAGTCTGCTACCCACCACACCAGGCTGAGATATCAAAAATAACTGTCATCCCTATCCTCTGCTGAGATAACTAAAACTCTTGCACTGTTCACAAAAATTAATTAATTAATTTAAAAAACACAGTTTGACAGCAGGAATTTCAAATACCTGTATTCACTGTAGGTGATCCTTTGATGTCTATTGTCCTGGAATTCTTTTAAACCCACTATTTATATTGGGACAAGTCCCCCCAATTATTCTAATAACTACAAAAGCAACCACTGGAATTTATCCTTACTAAAACACATCAAAATTGAAAATAAGAAGACAGAAGTACACATTACAAATGCCAGAATATAAAATTCTTGGAAGAAGCCCTACTCAGTGTATTTGCTGAGTATGACAGAAGGGGCACTCAGGCTACAATCCTGACAACACTGATGGAACTTTAAAAAAACAACAGAAGATATAAAGCAACAACAGAAAAAAAAAAGATAATAAAAATGACACAGCTACATTCAGAAATAATGGAGTTAAGAAGCTCTATAGCTGATTTAAAAGATACAATTGAGGGCCATAAAGCATACAATTGAGGCAATTTAGAGGACTAATGAACTTGAAAACACAATGCTGGAGAACACAAGAATAGAACAAGGTGAAATGAAAAAAAACGAAAACAGTGTAAGAGCTCTCTGGGACAATTAAAAGAGAAATTACATCCATATCATGGGAATCCCAGAAAAATAAGGAAAAGAGAATGGCACACAAAGAAATAATCACTGAAAACAATCTCACTCTGAGAAATGAACCAGAAGTCATGATCAAAGAGCCCCAAAGAGTTTCAAACAAAATAATATCAGATAGACATACACCAAGAAACATAATAATAAAGCAGTAAAGAAACAATAATAAGGATAAGATGTTAAAAATATCAAGAGAAAGCAGGGTAACCTGTAAGAAACCAACTATCAGACACTCAGCAGATTTTTCAAGTGAAACATCACAAGCAAGAAGGGATTAGAAAGAGATATTCAGCTTCTCTGTCCATTTTTTGACTGGATTATTTTCTTTGTTGTTGTTGAGTCTCATCAGC
Source organism: Talpa europaea (assembly GCF_964194135.1). Classification (NCBI taxonomy): domain Eukaryota; kingdom Metazoa; phylum Chordata; class Mammalia; order Eulipotyphla; family Talpidae; genus Talpa; species Talpa europaea. Next base: position 31,655,383 of record NC_140083.1, on the reverse strand, counting down.
TCTTTGCAGATTTTTGTGATCAGTCCTTTATCATTAGTGTTGTGTGCAAAAATTTTCTCCCAGTTGGTGGGGTTTCTCTTTGTTTTTGTTATTGTCTCTTTTGCTGTGCAGAAGCTCTTTAATTTGATGTAGTCCCAGCTGTTGATCTTTGCCTTCACTATCACTGCTTTGGGTGATGTGTCTGTAAAGATGTCTTTGATATCTCTGAAGAGGAAATGCGAATGGCCAACAGGCATATGAAAAAATGTTCAACATCACTTGCAATCAGGGAAATGCAAATCAAAACTACCATGAGATACCATCTTACACCAGTGAGAATGGCACATATTAAAAAAACTAGCAACAACAAATGTTGGCGAGGGTGTGGAGAAAAAGGAACTCTTCTGCACTGTTGGTGGGAGTGCAAACTGGTCCAACCACTATGGAGAGCTGTGTGGAGATTTCTGGACCTACTAAACATAGAGCTTCCACAGGATCCAGCAATTCCACTCCTAGGTATTTACCCAAAGAACACAGAAACATCAATTCCAAAGAACACCTGCACCCCCATGTTTATAGCAGCTCTATTTACAATAGCTAAGCTTTGGAAACAGCCCAAATGCCCAAAAATAGATGACTGGATCAAGAAGATGTGGTACATATATACCATGGAATATTACTCAGCATTCAAAAAAGATAAACACATGCAATTTGCAGCAACATGGATGGCGCTGGAAGGGATCATGCTCAGTGAAATAAGCCAAAAAGAAAAAGAAAAATACCGGATGGTCTCACTCATAGCAGGAATCTAGAATACTTAAATAAGGGACCAGGAAAATGAATAACTATAAGAAAGTGAAAATCAAAATCAACAAAAACTATGAACCAGAGACACTTTTTGGGGGGTGGGGGGCAGGAGGGGAGGGATTGGGGTCAGAATGGGGGGATTGCAATTGTATGGGGAATATAAAAATAAAATTTATTAATTAAAAAAAAAGAAAGAGATATTCAGGTATTTAAATGTAATGAAAAGACTTCCACCCAGAATGCTTTACCTAACAAGATTAAAAATCAACATAGGAGGAAGAATAAGCCACTGAAAAGAAAAACTAAAGGAATTTATCAATACCAAGCAGTTTATAAAAGAAATCCTAAAGGGGTTATTGTAAAGCAGTGGAATAATGAATGTGGAGGCAACAGATGTCTAAATTACTTAACTGGAGGAGGAGGAAGAGGAAAGTGACAATGTGAAGTATTAGAACCAGAGATTATAATGTCCAATGGGTCACACAAGAAGTGCAAGGGGTTAAGACACAACCTATAAGGCTGTCCACAGCCACTGCAGCATGAGTTCAATCCCTGGCCAGCCAGAAGCTACCCACATGGCTGCCTTGCCTCTGCTGCCTTGCTCAGCAGTGTATTTCACTGATGTGACTGTTCTGCTCCCCACTCTGCCTCTGGAGAATCCTCTCATCCCCCACACCTCTGGCCTGTACCCTGGTTCTTGTATGCATAAAAAAAAAAATCTTAAAAAAAAGAAGTACATCGAACACTAACTTCAGTAGAAGCTCTTTGAGAAAAATTAATGCCCACCTTGCACAAATTGATTTAAAAATATAAGAAATAACTATAAGCTATTATTAAAGGACTTAGATAGCTACATAGGGACATGGAATTCTGTCCATCTGCTCATGAATGGGGAGAATCAATATAAATTAAAATGAATATTTTACCTAAAATGATAAACAAATATAACACAATCCCCATTAAATTGCAGTGATATTTTTAAAGAAACTAAATGAGAAAATTGTTATTTATCTGAAACCACTAAAGCACAGAGTTTCTAATTTCCAATTTGTCAGAACAAGTACAATAAGAAATCAAGAAAAAGAAGTCTGGATAAAATACTGAGTGGAACTAACTCAAAAGAATCTCATACTTTAAAAAAAAATTAAAAAACTGATGAGAAAGTTATGTGACATCATAAAAGCTAATCTGAAACAAATTTCCCTTTAAAATTTCAGGATGAAAATCAGCCTTGGATATATAGAGTATAACTACTATATGCTAGGTCAAAATATTGTAGATTTAGTAAAATTAGAAATAACTGAGGACAAAATAGCATATATTTGTAAATCATTTGTCTTCAGCAAACTCATTTTCAATTTGAAAGTATTTGTATTGTTCTCTGACTAGGTGAATGAAGAGGAATAAGGGAAACTATGGTGAATGAAGAGGAATAGGGAAATGAGTAAACAGTAGATACCGTAATTTTATTACCCTTTGCTGTGTACCTAAAAACAATTCTGAAGGTGAAAGGAAAGAGGTAAAATAGAATAGCACCAGTCCTACAATTCTGAATTTGAATTGGAAATCAGGATGAACTCATTAAGCATTTTATCCATTTATTGATCAATTAATTGTTCTATCAATGTTTATTTTCCCTAAGTTCTGTTCACAATTTGCATTAAAAAAGAGTAAAAGTAAGAATTCCTAGGATACAGAATGTACTTAAAATACTTTCCCTCTGCAAATAATGAGGCTTCTTGGAGAAAGGACTGATTCTAGCTCTGAGAATGGAAATGAGCTCGGACTATCTTGTCACTGCAAAACCATTAGGATCACATCAAAAGGAGACAGGATTCAATGTAAAAATGTGCTTTAACTAAAGATAGGATAATTTGAGCTTCAAAATGGATTGAATTTATACGAAAGGATTTGATACCTATCAAATACGTTCAAATACATGATTTCCTAATGGTACTTGGTGATATAATTAGTTACTTTCAGATATGAGAGAGAACAAATTTATCATCTGGGAATCTCTAAAATAAAGGTGAAAAATCCCCATTTATATTGTTTTACCCATATAAATGTTATTTTTTATTAATGTTATTACTAAGCCATACATAAATAAATATTAATACTTGATTACTATAACAAACAGCAAAGACTGTTAGTAGATAAGGGGAAGTAGAATTTTATAAAAGTAACCCTCTAAGGTGGTAGGAAGGAAGGGATGGGCACCATACCTAGTATAAGTATCAGCACATAGGGCATCCCTGGTGGCACAGTGGGTGGAGCGCCGCACTGTGAAGCTGCCCACAGCCTCTGCAGCACAGGTTCGATTCCCAGCTGGCCAGGGAGAGACCCACATGGTGTGGAAGACCTCTCCTGTCGCGCCAGCTGCTCACCTCAGCAGCCTGTTATGTTCCCCGCTCTGTCTTTGGTGAATCCTCTTACCCTCCCATGCCTCTGGCCTGTACCCCAGTTTTTGTATAAATAAAATAAATTAAAAAAGAATCAGCACATACACACACAAAGCATAGGCTTCATGCAAACACTATGTGATTAATAAATAATCTGTTTTCTTCAAACTAAAACTCTTATTTTGAACTGAGAGTCCTACACCAGTGATGCCTGACATTGACACCATCAGGAAAACTGGATGTTTTTCCCAGGCCCACAAAAACAGGCTCTACCTGGTTCAAGATGACCAAGGAGGTAACAACAAACTCTGGGTACATGAGGAAGATCAGGGAACAGGCTGGTGTGGCCGGAGATTTGCTTATGGTTGAATGTCTTTGTTTAGTTCACTAGAAGAAGTCCAGCTTGAAATGAGATGTCAGAATGGGTTTTTGAGGTAAAGCACTTCCTTTCTCTCAGACCACTAGTTTTTTGACAATAAAGTATGTGTTATAGATTCAATTCCTATCCCTGTTCAGTTGCTTACTGGCAGCAACCGGCAGCTCGACCCCAGCATTTTCTGGTCATACCCCCTATTAATAACTGAAAGAGAAATGACAGGCTTCAACTCTCAATGAATTAATGTATCTAGACAGTAAGCCTTAAAAGAAAGACAAGCTAGAAAACCGATATCATGTGTAATCTTGACCCCCACTAAAAAAAAAATAACTGAAGTCATTTTTTTTGCAAGTTGCAGAAAATACAGAGGGCAATGGAACCTATAAATTGTAAATGCACATATAAGCAGCAATTCCAGGCAAGAGGAAATCTGCAATATAAATGACTTGGGTTTATCAAATTGATATGTTGTAAGGAAAAGGAAATGAATTTGCTTCTGTAAATTAGGAGACTTAACCATCCCAGTTTTTAAGAAAATAGGTAAAACTAAACTATGGTGTCTAGGGATGTATATTTAAATAATCAGAAAAATATGAAAAAATGATTGCATAAAAGACAAGATTGTATTTATTTATTAAGTTTGATAGAAATCTGGCAAATGGCAGGACTCTAGACTTTCAATCTAAAGGTATCTATAATTCTATAGATGTCTTATTTAGCTAATTAATATAATTATATATCTTTAATTATTGTAAACATCTGCATATCTATAATTTTATACAATAACATGACATTTTACCTTTAGTACGGCATGAATTTTTTTAAAATAAATTTTATTTTTATATTCTCCGTACAATTGCAACCCCCTTATTTTGACCCCAGTCCCTCCCCTCCTCCCCCTACCCCCCATAGAGTGTCTCTGGTTCATAGTTTTTTGATGATTTTGATTTTCACTTTCTTACAGTGATTCATTTTCCTGGTCCCTTTTATTTAACATTATATCAAACCGTTTTTATATCAACAAGGATGTCTATTTCTAATAGACACAGTAATCTATTAAAAGGCTATAACAGGGCCTCCCCGGTGGCGCAGCGGTTGAGCGCTGGGTTGCGAAGCTGCCCGCAATCTCTGCGGCGCCGGTTCGATCCCCGGCTACTCCCCGGCCACCAGAGGAGGGTCCATGTGGCACGCAGACCTCTCCTGCCGCCCGCTGCTCCCCTCAGCAGTGTACTTCGGTCCTTCTGCCTGCTCTGCTCCCCGATCTGGCTCTGGTGAATTCTCTCACCCTCCTGCGCCTCTGACTGTACCCAGTGCATGTATAAACAAAACAAACAAACAAATAAATAAACAAACATGCCTCTATTAAAAAAAAAAGGCTATAACAATTATTTTATTGTAGTGGTGAATGGAAAATAAAATCTCAAGAATAGTTAGAGAAAGAGTTTACTGGCTAATCAAAGCTGGATTCAAACCTGAGAGGCAGCCCAAAAGATTTTATTTTACTCTATGAGAACTGTTTCACCAAATGTAAGTTCGAATTTAGTTTATACAACTAGGTAACAGTGAGTCCTTGATATTAAGAATATAATTATTATTGATAGGAGAGGTTTCTGGTTCTAAATTTTCCAGATCTAAAGATATACAGATGTTAGAACAAAGCAATGCAGCATGTTTAATCTTAACCTTTCTAAAGAATGCCTTGCAGAGATGCAAAGACTGGATTCCATTGTAAAATCTTTTTTATCTGAAAAGACTGACTTACACCTCAGGCAACAGAATCTTGCATAAAAGATGGGGCCTTTAAAGATGGCTAGTTAATTTGTCTGCCTTGTAGGGGTGGAGTCCCTGGAAAAATGTGAATGAGGCTTACAGTAGTTTAAAACATTCAGTATTTTTAGACAAATTATTCTCTTTTTTGTAATATTGTGAACTGTGCTTTAACAGCCATAGCTAAAATTTGGAAAACATCTGTCTATATATATATATATGAATGTTGTTCTAAAAATAATTTGAGTAAAAAGGAATGATTTCCTTTGACAGAACTCACACAACTCAAAAGCCAAAAAACAAATAATCCTTGCACATTTAGTGTATAGATCCTTTATTTGTTTTGTAGAACTTTTAAATGGTTGGAATAATTAATTTTTCTTCCTTTATAGTCAGTGTCTATGTGTCAGTTTTCTCGTCAACACAGACTCATGCTTCTTCATTGGGTATTCTGGTTTTCCCTTTTATCCACTACTGGGAATTTAATTGTTTTTGTTTCTATATTCAAAGATCAAAGAACTAGAGAATTTGTTTGCAATCATGTTGTGAAATAAGAAAATGTATGCAAGTGAAAGTCAAATTCTTCTAAATTTCAAGTTATTTATGAAATAAAGTTTGAATACCTGATTTAGGAATTTTTAAACATTAATAGTGAAATAAGGGCCTCCCTGGTGGCGCAAGGGGTTAGCACAGCACTGTGAAGCTACCCACAGCTTCTACAGCACCAGTCTGATCCCTGGCAGGCCAGGGAGCTACCCACATGGCACAGCAGACCTCTCCTGTCTTGCCCACTGCTCCCCTCCTGCTGTGTATTTCAGTCAGTCTGCCTGTTCTGTTCCCTACTCTGTCTCTGGTGAATCGCTCACCCCCTGCACCTCTGGCCTGTACCCCAGTTCTTGTATACATAAGTAAATAGATCTTTAAAAAAGTAATAAAAATAAACTCACTTGTAAAAAAAAAAAAGTGAAATTAAAAGCACTTAAACATAGAAATGTTTTAATTGTAGAACAACCAAGAATTCAGTGAGGACTACTGAAGATAAAGTAGTTTTTCTGCCATGACATTAATAACTTGGTCTTCTGTCAATTAATTATTAATTAATGATAGATGATAATTTTAATATCTCTTTTGTATTAATGAAAGAATAGTTTTATAATTTTGCAAGTATACACTTAATATATGTGTAAGCAACTTGATCATCTTAAGTCTGCCCATAAATTCTCTGAATAATTGGTTAATATATTTTCTGTTCATATCTGTTATTTGACTTGCTGGTTAAACTAGCTTATTTTTGGGTACAGACACAACTATATACATGCTGGTAGCAATCACCTGAGATTTGTACATAATAGATAGTATAATGTTTAAATTAATTAATAAAATTCTACAGATTATAAGGCATGCCATTTGAATCAGACATCATCACACGTAGTTCTGCACATATATTAAATGTTCATAATTATGAAATAAAGTGGTTTCATAACTATAAGCTATTAAATGAAAACATGAAATATTTTAAAGTTGAACAATATATTGACATTGCAATCATTGTGCTCTGTTATAGAGTTCTTCAAGTATAGTCTTAAAGTGTGACAATGTAGTCCAGTAACCCACACATGTTCTTTAATTTTGTTCTTTTCCCCTTGACATTTCATATGAAGACAATCAGATTAACGATCAGAGCACTGAGACAAAGGGGTTGATTCATACAGCTTTCCTAATGAATTCCATCCTTGTCACAATTGCATTATGCTTATTAGGACATTATTTCATGACAAGTATCAGTACTTTTGTTTTTCCATTGCCAGTAATTTATAAAAAAGAAATGAAAATTCAATAAAATATCTAACTAATTTTACAAATCATAATCACTGCTATATAGAGAAAGATGACAATACTGTGATAACTGAATTTTTGTCATTCTAACATGATGGAAGCCCAAAAGTCTATATTTGCATATAAAATATGTTCAGAAGTGACAAAATGTAATGTATATAGATTATAAAAATAGAGAAATATAAAAGGCAATATTTAGAAAGAAAAATACGTGTGATACACATTAATTTTAAAATATATTACAAATATCAAATATTTTTGAATACTATATATCATCTATGAATTATTTAGCTATAATTGAAAAGTAAAATGCATCCATTCTTTCGTTTCAACTTCCCCTTCCTAATCTTCTCAAACTCAATAAATTATATCATCATCCCTTCAGTTGCTCAGGTCAAAACTTTGAAGTTGTTCACAAGTACTTGCTTTTTCTCACAGTAAACCCACTGTTTTTACATTCAAACTATACTCCAAATACGGTCACATTTTACTATTGCCTTTGTTACCCTTTTTTTCACAATTGCTTTCTGTTGCATCCTTCACACCCATTGGCCACCCAAATGGTTCATTGCCTTTGTTCTTTGCTTCATCCCACAAAGGTCCTATATTAAAACATCAACCAGTTTGATCCTTTTAAAATATAAATCATGTCCTGTCACTTTTCTGCCTAAAACTTTCCAGAGATTTTCTATTTAATGCAGAGTAAAATCCAAATTATTCACAGTGCCCCCACATTGCTGTATACATGCCTGCTTTCAACAAATCTCTCACCTGACCTTTCAGTTGTCTTCTCCTGGGCTTTATCTAGTGACACTGGCCTCCATATTAATCTTTAACCCTGCAGACAAGATTCCTCAATACATGCTTCCTGTTTATTTAACCTGGAGTTATCACACAGGAATCACTTACTTTATCCTTATTTTCGGGCTTGTATTAAAATATCTACATTTAGTGATCCCTTCCAAACCAAGCTGTTAAAAATTCCCAGAAAGGTTCTGGGTCCTGGAATGTTTCTGGATTTTTTTAAGGTTCATTGAAATGTCTAGGACCTAGAAATATTTCAGGATAGCTATATTTGGTGCTGGAAACAGACGACTTTCACTAAGGAACCCAAGAAGAAGGAATTCCAATATCTGCACCACCGGATGGCAGTCACTTGGGAACTCACAAAATACAAGGTTAAGCTCACAGAATAAATATCTTGGGGACTTAAAGAAAATAAACTAAAAGAAGAAATTCAGACTATTTGACCACCAAATCAAAACCTAAGTAGGCATAACTTAGATGATATTAAAAGCCACTATAGCGTGTATTACTATAATGAAAACTTTTCGTATCACCATTTTTATATATCCCTTTGATACTTTCTCCCTCTTCCCACCATCTTAACCTCAAAAATCATACTTTATTTGTGTCCTCTAGTTTTTATAAGTATTTTGCTTTGTTGATCATCTCTCTCTGATATGAACTGTAAATGTCCAATACTTGTCTTTGTCATTCTGACTTACTTTATTACACAAAATTCCCTAGATGGCTTCCGTTTTGCTGTAAATGGCAACATTTAATCTCATTATGATTAAATAGTATTCAATTGTCTGGATATACCACATCTTCTTCATCTAAACCTCTATCAGTTGGCACTTAGGTTGTTTCTACTTCCTACCATAATGCAACTAACTTAACTCTATACATTGTATTATTCTTATCTTATCAAATTTCTTCAGCATTTGTATCTAATGTTGTTTTATATTTGGGGAAAGAAAGCTAGAACACTAGAGAAAAGATTTCTGTGACTTAATAAATATAAATGATTGGCCAAATAGATTTTGTGAATCTCAGTTAATCATCTGTGAAATAAGGAGAAAGAAAGTGCATATTAGAGGCTTTAATTAGGAGGGTAATTAAATGTCACACACATTTCTCTAGTTCTGAAGTTTTAGATTTTTGTGGTTAAAGCTCAAATTAGACATATTTAGTATACACATGCACTCATATGTGCATTAATACAGATGGAGAGACAAATTATGTTGAATTTGATTATGATTTGCATTTTATATGTACAGATATGAAAAAATTATTCTTGACTTTGACCATTTCCCCAGTTAATTCAACAAAGTGTTCATTCCACTAAATTCCAAGTTACATAGTAAGTGTTCTGGTGATTTATTTTCTCCTTCCTTGAATCTCAGCAATAGATTATAAAATTTGAAGGGGAATAATCTTCTAATAGTCCTCAACTATTACACACTTTCTTAAAAAGGTAATTTATTGAATTTTTGTTAGTAGCATTATCATTGTTGTTACATATGTATCCAACTACATAAATTCACTTATGTGCTACAAAAATGGCATTAAGTAGAGGTTTGAATAACAAGTCACTCGTTAATTATTTGGTTTCAAGCATAACAGATGTATTCCATGTACATTTTTAATGATTTTTTTAATTTCCTATCCTCAAATCATTGGCAAATAAAGGCAGCAATTGATAAAGGCACTTGTCAAAACTAAAAGCAGTTTAACATTTTTTATTATTTTATTTTACTTATTTTGATTTTAGGTGGGATTTTGTGACTTCATCACATTTTTATGTATTAATTTTTTTCATTTCTAAGAGCAAGAAAGCAAAAATGGAATTGAAATTTCCCAAAGTCTCCAAAAATCAGTGCTGTCATTCAAGAAAATTACAAGAAGCTAAGCTATTTGGTGTTGATAAAAGCATCAGTTACCAGAGCTTGAAAAATCAATATTTCAAAATTTCCATTCAAAGTCAAAGTGAATGATTTTATGTCACATTAGTTAGCATTGTTGTAAGTCTTTTAAAACATACAGGGCCATAAAGAATGTCAAATGAGTTGCAGGAGAAAAACATTATAGTCTGAAAAACAAGAGTTTTCTTTTGTGAAAGATACAGATCTTATACACAACTCATGTTAGTATAGATCATACTTTTACCTTTATTTCTAGGGTTTATTTTTTTTCTTTTGACCATTACCCTGTGGTAGATCATGTAACCATCATTATAAATTAAAACTCACATCTTTCAGCATTAAAATGAATCATGAGAGTGACACACATTAAATGACCATTGATACACCATGTTTCCCAGATGATTTACTGATACAATGCTAGTAAACTGCTGATAGCAAGAGTCATACATTTTAGATGTAGATTGTCCTTTGGAATTTTCACGTTACGTATGTCTTCTAGGAGATATCTGAAGAATGTCTAAAAACAAAAGATATCCCACAATGATATTGGCCAGTATTTTCACATACATTGTTACTTAGTGTGTAACAATATTTTGTGTTAACAGGCAAGAAGTGATTCTTAATACCACACCTCTGAAGTTTAAAATTCAACTGCAATACCTTGACCTTGGTGAAGACAACTAACCCCTATGAGCCTCAGCTTCCCTGTTTTATAATAAAAAAGTATCAGTACATATCTCATACTTGCTAGGAGATAAGAAGGAAATAATCTGTACAGTGCCAGGTAAAACATTTTGAACAAATTTATAATTAAAAAGGTTAACTTAATTCCTTGGGCTCTGATTGCCCATGACTTGTAAATATCAAACATTTATTTCTTATGGTGCTGGACACTGAAAGCCTGATATCGGGGTGCCATATAGCTGGGTAGGGGAACTCCTCCCAGTCAAAGACTTCTCTCTGTATCCTCACATGGTGGATGGAGATCCAGAGCTCTCTAGTATAAGGGTACTAGTCCAAATCATAAAAGCCCCACCCATATTTTAAAAAACCTCACCTCCTAGGGCCTCCCCTGGTGGCTCAGTGGTTGAGCGCTGGGTTGCGAGGCTGCCCGCAGTCTCTGCAGCACCAGTTGGATCCCCGGCCACCGGCGAGGGTCCCACAAAAAAAAAAAAAAAAAAAAAAACACCTCCTAAAACTATCATATCGGGTGTTCCAATTCCATGTGAATTTGAGGGAAACAAATACTCAGATGATAGCACTTAATATAACTGTTTTCATTCTTACTTTGTTAAGATGTTATATAGTACAATATATTATTCATAAATTACATCATTAAACATAGAGATCAATTTATATCATCTCCTCTATTAAGTAAACTATGGTTACATTTAACAGATACTGTATTTTTGAATGTTTGGGATGAACTTATAGCACATTTTCCTAATAAGTTTGTGATGTAATGCTGAATAGGGCAGTCTATGTAATTATAAAATGTGAAAAATATTATAAATTCCACAAAAGGGTATTTTTAATGAAGCAAAAGTACTTTACTACGTTAAATAGCAATTTCTGAATTATCCAGTTATCTTTACTAATGGAATAAAGTAAGTTTCAGGAATGGGGAATTATGGTTTCATCTTAACAGGAGAAAACCAAAAAGATATTTAAAACTCACCGTGATGATGTCATAGGAGTAAACTGAAATAAGATATATGGGTAGTTTAAGCACTATGTAGTCAAGCTACTAGTTATAAAGAAAGAAGAATTAACTTTTGGACTCAGTTGGGATAAAAATAAGGACAAGGTCATTCTATGTTAGCTTTTGAAATGTAAGTGAAAAAATAAAAATTGTTCTTGTTCATTCTGTGTGAATCTTTCAATGTATGTAGCAAAGAGCTGAGGCATTAACCTGTACATGTCATTATCAAATTCACCAGATATTGTCTTAGCTAGTGTGTCTGTATTCCCTGGAGCACTATAATGTAAACCAGAGATTGTGAAATGAGTGCCAACTTTCTTTCCAAGATTTGCAAGAGGATCTATCCAGAAAGCTGTGTGAAGATTCCTCAACCTGCTAAAGATGGATCTTCCATATGATCCAGCAATTCCACTCCTAGGCATTTACTCAAAGGACACAGAAACATTAATTCAAAAGGGCACCTGCACCCCTAAGTTTATAGCAGCACTATTTATAATAGCTAAGTTATGGAAATAACCCTAATGTCCCAAAATAGATGACTGGATCAAGAAGATGTGGTACATATACACAATGGAATATTACTCAGCAATCAAAAAAGGATAAACTCATGCAATTTGCAGCAACATAGATGGAGCTGGAAGGGAAAATGCTCAGCAAAATAAGCCAGAAAGAAAAAAAAAAAAATACCGGATGGTCTCACTCATAGCAGGAATTTAGAAGACCTAAATAAGGGACCAGGAAAAAGACTAATTATAAGAAAGTAAAAATCAAAATCAACAAGCAATTATAAACCAGAGACACACTACAGGGGTGGGGGGTGGGGGGAGGAAAGGTGGGATTAGGGTCAAAATAAATAAGGGGGGGAATTGAATGGGGACTATAACCAAGATGAAAATGCATGCATTGTGCAAAAATGAAAAATGGTGTAAAAATGTATAAAAGAATATAAAAAAAGAAAAAAAATCTAGAAGATATCTTTGAGATGCCATGATGAGTTATAAAATATAAACTTCAAAATGAGATAGGAGAGTAATCCTTACATCTGCCTACTTTCATTTACTGAGATCACAAATGAAAACTGAAAGGAAAAATGAGCTCCCCAAAACAGGGGCTTTGTGTACCATAAGACCCATTCCCATGAAATAAGCTATCACATAAATATCCCTTTATTGTGAAATCTCAAAGTGAGCAGTACAGGGATGTTAGACAGTGATTGCAATTGACTGGATTTGGGCCTCCCTGATGGCGCAAGGGGTTAAGCACTGTACTATGAAGCAATCTACAGCCTCTGCAGCACGAGTTCAATCCCTGGCCGGCCAGGGAGCATCCCACATGGCACAGCAGACCTCTCCTGACTGGCCCACTGCTCCCCTCAATAGTGTATTTTGGTCAATCTGCCTGTTCTGTTCCCCACTCTGTCTCTGGTGAATCCTCTCAATCCCCCCACACACACCTCTGGCCTGTATTCCAGTTCTTATGTGCATAAATAAATAAATCTTTAAAAAAATAAAAAATAAAATAGGGCAGTAGGGCGGTGTATACACTACTCCTTTTTTTCACTATGCATGAACAGAGTTGGGATGACTATGCATTGGTTGAAGGATTGGAATGTGAATGGGAAAGGTTCTCCTTGAAAACACATTAGGATCTCCTGAATCCGTTAGGGGGACTTAAGGATCTTCTAACTATTGAAGAAATCAGAGATAGAAAATGCAAGATTAAGACCAATTTGGCAAAGAAAGAATGGAGCTTGGAAATTATGTAATCAATTACGGGTGCAGTGACACTGAGATTCTTGTGGAACACACTAGTTCAGGTGTCTACCAGGTAGATTAAACTAAGAACTCTTAGCTGAGAATCAGATTCTAGGCTAATGAAAAATCAGAGAACCTGCCAAAGTACAATAGCTCCTGAAACCACGGGAAAGAAATCATTGAAAGCAAGTGTGCAGTCATAAGAGTAAATGACAAGAGAGAAACTTAGGACTTACTTCCCTTTATCAGATTATATGGATGAAAAGAGACTGGTGATGTTAGTAAAAAGACTGAAATTGCATCAACCATCAGTCTAATCCAAGAAACTCATGTTTGTAGAAAGCAGCGGATAAAAAAGTATAACGATAATGAAATAATGTCACAGAAACATTTTTATTAGAATTCAACTGTAACAAAGTATATTTATAAAACATACAGTAGAGGATGTAGCTTTTAAGAGACTTTATGTGGCAAATGATAGATTCATATGTATAATAAAATTTAACACCTAAAAAAAAGACACAAGAAGAAAAAAATAAGTAATAAGAGGTGCTGGTGTACTAGGACGGTGACAAGACAACAGAGTTAACTGCTTGAGTTGAGAATTCACACAACTGAATTTGCATCTTTGTTACTTACTAACATTATTTAGTGGCAAATTATTTCCTTGTATAATAAAATACTCATCCAATAATGTTATTCAGAAAATTAAAGGAGAAAATGCAATTGGAACAGCCACTAGAGTATTCTAAAACCATAGGTACTTAATTGGTAGTAACTAAGATACTGTAATATAAAAAGAAGATATTAGAAAGGACCAAGTAGAGCAGGGTTTCAAGGTAACCATAAAAATATGCTATTCAAAAAAAAATCTTAAAAATGAACTTTTCTAGCTATGGTTCTCAACAACAGGTTGCAGTGGAAAGAAAAAATGGAATGAATTTTTTGAGTTTTTGTCTCTCAGCCTAACTTTCCACTAAGGACACAAGATTACAAAGAAAATGAGCAGCTTCTAATAACAAGTGATTATAGTATTATTAGTGAGAATACTTGCATAGGACAAAAGTCTTTCATTCCATTTGTTGGTACATATTTCTCTACCATATTCACAATGTATTTTATCAATAACCAAATGAATATTTGTAGATTGTGAGCATTTGGCCAGACAATGTTTAAGGCCACTTGTCAAACTATGCATTATAAAATCCTGATTAACACTTAAAGGCACAGTTATGGTCAATAAATATTCCAACAGTAGATAGAACACACTGGAGATCAACTTTAGTCAAATTAATAATGCAAAAGAGATGGCTATATTTCCACAGCCAGGTAGGAATATTACCTTGACAGGTCTGCCACTAGTTATTATGATAGCAAATATAATTACTGTACAAAGAAATTATCCATATGTTTTAATTGTGAAATGTAACAAGTGACACATTCAAAATGGCAATTAACAACCAATAAAGTGCAGAAACTATATGTATTTTCTTACTTTAGCACATTTTTAAGTTTCATGATAAAAATCTAAAAAAAGAACAAATAATAAGAAAATCTAAAGAATTACTGTAGTTATTATAATTTAACTATTACTATAATTTAACATTATTATAATGTCTAAGGACAACATTTTCTTTCTATGGAAAGTTGCTGTTCATTTTAACATTTGCAGCCAAAGAAAAATTTTCTAATGTTTAGTTGAATATAGCATGAATTTAGAATGATAGCTACATGTTACTAAAATATTTAATTTTATTACTCTTTAATACACTCTACCACTTAGTCATTTAATGAACTAGCTACCTGAAATTTTATTAACTCAAGATAGGATTTTAAAGGAACAAAATTATAACGAGTTTGAACTTACTTTTCTTTGTTACTTAGAAAATGAAATCTTAAAAATATTAGTACTTACTGACATTAATTCCACTTCTAGTAGTTTTAATAGTCCAAATAGGTACATCCTTATGTTCAAATACATTCATTACTGCACTATGTAAAAATAAACAAAAAACAAAAAAAAAAACACAGACATATCTTTGTAATTAGAAGTTTCCTGTATTCCCAATACAGAAGGTATGTCCGTAATGGAAATACAAAAGTTATATACATTTTATTACACTCTATATGCTGGACTATTATGAAATTAATAGAACAATGCTTGTAAAGAAATTTAAATAATAGAAATCTTAAAATTAGAATGTTAACCAAGAAGAATTTGCTTTAATTTTATATTCTTTAGTAACTTAAATATTTAAAACAGAGCACTTACTAAGTACCCACTATGTTCTATGTGTATTTGAAATATTAACTTATTTAATCTTTACAATGACCTATGAATGGGTACCATTATTATTTTATCACCCAGTGACCCTATAATTTGCTGCTATTTTTAAAAGAAGAATTGGAGGCAGAGATTCTTGCTTTTTGTCACACAATTGTTAAGTAATAGGATCAAGATTTAAAGCCAGACAATCTGTCCCAGAGTCTGTGCTGTGAACCACTAAATTCCATTAGAAATACATACTGAAAGGAAAAACTGAAAAGAAATATCCTGACCTGGAGTGTTAACAGCAATTACTCATCTCGCCTTCTCAAGGGCCTTTTCAGTTTTGTCCATATCCTCTCTCCCCTTAAGCATTAATCTCTCCATTCCCACTATTCATTCTCCATTATCTATCATCTTATAGAACCAAATAGCTCCATTAGCTACCAATTGTAGAACAAAAATGTATAAAAAACAAAAACATTGATATTTTATTTCTCTTTCAGCAAAACCCTTGAAAGAGCTATGTGTCTACTTACCTCCCTTTCACTCTTCAAACCCCTGAAGAATATGCACTGTGTCAAGCTATCTAAACTGGAATTAATTTCCCTGAGTTCACTTCCCTGTATAGTTATGGTGTGAATGAGTGACTAGAGATATTGTGAGCAAATTTTAAATGATGGACGTGAAGTCCTGTTTCTTCTAACTCTGGGAAGGACTGGGGATGAGTTGCTGCTGCAGCTCAGGTAGATTGTCATTGATCTAGTGACTCACCTGGGTAGCATGAGCTGCTGCTCCACCTCCTCCATAAGGATCTTGGACTCTCTAGCCTTTGCAGTCTTAGTTCATTGACCAAAGGTTCCAGCTATTTCTGTAGGACAGCCTAATCATTGACATTGAGGCATGGAGGTAATGGGAAAGCAATCTTAGTTCCATCCATTCATTCTTGGATATTCTAGATTTTTTTTCTTGTTTTCCCATTTCACCTTTATCTTCACTTAAAAACTGATTGCCTTGCTACAAGATACTGCGCTCCCACAAGTAGAATAAATTAGTTCTATGAGTAGTTTGGCTTATCTGATCAAACCTTACTGATATAAATCCCTCCATATATGAATTTTGCATATTTCTATATAGATCAAAACTGTCCCTTCAGTATTCTTTTCCCTATCCCAATGGAAGAACAGCATTCATGGTAACAGGAGTTTTCACCCCTAGTTAAGTATACAGTGATATAATTTCCTGTTACCGTATGCCCAATGGAAAATGTAACCATTTAATATATAATAAATGTGATAATATAATAACCTCCAGTTGAGGTAAGAGAGTAATCAGGGTGATAATTGGAGACACTTCTCCTTAGAAAAAGGTTCAGCCTTCAGTGACAGACAACTGGAGCCAGCTTTTCACATTTACCCTTTGAGCCCATTGTCCAGCCTGAACACAATTCCCAATCTCAGTGTAGTCTTTCTCTCTTAATTGTTGATGAACTTTCAGCATAAAGCTGAACTGTAGATTTGATATTTTGATGATATGCTAATAGCTACAATAATAATAGCAATGAACACATTCCTTCAGTACTTGCTGTGTGTTGAGCTCTTTATATATATTATTTAATTTCTTCTTTACAAAACCCTGTTGGGAAAATCCCAATGCCATTCTCCTTATACAGGGGGACAAAATTGAAGGAGACCATTTCATAAAAAGAAATGATTATAGACATGAAGTTGGAATTCCTACTTTTTCTTTTCATGTTGCATAATTATATATATACACACACATTCCTATACAAATTATTTTATCAATCATTAGAATAACTATTATATTGTTGTATTATGGCTTCTCTAATACAGAGAAAGGAAGAACAAAACAAGGACACCATGTTAGATTTATAAAGAAATAATGTCAAAATGGTTAATGTAATTCACCAGTTCAATAAACTGGATTACATTTTAGTAGGACAAAAGATCAACGAAAGCCTATTTATATTCATTGGCTGAAGGCTGAAACAGCAACCAGGTAATGCTCTCCCTATATTTAGGCTCATTAGCTATGGCTATTATATTTGTTGGATACTATAACATCCAGATGTTTCTGGACAGCTCAGCTGATTTTCTTCCTATGGATAGATTAAATAGTAACAAAGAGCAGGTGAAAAATTCAATCACTAATCAAGCTTTGAGCCTTATTTTTTATTGCTATCTTTTGTCTCTACATTTTCCAGATGTTGATATCTTCCTAAGGCAAGCCTTGAGAACACAGGCCCCTTCTCTCAAGGATGATTATGGTACATGGATTAGGAATGTCATATATTTCTTATTTGCATAATGTTCCCACCCACTCACTTTACAGACTTGGATGATGTAGTATTATGCTCTCTTCCTCTGATTATTCTTTAATCAAATCCAATAGGAAGGACACTAGTAACATTATTTTATCAATAACTTATCCTTTCTTGGTTTTCCAATAGCCAGTCTCACTTTCATAGGAGAATATTAGAGTTGCCCCACAGAGAATATAAGTAGCACTTATCTGATTGAAGACTGAATTCTAAAATTTCATCTTATGTCATCTAGTTTTATAATGCACAAATATTTTGTCTTCATTTTCTAAGAAAAAACCAAACATATATACATACACATATATTAATAATATTAAAAAATCAAAAGAACATATAAAATGAATTAAACTAAGCTATTTTTTCCAAAATGCAGTTATACTACTATACCACTGTAATGGGTAATCATAACTATTATATTCCTTTTTTGTTATTGCTGTTGTTATTGATTTGTTATTTTTTTTAAATTATATGAAGAATAGTTGTGGTCTTGATAGGTCCCAAAGATAAGGTAAAATGTATTATTAAAGACCTCCTTTTGTGTGTGTGTGTGTGTGTGTGTGTGTGTGTCTGTGTGTATTTAATTGTATGGTGTTATTCCTGTCATATATATAATATATTATATATAAAAAATATTCTTATATGTCAACCAAAATATCGACTTCTCATAATAATCTACATTATGGCATTAAACATTGATTAACTTCTTGATTTCAAATGCCACTCTGATGGCTATTAAAGGATGAGAATTGATTGTAAGTATCTCACCCCCTAGGAGTTTGCAGGCTATGGCAGACACTTCTTTCTGGGTACTTATGTCAAAGAAACATAAGGAGTTAGAATAAAAGCATCAGATCATAATGCTTGTGAACTTTCTCCAGAATACAGCAGTCAAAGGCAAGTCTGTCAGTACATCTTACAGTCAGGGATCAAGACAAGTACATAATTAAGGTGAAGATCAAGGAGAGTAGCTGCGGGAGCCTGATGTCCTGACTAGGTGATGATTTAGTAACTTAATTATTGCAGAATCTTCCCAGGAAAACGGGGGTGCCTTGTCTTTAATAGATGTTGCTTTCAGAATTGTCACTGCGTATTTGCTGACATACACAAGTAAGTATATCCTATGTCGTTTAAAAATATGTCAGGATATTTGATGGTGGGTTTAAATAAATAACTTTGGCTCCCCTTTGCTTAATTAGAAAATTTGCATAAATTGCCATTTTTCTTAGCTCTGGCTGTCAGAGTGAGAAAACATAGTGGACTGAAGAATACTGATTTTCTCTAAGATATTTAATGTCAGAAACATGCAAAAATATAGCTGGGAAAATCTCTGGTACTTTCATAAGCTTCAACCTGGATTTTTAAAAACAACTAATATCATGAAGTAAATAAAATGAATAGATGTTTTGCCTTTTATCAGAAAAGAGAATATTATGGTAAGTTTTTAAAAGTATGTATACATAGGTATAACCATATGTATTCTGCAAACTTTACCATGTAGAGATTACTGATTTTCATCTCAAAATTAGCAAGAATATTTAGATGTTTAAGCCAATAGTATCTTTGTTATGCAAATGAATGTTCAGGAAAAGGGAAAATTCAATGATTTCTCAAGAAAACATATTATCTCCTTTAAAGAAGATTAAGAATTTCCTATGATCCTTATTTCATTCTCTAATTGAATGTTTGCTTCCTTTCAGAGCATGATTCTGTAATTTTCTTATCTTTCATTAGCAAACACATTGTCAAAATAGGAAGGTTTTATTTCAGACTAATCATTATAAAAATAGAAAAAGAAAGATTAGGCCCACAGTTACTTAAACTTACGTTTTTGTGGAGAATGGCTATTTCCCATGGATTTTCCCAATGAATTATATTTTTAAATAATAGTTGTCCCTTTAAAATAACAGATTTGCTTTCTTTTCCCAAAATCTTTTTTTTAATAAATTTTATCAGGAATCTGTAATTGTAGCAATAAATGGGTTAAAGCAGACAGAAAATAAAATTTATTCAGTCATATAAAATGTTCCATTAATTGCTTTCTTCCTAATAAGGAACGCAATCTTAGCATCAGGATAAATGGGAAATTTATCCTGAATGACTGAATGGGCTGAATGACTTTGTCAGGCTGACTGGCAATTCTGGCTTAGTTTCTTACTCCTTTGTCATCTTACCAAAGATCTCATAGGCACCTCACTGGTAACCATAGGAACAGCGTCCACAGTGATTTCTTGAAGTGGAAGAAAAACTAGTGCCTAAAGACATGTATGAAGAAATATATGAATCTAATTACATCCTAATTATTATATATGATATCTCACATTGTATATTAGATGTTAATGTCCTCAGTGCCAGAATGAAGAATGAGATCTGTGACCTTTCTTCCAAAAATGATTCTGATGAATGATACCAAAAGCAAATTCTCAAGATTTGGGGAGAAGAAAACTAATGAAGGCAATAGAGACTTATAATTTTATTCATGATGGAACTTGTGAGTTTAAGACATTTTGAAAAATTCTGTCTTAGTTCAGCTGCTTCAACTACATCAGTTGATGAATGAAAACTCACCAAGTGATTTTTGTGTTTCAAAATATTGCACTATTACAAAGGAGAGAAAAGGCCACGAAAACAATGTGCTAGATAAATTAGTCTATGAATATTTTGTTTGTTAAGTAATTTTACTTTAAATATTTAAATTAAATTTTAATAATTCACTGTATTTTCCCTCTTTGCACTTGATCTATATATTAGGATGTCCATGCTCTTCAGAAAAGAAGATATTAAGTGATAACTCTACAGCTTAAAAAAAATTTATAATTAATAGAAGTTTATAGTAACTGTTGATTAATTCACTGACTTCAGTAAATTTTATTAATTAATATGGAATACTAAAGACATCTATCTTCAGCACCTGGAAATAAATTTTCTTGCCTTATACATAATTTTTATAGTATTTACTGGCTATAGTAAACATTAATAATTAATAAATTAAAATGTTTAAAGTGCACAAGAATAATGTAAGAACCGCAATCTTCATAAATTCACATACATTATTTTAACTAACAAATACAAAAAATGTTTTCTTTTAAAAATATGGAACTCTTTTGATGAATTATTATATTTCATTGACCAGAATTTTGTAAAATACATGAAATGGGGTTTCCTGTTTTGTTGAAACAATAAAATTGTACTCCTAGCATTCCAACTCTGGTCCTTACCAGAGCCAGACAACCAGGGAGTTTGTTAGGTTTCTATGCCAAATGTCTGTGATCCAGATATATCCTTGTTTTTGCACTATTGTCTATGGTTAAGTCAATGTGTGCTTCTGTTTAAATATGGAAACTTAGCTGACCCTCAAAGAGACCCTATCCCTCTATAATCATCACCAGAGTAGCATTGATCCAGAAAAAAAAAATCCATAGAAGGAAATATAGGCGAAACACTACGTGATATTCACATCAAAGACATCTTTACAGACACATCACCCAAAGCAGTGATAGTGAAAGCAAAGATAAACAGCTGGGACTACATCAAATTAAAGAGCTTCTGCACAGCAAAAGAGACAATAACAAAAACAAAGAGAAACCCCACCAACTGGAAGAACATTTTTGCACCCAACACTAATGATAAAGGACTGATCACAAAAATCTGCAAAGAGCTGATGAGACTCAACAACAACAAAGAAAATAATCCAGTCAAAAAATGGGCAGAAGAGCTAAAAAGAAACTTCTCTGAAGAGGAAATGCAAATGGCCAACAGGCATATGAAAAAATGTTCAATATCACTTGTAATCAGGGAAATGCAAATCAAAACTACCATGAGATACTATCTCACACCAGTGAGAATGGCACATATTAAAAAAACTAGCAACAACAAATGTTGGCGAGGGTGTGGAGAAAAAGGAACTCTTCTGCACTCATGGTTGGAGTGCAAACTGTTCCAACCACTATGGAGAGCTGTGTGGAGATTTCTGGACCTACTAAACATAGAGCTTCCATATGATCCAGCAATTCCACTCCTAGGTATTTACCCAAAAGACACAGAAACATCAATTCCAAAGAACACCTGCACCCCTATGTTTATAGCAGCACTATTTACAATAGCTAAGCTTTGGAAACAGCCCAAATGCCCAAAAATAGATGACTGGATCAAGAAGATGTGGTACATATATACCATGGAATATTACTCAGCATTCAAAAAAGATAAACACATGCAATTTGCAGCAACATGGATGGCGCTGGAAGGGATCATGCTCAGCGAAATAAGCCAGAAAGAAAAAGAAAAATACCGGATGATCTCACTCATAGCAGGAATCTAGAAAACTTAAATAAGGGACCAGGAAAATGAATAACTATAAGGAAGTGAAAATCAAAATCAACAAAAAACTATGAACCAGAGACACTTTTTTGGGGGGTGGGTGGCGGGAGAGGAGGGATTGTGGTCAGAATGAGGGGGTTGCAATTGTATGGGGAATATAAAAATAAAATTTATTATTTAAAAATAAATAAATAAATAAATAAAAAATCCTTACAATGCCACCAAAGGCAGGCATAGCTAATATACAGGATTCTGCTCCCCAGAATACAGAGCAGGCAGTGGAACTGGGGATCAGGCTGCTAAGTAAGGCATAAGGCTCCTACTCGCAAGCAGGATGTCTGTTTCCCCTAGACTTTGATGAATGGTATGTCAAGATGTCAACAACAATGAAGATCCCATCAGGCAGTTAATTCTAGACTAAAGCAATATTGGAAGAAATTGAACTTTAATATCAATATTAAATACCAACATCCTCCACCACAGTCCATTGTGTCCCTCCCCTGCTTGTCTTCACCCTCCACCTCCCCAACTTGTAGGCTCAACTCCACAATCAGCTTTCTTAGCTAGAATTTTTCAATGCAATAACCAAAGACCCAAAAATAGAAGGCAGACCCAACTGATTTTTACCTATTTCTTTCTACTTACAGGTTGCCCTTGTTCTTCTTTCCCGCTTCACCTTGTTTAGAAGCTTTTTGATTATGACAAAAACTTTGAAACTATAGTAGAAGTGAATGAGATATAGTTCAGTTGAGGAAATAGAAAATCATGCCCTTCAAAATATCAAACATTTTGTATCAATAAAGAAGGAGATAATTATTGAACATGCCTATCATATTACATGCAAGGAAAGGTCCATGAGATATGGCAAAATGTGGACAAAAATTCACCTAAATTTTTACAATGAATTTGAAAGTTACCTCCAGAGAAACAAATAGTTGCATCTTATCTCAGTCTTCTAAACCCCTTGTGAAAAACTAGCAGCTGAAATTTGAAGAAATATTTTTATAGTACAAGGGTCAAAAAGCCCTCAGTGGTGCACTGTTAATCAAAATGTTGAATTTAGTGTTGACTGGAGAGGGGAAGAAAGAGAGGAGCAGAAGCCTCTTAATTAAAGAATATTTTGTGATTTTCTCTAACAATTCCTTCCCTTCCCTAACAGATTGCCATGAACCTGAGATGCAGATGTGTCTTTCTCCAGTGATGTTAAGTTTATAACACATCAACATACATATCAGTGAAGCTAATTATTACTTAAATATTGCATATATTATATCTAAAATAATACAAGTTAATTAATATAATATAAAAATTGCAGTTCACTAGATTCCTTAATTAAATAATACTAAAAAACTTGGAATCTGTGTTGTGGGACATGAAGACTAATGCCTATAATTGTAAGAACTTGGGTCATACTCATGCCAGGTTAAATGTGGCATCCTGATTTTATACCTGTTCTAAAGAATTAGAGAAATTAGTAAACTGTCATGTCTCTCTGGGAAAAAGAACCAAAACATCTTCCAACAAGTAAAGTATTGACTGCTGCAGAATTGATGTTTTAAAAAAAATGAGATGGATATTGATTAAAATACACTATATCTGCTTTTCAGAATTTCTCATATTAATTTCTAAGTTAGTCACCTCAAAGCTGAGCACTCATCAAAAAGAGGCATAATTTTTGTTATAACCTACTTTTCTAGTACTTTATGTTTCAACACTATTTTTCATTGAATATTTCATTTTATTATTAAACCCTAATTAATTCAATACTGTAATATCTTTCATATGATAAAATATATAGAAATATCAATTTATTTGCCCCAACTCATGAAGCTAGTAAGTGAAAAAGTCAAGTTTCTGACACCAAAGTCACAGCTCAAAAAGTGTTCACAGTTATATGCGCACCCAGGCACCTAAGTGAAGTGTGAATAACTATCTTTGAACTGTAAGAAAGTATACTATTTTGAGGGATTGTGAGGAGGAAATATAAATAATGTCTAAAACCTTGTCTAAACACATTGTTTAACCATCATGAAGTAGTGAATAATACCAAAGTTTTTAGTACAAAAAATAAATGTCATATAAATTGGAAGAACTAGGTTATATAGTTGAAATGCTCAGATATATATTAATGATGAAAATGGAACTCACACTGGACCTTGAATGTCAGTTAAGGTTTTAGGAGATGTGGAAAACAGAAGGAGTTATAACACCATTTTAAATGTGTCTCAACTAATTCTTGAAGAATAAAGACATGTGAGTCGATTATCCCTATATTCTGGGTGAGAGACATCACCAAAGAAAATTTGAAGTCATACAAAAAGCAATCTGTACTCTCACGGCATTTTCAAGGTGACATAAAATGTATGTGATTTGCTGGGCAATAATTAACTAATATGAAATGAAACAGTGATCTGATATTAACAAGACTATTTTATGTAGTTAATTGATAAATTAAAAATCCATTATTCTTAAGATCCTCTCCTTGGTTGTTTATTTTATTCTTTATTACTCAAAGAAGCTGGTTTTTGAGAGCCATCAATGACTTTAACATCTTTTCTGTAAATCAGGCCCTTAGTAATTACACTTTTCCTTCCTCTCATCCCATTTGTCCACTTATAAAATGAGAAAGACCGAAGTACATCTCAGATTACTTGTGAGGGGCACAGCAAAGGAATGGCCTTTTGCAGATCATAGATACATGGAGAGAGTGAGTACAAATTGGTAATGACCATATTGGCAGCATGGAAAATAACTTTTTTTCCCTTTTCTTTATCAGAAGTTTTAGCTCTTTAAGTAGTTTCAATTCTGAGTCCTTTGGTTTATATAAATTTGCATAGATGAATTAACTCATAGAGCTTAAGTGCTTATCTGATTTTATTCATCATCAGAATGGAATAATTATGTCAAAATATCAGATTTATAATTGCAAACAATCTAAAGTAGCATATCATTACCTTTCGTTAATCTGAAGACTTAATTTTAGCTTAAATGACTGGTTAACATATTACTACAAATGACATAATGACAAGTCAAGTTTATTGCTTACAATATAAATATACATTAAAGATGCATTTCAGCTATTAAACTAATATATGAGCAGTATTTATAGTATTGCACTGCATTTTTACCTTTAGGGTATTTGAATAATAGAATATCACAAGTGGAACAAATAAAGCAAAATGAAGTGTATCAAGCTATAGAAGAATATATGAACTAGTGAAACCATTTTTTTATTGAGGTGCTATTGCACTATAACATTGTATAACTTTCAGGTGTGCATCATTGAGAATCCATACGTGTATATACTACATTAAGTTCACCACTAAAAGTACAATTTTTGAAGCAATTTTAACTATACATTAAACACATAGACCTGGGTGAATCACAAAAAAAAGTAAAAATTCAAACAAGATTAGTTGAATTAGGATTAGAGAAGGACTGAATTAGAGGAGTATGTTCAAGACTAGTGTGAGCATGGTTTTCAACGTGAGACAAAGAGCATGTCTAATTGGAGGAAAGGGTCTAAAAGTCAGAGCAAGGACCTCCCTGGTGGTTCAAGGGGTTAAGTTGCAGCACTAAGTCGTAGCCACTGCAGCAGGAGTTCCATCCCTGGCCAGGGACAACCCACATGGCACAGCAGACCTCTCCTGTCTAGCCTGCTGCTCCCCTCAGCCATGTACTTCAGTCAATCTGCCTGTTCTGCTCCCCGCTCTGTCTCTTGTGAATCCTCTTACCCCCACCTGGCACCTCTGGCCTGCACCCCAGATCTTTTTTTTTTTTTTAAAGATTCTTCCTTTTTTTTTTTTTTAAAGATTATTTATTTATACAAGCACTGGGTACAGTCAAAAGCACAGGAGGGTGAGGGAATTCACCAGAGCCAGAGCGGGGAGCAGAATAGGCAGAAGGACCAAAGTACACAGCGGCAGGAGAGGTCTGTGCGCCATGCGGGACCCTCCTCCAGTGGCTGGGGAGCAGCCGGGGATCGAACTGGTGCTGCAGAGGCTGCGGGC
This sequence comes from Talpa europaea, assembly GCF_964194135.1. Classification (NCBI taxonomy): domain Eukaryota; kingdom Metazoa; phylum Chordata; class Mammalia; order Eulipotyphla; family Talpidae; genus Talpa; species Talpa europaea. The sequence goes on along the minus strand of NC_140083.1, from coordinate 31,629,121 downwards.
AGCTTTGCAACCCAGTGCTCAACTGCTGCGCCACCGGGGAGGCCCTGCACCCCAGATCTTGTATGCACAAATAAATAAATCTTTAAAAAATTTTAAAAAGTGAAAGTCCAAGCAAGGCAGCCTAGGACAGAGATAGAATGGGTAATCATATTTGTTGAGCATTACAAATGTTGTCAGGAACTCTGCTCAATGATTTATATGCCTGATTGAATTAAACAAATTGACCTACATTCCAGAGACACCCCAAGATTTATGTCTTGCCAGTCTTATTACAACATACAAAAACATTATGATATATTCACATTTCTGACTTTCACAAAGTCATTGCTTTGTAGTGTTAGTCATAAAATTCATCACATTCTTTATTAACTAGAAAGATATATGACTATATACATCTATTAAAAGATTAGTATTTTATTAGCTATAATACCATCAGAGATAATACTCAGAAATAGAGGTTTCCTTTGTGACTTATTAAAAACTATTTTTTTTTCTTAATCCAGCTCAGCCACATCTATGGAAAACCATTAAATGTATATACTTTAATAGACCAAAAAAATACACAAATATAAAAAGATTTAAAAATACATAATTATTTTTAATGATGTTTCTTTTACTTTTCAAAAACTAACAGAAAAATACCTACATGTCACCATTTATTAAGATATAATAAATAACTATAGAAAAGCAAAATGCTGAGACAAAAGCATTATTGATGATAATTATTATCACATTAATGAAGTGATGAGCAGATAATGGTCAGAATAATCAATTATATTCACAATTTTCCTACATTTTTACTTTATGGTTCATTTATGAATAGTAAAATTAAACTAATATTGGTAACTTGTTTTTAAACTACCAAGACTAACTTGGGTTTCACACAAATTTAACTGACATAATTTAATTATGTTCATTATCTCTAATGCATTTCATGTGAATAGCTGATATTCAGACTGACAAACATGCAGTATTACAAATATTGAATAATTCATAAAAGAAAGAAAATAGTTCGATCTATTAAATCTTGGTTTGAATATGACACTTAGTTCATTTTGTTTGTTCTCAACAAGTCTACCATAAGACTTTCACTCCAATAAACTCCAAGTTTTTCAGAATGGAAAAAAGTATAGCCTATCAAATAACAATTCCATTGGGGGAAGACAATGTTATAAATATCCTGTGATTTGAAGGGATGGATTTGACAACATCATCACCACCACCATCATCATCATCATTTATCTTCATCATCATAATTCCTACTACCATTACCAGATATCAGCTTTATATCTATCTACAATATTCAAAGGCCTGGCCTATTTGCACCTTTTGAGAAAGTCTGAGAAACTTGTCATATCACACCCTTTCCAAATGATGAAATTTTGGTCTGTTTGTCCCATCCAAACAGTATTCAGTTTCTGTGTGCTATACTTAGAACGAACATAACAACACCCTTTATTACTATGAAGTTCAACTAATTCTTTATTCTGAATATTACTGCAGCAACATCAATTACAGTATCTGAGACAAATTCACATTTCATAGCCCTAGGAAAGGAAAGGAGCTGTGAGGAGGAGGGAAACAGGTTGACTTTGAGAATATCTTCATGTTTTTACCATTTGGTGTGTGTTGAACCCTAGTAATTATCTGGGGCTAAATCTGATAGTTTCTTTGTATTTTTTTTTTGAGACTGAAAATTAGTGACGTTATCTACAATTGCAGGAGTGCTTCAGTGTTTTTCCCATTATTTCTCAGGTAATTTTGTAATTGTCCCGTTCTTTCATTTTTACATAACCAAAAAGGCATGTTTATTAATGATAATTATTATTTCAATAAAAAAGTAATTGATGTTTCCATTAACATAAGACTTTAAATTATTTTCACATTAGGCAATTTGCAGAACAATTCTTTGAGATATAGATAAATGGTGATCTTTATGTTTACATAGGGAAAATTGGGGAAAGGCCGTATCACCAAAGGGAATGAAGCATAATTTCTTTCTTCCTTATTTTTGTCTGTATTGATTTGTTTCTATTGGTGAAACATCAACAGACTTTACAAATAACACATGGTCATAAAGTAAATGAAACTGTATTGAACATTGGTGCATAAATAACCTGCACAAAACCAGAGGAATCAAAGACAAATGAATCACAATTCTTGCAAAGTTTATTTTTTAGAACATTTTAACTGTGTATCAATTATTGTGATGTCACAATTTTAATAAATAATGTGACATTCTTAGAGAAAAGAGATGCAGAAATCAATACAGAACAATGGCTTAGCCACAAGAGTTCGATAGAAAGCTTTGTTTTTCTCCTCTCCGTGAGACTTTTCTGAAACAGATTTTTCAGAAGCTGTAAGTACAAAAAGCTTTGCATGTGTCATCACATTATCATTTCTTCCCTTCTTGATTATCTTTGTTCATAAACTTCAAATATTATTGAATTTGTTTATTTTTCTATGTGGTTGAATTATTTTTAACTAGGAACTAGGGAGTTCTAATCCTCTTAAGCCAAATTATTTTCTTCTCAACTATGCACTAATGCACTCTTGATTTCTTGTTGATTATACAACATGTTCTTTAATTGACACTTTCCCTAATACAGTAAGGCTTATCTGATTTCAGACTTCTCCTGTCTTGCTTGTACTCCCCCAAGGTATGAATTATGAGGGTTTATCAATGTTGTAGCACAGAGTGGAAAATTAGACCATTGCATCACCTTATTTTAAATGTTCATGTTTTTTTTCCAGCTGAGCAAAAGACATCACCTTACATGTGATGTCAAGTTCACCAGCGGCATTTTCTCATCAGTATTAAATACACTGTTAGTATCAGAATTACTTAGCTCATTTTAAACCCACTCATAGGGCCTCCCTGGTGGCACAAGGGGTTGAGCTCAGCGCTGAAAAGCTGTCCGCAGCCTCTGCAGCGTGAGTTCAATCCACGGCCAGGGAGAAACCCACATGGCGCAGCAGACCTCTCCTGTCTCGCCCGCTGCTCCCCTCAGCAGTGTATTTCAGTGGATCTGCCTGTTCTGTTCCCTACTCTGTCTCTGGTGAATCCTGTTACCTCTCGCACCTCTGGGCTGTACCTCAGTTCTTGTAATCATAAATAAATAAATCTTAAAAAAAACTCATATTTATATCACGTTAGTCTAAATTTTGTACACAAATAGTGGAAGGGAAAGATCATGTCAATACTTCAGCTGGATTCACAGAAAAATGATTTTTTAAAATAGTTTTTTTTTTTATTTATTTTACTTATTTATACAAGCACTGGGTACAGCCAGAAGAGCCGGAGGGTGAGAAAATTCACCAGAGCCAGAGCGGGGAGCAGAGCAGGCAGAAGGACCAAAGTACACTGCTGCGGGGAGCAGCGGGCTTCAGGAGAGTTCTGCGCCATGTGGGACCCTCGCCCGGTGGCCGGGGATTGGGGATTGAACCGTCGTTGCAAAAGCTGCGGGCAGCTTCGCAACCCAGCGCTCAACCGCTGCGCCACCAGGGAGGCCCTAAAATAGTTTTTTTAAAAAATATTTGATCTAGGTATCCTAAATCTTTTATCTATTTTATGTACATATTTTTCTACAATTTTATGAACTTGATATTATGATATGAAGATATACTGGCATTTTATAATATATTAAGTTATACCACATTTTATTACATTCATATATATGTGACTGTACTAAAGTAATATGTATATTATATAATTTTAAATATACATAAAATTAAGGCAACAAAGTGCTCTCCTATATAGATAAAAATAATTGTATATGTCAAGGAATAATTTTCAGTATAATTATATATTGACTCATACAAAAAGAGAAAATGATCATTTTTGAGTAAAAAACTTGCTGGTAAACCTGTTAAAATCATGTTCTAATTGTACATGATCATTAAATTATTTAACTTGTTTTGACATGTTGCTGGTACTGTACACCAAAGTTTTAAAAATAAATTATTTCAGTTTTAGAATAGTTAATTAATAGACCTTAATCTTGAGCCCATAAGAACAAAGCAAATAGTATATAGCAGTAACTTTCAAAATCACTAGTGTTTAATAAATTCAGCCATTAGATTATGAGCTCCTTGAGGATGTTAGTTTTGTCTACTGTACCCCAGAACACATAATGATCTTGCCATATGGCAGGTACTCAATATATGTAAAGGATATATGTAAAGGAAGAAATGAATTGAGGAAGGGATATGAAACAGTCTTCACTAGCAATTCAGAAAACATTCTATCCTTATCTTTCAAGGTTATTCTTATTCTGGTTGGCAATGAAAGATTCCAGGGCATATTTGGCATAAATAACTCTATCTTTTATCTTCTTTATTACTAATTCCTCCCAATTACCTATCTTCTCTTTTGCATGTGTATAAAGTCCAGGTCATAATCTCAATTTTTATAATTAATTTCACCTGATAATATTTACTGCATCATATTAAACTTATTTTAATTTCACACTGATCATTCCCAAGACAAGTCTACGAATGTTAATTCAATTATAGGATTATGATCACTACATCATCTGGAAATGCAGTTAGACATTCTTCCCACCTGATCCTACCCATATTTTATGTATATATATTATAGAATATTATATTTCTATTCTTATGAAAATGACTTTATTTTCTGCAACTATTTTGACCCTTTTTTACTGGAAACAGAGAAATAAATGTTATAATTTCTATAAATACAATATAGACCACAAAAGAAGAAAGGTACCCTTATAGAAACACCTGATATGTCTACTTACTCTGGATAATCTAACCTAAGGTTCAGTATCTAATACATTGTAGGCTCTCATTGATTATTTTTAAACAAGCAAACAACTGTAAAACAAATTTTCCATTTATTGCATATTAGCTAAAACTAACAAAGTCTTAACATCTGCATTGAAATATATGTTGTCTTTTGTTTTTTTAGAAATTTCTAGCATGTATTCAGCTGATCTAGAGTGGAATCAGATCATTAATAAAGGAGTTTTTAAAAAAGTGAGAGGAATAAATACATTCCTGTTTTGACTTCAGAAAAGTTCAACTGCTTCAGCAGAAGACTCTCATAACTTTAATTCTCTCCATAGTTTTATGTTATGGGTTCTTAGGACAATTTTCATATGAGACACTAAAAGAAGACATGTCATTTAGGTCACAACTCACACATATTCAAAGGCAAAGAAGAGGAAAATTTAAGTTGCATATATTTTTAGAATTACTCTGGTGCTTAGCACTGAACAAATCCATAGCATTGATGATAAGAACATTGTACAGAAAACATCAAGGTAAGTATTCCAACACTTTTTCATTGAGAAAAGCACTTTCAGAATAAATATTTCTGTAATATCCTGAAATAAAAAGATCTATGTAATAAAATATTCCAGAACATTTGTTAAAATAACAACCCTCTTATTATTTCTTGATGCTCATAATTCCTGTGGAACAGTAGGCATCAATATTTTTTCTTCTGTTCAAAAGTAGTTCTTGGTTGCATGTTGTCTATATTAGTTCTGAGGAATATCTCAGTTTAGAGAAAAAAGCATTTTCATTTTTTAGGGTAATAGTTGAAAAGGCCATGACTTCTAACTTAAAGTTCTGTATTACTAAAACATCAGCAGAAATTTAGACATTTTAGCATTCAGTTAGGTAAAGAGTAACTCATTTTGTAATTATAGAAGTGGAAAAAACAAAGCCAAATCAAACAGGGTTTGAGCATATAGGCACCTGTGAGGGGGACATACATGTGTAATTTAATGTAATTTTAGAACAGGGAAACAATGGAACAAGAATATTGAAATGTTGTGTATAATTCCTATATTTAAATGTCTAATCCAAAAATATTTACATCATTTATTTTTAAAACAAATTATAAAAGCATAAACTGGTAAAATATTTTTTAGTACAAAGCTAGTATTGTAGTGATTTTATGATACACAGTCTCTAATTTTCTTGAGAAGTGGCCTTTGTACTTGTCCACCCTTTAGAGAACCAAAGAATTTTACTTATGAGTTGAAAGTACATGAAAAGTAAATTGTCATTTCTTTAGGACATTTTGTTCATGTCTTTAGAAGAAATGAGTTAGGAGGTATATTCTCTGCTAATAAGTACTTGAATTTTACAGCAAATTTAACCTTGGAAATCCCTTTTTATAAGGAACAGGGAGCAATGAAAACAAAAAATTAGAATAGAGTTTAAGAATATCTAAATGTAGTTGAGTACCTGGAGATCAACAATCCTCTAAAATGAATAGATGGTTTGCAGAAGACCCAGGAATTGATTTCTAGCTGTTCATCATGCTGAGTTCTGGTGACTACATTATTATAGTGAATAACCTCATAAAATCAACCAAAACTAGGTCACAGCATGCCAGTTGTGAACCATCCTGTTTGTGAGGTTATCTGACAAAGAAAACTCTAATTGTTATTGTCAAGAAAAGACACACTCTACTTTTAGCCCTGACTTTCAAACAGATGTCTGAAGCAATTCAACTATACATATATTTTTTTAGACTGCACAGCAATGAGTGTAAGAAGGAAGGAAAGGTCTTTCAGAAAAAAAAAAATATATATATCCATATGATACATAATGAAAAAAAGTTAGCTGCAATTACAGTGGCTCTTTGTCATTTACTGGTTTATAATCCTTTTTCTACATTGGTAAGAACAGAAGCACAGACACAGAATGAGATTCTCGGTCACTCACTGTGGTGTTCATGTCAGGCATTCATCCTGTTATCTGACTCTAAGAATACATGAAGCACCTTGCAAAAATTCTGATTAAGTCTCACAGTGCCTTTGCATCTCCTAGTGATAGTACAAAGTCTAGGGAGAAGTAGCAAGAAACACCCATTTCTGTTTCTGTATAAGCAAACATATATAATCTATAAGCTCTAAAAATGCTCTAAAATAGTAGAAAACTAATCAAGACATTTATACACATCTTACTTATTATATTTTCACCGTAATTCTTATGTCTAATAGCGAGTAATACAATAAATGTATGCTTACTACTTTCATGGTCATGTTTTCCAGAATACTGTGCTACCATCCTCCAGTGATAGTCACATGATTGTAGCACATGATTGGAAACCTCCAGTTTTACCTCCAACATGTAAAGAACATGATCATTGTCATATTCACCCTTAACAACAATAAATAAGGGGGCCTCCCTGGTGGCATAAGACATTAAGTCGCAGCACTATGAAGCTATCCCACAGCTACTGCTGCACAAGTTGGATCCCTGGCCAGGGAGCTAATCCACATGGTGCAGCAGACCTCTCCTTACGCACCCGCTGCTCTTCTCAGCAGTGTATTACCATCAATTTGCCTGTTCTGTTTCCCACTCTGTCTCTGGTAAATCCTCTCACCCACCACACCTCTGGGCTATACCCCAGTTCTTACATGCATAAATAAATAAACCTTTAAAAAGAGAAAAATAAATAAATAAAAAAGGTTGAACAAACAGAAAGTCATAGATTTTAACAGTCTAGCATGAGGCAAGACTCTTGAGAGCTGCAGCATCAGGATGGTACATTTTTGTGGATTTTACCTCCAGGAACCCCACCAGTTTCTAACAGTGAGAAGATAATAAAGATCTTCTGTGTCCTTGGCAGAAGGGAGAAAAAGTAACCATGAAATCCTCTGATGTTTTTTTTTTTTTCCATAATAAAGGCATACTCTTAGGGGAAAGGATTTACCAGGTCATTATGACATGGAGAAAGGTATTTAGCTATCTCCAGCTTCTCTGACCCCTATAGCCTTTGTTGTCATAACCAAGTAGAGGGGAAAAGGAGGTAGGAAACATTTATGGGGGTCAAAATCCAAGGACATGGGTCCTCTAAAAGACTGATAAATAGTAACAGTATTATTGACACCTTAGCACTTCATCAATAGTGATTATAGCTGGACCTGCTGAAAGAAAAGGATGCCATTTAAGGAGGAAAATGGAAATTAAAAGATAATTGTTCAATTTTAAGCCTTGCAACTACATTTGTGGTAAACATTAAGCATAGCCAACTCCTAGCAAAGTCACATTATGTGACTGTTACATTTGGAGACTTCAACAAACCTCTTTTGGTCATAGATAGGTTCAGCATGTAGAAAATTAAGAAGGATAGAGTTGAACTGAACAGAATTATTAATCATTTATTTTCTCATTGACATTAACAGAATACTTCATCTTAGCATAGCAAAATACGCTTTATTCTTGAGCATTTACAAACTATTCAGCAAGATAAAAACACTTAAGTAAATGTTAACAAACAGAAATTATACAAAGTATGGTCTCAGGCTACAACAGAATTAAACTAGAAACAACAGGTTAGAAATAACTGGAAATTTCAGAATATTGTGAGGATTAGGGAACACTTTTAAGGACATGTGGTTAAAAAAAAATACCTCTGGAGATATTTTTAAATACATCAAAGTACATGAAAATGAAAATAAAACTTAAAATTTGTGGGGTGCAGTGATCACAGTGCTTAGAGGCAACGTTATAACATATATATGTATATAAAGAAGGAAAGTCTAAAATCTTTCTAACTTAGTAACCTAAGCTTCTATCTTACAAAGCCAGAGAAAGAGTAGTTTAAACCTAAAAGAGGCTGAAGAAATAACAATGCAGAAATCAAAAAAATTAAAATATAGAAAATCAATAGGCAAAATAATCAACAAAATAGATGGTTCTTCGAAAGAATAAAATAGGTAAGCCTCCAGTGTCAGGCACAGTGCAAAATAATGTACCTCTCTGTGTTCTTCTCAGATTCAGTGGAAGAATCAAAATATCAGATGGGTGAATAAAGGAAAAAATAGTAATGTTTGAGGGAGTCCTATAATAAGTATGCAGATGTGGAGTTAGGGCATCTGAGGTGCCAAAGAGAGGGGAAGGGGAAATTTCAGGTGATAAGAAGGGGATGTCTTCATCCTTCCTCTGAGAATAAAGATGAGATCCTCAGATAGAGAGGACATATTATCAGATATGAATCTAGGTTTGGATGATATTCCTCCCTATTCCCACTGTGATCTTCTAGTTCATTAAAAGTAGAGCAGTGCTTCTTTGACTACAGAAAAGGTATAAGCTTAGGGAGTGATGATCTCTTCTTAGAGTAGAAAAAGGCAAAAGACTCAGGCAAGGGGCCTCCCCTGGTGGCTTAGGCAGTTGAATGCAGCGCTGTGAAGCTGTCCGCAGCCTCTGTGGCACTGGTTCCATCCTGCCCGGCCAGCAAGCAAGGGTCCTACATGGAGCAGCAGACCTCTCCTGTCTCACCCGCTGCTCCCCTCAGCAGTGTATTTCATCAGTCTCCCTGTTTTGTTCCCTGCTCTGTCTCTGATGAATCCTCTCACCCTCCTGCACATCTGTCCTGTACCCCGGTTCTTGTATATATAAATAAATAAATAAATCTTTAAAAAAAAAAGAAAGACTCAGGCAAGGACCATAGCTCTTCAGTCTCTCGGCTTTCACTGTTCTTAACTCAAGATAACCTGCATGCCAGCAAGGGACATCAGTGCTAAGAATTTTGGGGTGGTCTGTTTAGAGCACCTTCACCCACCAGTTTAATCAAGAAAAGAATGAATTTAGAAAACAGAGTCAAGAGTGAGAGTGGGAATCATTGAAAACAGACAATCTGAGACAGGACATACATTTCAGATATGGATCCTTGTTTCAGTTGTTATCTGATCAGAAAAGCCAAACAGTTATGAGAGATGAAATAAATTTGTTGTGGGGATTCAGCTTTATATAAATGTGGGAGTTAGTTAAGCAACAAGCTGAGTTTCAATACAATTTTTTAATCTGAAAAGACAATAGAAAATTTCAGTTACATTAAGGTGCATATATATATCTATATACACACACACACACATACATACATATATCTTATATAGGGTATAATTGTATAACTTCTATAGTTTCTATAATTTTAGAATGATTATATATAGATATAGATATACACACTCATAATGATATAGATGATAAATTATGTCTTTAAGTTTAAAAGAATATTAACATCTTTTTGTATTCCAAATAGTTGTCCATAGAAATAAAATACTTTCAAATAGTAAGCCACAATAGAGAAAGAGTGCCCTGACATATCTGCACCTGTCCTTTCTCATAAATTCTTATTCTTCTCCCCCTTTCACAAGCATTACAATGTGAACAGACAGGTCACCATACAATCTCTATCTTAAAGAGACAGATGAATCTGGAGGTAATCAAACTCCACAGAATGGTTGCTGTGTGAAAATGACAGTCACTGCTTCAGTAACATCCATTGTGAGATCTCAGTTCATGCTGAGATATTTAACCAGCTGGTTGATACATGAGTTCTACTTCTCTAACAAGTTAAGAAGCCACTCAAGATGAGACTAGAAAGGGAGACTTGACACTTGCAAATGAGTTTAATCAGCTTGTCCTATAGATGAGGACTTTGATGTGGCAGCCCCAGGCTGCCTCACACTAATTTAGAAGGCTTCAAACCCCCATGCTCATTTTCAGATCACCAGCTAAATAGCTTGATTAGAAAATCTTGTGGCATCTATAGAATCTGATACTTTCCCCATGATTTACTGTATTTACTTTTGCATTGTTAGTTTTGTTTTGCCTAAAGTATCTGTCGGAATTAATTTTCCTCTTTGGTTCTCTCAAAATTATATCTTTAATAATTCTAAAGGGGAATCTAATGAAAATAGATGAAAAAGATTCGAGGAAATTAACTCAGCAAATTGCTGACTTCATTGTGGAAGAAATTAAACTGAGTATCAGGTAGAGACATTGATACACTGTCGCTCCCTCCCTACTGATCACCACATTTGGAGAGTGTGTTCTGAGAATCTTAGATCACAAATGGTGAGATCCAGCCAATTACTACAAATGAAAAACAAATTCAGAACAGTTGCAATCTTCAGCATTCTGAGACAGTCTTCCAACAGAGTGCTTATTCTAGCAAAAACACATGAAATATAGATCTAAATGCACAGTGTCCTGTCATGGCTTTGATGATACTGGTAAGCCTTCAAAATAAAACATTTGTTTTCAACTTTCTTTTCCCAGGACTTTAATACTCATAGAATAATCTTCTCTTTGGTTCAGAGTGGTCTACTGATTTAGGAAATTAAGCCTAGACCTCAACCATGTAGCATTACCACTGACAACATGGGAGGTTAAATCACATAACTTAGACTTTCACATTGTACTATGAATTTCAAGCATCTATTGAATGTTCAACTAACCAGGAAAGAAGAGGAAATAGTTTTCGTGGAAATTTAGTGAAACATAACTGAGCTATTTCTGATTTCAACGAACTACTTGAAGGGCAAGAAATATATGCAAACTACTCACAGGTTTAGCCAGGAGAGCTAAATCAAGTGAAATCACTCTGCATTAAAAGAATACCAGCTTACAAGACATGAAGGCAGGAGGCACTTTGTGTTTTGTGCTGGTCACAACACTTGGCAGTGTGGAAACTGCCATATTTAAAAGTGACATACACCCATGTGACTTATGGGAAGTGACCTTGGTATCAACTACTATTTATAAATAATGGTGATGTTGGTGCTGTTTCATCTGAAAATCATTTCTTAGAGGATGGATGCCAACATTTCTCAAATATATGATTTGTCACAGGGAAGAAAGACAAGACACCGTGGAAGTAATTCTATAGAGTAAATATTACAGCAAGGGTGGTTTTGCTCCATATAAGAAATAGCAATTAGACCTATCGAACCATGGTTATATCTCTATAGGAGGTAATGATGCTTCTCATTTTACTTTCTACTCACAATTTTTATTAATAAGAACAAAGATTCACACCAGATCACCATTTCATCAATTCTGCATATATTAGCAAAGAATTTAATAGTGTAGTTTTGGGTTAATATGGAATGGACTCATAAAGGACCTTTTAGAAAATAAGTTATTTGTAAGTAGAAATATGTTAAGTAGCTATTGCTCTATCATTAAAAATACTGAAGCTGGATATCAATTGCTAGTGAACTGAGAGAGGAGCTTTTGGTTGGTATTTGATGGAATGTTGAGTTATATCTTCTTAGGGATTCTTATGTAATGTTAAGATTTTTACAATCTTAATAAAGATCACTAAAATAGGATTTAAAAGAATTGTGCTTTACTATTGCCTTTTCCCAGTGATCATGGAAAACTATTTAAACTTACTGGTTTTCTTATTCCCCAAATGAAAGGATTATACCATATGATAGTTAAAATTCCATTAATTCTGCCCCGCTGAGCTTTATTGAGCTATTACTGCTATATAATATATATGACTTTAAGGTGTACAATGTGATGACAGATATATATATACTGCAAAACAAATACACAATATATGTAACACTTCTATCTCCTAACATAATTATCGGTTGTGTGTGTGCTGTGGCAATAATATTTAAGATCTACTTCATTAACAATTTTTAAGTATATAATACAGCTCAATTAATTAGTCTCAATTTTGTATATTAAATGGCCAGAAATTATTTGCTTTATAACTGGAAGTTTGTATTCTTTTACTATCACCATCTAGTAATAACCATTATACTCTTTATTTATATGAGTTCAACCCTTTTTTTTTTAATTTCATATATAAGTGAGAACATATGGTATTGGTCTTTTTCTGTCTGGCTTATTTCACTAAATATAATGCCCTCAAGGTCTATCCATGTTGTCATAAAAGATCAGAAGTTCCTTGTTTTTTTTTTAAAGGCTGATCCTGTGTGTGTGTGTATGTGTGTACCTCCTAATTATTGTGATTGATGCTACAATGAATATATAGGAATGCATATCATTTTGAAACAGTGATTTCCTTCCCTTTTGATTTATACCTTCCTTTTTGATCACTAGATTATATGGTAGCTCTATTTTTAATTTTTTGAGGTATTTTAATATCATTTTCTATAGTGGCTATACCAATTTACATTTCCACTAACAGTGCTCAAGGATTCCCTTTGCTCCAGTCTTGACAACACTTTTTTTCCTTGTCTCTTTGATAATAACCATGCAAAAAAGTATGAAGTGCTATTTTATGGTAGTTTTGATTTACATTTCCCGAATGATTAGTGCTGTTTGAGCATCTCTTCATGTACCTGCTGTCCATTTGTATGTATGCATTTTTTTAAGATTTATTTATTTATGCATACAAAAACTGGGATACAGGCCAGAAGTGCGGTGGGTGAGAGGATTTACCAGAGGCAGAGTGGGGACCACAACAGGCAGACTGACCGAAATACACTGCTGAGGGGAGCAGCGGGCAAGTCAGGAGAGGTCTGCTGCATCATGTGTGTAGCTCCCTGGCCACAAGGGATCGAACTTGTGCTGCAGTGGCTGCGGATATCTTCATAGGTTGCGTCTTATCCCCTTGCACCACCAGGGAGGCCCTATATGTATGTATTCTTGGAACAATCTCATCAAGTCCTCTGCCCATTTTTAAATAGGGTTGGTTGCTTTTTCTTTAATTTTAAGAAAGGGCTCCATGTGCAAGAAATACAATAAAAACTGTTATAAGTCAAGAAGAGAAAACACTGCTTAGTGGATGAAATAGTTTAGGATAGTCTAATATGCACAAAATATGCTCACTAGAATTCCCTGGTAAGGGGGATTTAAGGATGGCTAGGATTTAAACATGAATGGAATTTCATATTGAAAAGAAATTAAAAAAAAAAACCCTCTAATAGGATAATTCTAACCAAATGGAAAGTATGTTAAAGCTACCCCATATGGCAAAAATCAAAAAGTGAGAATCAATGGGCCAATTTTGTTCTGTTTTTGTAAATAAATTTTACTGGATCTCAGTCACATCATTTGTTAATTTATTGTTTATATCTGCTCTCCTGCTACAACAGTAGAATTTCATATTTGTAACAGAGGTCCTGTGATTGAAAAATACTAAACATTCACTATTCCCTTCAAGGAAAGTTTGCTGACTCCTGATAGAAGAAATCATGATATGGTCTTAGAAAGAAAAAGAGAAAGAAAGAACTTGCTTGTGAGAAATCCTCAAAGAATTTTTTCAGCAGCAGTTATTTGATTTTGTGTTCTTTATTATTTTGGAGTCACCTGATAGTTGTTAGAATATAAAAGTGAGTAACAGTTCAATGGAAAAGCAGGAAGATACTAGTGATATACTGCAGCTAAATATCTGTCTCAGGAACAAGAAAGTTGATTTACAATTTATTTAAATGACAGTAATTTGATACCAGCAATATATGATATTTTATGTAACTTCAAGTTTTATTTCATCTTCAGTATTCAACAATCAATCTTTCTATGGCGGCAAGGATTAATACAGCTAACTACATAAGTAGCATGTACCTGATAGGTGGAAGATATATTAGAAAGTCTTCACCTTTCTCCAGTAACTCATTTTTCCTTTATTCAACTACTCTTTTATTTCTTCTTGACCAAAAAGGAAATTTACTTCAAAAAGCTATATTGCCAAAAAGTATGGTAATGGAATAACTCACCCAAATTAGACAATTCAAAGATAAGGCTGTTTCTAACTCATTCCCAATTTTCAGTTGATTTGTGCCTTTTTCCTTTTTACATAGCAGAAGTCTGGATGAGTTTCGCCATAAGTCAGCTTAACTTAACACCTGATGATTAGTTCCATGCGATTGATGAAAAGTATTACTAGTCATAAAACATACCTATCTTCAGACCCTATGAGCCCGTAAATATAACGATGCCATTACTATATCAATGTGACTCTGAAATTGCTTTTTAGCACTTTTATTATTTAGTACTGAGATAAAAATTTTCGAACCAGTTGGGATTTCATGAAATTGCTTGGAAATCATGAGTAAATCTTTTCACTAAAATACTGAGAACTAGTTGAGAAAGAATTGAGTTTATTGCCTGAAGATGTGAAGACACGCTATTTTTCTCTCTATCCTCCCGCTGCTTATTTAAGAGACTTTGTCATCCCATCGCCCTTGGGTTTGACCTAGAATCAGACAGATGGGAACTTAATTACTGGCTGTTCTTTGACAGTCAATGAATTTCTCAACCTCCCCCTTCAGTGTTCACATCTGTGAAATGAAACTGATAATACGTCTCAAACAGCTGCTAAGTGTTTTAAATGAGTATCTCAGAAAACACACAGTAGGTATTTTTGTCTAATAAATGCAAATATTTTCTGTGCTTATGTTAAAGAACATGACTATTCCTTATTAAACAGCAATCTACTTAGACTAGAGATCTATCATCTTACTAAGTTCATATATTTCAGAACTATTAAGGGTATGATTGGCCTCCCTGGTGATGCAAGGGGTTAAGCACAGCACTATGAAGCTATATGCAGCCTCTATAGCAGGAGTTCGATCCCCGGCTGCCAGGGAGCTACCCAAATGGTGCAGCAGACCTCACCTGACTCACCTGCTGCTCCCCTCAGCAGTGTGTTTCAGTCAATCTGTCTGTTCTGCTCCCCACTCTGTCTCTGGTGAATACTCTCACCCCCTGCACCTCTGGCCTGTACTCCAGTTCTTGTATGCATAAATAAATCTTTAAAAAAATAATTGACCCGACTTGAAAGGAAGCTGTCACTGAGTAAACATCTATTCCAGTTGTAGATAAGTCTACTGGCCAGAAGGAAATGTCATAACACATTACCTAGATAAGGAAAGCAGCTTTTTGAAGAGTGACTTCACTAATGTTGCTATACATTTTTCTAAGTTGGTTCTAAAAATAAGCGTATCAAATAAATCAGTATTTCTCAAATGAAAGTATAAGCCCCAAACTGATCATGCATAAAGGCAGCAGAAAATGTTATTTGAGAATATATGATTTAATTAACTTTCTTATTGCTTACTTTTTGTTTTAAAATATGTAAAGACAAAATATTATTTTAAATACACATATTCACATGTAATTTTCTGCTCTAATGATGTTATCATTATCTGTTTCTAGAAAGACTCCTCTTCAGAAGCTGTTCAATTGACCTGAATTATACAACTGGGATGAGGAGGAGTAAACTGTCAGTAAATCCTTTTTTAAGACTTGTCAGGAACTCTCACTGTGAGTGGTGCTGAGGATCTGTGCCACTTGCCTTTCTCTGAGAAGTTAGTGAGCTTTGTAAATACTCTTAAACAAAAGGGAAGGGTATGTGATTGGAAACCGTGGCTCTAAGATACATCACAATTTGGTCTTTAATCAACTGGTAGACATCTAAAGCTTTGAGGATGATTGAAAAAAAAAAATCTCTATGTAAGAAGAAGTTTAAGAAATAAATGTTTAAATATTTGACTTTGTCTGACAATTTCTGGACTTTAAATTTTGTTATAAGGATGTCAATACAAATCATACTATAAATGCATCAAATTTAAAGATTTATATTATCTCTTGAAAATGGATTCCCATTAAAAATGTTCTCCTAAGCACAGAAGATAGACACATATTTTATAAAACTAGATGTTTTATCAATGCTTAGGGAAAAAAAATAAAAGAAACTTTAGTGGTAGTTGCATATTATTATGAAATTTCTCCCCTAGTATTTTATTATTTTCTCCACTCCTAATTCTACACTCCTTTCATAATCAGTAAAACAAATAAAATAGAAACATAAAACCAAAAATAAAAACACTAATTTGGGCATTTAGTAGATGTTCATTATGGTTATAAATGACGCCAGTTTAAAGATTCTATCATGTCTTTTCTGATATAAATGATTTTAACCAGTCCAACTATATGTTCCTGCTCATACACAAAATGTATTTTGTAACTTACTTGTGTTTTTAATTTTCTTGATATTTATACATATCACAAACACTATTTAGGGCCGTCATTATAAGTACAAATTATCTAAAAAATTCAGTCAACATAAATTCTTTCTAGGTGACAACAATTGACAAAACATCAAAATATTTGTTCTTAAGTTGAAGAGGCATGACAGTTCATTGACACTGCAGTGATAGCAGATTAAAAAAATACTATTTTATAAATGCAAACTATCAGCCAGCTTTTAATGATAGTTTGTAAGAATATACATCCAAAAAGTTGTCACATTATAAAATATTTGTAACTCAATGATAGTTTGTCTTAAAATATGCTTGATCTTATACATTAAATTATAGGATTAAAATAAAATATACTACTGAATTTTAGTACAACTTCTCCAAAAAAAATGATAAAGAAAGAGCCCATTGTCACTACTACAGGATGGGAAGAATAGAATGGCATTTTCTGCATACTCTTGGGTATCCCAATAATTAAAGTTTTAATGATATATTGGCAATTATTGCACAGGTAATTATCTGTGCATAAATTGATATGAAATAGGTAATTTTCTTTGGGGATTTTCATATATTTCTACACTATCCCTATAACATTGCTACCTGTAACAAAGTACTGACTACCTCCTCTCTCCCTCTTTTTTTTAGGGGGGGTGGAGGGGTTGGTGAGACCATTTTTTCTGTATCTTTGGTTATTGCATGAAAGAATCTCAGGATAAAAAATTAAGTAGATTAAACAACATCAATTTAAAGTCTTCTGCACAGTGAAAGAAAATACATTAAAGTAAAAAGACACCCTACTGAGTGGTAAACCTAGTACCCAAAGTCAGACAGCAGTGAGAGAGTTCACATCATTGTGAGTCCTTGTGATAAGTTTTGTAATAAATTCTGTAGTCTGGTATTAGAAGGTCTGTGAATTTCCTGGACTTCCTGTGACTTATGCAGGTGTGCATTGGATTGTAGCTAATGTTCTAAGTTCACCACAGTTATTTCCAAATCTTTTCCAATACTTTTTCAGTTAGCAGGGTACTGTGGCTAATTTGGAACAAAGCCCTGTAAGTGAAACAGCATATGATCCTTCTAGATGTGACAATGATAAACTCATGAATGATCAAGGTATCTCTCTTTTGTTGATCCAGCAACCAGGAGCTATTGCAGAAGGGAAGGGTATGGGTACAAGATGGCAAAATTTAAAAATGCCTGCTTTCAGAACCAACTCTCTGCCCACACTAGCCCATCTGGTTGTTTTATACTCCAGTTGGGATTGACTTTAAGTGTGATCTGTGCAGGTGTTTAGGGTCCTGGGCTTAGAATTCTCCAGTGTTTGATTCAATGTTCCGTGGTTCCCATCTTGGAATGCTGAATATTTTATGAACAGTGGGGTTTCACATTTTTATTTTGCACTGGGTCTGTAAATTACTCCAGTAATGACTGGTAATGACTCCAGCCAAATCTAATAAGTTCTAACTTGGAGAAGATTTTCAACAGCTGACACTGAATTCTACTCTACCTGAGATAAAAGAAAAATAATAAGTTACTTAGAGACACTATTATTTATATACAAAACTTACATACTGAACTTCTAGAAGTAACATACTTATGAGAACTATCCAATCAAACCATAGACACAGAAATATTCCACTTCAAATGTTGCAAAATACCAAAGACTGGAAAACAGAGATCATTATGTTGTTGCTATTAAAAAATAATAATAAATAAAAGGAACTGTTTTCTGTCTTCACGTGACAAGAAGCATCATTGACTCTGTCCTCTAATTCTAGTTCTGTCCTGGATGTCTTACATGAGAAAATGCTTGTTAGATAGATGATTGTCACTTTTGGAAACTTAGATTTAAGCAATTGAGAAGTGAGATTTTACCTTTCCATCCTCTAGTTTACATGAAGAAAGACTGATAAATCTAACCTCCGATATTTGCCATAAAGAGGACTAAAATAATTTTGGGATTCAGAATTTGGAAGCCACCTCATAGCCTCATCATAAAAAGCTGTGAATATTTGGAATATTAATTTTTTTCTCAAATACTTTATCTCCATACCAGTTTTTTCCCTCAATCCTAGAGCTTTATATTTAAATATTCACTAGAAATTTCCACTTGATACCTGATATATATACCTCAAATTCAACATAAGCAAAGCTTATGCTTTCTCCTAAATCTCTTTTCCATAGTCATCCAAATTCTCTGAACTGGAATTACAACATCCTCGGTTATCGCAGTCAAAAACCCTAAAGTAATCTTTTCCAACCCTATTGTAAATCAATTACAATGCTTTGCAGAAAATGTCTTAAATGTATCTCCTAGTTTTAGTGTCTCCAATACCACTAAACCCACTGATATCACTACCTCAACTGTATTCCTCCAACCTCCCCCCAATTTAGCCTATATAAAATTTCTGTAAAAGGATCTTTAAAACAATTAAAAATGCAAGTCTGTTCATGATGTACCTTTGCTTGGCCACTTCCTTGATTACAATGCCAATTATTGCTTTAAAGATACACCCAGCTTCTTAATATGTAAAGCTCTGGGGACCTTAGACTTCAAAGAGATGTCACTGTGAATTAAATTAACCTGTTTGCCCTTAAACTGTCCGTTATTTGTACATTTTGAACATACTAACTCATGCCTTAATCCCATAAATATAACTCTACTATATTTTCCTGAACATAACTTCATAAAAACCTAACATGTTAATAATACCAAACATGTTCATTTGATTTCATGTATAGTGCTCCTGTCTGTCTAAAAAAGACTTGTTAATTTTGTTTTTCCCTTTTATTTCTTCCCTTGCCTTTTTCTAGATATTTTCTCTTCCTCCTCAGTTCACTAAATGTTTCCTGACTTCCTTGACTTCTGTGTCTTTTCATGTTACAATGTATATTCCTGATCCATGGTGCTTACCCAATTTGCAATGTCACTTTATTTTTTACATACAGTCAATTAATGTCAGTGGGACACAGGATATTCTATGAAGAAGGGTCCTTGTCTCTGTGTACTTATGCAGTTGCACTTTTAGCCTCTAACATATTAATTTGCACATTAAAGACTTTTTACATGCTTTAGAATGAATAGATTATTCTCAAGTCCCCAGGGCATAAAGAAGGTGAATTTAATATGTTAAATTGAAACATAGTCATATTAAATAAATAAAAATTACACAAATATACATACATGTAGGACGAGAAATAGAAGAAAAAAAAGGTTAGGAAAGGAAACTATCATTCCTAGTGCCTCCTACCTTATAGCAATCTAGAATTAATTATTAGAACAAAGGCATATCTTTTTTGATTAGGTTCTCCTTTCAAAATTGAGAAACTTGTGATATAAAGAGTTTAAGAAAGTGTTTCAACTCCTTATATCTAGGAAGTGGTAGGGCAGAATAGGCTGTATAACAGATCTTACCATCTCCAAAGCTCACCCTCCTTTCACCACTCATGATGGAACTACTTGTAGCTCAAAATGTTGGGATCCTACTTAGTTCTGTCAGCGTTGGCTCTGGTCTCTCAAGTCTGAAGAATGAGTTATATGGAATTGTGAGTTTAAACCTATCTTAGACTCAATCTTGTTAATTGCTTTTTCTCTCTTTCCCCATAAGTGCAGCTACAATTTAAATGCTTCTTCAATTGTTGATTACCACACTTACAATATGCCAGATGTTATCTCATTTGAATTGTGCCCACACACTGCAGGTGCAAAATGGAAACCACAATTGAGCAAATTTGGACTTAAGTATCTCTGTGCTTTCATTTAATCTATATGCTTGGCCATGTAAATCATTTGCTTCTGATTGTTTCTACATTTTTTTTCCTTTTCCAAGCAGAGTTATTTTGTATTACTTTAAAAGTTTTGAACAGTGAAATTGCTGTTATATTTTTTTAGAATAAAATAATCCTCAGCTCCTATGTTATTGTACATTTCCAACACTACAAAGAAATAATGCTTGCACTTTTTTTTTTATTTTCACAAATAAGAATAAGTCATAATTTACAGTGAACACACTACTTTATGGGATGTGGCCAGAAAATATCCAAAATCTATGAGCAAGTGTATCTTATAAAATTCACACAGTTGCTCTTGATTGGTTTTAAGCAACAGATCCCTGTACAGTTTCTTCCTCAATTCTTAAATAGACGTGTCCTCTGTTCACTCTCCTGCACTGTAATGTTCAATATGTAAAACTTGCAACTTTGTGCAGCATCTATATTTAGTGGCGTTTCTATTGACTGAAATACCTTACTAGTGAGAAAAGACCATACAATCTCTAAAATATCCATAAAATGCCTATTCTAGGTCACTATTGTATGGCATCTGAATGTCACTGTATTTCATTAAAGAAATGGGTATACTATAATGTGAATTACCATTCAGAAAGAATACCCAGGGAATAATGTCAGTTAATCTTATCTCAGTATTTTTTTTATTTTATCCTGATGGAAATTTATCTTTTAGATTCAATTTTGACTTTTGTTCAGACTCATACATACATTAAAAAGACAAGCTAAGAGAAAAAAAAATCTGATCAATTTATTCATATTTTTACAATTAGAATCTAGATCTTTTGAATCACAGAATGGTCAGTTTCTGTATTTTACCTCATAATAACATCCCCTGTGATATCAAACATACTAGTGACAAAATGATGCACAATTTCTTTAAAGAATTCTCTACTTTTGTCTCAAAGGTATTTTTCCAAGTCACAAGTCCATTTAGTCTTAATTTTGTTACTCTCTTGAGCTTTCCAGAGGATTCAGAATCATGGGATCATGGACATCATATCTTTAGGTAACAACAAAAAAACATAATTTTTTCTCAAGTCATCCTACAAAACCCTGTTGCTATAAAAACAGTGTGTCATGCAGAGCACAATAATTTTATTGATCTCTGTTGCCATGGTTTAATACACTAATGTAAGTCTCACTGATTCAATGAATTAATGTTATAGATTCTCCTCTCTGGAAATTTTAGACATAACCATGCGTTCCTAGTTCTTTGGAATTTATTCTGCAATAATTTGTTCTCCTCATCATGCCTTTAGCATACTACATTTTAATTTATTTAAATAGTTGGAGAAATATCCGCCAAAACTGCCCTGAAATTGAAGGGAGTATGTAGT
The DNA here is from genome assembly GCF_964194135.1 of Talpa europaea. Classification (NCBI taxonomy): domain Eukaryota; kingdom Metazoa; phylum Chordata; class Mammalia; order Eulipotyphla; family Talpidae; genus Talpa; species Talpa europaea. Next base: position 31,607,262 of record NC_140083.1, on the reverse strand, counting down.
TAATATTTACAGGTGCTTAGCTACTACCAAGAAGCCATTCTGATTGGGGCTTTGTATTAACTTTTGAGTTTAAACTCAGGATCAATTCAAGATTTGCAATTACCATTTCTAAAACAATGTAACAGGGAATTGAATTGATTGTATGATTTATCCAAGATATTTATAGTTCTGTGTTTTTGTTATAATTGAAACTTTAACATCGCCCCTTCTTATTCTACAAATTGATGAAAGAGTATTCATCTTCCTATTTTTTTAGGCTATTTTCTTCATTTAGAAAAATTTCTTTTATCATTTCCCCATCAGGTTTATGCTTACTGAAATGCAAAACACATTTGATGTTTTATTTCAGGTTTTAAATATATACCTGCCTTACTGGTTATATGTTCTTTCCAAACAAGTTCTGTTAGATAAATAATTGGATAGATCAAGTTTCTTGATCATAACTAGTATTTAAAGACTATATGGGAATAGGCAATAAAAATGAAGGACCACAGTTAAAGACTGCAAATTTGGCATATGGTATTAATGCTTTTTTAGAGAAGTGAAGTAGTGCATAGGAAGCAGCCATCAGCAATGGAAATGTAGAAAAGAATGTTTGCTTTAAATAACAGACCTAGATTAATATAGAGCTTCACCATGATAAAGTCAAAGACTCAGTATGAACTGTTCTCTGTTTTGAGAAAAAGTAGCTTTATAGTATACACATCCACACTGCAATGGAGTTGATTTAGGTAGAACTATTAAAATAGAAGATTGGAGGAATTATGTGCTCAGATAGCAGCAGAAATGTGTCGAAAATTTTTGTATTCCAAACCTGCAACTAATGAACCAGAGATTAGTCAGCTTATTTTAAATGAAGCAAGCAAGTTCATCTTAACTGATAATGAAGAGTAAGGATCAAGATCTCCACAATTCTTTGTTTGTCTAAAAGATTTACTGATTATTCTGATTATTCTCCTGGGGTATATGGTATGTTTGTGCACGTCTAGAGGCAGAGGATGGAATATTTCCTGAGATAATGTCCTTCACATGAAGTCAGCAGACCCAGTTCTCTTCAGTTTACTGTTTGGTGTGTGACATATTTTCCTAACAGAGTGCCTGGGGATATTGTTTTACCATGTCTTGCCATTTAAAACTTTGGCATTGTCACTATGGAAGATAGAGGAGACTCAGCTAAAGCAAAATTGAGCCTGGACTCTGCAAGGTAGTAGTTTTTAAACACACTATCAGCTAGATACTTTTATGCCATTAATTTCTTCTTTTTCTTGAAATTGATAGCTAAAAAGTAACTAGCTAATTGAGGGTTTCAATACTTAAGGCTTTCTTGCATACTAATAAAGAGACAATAAGAAAATACAAATTAACATAGCAAATAGAAAACTTCAATTATTTCATGCCTCCTTGGAAGATAGAAGTATCAAGGAAGGTCTCAGGGGATCAGGATGTGCACTGGTATTATTCAACATAATTCATTCAACAGTCAGTGGAGAATATAAATGAGCGCACATTCAAGTTTGTAATAAAATGCTAGAATCTAGAGTTAGTAAATCAGCTTGATCAAAAATACAGATGGATCTGGACATCTAAGGATATTATTCAGATAAGAATGAGATGAGTTTTAATGGAAAGAATAGTACTATAACACATTTGAAGAATAATACACAGCAGAAAAATTTAAAACTAAGAAGTTAAGATAACTTAAAAAATTAAACTAAGAAGTTAAGATATATATGAAGTAATTACGGAGATCACTCTTTTAGTGTATTTGTTGATAAACTACAAAATGCAATGTCATGACAATGAAAGAGAATTCTATTTTAAATTCTCTAAGTTGAACAACTGGAAAAGAAGAGAAAATTATAATACCACTTAGCTAGACACAAAATTCTGTCTATAAGCTTAAAGGAGATTTTATAATGTTAACCACTTTCAGGGAAAAATAGCGATTGTAATAAAAACTGGCAATTTTATAAGTAGCATGGAAATATAGCTGTTGGGGTAGTTTTGTGTTGAAAACATTTAATTCCCTGACATCATATAGATTTCATCTCAACTTTGTCTTTCAAAGTTTCTTACCTGACCACATTCTTGTGACATTTCTTTTAAGTCTCTTAACCTCAAAGTTGCATAGAAACTCTTGCTTTACGTTCATGATTTGTAAAACTTACAAGACTAAAGACTCACAACTGTTTTGACTAATGAAGCAGAATTCTAATCCCTCAGATATACCACACACTTATAATATATATTAAGTCATGCCATTTCCCATTTTATAAATTTTTGCATTACCAGAGTAAGAAATAATTATTAGATTACATTCAGCAAACTCAGTATCAGTTTGTCCCAAAGGAGGCAAATACTGATCCATTTAATAACCACTGGAAAAACACCCTTAATTTTAGGAAATTGATTGAACTATATATAATAATAAGGCTGACTGAAATGGTAGCTTTCATGTTAAATGGTGATGACATTGGGAAAGCAATATTTGAAAGGCACAATCTGATACAAGAAATTTTGGTTGAGTATTAAGAAAATAATCAGTTCTTATCCTGATTTTGACTCATTTGTTTGATCTTGACAAACCTCTTGTTCTCTCTGGGCCTGATTAAAATCATGGTATTAAGAGCTTATATAAAATGAAGCCCTATATAAAGATAATATATCATTATCAACATTATTAATATTAGTTTCAATAGTATTTATTTTAAAAATTCTGTATAAATAAAATAGAAATATTTGCCTTAGTGAGAAAATATGTTTTCATTATACTTAACTAGTTTGATCCTCCAAATTCAAAAATACTAAAATTTAAGGATTTTATCTTACTCAGGCCTGATTACATTTTCTCCACTTTCCTATTTTTCTTTGTTTTAAGAAAGGAATTCCTTTGTCTTAGATTTCTTTCTTTTAAAGTTTTTGCTTTGTTTAACTATTCCTCCTGTCCTGAATAAATCTGTTTATCATCACCACCAATGGTAATGATTTTAAACACCTCCAATAAGTCATAATTGTAATCACTTCTCATTTTATATGATAGCCTATTCTTTCATTTATGCAGAAAGGAGAAAAAAATTTAGTATTCACTGTAGTTTCTTCACTTTTATAAATGGTATTTCCTCCTGCACTGCATTCTGCTGCAGTCCCAGAAGCACTTACTAATTCTGAAACCCTCTCTTGGGTGATTCTCTGAATTGAAAATTGTGACCTTGAGGCTGTGCTGATAGATCACTTCTTGTGTGCTCTGATTCCATGACTATGTTGAATTCCAGAGAAGAGCATCTTTCCTTTGCTCTGGGAGATTCATTCATCTCAAGGGTCTGTGTTTCTCTTACCTCATGGGACACATTTTATGTATATGCACACCCTGGGCACTGAATACAAGTAGAAACATATGGCCAATAATATGCATATGATATATTCACATAGAAAAAAAGAGTGGGAGAGGTCAGGTAGATCATATAAATCAAGTAGTAAACCAGGCAAATAATGTCATGATATTGCATGTATAAGTCAAAGAATGCTTTTTGAATAAATCACTCATTACAGAAATTATTACCAAAAAAAATTCTTTGCTTGAAAACTGGACTCATTTTTGATGATTACTTTTACATTGGACTATAATACTCAAACTAACATTAATAAATTACATTTTGTGGATGAATTCAAATTATCTCATTTAATAATAACTACCAACCAATAAAATAGTCTATTAAGATTATCTGCGCCTAGAAGGGAAGAAACTAAGTTCTAAGAACATATAAAGGAAGCAGGACAGCCAAGGTTATAAGATATGTGGTTATTATAATTCAGAGAACCCTGAGATCTTAAAAACTGTGCTTCCTTAGTGGGAATATATTCCTGCCAGGGAAAGTATCACTCCCTGAGAGAATTAATAAAGCCAAAAGCATAGGGGTAGAAATGACTCCAGCCCTCATATTCCACACTGATCAGTTATCAAACAAAAAGTCTGGGATCTAAGTTTGGGCAATATGGGAAACACTTCTGCAGTCCAGAGGCATACATCGAAGACCTTGATAAAGTTATCTGGGTAAGTCTCTGTATTGCTCACTTTGCCCTGAAATACTCATTCAAGAAGACATGCAATAAATTATGGATTGTTTAAGGCTCAGTGCAATACAATGAAATGACAATCATTCTGAAAACCAAGGTCTTGTTGGACAAATCCTACACTTGGCAGAAACTCTCTACTGACCTGAAAGGGCACAGAGCTGTCATTATATTGTGTTCCCTCCATTGCTCATCATCACTCTCTATGACACTGTTATATTTATACACAGCTTTCTGTTAAGGAAGGTTGGCTTAATAAGAGAGGAAATATCACTAAATATTATGAAACCAAAGTAGCTGCATGATACTTGGGTAAACTGAGGAGAAGACCAAATATGAAAAGAAAGGAAAGGAAGCAACTTTTAAATTTAAGTGTACATGTATTATCACACACCTCAAATGGTTTCTAGTGATCTTGCAGGTGAAATGTTGTGTTTTAATGCCAGTAAAACAGTGTCTACTAGGTTAGCATAGAATAAATCATTGACATTATCCCAACGTTTATAGTACCATCATGCTTTTGTTGTTTTAATTGTTATCAGTACCAGTTCTTAGAACTAGGGGCACTCTTTTAATCAATTAATTCACTGTACTTTACAGGTTGAGTAGAAGAAACCCAACTTAATTGAGGCGAGCAAAAATGGATTGTTCGGCTGATATAACAGAGAAATCTAAGACATGTGTTTTATGTATGACTTTGTATAGGTGTTCAAATTCAAGAACAACTCTCTAAAGGTAACCACTTTTTCACCACTGCTTTGCTTTCTTATTTTTGATGGCTTTATTTTTACGGCAATCACAAGTAGTGTCAAATGATAATCAGTGACAACAAGATGATTTTGTGTAAGTTTAGATATCCTTTAGGAATAATAAATAAGCAAACAAACAAACAGAACACATTTGAAAAGGGTTCCCAGATGGAATTGCAACATGGGTATGTGTGAAGGCTGCCCTACAAGAACACGGTTACGAAGCAGCAGGTATCCAATAATTCAATTCTGACACTATCTGAGATAGTATTATATCCCACAGGGTAAGCGTTCCATGTCCCTCTATTTCAGATACCAGTCACAAGTCTATGCTGATACATGTGCTACTGACTAACCCACTGTAGCTTTGATGGTCCCACAACTCCTGGCTCAGATTTGCTTAATTTGCCATAGTGGTTCACAGAACTCAGGAAGCCTATTTACTCATTAGGCCACTGACTTATTACAAAGGATATTGAGGAACAGCCAGATGAAAGAGATATGAAGGGAAAGGTCAGGAGAAAGAGTGCAGAGATTCCAAGCCTTCTCCAGGTGCCCCCGTTCTCCCCAAACATCCACATGGTCACCAACTCAGAAGTTCTTGAAAGCATCTCCTTTTGGGTTTTTATGGAGAATCCATTACATAGGCTTGATTTATAACCCCTCAGGCATTGTGATTGTACTCAACCTCCAGCCCATCTTTCCTCCCTGAAGGTCTGGAGGAAGAACTGTATATTCTAACCCTCTTATCATATAGTTGGTTCACCAAGCAACCACCCCCTATCTCTTGGTGTCTTCAAAAGAAAACTCAGTCACATAACAAAAACACTTTTAACATTCTCAACACTTAAGATTTTGGGAGCTGTTGGCCAGAATGTAATTGGATGAAGACCAATTTTATACAATTTTATAGGAGAAATATATATTGTTGATTGAATGACCAAACATTTATTTTGTGTAAATCAAAGTATCATAATTTCCTTTTTTCTATTGATATTAAAATCCAAATGTAAGGATATCATTATTCCAACTGAAGTCATGAGTTTAGGGAGGACACTGAAATGCCCTAAATGACCATATCTGGGTTATATGTGGTCATATTTACACTGGAGATTTATAATTTTGTCTGTTAAACAATATAGGGAGGCAAAACAGTAGTTCTCTAAATAAAATGGCACCCTTGGGAGGCAATGGACAGTCTAAGAATAATAATGCATGCTCAGAACTTAGAATCTGAATAACATCACTCCTTCATTCAGCATTTGGATGGGATTTATTGGCAAGCACTCAGTTAATGCTGTCTCTAATTAGCAAAACCGAATTGAAATTATCAAGATCTTGGACCAAATGCATCAGTTCATATTGTACCATGCCTTACTAGACCTGGTTTTAAATTAAGTCAATATATTTTCATTTTCTCAAATGAAAGACTGGACCACAGAAATTCAGCCCCTAGAAATATAAAAAAAGTTGTTGATTACTTGAACTAAACAAAAAGAGGAACAGGTAGCTAGTGGGGAAATCAGAGATGGGGGTGAATCATTTTGAAAAAACCATAAATGTTCCCAAGATCTAGCTTACAGAGACTGATAGACAAGTAGCAGACCTTCAAATACAAAGCAAAGGACCGCTCATAATTATCTGCCTAAGAATACATTCTGGCCTTTGCAGCCTCCTCTTTCACTATACAAGTTAGTTTCAAATATTAAAGTATGCTAACTATGTTTAATAATATATACATATAAATGCCTTACAAAAACCCAAGGCTACTGCCAGTCAAGGTCACTACAGATTTATGCAATATAGTAGCCTATTGAAAAATAACCAATCATAAAAACAAAAGCTGCCAAATAAAATTTTACTCCTAAATCCTAGTTATCAATATAGAAAACTTATAATCAAACTCCAGTTAATTTTGAGGCTACCTGAAAAAAGAATAATTAAAAATTTAGAACAAGCACATTGTCTAGACATTGAAACCAGGAAATTTGAAGGTTTGAATGATATATTGGTTTATCCACATATATTAGCAAGTACTTATTTATGCACGTTGTATCTGGTTTTGTCTCATGACAGTTGGTGAAAAAGTGTGGGTATATGTACATCACTGTGTGTTTCTTTCTATGTCTGTATTCATTTATGATAACTCTTCTCAGGGATCAAGATGTTCCTTAGGGGCATTCTATGAAAAGAGCAACTATTATTGTCCAATTTAAATGCACTAAGAGAAGAAAGATTAAGACCCTGTACTTTCATTTAGCAGGTTCAGCTAGCTTATTTGTGCATCCAACATAATCTCTTAAAAATTACCGTAAGCAAAATATAACAGATTGTAAATGGTTGCTCATATTAACTTAGCTAAGTACTTGTAATCTGGCTAAGCGTTATTTAACAGAACATAATTGCAAAACAGTATGATACCTCCAGAATTTGGAAGACTATTATGTGCCTCAATCATATTTAGCAATCAGAAAGCTAAAATAGAGAATACTTGAACAGGAGATACTCTTCAAATAGATGCAGGTGTATTGCTTTCCCAAATTGAGAAGTCCCTATGAAAAAAATCTAGTTTTTCCTGGTATTTCATTTTGTTAATCTTAGTTTGAAACAGATACAATATTTATAAGGAGAAAAGGAACAACTACTGGTCCAAAAGACAAAGCATTTTTGATTTGTAGGAACCAGGCTTTCTTGAGAGAGGTCTTTTCTAGAATTCCAAAAATTTGACTTTAAATTAACAGCCAATTTTGAAGATTCAGATATACTGTTTATATTGTAGAAAAAGAAACAGAAGAAATATCCAGCAAGATGACCTTCCTGTTAAAAAGGAAATAAGGACTCATCTAAGTCAGTGGTTCCCCAAGTATTGCCCCCGGACCAGAAGCAACAGCATCACCTGGATCAGCAACACCTGGAAATGCGAGTTATCAGGTTCCATCTACTGAATCAGAAACACAGGGTGGAGCTTGCCATCTATGATTTAAGAATGATAAGGTGGAGCCTCCCTGGTGGCACAAGGGGTTAAGACACAACCTACGAAGCTCTCCGCAGTCACTGCAGCACAAGTTCAATTCCCGACCAGGGAGCTATCCACATGGTGCAGCAGACCTCTCCTGACTCGCCCATGCTGCCCTCAGCAGTGTCTTTCAGTCAATCTGCCTGTTCTGCTTCCCACTCTGTCTCTGGTGAATCCTCTCACCCTCCACACCTCTGGCTTGTACCCCAGTTCTTGTATTCATAAATAAATCTTTAAAAAAAAAAGAATCATAAGGTGACCATAATAATCACATTTAGGTGATTCTAGCGCACATTTGAGAACCATTGGTCTAAGTTAAAAGAGATTTTATAGGAATGATTTAGAGATAATTGTTTGAAAAGGAGTCATCATTCCTGTCTATATAGAGACCAAAACCCTGGATGGTTCAGGTTACTCAATCTAAATACACTGAGAATGCCAAAGGGATGCTGTTCAGCCTTCCTTTTGATCATAGAAGACTCCAGGAAGAATGTAAACCTTTCACCCATGCCCTGTCCAACATGAAGTGGATCCTAACAGTACCTTCAGAGTTCTGTATAGAATAAGAAAAGCAGATGGGGGCTCCTGTCTACCCTCAAATGGAGTCTGAAATTTTGAGAGGATCCAAAGTTGAGACAAGAGGATTCAGAGTCTGAGGATCTTGATGACCAACAACTATAGTCAGATCTTTTAGCAACAAATAGAGATATTCCTCTCTTTCCTTAGGGCAGGATAAGCCATAGCATTCAGCCCCTACTCCTAAATATAGGTCACCTGGAGAATAAGGTAAAGCAAACTAATTCTCAAAGTCATTGAGTTACCTTAAACTAATAATATCAGGAATATGGGACCTTATAGTTAATTTTTTTCATCAGAAAGTAATATCATATATCTATATATACACATATGAATATATAAAAATATACTAATAACATAGTCTAGAGCAATTTATTTTTAAAATGCAAACACTAAAATAACCAGAAGACTTTAATTTAAAATTAAAAAGTGAACTAAAAGTATTCCTGCAATTGTGCAACTGTTTTATTTTTATTTGAAAAACCAGGCCATGAATTGATTTTTAACAATTTCAATAACTGACACTAAGTATGAATTTTTTTCAAAATTATGCTAGGTGCTTCTCCTTTGTTAATTAATTAATACATATTATATAGCAAAGCTATGGGCAGATATTATTTTATATGCTATAAAACGGAGACATTATACATTATATATCATGCAACAGTAAGATTCAAACACAGGTATATATAAAAACCAAGATCTTAATCTCTGTGTTATGTCAGGGTAGCATTAATGAATGTTAAATAAAGTATCTGTTCTGCATTATATAAACTCAGTCAATAAATATATGTTCAATGAATGGGTAACTACCATTTAATTTACACAATCACTGCTACACTGCATTCAGAAGCCTTACTTTACCTAAATACAACTAAAATTTTTTATGAATGGCTCTTTAACCTTATTTATATTCCTTCTTAACATTTACCAGCACCTGAAATATGAATCTGTTTGTGAATTCACTGTATGTTTGTCTTTCTCACTTTCTATAAGCTCCATGAGAAGAGGACTTTGTCTCAAGTCCACTGTTGTGTCCTTGGAATACAGTAGAGATTAAAAAAAAAAATCTTCTCAAAGAAATGTATATAAATGAAATAATAGCATTCTTGCCATTTTTATTGGCATACATATTCTGAATTAAGAGTAACCTTCAGCTAGGGGCCTCCTGGGTGGCGCAGCTGTTGAGCGCTGGGTTGCAGAGCTTCCCGCAGCCTCTGCTGCGCCGGTTCGGTCCCCTGCTGCTCCCAGGCCACCGGGAGAGGGTCCCACATGGAGCGCAGACCGCTCCTGCCGCCCGCTGCTCCCCTCAGCAGTGTACTTCGTCACTCTCTCTGTTCTACTCTCCGCTCTGGCTCTGGTGAATTCGCTCACCCTCCTGCACCTCTGACTGTATATATAACTAACTAACTAAAGAAATAAATCTTTAAAAAAAAAAAAAAGAGTAACCTTTAGCTAACCCCTTTTCCTTCTATTAAAAAGACATTTGGATGCTGATAAAATAATTATAGTCTTATCTATGGGATTTAAGGGAACATTTTACCTAATATCAATATAGACTTTAAATCTGTTGAACACACCTCACTCAAGAAAGTTGCATTGATTGTTTTGTTTTGTTGACATATTTGAAGCTCATAAAGCAGCCCTGCTGCCATGCAAGCATGCATAATGGAAGTTGGGTGTGTTTCCAGCAAGAGGTGAGAAGTGAAAATCTGAAAAGACAGAAACGGATTTAAGACGAGTGGGGGTGGTGGGGGGAGAAAAATATCACCTTGCCTTGCAAAGATTTATACCATCTATTGTGGTAAAGGAAATCCTAAACTAAGCTGGGCCACTGTCAGATCCACTGGTGGTCTCTCATGCCACCTGCCCATCATGGTTAACCCAGCAGGGCATAGCAAGTTACTAGGCAGGGGGCCAATTGCAACAAAAACACAACTCAGAACAAGAGTACAGAATAAAGAGTTTTAGGACAGCAATCTAACACACAGCAATTCTCAGGAACCTTTTATCTCTGCAGGCTGGGAGGAATTTTGGTTCTTATTTGTTTTCACCTAGCAAAGATATCTTGTTGGCACTAGGAGCTTCAGAAAGTGCCTGCCAAGTCCATGTCAGTCTTGGCCAATTTTCAGTGATGTGCTATACAGTGCATTAAACTTCATGCTACAAGAAAGTAATCTGTGAGTACTAGATCCCTGTGCTAAAGACCCAGCAAAAATGCAAAGCTTCCTTGATAAGTGGACAGACAAGCCTGAGGTGATATAACGCTTTGGTGCAAAGAGTGAATCCAATAGCTGTGATGAAGGCTCACTCAGCTTGTAAAAAGCACATTTTAATTTTAGGTGCACATTTTTCCTTTCTTTTTTTTTTTTCCTGGCCATTGTGGAATTTTTTCTGTTGGCTGATGGGAAGCAAACAGTTGACTTGATTCATTTGTTAATTTTTATTTATTTATTTTTTGGCTTTAATCATGGCTATACTTGAGCCTTTTGTCAGCTTATTTTTATTTTCTGTGTCCCCCAAAAGACATAAAATGAAAAAATAAGAAAAAAATACATTTTTTCAAATAGATTCTATTAGAATCAAAAATATTACAATATCATCAAACTATTTTTAAAATCTCTAAACATAGATATGAAGGTGGGACTTATGTTGACCTAAAATGTAGTCCTTTACTTACTGATTTGGGATACACACGCAGGAGACCTCCAAGCTTTCATTCCTTTTATCATGACAGTAGAGAACTATGGACAGAAGTAAAATTGAGAAAGGGAAATAAATAAGAACCCAATGGTTTTTTCCATAACATTACAAGAAATAGGCCAGAGCTTTAGAGAAAAATAGCCAAAGGTAAAAAAGATTTGCCACTTTCTTACTAGCTTGTTTGTCATATTGAGGAAAAAAATAAAACATCTTTTCATAATAAGAATGTTGCCCTTTGGTGCTAAATAAATACGCTATTAGTCTAAATGAATTTCACTGGCCCTTCCTCTCTTTTGAATTGAAAATTCCTTTCAGGATGCAGAAAGGGGATTTGTATGATTATGGGCATCAAGACTAAATTCTGGAACACAATCAAGACCTAAGATAAACAGACAGGGAAGTGGAATGTCTAAAAATTGTGACAATAGAATTCTTAAAACATGGTTATGGGTTATAGAAAAATAATTTTAGAGAAAAATATTTCGAAAGAAATAAAACCGCATTATCCCAGACAGTGCATTATTATTTCCCTTGTGACCATTTTTCTGATTTTTAAATTTTGCTTTATATAGTAAAGAAGAACAAGAATACATCTTTTCAGATTCATCTAAGTAATAAAAATAACAGTGGCAAATGGGTGCAATCAATTTATATTATATGCAAAGCAGCTGAGTTTTTTTTTCTCTTCTTCATTAGTACCTAGTGTATTTTTATTTTTTTATTTGTTACATCATTTTTCATTTTTAAACAATATTTGCTTCCTCCCACCCTCTCAGGTGTAGTCCCCATAGAGTTTCCTTCACCAATGCACCCGTGCACCATCACCTCAATCCCCTGTGCTCCTCCCTCCCTCCCTATGAGTCCTCTCCCTCCTCCTTCCCTGCAGGATATCTCTGATTTATAATTGTCTGCTTTTGCTTTGTTGTGTTTTGTATCGTTATTATCTTTTTACACTGATGCCTTATTTGGTTCCCCTATAGTCCTGCTATAAGTGAAACCATCCAATATTTTTCTTTTTCCTTCTGGCTTATTTCACTGAGCATAATTCTATCTAGCTCCATCCATGTTGCCAAAGCAGCTGAGTTTTAATGAATGGTTTTGTGCGAATGAATAGACATAGACAGCCTATTATTTCATAGAATGTAATCAATGGACTTGAGTGTTAATGAGCTTGCCTGGTCAAGGTATTCCAACATAAGGAAATCTTCCATAATGACCAAAGGTAAGCAACTCATCATTTCTAGATCTAAGGAATGACTAAATCCCCCAATTACTGTATCTGATGACTGTCAGAAAGAGAAAAAGCTCATTAGTTCAGCATAACTTCCTGATTATCCCCACATAGTAAACTCTTATTTTTTATGCAAAAAATGGGTTACATTTCGGAAAAGCACTGTTGCATGGAAAATGTATTAAAAGAGCTCTGTGATACGTGCCTAATGTTTTTGTATTGTTGAGGAATTTGGAAGACAGTATTATGCATACAGATGTGCTACAGATCATTAAAGATCAAGAGCTTTCAGATTGCAAAGTCAACAGACTGATACAAAGACCCAACGGGACTAGGACTAGAAGCATCTTATTCAGAATAGGAGTTTTGAAAAGTAAAAGTGATAATCTAATCATTGTTTCCCCCCATCATATAACACTCTTATTTGCATTCTCTATTCCAAAAAAAAAAAATAGCTCACACTTGATTTTAAAACTAGTATTTATGAAATAATTTACCAACATTTTTTAGAAGGTAGTACATTAACATCTGAACTAATATGAGAATAGTCAAAGAAATTAGATGAAATATATTCTGTGGCAGATTTATTTAATAATAGGGTCTCTGTATAAGGAGAGAAAAAATAGGGCATTTATTGAGAATATCATTTAACAAATTCTGACAGATTTTTTTTTATTTAAAAGGGATGTTTCATACATAAAGTTTGAGTAACAGGACAATATTTCAGGTTGAAGGACATCCTATGTTTCTTGATTTAGATGTGACCAATCATTTGAAATGGTGGGGGTAAACATTTCAATAGGTAACTCCCTCTGAGGTATACACTGTAAGTTTTGGGATATTGAAAATGTCTTAAGTTTAAAATATTGTTAATATTTACTAAAGAACAAAGAATATCTGGCTAAATTATTCAGCTAAGAAAGAGATAAGTTTGCATATAATATGTTCTCCCTAATAATCATATAATTAGGAGGACCTGTTACTAGGAAGACCTTATGTCCCTAAATAAAGAACATATTACAGGGCCTCCCCGGTGGCGCAGCAGTTGAGCGCTGGGTTGCGAAGCTGCCCGCAGCCTCTGCGGCACCGGTTCGATCCCCGGCTGCTCCCCAGCCACCTGAGGAGGGTCCCACATGGCGCGCAGACCTCTCCTGCCGCCCGCTGCTCCCCTCAGCAGTGTACTTCTGTCCTTCTGCCTGCTCTGCTCCCCGCTCTGGCTCTGGTGAATTCTCTCATCCTCCCACGCTTCTGACTGTACCCAGTGCTTGTATAAATAAATAAATAAATAAATCTTAAAAAAAAAAAGAACATATTACAGACTACTTAAAGAAATGTATATGAAACGGGCCGCGTGTACAGAGCATCAGGACCTGGCTACTTCCCTTTTGCCATTAAGTTCTACTTGTCCTTGTTTCTAGACTCCAAATTCTCCCTGGTCAACAAGGATTTAATTCACTGCCAGATAATCCACAAAACATTGTCGTTGCCACCATTCTGTCTCTGACCATACAGGCCAAATCAGAAATTGTGATTCTGCTTTGCTCCCTTGAATGGGTCTGTAACAGGAGATGGAGTCCACATTCCTGTGCCAAGTTCACTCCTTAAATTGCTAAAATCTTAGAACTTCTTTATGTTCAAAGCTTGAACTGCTGCTTTTCTGTCCTGCAATCCCTACCCTCTTACCTTCCAGAGACTGCAATTAGTCCTTTAATGTCTGTCACCCTGCTATTTCAGGCAGTTTTTTTAAAAAAATGTATCTATCTGGATCTCTGAACAGTGACAGCTCCTAAATTGTACATGGCCATGCTCGACTGGCCTTACTCAGTAATATGCTGATAGTTCTCCTGGAGACTCCTGACACCCACCACCAGCCCGTACCTGTCTGTTGTCACATAGTCTCTAGAGACCATATCGTGCCTCTTACTCCCAGTTTTGGGAAAAAATGCTTAAACTTTGCTTTAAGTATCATATGGACCAGAGTTGAGAGGCAATCTCCTTTAACCCTTTGGAATTAAATTGAACAGCGAAAATCTCTCTAAGACAATATAGAATAAAATAAAACAGAAGGTAGGAAGACAACTGAATTAACAAATCTTGGAGAAATTCTATCTGACTACATTATTCGGAATTGGACTAAGATAAGCCTACATCAAACCCAACATATTGTTTGAGTCTTTGAGTCTTGAAAGAGAGCCCTTATCTCTAGTCTGTCTTCTTTGTGACTCAGAGATCTGATATTGAATCAAATATATATTATGTTCATATATATGAAACTTTCACACTACAACTTTTTTTTTTTATTGGACTGGGGGAGAGGCCCTCCAGAATTCTGTAAAGCTTTTCTTCTCTCTGCAAACTTTCTATATTCCTTTGTGGAAGCACCTCAACCAAACCAAACAGAAAAATGGATGAAAATCACGTGGCCACAATACACAAACTAATTAGGAAAAAGTTGCTATCTCAGGGAAGAGAAGCTGCTGAATTTGTTACAAAGATGAGGAAATAACTAGGATTTGTAAATGTCAATGCATTCTATAGTTGCAGTTGCAGGGAAAGTCACAGAGCAGATAGTAAGTCCATGGTAATATTAATTAATAAACAGTGTGTTATAAGATTTTACCTTTTTTTCAAATGAAAATAGAAAATAAAACTAAAATAAAAATGGCACTTAGGGATTTCTGATATACATTTAACCTAATGAAAATCAGAAAACTCAAACTAAGAGGTAGACTTTACAAATGCTTTGCTACATCTCAAACCTTGAATATTTCTTTTGTAAATATACTGTAAAATAATCATACATTCTGCAGCCTTAATCACTGCATGCGAGGTAAATGAAATCATGAGTCCCTATTTGACAACTAGATGGGCTTATGTTTACAGTTCCTTCTTTTTTTTTCTCAGAAGACAGTCTTTCTTAAAAAAAAATCTTCATAGATGAATTATATAGAAGATTTAGTTATAATAGTGAGAAAGAAAATAAATTAGACATTATATGGTATATATATATATATATATATATATAAAAACTTATTTGGGGGGAACTTTGACATGATTTTCAGGGTCTTAGAAATTTCTGTACTGTTTCAATGTGCTAAGAACCCTGATTTAAAATAAAATTTAAAGTCTAGAATACATTATTTTCCTGACATTATTTTCATTATGGCATATACTATATATTATTACAATAGTCTTATTAAATGCTTATGCATCAAACATATATATAAACTCAAGAAACTTTTCCCTACTCTTACCTTAATTATTGGTCTATCATTTATATTTAAATACAGTTTTTTTTTTAAAAAAATATCAAAAACAGTACCATAAGTGGACACCTCATATACTTTAGGTATTAAAATAGTAATGTGAGAACACTACATCAACATTATTCCTTTAAATTGAAATATAAAATAATTTGAGTTATTTATGGCACCTGTTTCTTTAATTCATAATAAAAACATTGTCCTGAGTATATACAGACTGCTGGAATTCTTGCAAAAGTAACTTGTTTAAAATATAATGCTTTAAAGTCAGAAGTAAAAAAAAAAAATGCTATCATTCAAAAAAGATAAACACATGCAATTTGCAGCAACATGGATGGCACTGGAAGGGATCATGCTCAGTGAAATTAGCCAAAAAGAAAAAGAAAAATACCGGATGGTCTCACTCATAGCAGGAATCTAGAAAACTTAAATAAGGGACCAGGAAAATGAATAACTATAAGAAAGTGAAAATCAAAATCAACAAAAAACTATGAACCAGAGACACTTTTTGGGGGGTGGGGGGCAGGAGGGGAGGGATTGGGGTCAGAATGGGGGGGGGTTGCAATTGTATGGGGAATATAAAAATAAAATTTATTATTAAAAAAATGCTATCAAATTGCAGTGACTATGCTCAATATCTAAGCAATATTTCAGATCTTTCTCAAAGTTGGAATATGGAAACAAAATGACAATAGATTTTGATATGAGGTTTGTTTATTGTGTTCACTGTACCCTGGCCTTCATTCTCTCATTGCTTCTTACTCTCTCCTCTCCTTGATGCACTGCTCCACTTTGTTAACAGTAGAATTTGGCCAGAAAAGCAGCAGCCATTTATAGCAGTTTTCAAACAAGGTCCTAAATTCTTTGATTTTCCTCTCAGAAAATTTTTTTTTTTTAAATTGGGCCTCTGTGATCCACTATCTTTATATGAGCAAAAAAGAAAACCTGTTTAATAAATCATGGATGTTTTGAGTTTTATTTATCACAGCAGCTTGTTATATTGAGATTTTATAAAATTTTATTGAACTAAGATTGCATTATAACATCTTATGTGGTTCAGGTATGCATCATTAAAAATCAACTTTTATAAATATTACTTAGAGTTCACCCCTAAAAGACCAGTTTTATCTTTCACCATACAATTGGCTCTTTTTACCTAATATAACCATACTTCTTCGCCTTCTTTCCTTATGCTAATTTAGCCTTATAGGCTAATTTTTTTTGTTTTATTTAGTTGATTCATTTATTTTGTCTATACACCACATGAGTGAAATCATCCAGTTTTTGTCTTCCCATCTGACCTATTTCATTAAATATAACATCTTTTAGGTTCATCCATGTTGTTGCAAATGAGAGAAGCTCATCTTTTCTTTTTATGGTTGAGTAGGATTCCATTGTGTATGTATACCACATCTTCTTTATTCACTTGTCAGTTGAAGAGTACTTACGTTGTTCCAAGCTCTTGGCCATTGTAAATAAAGCTGCAATGAATATGGGTGTGTATATCTATCTCTCCAAATTAGTATTTCTGTATACTTTGGATAAATAGCCAGAAGTAGAGTAACTGGATAATATGGAATTTCTGTTTGTAATTTTTTTTAGGATATACTATACTACTTTCCACACTGGTTGCACCAATTTACAATCCCACCAACAGTGTACAAGTTTTTCCTTTTCTTCAGATTCTCTCTAGCCCTTGTTTGTTTCTTGTATTTTGCATGCTAGTCATTCTCACAGATGTGAGGTGATAGCTCATTGTTGTTCTGATTTGCATTTCCCTAATACTAAGAGATAATGAACATCTTTTCCTGTGTCTGTCTGCCATTTATATGTCTTCTTTGGAGAAAATGTCTTTACAGACACTTGTATCAAGTTGTTTTATGCATTAACTTTAATGAGTTTCTTTATATATATTTGGGTATTTATCCCTTAAGTGAATGTATGATATGCAAATATCTTCTCCCATTTTTGTTTTAATAACAGTTTCTTTTGCAGTGCAAAAGCTGTTAGTTTGATGTAGTTCCATTTGTTTAGCTTTGCTCTGGTTTCCTTGGAATGTTGGAATCAAATCCCCAAAGCAAACTCTAAGTATAATGTTGAGAAACTGTTGTAGTCCATATGAAAATCTTTCATTTTATATATTAAATATTAAGAAATGTTGGTTTATAATTATATTTTATACTGATACCAATATTAATTATAATATCAAGTTTCAACTGACACAATAAACAAACAAGACATATTTCCTTCATTAAATTTGTGGGAAAATATACAAATAATTTAATTTCTTGAAGATCTGGCAAAATTTAGATGAGCCTTATATCTATAGAAAGGGTAGAATTTTCACTATCTTTGGTCATGTATCCACAAAACATTTAAAAATGTTATGAAAACTGGATTCATTTTTAGGAAAAATGTACAAATTTATATATACTCAAAGTTTGTACAATATTCAGGTCTCCTTAAGGATTAACTGAATCAAGATTATAAATCACTTACTTTAACACAGTGTTAGACATGGGTCAGAAAGCAATCTGGTCTTCAACCTGTCCTTCAATTTTTTAATTCCATTTCTCCCTTGCTCTTATGTTGTTTGTAAATATAATAATAAAGGCTCATTTAAATATTCCATTTCCTTGTTCAAGCAAGTTTGTGTAAAGGGAAATGTACCATCAAGAGATTTTATTTTTGTTTTTAATGGATTTTTTATTATTTTAATTTTATATATTTTTACATCATTTTTCATTTTTGCACAATGTAAAGCATTTTCATCTTGGTTATAGTCCCCATACAATTCCCACCCCCCCTTGTTTTGATCCTATTCCCTCCTTCCCCCCAGTAGTGTATCTCTGATTTATAGTTGCCTGTTGATTTTGATTTTTACTTTATTATAATTAGTCTTTTTCCTGGTCCCTCATTTAGGTTTTCTAAATTCCTGCTAAATAGATGACTGGATCAAGAAGATGTGATACATATACGCAATGGAATATTACTCAGCAATCAAAAAAGATAAACTCATGCAATTTGCAGCAACATTGATGGAGCTGGAAGGGATCATGCTCAGCAAAATAAGCCAGAAAGAAAAAATAGAAATACCAGATGGTCTCATCAAGAGATAGTTTAAGAAATTGAAAGCTATTACCATAATAAGAAGCACTAAGTCACATACAAAGTTATTGACATTATAGATATAAAATAACAATGCATGGTGATAAAAACAAAGGACCCTATTAAAAATTAGCCAAGCAAAAATCAACAAAACCAAGTTGCTTCTTAACACTTTATTTTATTTGTATAAATAAAGAATAACAGAGTGGCTTTAAATGGCTATAATAATTTTTTATCTGCATTTACACAAGATACATCACCCTCATGTTTACCTAAAACTGACCAGTTATGCCCAACAATTTCTTAAATTTAACCTAATTTCTTCTTGCTTTATGCAGACTCATGCACCAGAACAGTATATCTCAACATGAATAGCTAATCAGAGGACCCATCAATATGCTGATCATTTCTTGGCTAGCAGAATTGTTGATGAGCAATAGATCATACTTCCTAGCCTCCAGGTCTTTTTTTTATTCAGGAAGCCTATACTACATAATGTGTGCCAAATAGCCTGAAGAAGTAGCTCTGACACTGGGAACTGAACCCATATCTCTCCTCTGGCATTAAAATTGTTACTAATGAGCTAGTGTTTTGGCTCCTAAACAGGTCCTGCATTCATAAGACTCTCCAAAATTTGGATTAGAATTCCTACATGCCTAGTCCATATTCCAGTCACTTGGCATGTCCCTGCCACATTTGCCCTTTCTGAAAATGCTCCCTAAATGTGAGTTCACCTATTTAAGCAAACAGACAAAATAATAAGAAAACATGCTTCTGAGCCACATTTGCTAATGGTACTCAGGATGAAGAATTCTTCTCTTATTTTCATCTCCATTTGGAAATGATCCCTGTAATATTACCTTTTAGCTCAAGTGTGTGAATGTGCCTTGGGGACTTGAAGTCACTTGAAATAGGACATTTTTACATGATTCTTGCAATTTTTTCATATTCGACAGAGAAATGAAAATGCAAACCAAAATCATTTGTACATGACTTTGAAATCTCTACTCATTTTCTCTCTTAGAGTAAAAAAGGACACTTACATAATAAGACGCATTAAAAAGAATGCAATTTACTGCTAAATCAACTATTTGTAGGACATATGTGATAGTGACTGCAGGGGACAGATGCTTGGCTTTTATTCCTCTTTTACTACTGACTTACTGCACAACCTTTATTCATGCAATTAACTTTATTCGTGATTCACCTAATTTAACTGTAATGGCCATTATGAAAATCACAAAAACATGTATTTATTTTCTTCTCATTTAGCCTTTTGTGTTTTGAGCAGATGTAAAGAAATTCTTTAGGGAACTTTACATATTAGAAATTATATCATCTTTCTAATATTTTTGCTAATTTCTCCCATTTTCCCAAATATTTGATCTAGAATATCCTCAAAAGTATGAAGGAGAGAAAAGGATCTACTTGAGTATTTTGTGATATACAGTGAATTATATCAATCTATTAAAACTGCAAATAGAAAATAGACTGATATTTTTTCAGTATTTTTATGTGTCTATGTATACTGAGATACACTGTACAGTACATGTATTATTATGTATTGAGTTTTCAAAAAGTTTAAAAATCTGCCCTCTGGATTCTATCTGTATTTTAATATGACATGATATTTGTGTCATATTAAAATGTAAATATATATATTTAATTTTCCATTTATTTCACTACATATTTTTTCTAGATTACAAAAATTTTTGAGTGACAATTTTAACTTTTCTCTTCCCTATATTATTGCAGTATATACTGCCCTAGAATTACCAATTAATAAAAATATGTAAAATAATGATAAGGAACAGCTAATTCTTGCATACATCTTTTGTATTACTCAAATAGGCAGCTTTCTTCAAATGACAAGACTAAATTGACACAATAATTATGCCCTGACATTTGGTAAGCAAGAGATTGTCTCTTTGGAAAAAACTTTTCCATGGAAAAATGTTTTTGCCATTTGTAGTTAATTATATTAATGATTTTTAGGTGACTTGGAGATCTAAAGGGAGTGACCATATGAAGCATGCATAAGTAGTTATCTGATCCTCTAATAGGAACAAAAGGACTCAGAAGTAAATAGATGAAAGATTTATTACTTATATTACTCATATAGAAACTGATCAGATAGACCAACAATCAGAAATAAAGAGATATGTTCTGTTATTTGACCTGACTTACACTCTAACTACTGTCAATTACCTTGTGTATATATATATATATATATATATATATATATATAAGATCTAGGAAAACCATTTCCACTTAGATTATTGGTAGGATTTTTGAGGGGTGTGTGTGGGAGGGTGTGGGAATGATATATCTCAGTGATAAGGTTACATTATTGGATTTCTGGAAAAAGCAATGATTCTTTGGAGATGAAAATCTTCAAATGATCACTTAAGTGAATCTCAAGCTTCTATATCTTTGGTGAATTATCAACAGTCAACTTGCAACCACCATCACTTCCTTATAAGGCTGGGACATACAGAACCCCCTTCTCTGTCTTAGCACAAGTCAGAGTTTCTCATTGAAAAGAACTTGAGTGAAAGTATGAAGGTGAAGTGAAGTGTTATAAGCTGCTAAGGTAATGCGGTCAGATTGATGTATTGGCAACCTCTCTTATTTGTAATTCTGGGGAAAAGAGAAGGTCACTTGTCAAAAGCCCCTCTGGTGTGTTGTTGCTTCTCTCTCATCCTACTCAGCTGACATCATTAATAGCTCTTTTTCCAGTGTTCCAGCTCTAGATTTACCTATTTTTTACTTCTCTAGCTTCTAAAAATAAATAAAACTCATATTCCTATATTAAAATTCCTTTCTCCAGCAAAACTGTTTTCCTAACCAAACACAGATTAAAATAGTACTTGAAATTAGCAAAGTGAGGGGGAATAACATTAGGCAAAAATAATGAGCATAGGTGTCCTTGGTAGCCTAGGGGTTAAGTCTCAGTGCTATCACGACTACGGTCTGAGTTTGATCCCGGCCAGGGAGCTACTGAATATATTGTGCAGCAGACCTCTCCTGTCTCGACTGCTGCTCCCCTTAGCAGTGTGTTTCAGTAAATCCACATGTTCTGCTCCCATTCTGTCTCTGATGAATCCACTCAAATCCCTGCCCCCACCTTCTGCACCTCTGGCCTACATCCAAGCTCTTCCATGCAAAAATCAATAAATAAAATCTTTTAAAAAATGACTATGGGGCTCCCCTGGCGGTGCAGCGATTGAGCTATGGGCTGCAAAGCTGCCCACAGCCTCTGCAGCACCGGTTCGATCCCTGGCCACAGGCAAGGGTCCCACATGGCACGAAAGACCTCTCCTACCGTGCCCGCTGCTCCCCTCAGCAGTGTAATTCGGTCCTTCTGCCTGCTCTGCTCCCCTCTCTGGCTCTGGTGAATTCTCTCACCCTCCTGCACTTCTGACTGTACTCAGTGCTTGTATAAATAAATAAATAAATCTTAAAAAAAATAAATAATAACTATACAAAATCAGGAAGAAAATTAAGTTCTGTTATTGATTGTTGTTAGTGATCAACACTTTCTGGTAAGAAAAAATCTCAAAACATGTCATAATATTTTTAATCATTTGAAAATATTGTTTTTATAGATAACATGGGGGATGTTGAAAACTCCATGTAGCTCCACTTAATATGCCATCAATCCTGGAGAATTCATTATTTTTTAAAAGTAGAGGTAGATTAACGTTTCCTCTTGATAGCACTCAAGTGGGAAATAAGCATGTGGGGAATGGGGCGAAAAGCTGAATGTGCTTGAGTGGAACCTTTGTGACCTCAATGTAAAAGGGAAATAGGAACTGGGGGAAAGGTTTGAAAACTAAAGGCTTTCTAATTTAAAAGTATTTTCTTTCTGTCAAGCCTGAATGATTTCCTAGAATGTAAGCACATTATATGATTTTGGAAGAAATTGCATTCATGCTGATTTTTTTTTTCCCCGTTTAACTGTGCTGAGTGAGACTTCACCTTTCCTTTCACTATGGGAATAAGACGATGATGACTTTCGAATGTAATTATTCTGTTTCTCGCCCATGCACATATTTAGGGAAGGATGAAGGATTTGGTTTTAAAATGACAAGCTCTAGTATTGTTTTATCAGCTATTTAAGAAGGAATTAAAGGACACATGTTAGAGTACTTGCCTATTATTGTTGCATTAAAATATAATAACTGAATTCAGCTTTATGTTCACTTTCCCTTTTTTTCTAACCATATCCAGTGATAAGAGATGTTTCAAGGGATGATTTCAAAAGAGTTGCTTCAGGTACTTCAGAAGTCTGGCAAGTGTTTATTTTTAAAAGTGGTGAGATTAATATACTCTGAGAATAATGTAATGAAGTATGCTAAGATGACTGCTTATAAGAGAGAAAAAAAAGTAAAACGCAGTTAGGAGAATGAAAGCCCTCTCCTTAATTTGTAAGTCATTTATAATGCAGAGCCACTGCAATGATTCAAACCAATATAGTCAAATTAAGCACTATTGGTGAACTTCTACTATATAGCAATATTATAAATAGGGCAGAAGCAAATACAAGTCTCTTACCAAATTATCAGATATAATTTCTAATTTTTTTAAACTCTGTTATTTATAAGATTTGTTTTCAAGTACACCATTTTCATGATCTACATGCATCCTAGGTACTACTTTTAGTCAATTGCAAACTTGTACAATTGATTTTTTCCTTTTTTATTCTCAATGATTTGACTTCAATAGATCAAATTAATCATCCTGGTAGTTTCCTTGAGATTTTCAGTTTAGGCAGAGACCATAATTTTCAAGTTAAATGACTGACTATATAATGATGATTAAATGCAAATTCAATTTACATATATAAACACAGTGTCAACCCAATTTTAATTAAGTAAAACTTTTTCTTCAATTTGTACTTATCTTTTTTCTTTTTATTTTATGGCTATCTAAAGAATACTTGCAGATACCTATTTTGATTTGGATTGAATTTCTAGCTGCCATAATGTTAAACTATATTTAAAAGTAAGAAAACATATGAACTCACATAATAGGCAGCCCAGGTTTAGGTCAGACTAGTGGATGCCTGATTTGGTTTCCAAAGGAATTTTATGAAGAGTCAAGGTATTTCTGTGTTTCTTCTCTGCCACCACAAAATACATTATTTTGAGAACAGTTCTCTGCATGAACCTAAGATGTCTGTTAGCAGAAACTTGTATAACAAGCATCTCTTTTCACATCCACTGGCAAAAGCTAAATTCACCTCCTTAAAAGTTCAGAGCAAATTTTAGTTGCATTTCATTGGCTCAAAATTATTAAACTTGACCATCTCTAGACTAAGCACTGGTAAGTATTGGTCTGGTCTAAGTATTTCATGGAGAATAGATGATTGTTAGTCATCATAATGACCACTGTACACCTTAAAATTGTTTCTAATAATTAATAAAAGGATCAATTTTAGAATAAAAGCTTTGTCATTTTGTCTATTTATATACTTTCATAGACACTGAGAAAAATTATTAGTTGAATTTCAGTTACCATATGGTTTTCCTCTTAAGTATTTCTACTTGTTTCTTTCTCCATTTCTCAACAAAAACTATGGCAAGTATTTAAAAATCTCAACTCTCCAATCAATATTATAACAATTTATCTCTTCAAATGATTTTACTTACTAAAAAGCAGCAATGGAAATAATCAAAATAATTTAATTTTTCATATTCATAATCACTAACATCATTTAGCTGCTAGTAGTCCTTTGCATTCTTGGACTGTGGCAACACATTCTCTATTTAGATAATGTTCTTGTTTATTTCACAGTGTTCAAATTTTTCTTTTCATATATGTACACTAGTTGTTGGATTTAGGCACACCCTAATTCAGCATGACTTCATCTTGATTACATCTGCAAATACCTTATTTCCAAATAAAATAACTTTCACAGAGTACTGGGGATTAAGACTTGGACATATATATGCAGAAATTTAAATGTAATTCAATTCAAAATGCAAAGGGGCTGAACAGTGACAAAAAGTTTATGAAATAATTTTCTTAAAACATTTAGAATGAATTTGATGCATAATGTTAATATCCTAATTGACTGAAAAGAATAGTTCATTCATTTGTCCAATCTCATGCTTACCCCAGAGAATATTCCCATTGAGAGAAAGTGGTGGCATTTAAATTGATTATTTCTTCCTTATTTTTCATTTATTTTTAGTTGAGTTCAGGTACTACTTATAGTTGGATTAATGAAAATCAAATGGTTAGGGAATGTGACTTCATTGTTGTAAGCTTTAAATGTGAGATTTCGGACATTTTATTTTGTCATTTAAAGAAGCAGTTCTTTTATTTTAAAACAATCCTTATTGAAATATTGTAGGCTCTGAGTCAGGATTCTCTAATTTTTTCTTAAGTTAGTCCTAAATGTTTAGTAACATTTTAAACAGCAAGATGACTGAGGGAAGGAAAAAAAAAATAATTGCCATTGTAAAAGAATGGAGACATTATTTTCTAGTTAAATCTATCTGCTCTGTAGAAAATAATTTCCAAAAATTTCTTTTAAGTAATTCCATTGTTTTACCACAGCTCTTTCTTTATCATGAGTACCATCACAAAACATACAAAACTAAAATTAAATTACCTTGTTTCTCCAAACTTGTAGCTTAATGGAGTGAAATGAAGAGAGATGTGTCCTATCAATGATTGTGTATTATTATTTTCAAATAACAATATTGCAATTTGCACATTGTGTTGATACAGACTAAATCAGAGTGGAACTAAAAATGCAGCCTAGTTTATTGGAACTGTGGCTTGGTAGACTGTGTGTTACAGATCGATAAATATGCTGCAATCAATCCCTTGACACTATTCAATTAAAGCATAGAATTCTGGCCAGCATTTCTGTCCCTAAATTAAAATACATCACAGACTAACCAGAGCTAAACAAATCCAAACACCTATGTAAGACACGGCTGAGCAAATAATGATCCAGACAGTTGCCTGCTTGCAATCCTCCCAGCCCCAAAGAGCAATTCACTACCATAAAAAGAGCTTCAAGATTGTTCAGAGAGAAAGCGATGCCAGGTCTCAAATTAGCCAAACTGTGTGGAAGTTGATTTTCTCATGTACTATATAAATCATCCATAGTTGCAAACAAAGCCTTATCATGATTTTCAGAAGAACTCTTTTAGTCCACACTTGCAAGGGAATTTGTTTATCATCATGTTATCAGATATAATATTAGCAGAAGTAGTAGCAGATATGCCATAAAATTATAGTTCAATGACAATAGCTATAATAATAATAAAACTGCATTTCCACTGCTTCATCAATAATTCCAATTTAGCCATCAGTTTTTTAAAAAAAGGTCATTTAAAATATATAAAATGAAATATATCCACTGCAGAGTTTGACATTGTTTTCCACAATAATTTTACTTATTCATTTCTCAAAATTGAAAGTCCTTGGGATTTTGTCCTATATACAATGCACAGAATGGCAAAATTAGTCATTGATATGTTATGATGCTTAAGTGTCTCAAGTGACATGCTATTATAAATATTCCTATTACATAGTCCTGATTAGTTTTAATTTCTACTATATAGACATTGTTTTAATAAATAATGACTTAAAAGGCAACTGAATTTTTACCATAGCTAATAAATTCTTGAGAGTTCTGCAAGATGGCCTCCAAGTAAAGATGTTCAACTTACCTCCTCTGGATACCCACAACTAAATTGCAGTAAAACAAAAAACAAAAAACCCACGAGGGAAAAAAAAAACAGATGACCACACAGACATTAGGAGAAACTGTCCAGTGCAAAAAGGTAGGAAAAATTTTAGTGAACTTAGTTTATAGTGATAATGACAGTACATAGCCCATAAGAGTGAAGGGAGCCCCCTAGTGGTTGAGTTGGTTACATGCCAAGACCAGGGATTCCTGAGACCTGGCACTGCACTGGGTAAGCGAGTGCTCAGCTGGCACCCAGGACAGAGGGTACACGGTGGGAGAGCTGCTGGGGTTGGGGTGCAGAGTATTACTGACTCAAGATTGAGGCTCTTAATACAGAACAGCTGGAGTCTGAATTGGCAGGGAGACCAGAACACCTGGGTCTCCTTGTAGAAGAAACTACCACTCAAAACCAGGGCTGGCAAATCCAAAACACCCACCAACCCCTACCCCAGGGCTAAACCAAAGCAAATACTTGATTATAATTAGTCTTTTCCTGGTCCCTTATTTAGGTTTTCTAAATTCCTGCTATGAGTGAGACCACCCGATATTTTTCTTTTTCTTTCTGGCTTATTTCGCTGAGCATGATCCCAAGCAACTATAAACCAGAGACACACTGGGAAGGAGGAGGGAGAGGTGGAGGAATTAGGGTCAAAATAAGGGCGATGGGAATTGTATGGGGACTATAACCAAGATGAAAATGCATACATTGTGCAAAAATGAAAAATGATGTAAAAATATAGAAAATAAAAAAAATAAATAAAACTCAAAATTTAAATCTCTCTCTCAAAAAAAAAAAAAAATGCTTGAACAGACTAGAAATCTAGCACCTGTCAATAACAGGTGCAAACACTCCAGGATAAGGCCCTGTGCTGGAAAAGGGAACAATCCTTGCCTTTGACCCAGTTTCAACTACATTTCATGTCCAGCACTGCATCTATTGCTCAAAAGGAGCATAGTGTGGCTATAACACAAGACTGTAAGAGGCACTAAGCCTGATGAACTGGTCTAAAGGGGATCACTGTGGATCCCCATTACAGAACTGCAACCCACAGCACAGTAGGGAAGTTCGAATCCCTGCATTTACAGGAGGTGGTCCTTTGATGCCCTACTGCCCTGGTCTTCTATACCTGCTACCCCACAACCATACCAGTTCTCAGATTACTTCAGCAGGTGCAAAAACAATAGTATGAAAATCTATCTCTATTATAATCTATGACAAATTTAAAATGAGAAGGCAGAAGAACATTCCATAAATGTTACTGCAAAAACTCCTTGAGAGGAAACCTATCCCAGCAGAACTTCAGAAGATGACAGGAGTTCAAGATAACAGTTCTAACATTGTTTATGGAACTCAAAAATAAAATAAAAATGTAGGCTATAAAACAATAAATATAAAGAAAATGCCAGGCAGCAACAATTATAAATAACAGTTAAACACTATAGCATATTTTAAAAGATGAATTCTTTATTTAATACAAAATAAATACCATTTGAAAATTTTAATAAATGACAAATAATTCTAATACTTTCTCAGTATCTACTAGATTCAGTGTTGTTTATAGTGTATACATAGTTTTGGCATTTGGATATTTTTTTTAATTAGAAACCAGTTTAAAGAAATAAATAATTCAGGTGAAACTTGGGAGTAAAAATATACTTCCCCTTTGAATCAATTCTGCTTCATGTGCCTTTGCCATTTTCAAATATTATGAACACATTTTACTTCTGTGCCAGGTTAGCACAACTACAATCTTTACCAAATTAAATTGAAAGGAAAAATCTCTTTCTATACCTTCCCTCTGAGATCTTAAAAATCTAGGTAAATGAACTTTTGTTTATGTCACACTGATTTTAGCATTGGAATGTGTCTCGTTTATAACAAAATCTAAGTCTCTACTATACTCAGTTTGGACAATTGTTATGAAGGTAGAGTATTAAACTAAACTGCATTTAGTTTATTAAGAAGGCAGTGCCAATGCACATCAAGTATTATTTGTGTTCGACTGATTAGGTATATGGGTTAGTTATCTTTTGAAAAATTATGATAAAATAAGACACATGCCAGGTATAGTAACAACATAAATGTACAGGGTAGTGAGTTATCCTAGAGTAACAATGTATCCAGCATCCAATTTAAACCAGAGAACACCTCAAGAACTTGTGTCCCTTCAGTCACCTTACCTTCCTCCCTCACCTTGAGTTTAATATTATCTTGGCTTTTATGATAATCACGTGCATGATTTTCTTTATAGCTTTACCTCCTACATGTGCAATGCAATAGAGCAGAGTTTGTCCTGTTTATGTGCACTATATATCAATAAAATCATACAGAATATATTATTTAGTGTCCTTTTGCTCAACATTGTCTTTTTAAGATTCATCAATGGGGTTGAATTTAGCTTTAGTTTAACTTCCTGGATAGATAACTTTATAAACACAACATAATCTATCTATGCTAATGAACATTCAGTCATTTTTAGTTTAGAGAAATTACTGTGTGGAACAAGCATCTGTGTGCATGGATTCTGGTGTATTTTCTTGCTCTTCATTCAAAAGTAGGATTGTTTGTTCAAAGAATTCACATATGCTCATCTTCAGCAGATAATTTAAAATAATTTTCCAACGTGATTATAGGAAATATATAAACAAATCTAAAGTATATGAAAATATCCTTTTCTCCACAAATTTTTTTAACATGCAGAACAGTCAGATTTTCTATATGATTATTTAAAATGTTGCCAAACTTTCCACATGATACTATTATTTTCACATCAAAAACTTATCTTCTTATTTTAAAGTTCGTCAATTTTTTAAAATGGGTTGTCATTTTTTTTCTTATTGGTAAAGATAAATTCTGTACATTCTGGATGCAAGTTACTCATCAACTGTTTGAAAGAAGCCCTTGATGGATATAAACAAATACATTTAATAATTTTCCCCATTATAAATGTTTCTTTTTTTATGAAAACTTTTCCTTGAACATGTTATTGGTAAAAATGTCATATATTTTCTTTTTCTCTTCTCAATTTAAAGTTTTTGATGGCAAGTATTTATTTTATGATATAACATGCTGGTAAAATAATGCACAAATCTTTAATATATCGCTTTTCAAAGTTTTGCAACCAGCTTATTTAATAATTGATCACTACCTATATCACACCATAAAACAGTACCAGCATACTAGAAACTCCCTCCTGGTCAAATTCCCCTAAATGAAATTATTATTCTTACTTTTAACATATCTTTCCCTTTTGAAAAATATTTGTTTTAATGGAATCATGCAATATATATTCCCTTACACCTGTTCTTTTTTGCACAACACTATATATGACTGATATACCTCTGCTATTGCAGGTACAGGTAGTAGTTTGTTCTTTTTCATCATTGTATAGTTTTCTAACTTTCATTTATTGAAAAATAAATAGTTTGTTTTGTACTTTGATAGAAATTCAATTCTTTCCATTTAGAGCTAAGATAAATAAAACTGTTCTGATCATTCTTGTACAGTCATATGTCACTTAACAACAGAAGCACATTCTGAAAAATGTGCCATTAGGTAATTTTGTCATTGTCTAACCATCCTATAGTACAATTACACAAATCTAGATGATACTGACTGCTACAAATCGAATTGATGGGACCACTGCTGTTCATACAAAATGCCACTGACCACAATGCCAGTATATCATGCATCTTTGTATATATTTTAATGTAGATATGCATTTATGTTTGCAGCATATATAAAAGGCAAAATCACTAGGTCATGGGGTATACATATATTTAGTTTAAGAAAATACAACTAAGCAGTTTTGCAAGAGTATTTTAATACTCTATTTATTATCCAAAGGACTTACTGGGCTTCTTGAATCTGTGGACTACTGACTTCATTAGTTCTGGAAAATGCTTAACTGTTTTATGTTTAAACATTGCTTTGAACTATTCTTTCTATCTGCTTCTTCTGAGACTCCCTTGACTTATATTTTAGAATGTCTTACTGTATTTTCTATTTTCTTATCCTCTTCTCTGAGTCTTATTTCTCAATTTTGTATTTTGAGTGCTTCTTCAGATCTATTTTCCACTTGGCTGGTTCTTTCTCCAGGTATGTCTAACCTACTCTTAGATATGAAATCTTCTTTTGAAAACTATTAAATAGTATCTTCTTTTTGCCATTTCTCATACTTATATTTTTTTCAAGAATTTTTATTTGGCTCTTACACATATCTACTATACCATATTTATAGTTTATTTCCTGCTAAAATTTTTAGGTTTTTCTTTTAGCTCCATAAGCATAGTAAGATATAGAATATGTGTGTTTCATATGCAACTGATGAATCTAAAATAGAAGTGATTGTTGATATATTTCCAAATACAGAGTATTTTTTTTTCAATCTGCCCTTTGTTTACTTTTATTTTTGACTATTTGTTGCTAATTGTATATAAAAAACATTAATTTTTGATGCCAGTTAGAAGGCATTGTACATTCTAAGTCTACCTCTCTGTGTACTTCACATCTTTTCATAATTAAGCTATGCCAATGTGCTATTTTGGTAACTTTGTAATGTTTCCAAGAACTTCATTGACCTGTTCATTATTTTTTTATAATTGTCCTCCAGGAGAGAACTGAGTGAATCCCTCTATATTATTTTATCAAGGGAAACAAAAACTGTGATGATTATTTATCAGGACACAAAAAAATCTGTATCAGATTCTTGAGATAATTTAACTTTTTGTTTACTTCTGCTTTTATGTAAGCATTGTTTTCTTTGATATGTATACTATTACAAATTTACAATTTGAGATTGAAAGTATTGATAAAAGACAAAAGAAATGGTTATATTTCACAAGACATTTACATCTGTAAGAGTTTAGTACAACAAAAAGTCTCAATGTTAAATATAGTGTTGCACTGTAAAATACTGGTAAAACAGGTCTTCTGAATTTGCTAAAAGTATCCCCATATTAGAATAAAGCCTCACATTATAAATAAAATTAAAATTTCAATGACTACATCACTGTTTCCGAAGCATCACTCACATTTTGTTCATTATTATTATTAATTTTCCAATACTTACTTGTCCCCATTTATTCGCTTCAATTCCCATTTTCTGAATTATAATTATTTCCCTTTTGTTCTTACTTCTTCAGTCCATATGCCCCTACATGGTTCTTTCTATATCATCTCATTATTAGTTTTCTCCTATCTTCATTATATCCTAGCAATTATTTTTACTCAAATGAGGTATTTATTAATATTTCCTCAGAGAGCTCTCCCCTAGTAGATTTAATCTTATGGAGGAAAATTATGTCTTTTAAAACTATCCAAAATAATACTGCATAACTCATATATCTTAGTTCATTAAAATTATTTGTTGACTACCTTGATTGGTTTAGCCATTTTCATTCAGTCCTTAAATAGTTAAGGCAATTCAAAATAATATATATTTAGTATCCTTTCACTTATTTAATGTAAGTTAGTGGAAGTATAGTCTTCATTTCATAAAATTACTGTTTTATAAAGCCACATACTTCAGAAGTGCTAAATCTTACAAGTCTTAGATATAATGTTTCATTTCTATAATCCTAATGTCTGGATTATGTCTCATGATTATTTTTATATGTAAGTCTTGCCAGTTACCCAACTGTTACAAAAGAAAAATGATGTATAGTTCACTCAGAACCAGTGCCTTAAGGTCATTACTATGAATCATGAAACTAAAATTTGAAAACAAAAAAAGTTCTGTTCGAAGTGAGATATATTAACAATAAATATGTGTTGCAAATTTTTTGTCCCAATTTCAGTATGATCTTAAATGGACAAAATTAATAAAATTATCCTTCTTAACTATTTACGGTGCATTAAGAAATGGGATGAACAAATAGCATAACATAAAATTTTACATTTTGCAAACTGACTAAAATGTAATTGATGAACAGCTATAATGGGTGTCACATTTCCCTGATTACACGTCTATATCTTAATAATGATAAACTTATAATTCCTCTCATCATAAATATGAGCAAGGCAATATTTCATTTGGTTCAAAAGATAGATGATGTATATGGAGGACCCTGTGTAAGGCAGGGATGTATAAGGATGTACCCTATATAAGGATGTATAAGGCAGACTTAAGAGTCTTCATGGTTTAAATGAACCTATTAATTCAAGAACTAGTTGTCAAAAACACTCAGATTTTATTTTATTCTTTGTGAAAATAACTCTAAGATACCAGACTTAGTAAATACAAAAGATTTGCTTTATAGTATGGCCCTTCCTATTCAATTCCTTTTCACATTTTTATGCTGTGTAAATTTCACAGTAAAATACCTTTTTATTAAGGTAACATTGGGTTACAATATTGTATGTAATTTAAAGGATGGGATCACCCCTTTAGGTGTTGTTAACACACCACACCCACCACTAAGATTCCCCATGGATCTCCACAATAGTCCATTGTGCTCCCTGCCTTCTTTGTTCCTCCATTTCTCTGCCTTGGATCCCCTCATTCTATAATCAGATTTCTAGGGTTGTTATTGGATTGATTTTATTGACCCTCATTCTCTTCTAAATTATTGTTTACATATAAGAAATGATTTTTGTAAATTGATTTTGTAACCTTCCATTTTATTGTGTGCATCATTATTTCAATTTTTTAGTAAGTCTTCAGGCTTTCCTAAGTAGATTATCATGTTGTTTGCAAACATTGATAGTTTTACCTCTTTCCCAATTTGAATTAATTTTCTATTTTTCTCCTGCCTTACTGCTCTAGCTAGGACTTCCAATACTATGTCAAATAGTAGTGGTGACAGATCTTTGTGGAAAAGCTGTAGTTTTTCACCATTGACTATAACGATCACTGTGGATTTGTTATGTCGGGGGGAAATGGATACTTCTGACTCCTGGCATTGGATATCAGCAACTAGGAAGACCTTTATTCACAGGCTCTGTTCACTGTGGTCACATGCAGTTTCTGACTGTAATACTCTGGACACAGGTCCAGACATTACATGGGGGGAAGAGTGGGCGTATATTCAGTCTTTCCAGAGACCATAGCCTAGTAGCCCCCATTTGAAAAGAATATGTGCACGATATTGCTCAGAGCTCCTGTGACCTCCCTTGCTACCAAATGTCACAAGCATCAGGAGAAGCGCCTTTTCCAGGTCAGCCCTTAGTATGTGTTTCCAAGGTAGCCACAGAAAAAGTTGCTGGATAGAGGGAGTTCACCATGGCCTCTTAAGGTTTCTTTCTAGACGCAGACAGGAGGTTCTACCCTAAGAGTAATAAGTAGGAGGTTGCCCAGTGGATGAGGGGTAGGTGTCTTCCACAGCTCCCCAAGGCAGGTGCAGACAGTGCTGGACTGCACTACCCCATGGAAAACCATGTCACTCTACCCCAGCTGAACCCAGTCCTCAGCCAGGCCACCTGGGTTCCGTCATTGAACTGTTGAACAGGCTATATTCTCACTGAGAATCCTTTATTCTTCCCAGGCTTGGAATATGGGATAGCCTGGATGATTAGTGGGAAAAGTGCCAGTGTCTCTCCTGGTAAACTTGCACCATTCCTGGCTTACTGTTTCTCAGTCTTTCCTGCATATTCTCATGGTTTCTGACTTTCCTACTTGCTAAGAGACTGACCCTCACTTCTCTAGCTAAATTCTAATGTGGTTGCTCCCTCTGGACACAAATAATGGGTTTCCCTGAGAGAAGTGATGCCTCAAGGATCCTGTCTGTCCTCCATCTTCTTGAATTGATCTGATAAACCCTTAATTAGGTTCATTTTGCATTTGTTATTAACAAAGTGAATAGGAATATTTTCTGAAAGATATAAGCAGAGAGTGTTACTACCTAACCATTTTAGTTTCCTCTTTAAACTTGGAAGGAATACTCTTTAATATTTTAACATTGTTCTTTTGCAAGTTTCATGTTGCCCTAGTTATATATTTGCTTCCATTAAGTAGTGACCCAACTGACACCCATCAAGGACACTCCTTTGTTCTCTTCACTTATCTCCAATTAACTGTTTAGGGAAAAAAAAAAACATGCCTGCTAAAATTGCCAGCATCTAATATTGCTCTTCCCAAAGTCGATGGCAAAATGCTATTCTTTGTTTCAGAAAATGTCCCAGTTACAAAAGAAAGGTCTGTGTGTATATGTGGCCTGTGTGCGAGCATGTGTAAACATAAACAATACACATTAATAAATTATAGTTGTTTTGGGAATAGCTAATGAATACAGACCTGTGAAATGAGATATTCAGACTAACACTTACTTAAAATAAATATTTGGACACATTAACCATAGAGCATGTAAACACCTTTTTAGTGTGTGATTATTAGAGTCCATTACTTTCAATAAGTTATTTAATTTCCTTTCATGGTGATAATTTATATAAACAATATTATATCTTTCACAGATAAAATTTTAAAATCAAGGAAAACTTATAATTAGACTTTCAAGCACTGAATTCCAAAAGATTTAATGAACATTTTTCATAGTGGAGACATAATATAAATTTCATTTGAAGTAAAACAATTTTTAGACATGTTGAGACCAAATCACATTCTCTAAATTTTCTTATTTTCCTCTCTCCCTCTACTTCTCCACATAATTATTTACAATAAACTATATGACCATTATAATAAGTGTATTTTTTCTCAAATCTGTTTTATCTATCTACCTACCTACCTATTTATATCTATCTCCTAAATTGGGTCCTAGGTGAAGTTTAATATATAATACTAACAAAATATAGAGCAAATACATTCATGTGTTCAGTGTTTTTTTTTTTCTTGAGGGAATTATATATAGGAAAATGCTTTAATATGTGAGCAACTACACAGTTACTGGTAGTGCTGGCCTGGCACGGCTCCTCACTTAGCTACCTTCATATACCATGCCCCTACACTACACTTAACTATAAAAACTCACGTAAAAATTCTAAAACAAAAATAGTTGTTTAATCCTCTATTCACAGCCCAAATTTTATTGCCATTATACCTATGACATAGGGATGGTAACTATTTCTAAGTTTATTAGGTTATTATACATTTTAAGTATATAAGTTCATTCTATATTATAAACAGTGGAATTCCCAATATAGCATGGGTTCTAATTAATATAAGCATAAGAAATTGCACTTACATTCAAATGTTAGCAAAATATTTATTTTAAATATTTCAAAATAAAAGTAGAATTTGCAAGAATTTCTGTCAAATATGGTTGTGCAGTCTGATTTACACTGTCAAAACTTTGCATATGATGTTTTTCTAAGACCATAAAATATTATTCAATTTGGTTGAACCTATTTTCATTTGTAGATATATACTGATAGTTCAGGGAAATTAAAGCTAATGGGGGCACTTAAGACTACAGTTAATGCAATTGACATTTATAACAATTCAGAGAAACTGCAGATTTCAAAGTGATTTGACCCATAGGATAAACTCTCATAAAAAGAAGGAACTAAAACCCAAGTACAGGTGTGTAATTTCCTCTGAGGTATTTGTTAACTACTAAGATGAACATGCTCAGAGAGATAGTACAACAAATTGAACAGAAATTGGCAGCTGGAGCTAAAGAGCTCATAGATTTTACCAGTGATACAATACTGGAGAGCCAGAAGTTGGAATCTGAAATGTGCCAAGGTGGAAGATAATAGAAAATGACCCTATCTTATAGTTAGGACCTCAAAGAACACAACCTAGAAGACAAGCAAAGGTTGAACATGTTCTTGAAAGAAGAAAAGAAGAGTAATTCTCCATAGATTCAAGAAAATCAACCTCTAATCTCTTTTTCTTCCAGAAAAATGTTTAACCTCCTTTGAGAAAGAAAACATCATGAGTAGTTCTCTGACTTTTCATATATAATGCCCACCATTATATAAATTACTTGGTATGCTTTAGCACAAATAATGACTATAAAACAAGAGAAAAAATAGATGATTTGGATCTCAACACTATCAGACGATAACTTTATATATATATAACATGTTGTTTAAAAAAAGAAAACAAAAAAAAAAGGAGAATATTATAACCCTCAAATCCTTAAATGGAGTCAAGGTAATATTCTAGAAGTCAAAATTCCCAGCCATTGACATCTGGTTTCAGTTGCAATATGTAAAGAAGAGCTTTGAAGTTGTGGCTCTCATCCCTAAAACAAAACAAAGCAAAAAACAGAACAAAAAGAAAATTAATTGGCCCTTATTGACTCCATCAGATAAGTGAGATTACTGGGCATATTGCCACCTGAAATGTATAGAAATAGATAAACACCAGATCACAGTCCAAAACAGCTTGCTTGGATCAGGAGCCACAGAACCACGAATGTGAAGGAATACTTAGTGATTTTGACAAATTTGCCAGAAGCTGAGTGTAAACTAGAATGGCAATAAGGAAATCTGAGGAGTTAAGGGGGCACAGTCTTCGGAAGAGCCTTACATTTTACAAGCCCCCATATTTTCAAGATGAATATCCTTGAAAGATCCCCTTATGACTCTGACAGGAGAGAGGCAGGATAATTATTGTCAGATATTCTCAGAACTTCCTCTATAGGTATTGCTTATTTTCCAAAGTAGAAAAAAATTAGTATACCCTAATCCCAGCTGGGGGAAATGATTTACTCAGACTCCAGAATCCTCTAACTTTCCTATCTCATCTGAGGGAGATAAAAAGCTATACAGCAAGAGAAACATTTATGACCTAGAGGCACAAGCTCACAAAAAATACAGAGATTTAATCAAAAGATTATAGAATATTTCCCTTTCCAGTACCTTTCCACCACACCAACAGGGCTCCATTATAATAATAGTGGATTATATCTGAAAGACTTAGAATATTCACAATGTCTAAGAGGAGGAGTACTTAACAAAACACAAAATCCAGGCGAATACAAAACAAGGACACCAAATTAATTTAAAGCCTCTAGCATAGCTTTTGAAAACATTAAACATAGACCAACTCTTAGCCATATTAACATAAAATCTCACATATTAATACTTATTTTCCTCAATTGTATTACATCGTAAAACAAAAATGATAGAGCAAATGAAAACCAATTTTTTTTAAAAAAAAACCTGAAGACAAAAAGCAAATATCAGAACCAGATCAGATAATGGCACAGATCACAGATACAGGAGTTTTCATGCAGGGAATTTAAAACAAGTATGATCAATATATTAAGGGCTCTAATGGAAAAATAGATAAGATGTTAGATACAGATAGGCAATGTAAATGCAATTATTGAAATTCTAAATATCAAACGGAAATGCTAGAAATGGAAAACATTTTAACTAAAATAAAGAATGGACTTATTAATAGATTGACCACTGTGAGAAAAGAATCACTGAGCTTGAATAAAGATCGATAGAAACTTCCCAAAGCTATACACTAGGCAAAGAGGAAGGAAAAAAATAAGAACAGAAAAATCAAGAACTGTGGAGCAATTTTAAATTTTAAGTGTAAATTAACACAATTGTAATACTTGAAGAAGATAAAAGAAGAGCATAGCAGAGGAAATATATGAAGTTATAACAATTGAGCACTTTAAAAATTTCATTAATTAATTTATTTATTTATAATGAAGGTGATATTTGGATACTCCTATCAGGTGTTACCACTGTCCTACACCTAACAACCAACCATCCATAATCCATTTGAGTACTTTCTTATTAGTAGATATTAAACAGATTCAGGAAGCAGAGATATCAGCAAGTAGGGCAATACCCAAACAATATAAAACAAAACAAAACATATCTAGGTATATCATGTGTAAGCATAGATAAAGACAAACTCTTGAAAGAAGTAAAACAAACCCACTACCTATAAAGGAACAATTGAAAAAAGTACAGGGAATTTCTTGTGAGAAAACAAGACAGTAAAGTATTTAAAGCACTGGCAGGTAAAATAATCAACCCAGAATTAAAATATCCACCAAAATATTTATTACAAAGTGAAGAATGAGTAAAGATATTTTCATACAAACAATAAAAAGAATTCATTGCTAGGACACTTGTGTGCAAGATATCTTGCTTTTTTCAATCTTAGTGAGGTAAAACTGGTTTACAATAATATATGTGATCCAGAGATATAGGATCACACCACCTCATACATGTCACCACACTACACCCACCACCAAGACAGCCATAGTCTTCCATGATAGTCCTTTGGTCCTCCTTCACATTTTGATCTCCAACTTCTCTACCCAGCACCCAACCCAACCCCCGCCTTTGGTATCTTAGTTCTATAGATATATTTCTAGTTTTTATTATCAGACTGGTTTTCCTGTTGCTTCTTTATATTCCACATATTAGTGAAACCATGTGATGTTTTTCTTTCTCAAACTGATTCATTTCATTGTGCAGTATCCCTTCCAGTTCCATCCATGGTGCTGCAAATGGTAAGAGTTCATCTTTTTTTTTTAAAGATTTATTTATTTATGCATACAAGAGATGGGGCAGGATTCACAAGAGACACAGTGGGGAACAGAACAGGCAGATTGACCGAAGTACACTGCTGAGGGGAGCAGCAGACGAGTGAGGAGAGGTCTGTTGCGCCATGTGGGTTGCTCCCTGGCTGGCCGGAATCGAATTCATGATGCAGTGGCTGTGAATTGCCTCATAGGTTGCGTCCCAACCCCTGCGCCACCAGGTAGGCCCCAAGAGTTTATCATTTTTATAGCTGAATAATATTCCAGTGTGTGTGTGCTTGTGTGTGTATGTGTGTGTAGTGTATACCACATCTTCTTGATCCACTTGTCTGTCCTTTGGCACTTAGGTTGCTTCCATAACTTAAATATTGTAAATAGTGATACAATGGACCTCCCTGGTGGTTCAAGGGGTTAAGTCTCAGCACTATGAAGCTATCCACAGCCAATGCAGCATGAGTTGGATCCCTGCCAAGCCAGGGAGCTAACTCATACATCACAGCAGACCTCCTGTCTCTCCTGTTGCTTCCCTCAGCAGTGCATTTCAGTCAATCCACCTGTTCTGCTCCCCATGCTGTCTCTGATGAATCCTCTCACCGCCCATACCTCTGGCTTACACCCCAGCTCTTGTATGCATAAATAAAATAAATCTTTTAAAAAATTGTGCTGCAATGAACATAGGAGGGCATATTTCTCTTCAAATTCAAGTTTTTGCATTATTTGGGTAGATACCTATTAGTATAATTGCTTGGTCCTATGGTAGATCTATTTTAAAATAGATCTGTTTACCATAAGGGCTGTACCAGTTTGTATTCCTGCCAACAGTGTGTAAAGGTTTCTTTCTCTCCATACCCTTTCCAACACTTATTGTTCCTGGACATTTTAATATGGGTCATTCTCACAGGTCTGTGATGGTACCTGATGACAAGTGATGATGAGCATCTGTTAATGTACCTGTTGGCACACATTATGTTGACACAGTATAGAAAATGGCAAAACTGTGCAGACAATAAGATCAATGATTGCAGTGGATGGTGAGTTGTCGAGGTAGGGAAGAACAGGCAGAGCACAGAGGATTTTTAGAGTAGAGAAAACATATTCTATTTTGGTATGTATATGTATTTATAGTTTGCACCAACCCCTAAAGGCTAGATTAGTTCCCAAGCCATGCAACACCAAGAGTGAATCCTAAAATAAACTGGACTTGGGGTAATTATGATGAGTTGATGTACGTTCATTATTCTAACAAATGTACCACTCTGGTGAATGATATTGACATGAGTAAGTCTATGAATGTATGGATAACAAGGGGTATATGGAAAACCTCTGTATTTCCTGCTTAGTTTTGTTGCAGCTCTAAAACTACTTCATATAAATAAATAAATAAGAAAAGCCACAAACAA
The DNA here is from genome assembly GCF_964194135.1 of Talpa europaea. Lineage (NCBI taxonomy): Eukaryota > Metazoa > Chordata > Mammalia > Eulipotyphla > Talpidae > Talpa > Talpa europaea. The sequence goes on along the minus strand of NC_140083.1, from coordinate 31,567,011 downwards.
ACTTTAAAATCTTAATCCAACTATCCAAATGCAGAAAAGGTAGGATATCACTGATCTCTGGAAGAAACAGATGCAAAGATTTTTGCCTATGTCTACCATTTCTTTTAAGACTTACTGTACCTAATTGTCTAGCATACTAACTTCAAGCAGCTACAAATATTAAGTACTTAACTATCATTCCTATTTAGAAATCCTAGAAAATCCATTGGATCAACCCCGCTTGGGATGTTAGTCCATAATAAAATGCCACAACTAAGAGCTGAGAGTCTAAGGTTGGCTTAATTGGATCACACAGTTACCTTGTGGTTAAGGAGAAAGACCATTTTGATCAACAGTCTCTAACAGATCCCCAGGGATTTGAAAGAGGGGATAAATACCTCCCTCAAGAAAAGTGTGTGCGTATGAGAGGGGAGGATTCTGGATGGGAAGTGCTGCCAATGACATTCTATTCTAGTGGTACCTTTTTCACTAATCCACTTTAGATGACGTGGTTCAAACCAATACTTAAACAAGCCTCCATGTGCTTACAAATTACTTAGCAGAAATAACTAAGATTTAAGCTTCTTGATGTCACCTGTACGTAAATTGCTGTTTTAACACAAAGGTCCCTGTGTTTTTATATCTGCTTGTCAAGCCAAATGATATAGCAAAGGGAATATATTTAGACTTTAATTGAAACCATTATTTTTCCATAAAATCTCCCCAAATTACTGTCTCCCCAATTACTGAAAGAAGGTATTTCTTTCTTCTAACATCACTAAACAAAACACTGCCTCCCCTAGGATGCAGCATGCCTTGATGAAGCAATCTTCCTGCCAAAGATTTCTGAATATGGATCAGTAGAGGGTCATTTTAATCCCCCTTAGGCAGTAGACACATTTCCAGCTTGAAATCAGCTGAAGATAGATGTCTTATTTCCTAGCAGCAGGAATTTCCTGTTTAGAATAATTTGATACAGTCCTGGAAGTAATAGCTCATGGACATTTCTGTTTAATCACTTTATCTCCAAATTTGTGTGGACAACATCAGCTAACATGAGTCTTTCTGACATCAGGGAAATTAAACATATGGGGATAAGGCTAATCCTCTCTCTAACTAACTGAGAATAACTGCACCAAAGGCTGCTTTATCAAAATTGCTCCAAGCTTCTCCACAGTCACTCTAAACAAAAGATTAGGCCTCTAGCCATCTTGAGTTGCTGTGGTGGAAGCAAAGCAACCTGATTTTGTCAATATCTTCCAGAACAATACAGGAAGAAGTCTACCCAGGGCCAAATTTTTCTTCAAGCCTTCTCAGTTAAGAGATGAAAGCATTAAGCCTTTGAGTCACTATGTGTAGCTTGAAGCATTAGTCTTAAACCCTTTAGGAAGGATGCAACAACATACACCCTCCACTGTGATTGAAAAGAGAGATTTTTCTCCAAAAGTTATCATGAAATATTCCCAAGAGAGAAATGAATCTGCTATCATTTGAGCTATTTTGCAAGTATGCTTTTCTATATTATTTTTGTAACTTTAAATTGATGGTAGAAAACCTGGCAAAGAAAAATAAAATGAAAGGAAACACTCTGTGACACACTCAGGTTTACTGAACAGTTAAAACAATTAAGACAGTGCAATATGGTAGAGGGATGGATACATGTATCAGTGGATCAGACAGAGTCTCAGAGAAAATAGAAAATGTCTGGCATCTAGAACTAGGCAAAGAGTTCTAGGCCTGATATGAAAAGCACTTCCCATGAGAAGAAAATTGATAAGCTGAATTTTCTCAAAATTAAAAAGGTTTTGCAAAAATTCTGTCAAGAGGATGAAAACTGAAAAGCCTACAAGGAAACTCAGAATATATAAAGCACTCCTAAAGTCAACAGTAAAAAGCAAATGACACAATTACTTAATGTGTTAAGGTCAGGGGCTAAACAATTTTATTGAAGGGGATATACATGTAGCAAGTTACATATAAAACATTGTTAATATCATTAGCTATTAGGGAATGGCAAGTCCAAACCACATGGCAGTGTCACTAATTGCCACCTAAATGGCTGAAAAAATAGTGAAAATACCAAGTTTTGGTGAGGCCATGAAGAAACTAGATCAATTGCATTGCCCATGGTAATTCATAGAATGGTGTAACTATGATTGAAAATAGTTATTTAGTTTTTGTGTTATCATTGTTGTTTTTAATATTAAACATGTAACTATTGTATCATAAGACTCAATAATTATACTACATGGCATTTATCCAGAGAAATGAAAACTTAACATTCATGCAAAACCAATGCAAGAATGTTAACAGAAGTCAGACCTGTAATGGCCCCAAATTAGAGTCAGCCCAGAAGTCCTCCAACAGGTGAATGCTTAGAGAAATCGTGATATATCCACGCCACGAAATGCTGCTGACCAATAGAAAAAAACAAACTGTACTGATGACACAAATGGACCTTGAAAGTTACTACTCTTATACTCACAGCAAGATTCAAGTTGAACATGGTGAAAATCAACTACTTTTTAGTTCCATCAGAAAATTCAGGTCACAGAGCAAACTGCTGTCCCCAAAATTGGAGGGACATAAAGGCAGATCCTGAGTGACAAATCAACTTTGCCTAAAAACCATGTGCCTGTATAATAAAGTCCTCAAAGGACTATGAGAAACTTTAAGTCTGGTCAACTAAGATGACAATAGGAATTTCTTTAAAAGTTCAACAAAATCTTTAATTGAATTAGATGATAAGTTGCATTCCTGAAAAAGAAAAAAAAATGTTTTCAACAGTGAAAAGAGCTGGAAAAACTCTGCAACACCAATATTAAAAATCTATATCAGAATGAAAAGGGCATGCAAAGAGCAATGGGAGCAAGGAAATGGCTCCTCTCCTTTGATGTTTGCCTCTTCCAGAGTGCCAGCAGAATGAGGAATAAACTGAAAGAAAGCATCCCATATCTCATCATATTTGAAAGACTTAAATAAGTAGATAAGTCAAGGCAGTAACAGTTTTGTAAAATGATATTTCAAGGCACCCTAAGTATTTAAATTATGTTAGGGGAGGTTAACAATATCACTGTACTCTCATTACTATAGACAAGTTAGAAGTAAGGTAAAAATGATGTTCTAAAAAATAGACATTTATTTAAAATTGGCATACATACTCACACACACCAAAGAGCAATGCAGAGTCCTTAGTAAGTGGACAGAGATTCAGCATTGAATGATAATCCAAAGGAGAACTGATGAAGCAAGGCTATGTAATCAGAACAATAGAACAGTAAGAATCATGTAAAAAGATCAATCCTGTTTGACATGCCAAAATGGAAAAGAGAAAACTAATTTGACAGAAAGAATTCAGGACCCAAGCCCTGATGGATAAAAGGAGCTGGAAAAACTAAATACAAAAAGGAAGCAAAAGTCATGTCTTAGGTGCTGAATCCTATATAGCACAGTAAGGGAAGGCTTTGAGAAACTCATATTTGTTGAAGAAGTAACATATGCCTCACACCATACATATGCCACCTGCAAAAATCTACTGTACCTTAATTTTAAAATCAATAATTTTATTTCCTCTTTACAGGTGGTACAACTGAATTTGAGGGTAATAGTAACAAGTGTGTAAGTTACATTTCAAAGCAGGTATTTAGCAACAGTTCTTACTCAACTCTTCGCAGGTGCAAATGGGATACTTACTATTGCTTAAATTAGTATAGTGGCTTACAAAATTTTTTATATTAATTCTGTAATTCCTTCTTTAAGATCAAACTGTGGTCTAGACAACTTGCTATTACAATTCCCTCTTGTCAGAGGTGGAGACTGATTCAGAGAACCCACTGATCTTGAGAAGACAGACGATAGGATGGCTTTGTATTTCACACTTAGGTCTTTTGGATTTCAAGTAAAGTGCTCTTTCTATTGCACAGAGCAGAGCCTTTCTGTACCTCCATCAGGACTGACCCTGAAAGTAGGACTCAGATTGATGATGGTGCTGTCCGGGCGATAGTGAATTGAGAATTATGAAGTGGTCTAAAGCTCATGACCTATCAGTCAGATTCCTGAGTTTTTAAGGCAGTGCTACCTCTACTGGCTGTGAGATCTCACTTCAATCACATAATCTCCTCTGTGTTTCACTTCTCTCATATGTACAATGGAGGTACCCCAATAATAGTACCTCCTAAGGTTTCTATAAAAACACACTGAAATGTAAGTGTTGGATAATTATGTGTATATTAGTAACATTAGCAGCAATAGCAGCAGCCTCAGTAGCAAGAGCAGGAGGAGGAAATGGGGGTGAGGAGGAGTAATGATTATTCATAAGACAAGAAAGCATCAGGAACATACAAGGAAAAACAAATAAATATAAAATGGGGTAGGAAAGATGGTCAAAATAGTCCACTTTGATCCATTTTATTTTGAGATGTTCTGCCTGAGTGAATTAACAAAGTAATAGAAAAGGCAATTTTACTTTTGCCTTTCACAACAGTGAGAAATATCAATGTTTTTATACAGTCAGTACAAACTAAGGCAGAAATTGATATTTGCTCTGATTTTATAAATACTTCAAAAATAAATACAAAAGCTCCATTTGCATGTTCTCCTTCTTAGACTCAAGTATTTTTCAGGCCACCTACAAATATTAGTTTTTATGTAATTTACTTAATAGTTATTCTATTGAATCAAAGATAGTACTTCATATTGTAATTTTACTACGTAATAGAATAGTATGTTATTATATTCAATTCCATGATTTCAGTAGTTTGGGGAAAAAAGTAACATGATTTTACAAAATTTAAATACTTAAAAAGTCAGAAATTTATGGGCCTTCCCTGGTGATGCAGACGGTTGAGCGCCGTGCTATGAAGCTGTCCACAGCCTCTGCAGCACCAGTTCAATTCCCGCCGGCCGGTGAGGGTCACACATGGTGTGGCAGACCTCTCCTGTCATGCCTGCTGCTCCCCTCAGCGGTGTATTTCGTCAGTCTGCCTGTTCTGTTCCCCACTCTATCTTTGGTGAATCCTCTCACCCTCCCGCGAATCTGGCCTGCACCCCATTCTTAAATAAATAAATCTTTAAAAAATAAATAAAAATCAGAAATTTAAATGTTATGCTATTTCAAGCTGATTGGTAATTATAATTGCTCTCTTACTTATATTTACCAAAAGCAAAATAACTGTCTCTATTTCCATATTCCTCTTCCTCACCTTCCTCAAGCCATAGCTTCCGGTGAAATCCCTACTTCTTTTTGACAATTTATTTTTAGGCAAGTATCTCAACTAGTTAGAGTCTGAAGTGGTACTGAACAAATATGACCCTGCCCTTATGAGTTGATGGTTTAATAAGACATATATATGCATTTAACAATTCATTACAAATAAGTAATTTAGAGTTTGAATTTCCATTATGGTGTTATGAAAAATACAGAATTCATTGGAGCATACCACAGGTTTATGTCATCTGTTCTGGTGACCAATAAAGAAATTCCTTGACCATAAATTGACTGTTAATATAGGAAGTGAAATATGAAAGAATAATCAATATTATCTAAGGTAACAGAAACAAATGGAGAATATATCATTCAAGAGAAGAAGCAGGATGAAGACAATGCCGCAAACCAATGTTATCTCACAATTTTTTTCTTTTTAAATCTGACTGGTATAAACACATAACACATCAAAGAATTCAGATAAGAATTGCTACTAACTCAAAGAAAAAGTTAGCAGGTATGAGAGGTAAGTATAGGAAACCAATCATATACCAATTTTAGTCAGAAAAAAAATGTTTAAAATACGCTTAAAATGACACAGTAAGATAAATACCTATACACTTTAAGAGATTAACTGGAAGTGTATGTGATGCAAGAAGTGATAAGGCAATGCCAGTTGGAATACCATTTCAGTACCCAGAAAAGAGAGCTAGGAAGGCAGAAACAGAAGATGATGGTGGAGTCTGAGTGAGTAGAGAGTTAGTTGGGTATGTGTTGATGAAGAGCATGAGAAAAAAAAAAAAAGACAATCAGCTTCTATCATTTTGCTTGGAGCAATGCAGTATATCATGAGACTAAATAAAAGATAATATACTGAAATAATAGGCTAACCACAAGAGAAAAAGAACTGAACTAGGATGCTCTGCTTTGTTTTGTTTCAAAATCAGAAAACTCCTTCTATGTCAAGTAGTGATTGAAGGGTTAGAGAGAAAATAAAATTTCTATTTCTGAAGTTCATTCATCTGGGAGCTTGAGAGACATGGATAGTAGGTCCAGTTTATAAAAATGCCATTTTGTTAGTTTAAATTGTAGGCAGATAGATATATGATGGACAAACTATCTGAAACTTAAAAAAAAAAATCTGCAGCCTTTAGGAAGCAATGGAGTATATGAGGGAAAAGTAAACTGAAAATAGAATTGAGGTAGAAGACATAAGTAACTATAATATCCAAAGATGGTGTAAACCCCTGAAAGGGATTGAAAAGGTAGGAAAAAGACTTGGAGGAAGAGGGGTCAAATATGAAGAGATACAGTATTTTAAGGAGACAGTCATTTATTCTGAAGGAAAGTGAAAGGTTATCAAGATAACTGAGAAGTAACCACTGATTTGAGTCACATGGAAATCTGTCATTGACCAAAGTGGGTTCAGATGACTTATAGCTGTACAAATGAGAAATGATGAAATGGAAATTTTAGAAACTTCTTTAAAGTGTTACACCCTAAGAGGTAGGAAATAGACTTAAAGCTGAAGTTGGAGGTACCTTCAAATAAAGACATTTGTTCATATTGGAGTATTTTCAATATGCATAAATACATATGGTCAGGGTTATAATAGCTGACAAGTTGGAGATGCTGGACATAAAGGGAAGAGAAATGAAATAACCTAAGGGACAATTTTTAAATTGATTTTACAAGGAAGAGTGACTGTACCAGTATTGGGACAGAAATGAAAACATAGAGAAGGAGTAACCGTTTATACTGGTTTAGAGAATGGTAATGAAAATTTGAGATTATTCTTTATTACAGCTCCTCTTTTTACTCCGAAGATAAAGTCTGAGATTTTACTAAGGACAGAGTGTGATAATATAAATAAGAAGTTTCATGAAGCCAAAATATGTGTTCTAAATAATAGATTGCACAGGTGGTCAAAGAGTCACTGATGCTGAACAATGTAAATGATTAGTTTTAATATTATGATGCTTATCCATTAATGCTCAGTAATCTCAGAGGAGGCAAGAAGAAAGCTAACATTGTACTCTTCCAGGCTATGTGTTTCATTAAGGAATTGAGGCTTACAGATTGGAAGAGAAAAGTTCTGATGAGACAATATGGTAGGAAACATGCTATAAAGAGAACAGTTGCTGTTGTAATCACTGAGAAGGAAAGGAAAACATTGGAAATGATGTTGAGAGATCACAATATTTGTTATGATTTCAGAGTAAACTGGTATCAAAATATTGGGTAAGCTTCTATGACAACAGGAAAAGTTGTTGAAATGGAGGATAGATCTATCAGAATCAAATTTCCCAAATACCAGTGTTTTGAACAATATCTTTAATGTGGAATAAACTGGACAAACTTGGAGTTGAGATGAAGTATAATCATGGGTAGTTCATATAATACTAATGTAGTTTGTATAATAATAATATGGAATCGTATGGGGAATATAACCAAAATGAAAATGCACACATTGTGCAAAAATGAAAAATGATGTAAGAATTATATAAAATAAAAAAATGTGAAAAAAAGTAATAATAATATGGAAGAGCTGTGCATGTATTGTTAACTTATACCACTGAGCTCCAATATCCCCCTCTTTCAGTGACCCCCCCATCCCACATAATTGAATCCTTTCTTATCTATCCAAAATTATGTGCAACTTCTACCTAATTAGATACATGAAATAGAATATTAGATTCTTAAAAATTTTAGAGCTGACAATTTTGAAGAAAATTCAGCCTACCAATTCAATGTATCAAAGAAAGAGACCAGAATGTTTAAATGCTTATTTAACTTTAAAGATCATTTTATTTTAAATTAGCTAAAATAGGTATTCTTTCCTTAAAAAAAAAATGATAATGTTGATCATTGTGAATTTACATTTTTTTACTTGACCACAAAAATTTAGCTCAGATAATGAAAAATGGAAAATGCTGTTGGTCACTTCTGTAGTCAGAGAATGACTAATCAAAATGCACTCACCTAGGATAGTAAGGTATTTATCTAAGGCAATTATGTAATTTAATGTTAACAGTTTCAGAGAGAAACAGTTCCAGATTTCATGTAAAAAGGAATGCCAACCAAGTGAAATGGTGTGTCTTAAAAATTAGGAATGCACAATTCTAACAATATATTTATTACTTAATATTATAATATGCTAAAATCACAACAAACTATTTCCAACATACTATTAAAAATTGTTTTAAATGAACTTATGGATTGCAATGACTGAGTTGCATCTTTTATTGTCCTTGGTGCAGAGAAAACAAAACAAAGTATACATTTTTTGAGTGTCCTCAGCTAATTTATGTTTTCTGATAAGACAGCCACATAACTAAATGTTAAGAATGTATTAGGCAATGTTGACATAAATCTCACAGATTAATTTATGTTGTAAAAATATCAATATAATTATCAACATATTAACATAATTAATATCACACAAAGAGGATCATAAAATAACTACATTCTTCAAGATTCACAAATATTGGTAAAAAAAAAATTGCTCCTTTTGTCATGACAGAGAGAATACATATAACTAACACATACACAAATACATTTTAACCTGAGATTCAAAATGTACAAGGTACATAGGATAATACGTCAGAAAGAGAAAAAAATATGGCATGGGAGAATGCAAACAGAATAGCTTTACAAGCATCTCATTACAGGGGTGACTTAAAAAAATATGGGATAAAGAAAATGGGAGAAACTAAATGACTTTGTTGCAATCTTTCTGCTTGCCAAGAGCAAGTAATGATGACTCCCACCAGGGAAAGCTAAATTGAGAGTTGAGAAATAGCATCAAATAGACATAAAAATGGAAGATACTGTGTTTTTTAAACAAGGAAAAGTGCTTCCATTAGGCCATTTTATATAAAGCATTTTCTATTTGTCCATTATATGCAACTCAATCATTATTACATAAGAAAGGAAACTAAGTCTTATATCCGTCATATACTTACTGAAATGGAAAAAATAATACAAAAATTTTATGCTGTGAAAGGAGTAACTTTCCCGTTATACCAGACCTGAAATGAATCAATAAAAGAGGAAAAGGAGCAGCAGTATGTGAACACAGAAGGAAAAGATCTGAATAAACTCATTAGTCCAGAAATGTTGTAAGAAGAGGAATGAATGAACATTATAATATAAGGCTCAGAGAGGGATTATTTTTTTCTTATCTTATGGCAAATTGATGCCCCAAAGCAATAAAAAAAAAATCCATAAAAGAGGCAGCTGACCAGTCCTAGCCACAGTACAAAGAGGAGAGATCTATTATTTACACTTGTCAAGAAAACCCAAAGATCATGGTTCTCAGCAAATGAAAAATATTAAACAAATAACCAATTGTGACCTTTCAGTAGACTCATGATTTACTCAGACTCCCTATTAAGATAGTATGTGAACAGAGAATGATTGATTTTATACTATCTGATGTCAAAATGGAAGGCTATTTCAGTGTGAAAATAAATTGCAATGCAAACATAATCAGAGTGCATATATATGAAATTTGTCTGTTTCTAGTTTACTAAAAGAACAATGAAGGCCTATTTCCTTATGAAATGTAAACTTTTCCAATACAATTTTTAAAGGGATGCTCCAAATTGAGTTCTTATCTCACTAATATTGAGAATTAAGAGTCAAGCTTGTGGTCCCATGGAATAAGGATAAGATTTAACCTTGTATCTTAAACAACCAGAAAAAATGGACACAATATATTGCCAGTCAGTCAGTAGACAATTGGCAGTGCAGGACTGTGATCACCGAAAGAAAAAGAAAATAAAGTGAACAGAGTAAGTGCTCTACAATTCTTCCTGGAGAAACCAAGGAGCAGGAAGAGTCTAAGCAAAGCATTCTATCTTGTTTAATTGAGAAGCCAGTGATTGGACTTCTTAGATGCTGGGCAGCTACAAGTTGCGAGAATACCAGATAAGTGACAGCTTTATATAAAATCATTTCAGAAATTCCCATGTCACAGCCCCCTTGAGTCTACTGATATTGTATAAGGTAGTGGGTCTTCAGAAAGGAACCATTAGGAAATACATGATAGATAAAAAGATGACAATAGATTGGATAGATAAATAGATGATAGATAGGTAGGTAGGCAGGTAGGTAGATAAGTAGGTAGATAGATAGATGGATAGACAGACAGTAGATAGTTATTTGGAGGATTTAAGGAATTAGTTCATTTGATTCTGGAAGTGGGTAAGTGGGGCAGGTTCACAGGCTAAAAACTCAAACAGGAGTTGATGGACGGTCCAGAACAGAATTTCTTCTTCTTTAGAAAATCTTACATTGTGTTCTTAAGTTCTCCAACAGACTGGAAGCAACCCAGCCATATAACCAAGATTAATCTCTTTTATCTAAAGTCAACAGGTTGTAGAAGTTAATGATTATCTACAAAATAGCTTTATAGTAACAAATTATAGTGTTTGATTAAATAGCTGGGTATGATAACCTTAACCACACTGCCATATAAAATCAATCATCACGACTACCAAAATGTACAGGAACAAAGTGAAATCCACAAGCCTGGGCAACTGGAGAGCTATGAGCTAGAAAAGAGGCAACATAAGGAAGTACTCAAATTCCAGTCAACCAGAGATGGGAGCCCTTATTGACTACTATGGACATTCAGTAAAGACCACAGAAATCACACCTTACTAACGGGACTAGACTGTTTATATAATAAAGGCTATCCAAGATATAGCAAATACATACTAAAACATGTTTTAAAAGTAACAAATAGTCATTAATAAATTTACTACCTAGGGAACCAAAGTCCAAACTTCTTCAAAAAGAAAAAAAAGTCCACAAACAGAATCAATAATGTTCAGCATACAATTTGAAAGAATGAAAGCTATAGAAAGAAGAAAATGTGATGAGGTCAATAGTTGTCAACAAAAACAAACCTAGAAAGCAGAGAGATAATGGAATTTACAGATAAAGACATAAAAATATCTATCATTATAGGAAAGTATTTAAAGAAAATATGAGCATACTAAGGATAAAAATGGAAGGTATAAAAGATTTAAATGGACTTTTTAGACATGAAAATTAAAATCTCTGAAGTGAAAATTAACTGAATGCACCTGACAGCAAATTAACTGAATGCACCTGACAGCAAAAATTCAATAATGAATGCCAATTACATTTTTAAAAGTGTCTTTAGGAAAAAAAAATCAGTAACCAAAATTTGACAGAATAAAAATATCTAAAATGAAAGAAAAATTACCAATATTTCTTTTTTTTTTAGATTTATTTATTTACACAAGAGCTAGGGTGGGGGCCAGAGGCATGGGAGGGTGAGAGGATTCACCAGAGACAGAACAGGCAGAGTGGGGAACAGAACAGGCAGACAGACTGAAAGCACTGCTGAGGGGAGCAGTGGGTGAGCCTGGAGAGGTCTTTCTCTGCCATGTGGGCATCTCCCTGGTGGGTCAGGAATCAAACCAGCACTGCAGAGGCTGTGGACAGCTTCACAGCGTGGCGTTCTACCAGCTGTACCACCGGAAAGGCCCCAAATTACCAATATTTCAATGTGTATGTGTGTGTGTATATATATGTGTGTGTGTATATATCTCATAAGTTTGCAAAGGATAATACAGATACTATAGTCCATAAAAGGGTATACTATAAACAACTCCATGACAATGAATTCAATGACAACATACATCTGAAGAGGAGTAAATTTACAACTCTGAATCATATATAGTGTTGTAAACTAATGTTACCTCAATAAAAAAATCAACATTTTTCCAAGCTGGAAACAACCCATCAACATAAAAGTGAATAGAGAAGATTTTATATATATATATATATATATATATATATATATATACATATAAACAATGCAATACTATTCGACTATTAAAAAAAAGATGAAATCCTGTCATTTGCAATAACACGAATGGACTCAGAGGGTATTATGCTTAGTGAAATAAGTCACACCAAGGAACCAAGAAAAACAAATACCTATTATGTCATTCATATGTGGTACATAAAGAAACAAAAGGAATGAACTAAAGAAAACAGAAATAAACTGTTAGACTAGGAAAAAAAATTAGTGGTGAACAGAAGGAAAGAGGTAAAGGGAGGTGGGCAGATCAGCTGAAAGGGGTGAGTTGTGTGATAAAAGATATTGGACCTTTAGTGGTGAATTTAATGTAATATATACACATCCTGATTTACAATATACACATATGAAACTTATATGATGCTACAAGGCAGTGTTACCTCAAAAAAATTATCAAAATAAAATAAAAGGCAATTTTCAAAAAATATATATGCATTCCTTAAGGACAAAACTACCAATACTACCTTAGGAAAAATATAGAAAGAATGAATAGTAGTAAAATACTAAAGAAATTATATTTTTATATAAAAACCTTTGCAAAAAATTAAATTCCAGGTCTCAATGGAGTTACTGGCATGTTCAACTAAAATATACTTCTAATTCTATGCATTTTTTTCATAAACTAGAAGACTCAATTTATGAGGTCTACATTTCTCTTATACTAAAACAAGACAAACCACAAGGAAATAACTATAGAAAAAGATCATTCATGTGACAAAATTCTCAAATTTAGGAACAAATGAGACAAGATCCAGCATGAGATTTAATTCTCAGAGAGCATGTGCCATTTCCATAGGTATATATCAACTAGCAAACATACATTTTTTCAGAAGTAATGGAAAGCTACTATTTTGATTCTATGTTTACTATTTTGATTCTATGTTAAGGAAGTCAGACTGGCAAAGAGAAACATGGTTCACCATGGACTTCCCACTGAAGCTTTGTTATAGTAGAATCACCAAGAATCTGTACTTAAAGGATTCATAACAAAAGACTCAGAAATAGCGGCCTCCCTAGTGGCCTAGGGGTTAAGTCTCATCATTACCACCAAGACAGATGGAGCTCGATCCCAGGCCAGAGAGCTAAATTAGATGGTGCAGCAGACCTCTTCTGTTGCACCCACTGCTCCCCATGGCAGTGTATTTCAGTAGATCCACCTGTTCTGCTCTCCACTCCTGTTTCTGGTGAATGCTCTCACAACCCCACCCCTGACCTCTGGCCTACACCCCAGTTCTTCTACACATAAGTAAATAAAATCTTTTTTTAAAAAAACATTTATAACTAAGGAAGCCCATGTGGTAAAGTCACTCACCATATAGATGAACTGAAAATGACCAAAATTCTTAATTTCATTTCCTCAAAAAATAGAATGAGGTATTGAAAAGGAATCAGAAACTACTGTATCAGGTTTACAGAAGTGGAAACTGAGAGCATAAGAAATTAAGTAAAAATGGTCCAATTGTTTATTATGAGACTTCAGTCAAAAATCCACCACATATGCCTCACATACTTATTCTGTTTCCATCCTGCCAGGAGTGTAAACTACAGCCTCTATTTAAAGCATTGGACTGTCGCTTTTCATTCTATTTATCGTAAATGTGCCCAACAAATGACTAAGCAGAAGGTAAAGTCGATAAATACAGTGACATAAATAACTCAGAGTCAGGATCTTGAGGATCTATTCTTGGCTTCTTTACCAACATGTTTGATGTTCATTGGCAACTCACTTAACCTCTTGTACTTCAGTAAAAAGTGAGGATGAAAGCAAATCCACAGACATATTGTGAATTTCTATGACTAATGGTGCTAACTAATTCAGAATGAGTCAGTATCCATGTGCATCTACCAAAGATAATAGGTATTATTAAAGAGTCCCCACACAAGGCCATAAATACACTTCTTATACTAACAATTTAAAATGGATCATATTACATGTAGAAATCTATGTTTTATTTTCCTGGTAAAGTATATTCAGAGAAAAGCAAGGCTATTTCCAAGTCATTTTCAACAGAGGTGCACAGAAGTAAAAGTTTCTTTTAATGGACAAATATATAGATCCCCTCAGGGTACCTCCATTCCAACAAAATGTCTCATGTATCTGTGTGGCATAGTGTTCCCAGGGATTAAAGGGAGGTGCTATTTTCATGGTAAGTATTTAGTACTTTTGAAGGAAAATTCATTTTATATTAGTAGTTGAATTAACTTATCAATTATGAGCCTCTAAGCTGTGTCCAATTTTGTGCATAAAATTATCATCACCAGCAGCAGCAGCATGAATGCCCCTGGTGATCAACCTCAAAGAGTATGATGTGAGAATCAATGGCATAAAGTCAGTGAACAGAAAATTCTGGATGGATTGGTAATGATTTCTGAGATCATTCTGGAGAGCATATCTTTAATAATGCAACCTTTACTGACTTTTCCTTTCTCCCATTCTATTCTTCATACTGACTTCTGCTTACAGGAAGCATCTTTTAAATAAACTATGTAAGCCAGGTTTTTGTCCCATTTTCTGCTTTTAGGAGAAACCAAACTAAAAGACCTATACACATTGAATAGCATCCTTTTCTCCTGCCTAAGAACTTCACTCAGACTATTCCTTCTCTCTCTGAACTTTTATTTCATTACAAATTTTCTCTTAATGGAAGACATTAAGGGAATAATTTTTACAAATTATTGTACGGACATGCTACAATATATTATATCATAGCAAACAAATTTTCTTTGGAAGCACATCCCCTCCAACTATTACCTTTTCCCTTGTTCTCTTTTTCTATTATGCACCTAAAAAGACTCACCTTTGGGTCTCCCTGGTAGCACAAGGGGTTAAGACACAGCACTACAATGCTATCTGCAGTGTCGCAAGGATCCTGGACCAGGGAGCTGACCCACATGGTGCTGCAGACCTCTCCTGTCTCTCCCTCTGCTCCCCTCTCACCAGTGTATTTCAGTACATCTGCCTGTTCTGCTCCCCACTCTGTCTCTGGTGAATCCTCTCATCCCCCACATCTCTGGCCTGCACCCCAACTCCTGTATGCATAAATAAATTAATCTTTTTTTAAAAATTCACCTTTTCTTATATTGACACTGCCTCATTTTCCTTCTAAATCCATTCTAACCCAATTTGTTTTTCCACTATTACATTCAAATTAAATTCTATCACTAATGAGCTCATAAATGTGTGTATGTGTGTGTATATATATATATATATATATATATATATATATATATATGTATATCTAACTTCTTTTAAAGTTTGAAGTGCTCCAGAATTCAGTCTTTGGACTTATCAAATATCTTACTCCATTTAGTGACCTACTCATCCTTGTTCACGGCTTTGATTATGTGTGTCTGAACATCAACATATCAATGATTACATATTGATGATATTGATAGAACTTGCAATATTTTCCTAGCTCCAACCTTCCCCTAATTACTACCGCTACTTGATTTATTATGAACAGGCAGATACGTGATAACTGAGCTCCAATCATACTGATTTCCTTGCAAGTACTTGAGCACAACATAAAAACTTTCTTCACCTCAGACATTTGTGTTTATTCTCCATAAAGAATGCCCCCCTCTTTACCTGCTTTATATTCCAGGAAGGTTTGCTTACCTGGCTTCATCCTCCTTACATTATCACTTCATCAAAACAGGGTTCTCTCTACTAACCCTACATGAGACAGTCAACCACATCACTTTCATCACTCCCTGCCTGCCACACTCTCATTGATAGAAGGATAATGTGGGGGTGTATTCCTCCCTTGCTGAACTTCAGGAGATCTTTGTGGAGTAGGAAGAGCACTGGTCTTGGAGTCATATAATCCTATTTTTTATCAAGTTACCCGAGTTACTTTTTAGATAAATTACTTTAGATAAATTAGCATCTGGAGTAGCATTATAGACAACACGCAAAAGAAAGTCAAAATCCTAAACCATTTAATTAGAGGATTGTTTTGGTTAAATTCATAATTTAATAACATCATTATCCAGTATCTTATATCACACATAAAAGTTAGAACTAAGCAATGCAATTAAAATTAGTTTTAAAAATTGGTAACAAAAAAATATTACTTAGCATTTTGCTCTTAGGTAAAAATTAGAGTCAATTTTTCCAAGATGTTGAAAAAAGACCATTATGTTCTTTTGTTTGATTCATCCACTTTCAATTCCTCAGTCTTTCTCCTTTAACAAATATAAATGTTATGACTTCAAGACAATTATCTCAGATTTCACAATAATGTATGTCTTAGAGAAAGTCCATCTGCACTTACATGTTTTCTTCTCTATACATATTTGTCTCTCTTTTCTGACATCATATAAACTTCAAAATCTATGCCAACAAAAAATCAAAAACTATGCCAAAGGGGGGAAAAAAACTATGCCTAAAATCTTCCTAATATTCTTGGAACTCTTAATTCTTCACAATCCATAATACATTCTGATTCTTCATTCATTCTTTCAGTGAGCCACTATTAATTAGGTGACTGTTATTGAAAGAGATTAAGTACTTCAGCTTCATATGTGAAAATATTTCCAACACTCTCTATAGAAAAAAAGAAAATTTCCAGCCTGGCTGTTTCTCACCTGCCTAGTGCAGACTTCAGAGAAGACTAAAATGGTACATAATTACCTAAAAGTACATGGTATTTCAAAAGCACTGGGACAGAATCATAATTTTACATTCTCTTGTTTTTCTCTTTTAACCCTGGCACAAATAATTAAAAAAAATGACTGCATAATATTCAGGATTGTTGATCCCACTGACAGCATTTTCCAAACAAATAAAAAAACACTGAAAACCTAAGGGAAAATACAATTAACCTAGAAACCAATCATCTTTCTTCTCTGAAGGAATGCCATGCCATGAAACACAAGTACAAAGCAGCCAGCCCCATATCTTGAAGATCCCATATATTTTGTACAGATCAATTAAAAAGAAAAAACAGAAAGCAGAGATAATAGCTTTAGGATACTGGAAATCTTTTTCCAGCACTTCTCTTTCCAAGCCAAAATGCTCCACTTTACTATTGCAATCCTGCTATTTATCCTCTTCTCATTTCCATTTATCATCGCATCTTCTAAACATGCCTCATTTAAAATTCCTTTTTCAAATCTGGATTTAACTGTGACTATTTCCGGCTATGGTCCTTTTCCTGAAGCAAAAAGTGTTTTTCTTTTCCTGTAGGTCTCTAGTACAAAGAGCTTGCCCTCAATCATGTTAACTTCATATTGAACAAAGTTTTTGTTTATATAAGATGATAAAGAAGCCTAGATAAAGCCAATTATAGAGATGAAGAATGTCCCAAGCAAATTTCTGATAGAATTTCCATTTAATTAGCAATTCTACTTCTAAACTTAATTTTTGAAATAGATTAATTAAAGTTAAAAAATAAAAACAATTAAAATAATTGCATTTGGGCCTAACAGATTCTAAGCAGTTAAAGCTTAATGTTTTCTTCAAGCTCATGTTTCCTTCAGAATATTATCTAGGATCTGAGAGCCAGGTCACAAAGTCACACCGAAAAATCCATTATATGAGAACATCCTTTAAATGACTAAGAAAAGCAAATATAGACCTGATACCTTTCAACATGTCAGATATCCACCAGTATTTTCAAGAACTATCCGGTTGTCCTTGGCAAAATTATAAATGTCTTTGGGTTCTTGGAGGCTATGCTCACGAGTCTGCTGACCTTGGGCACAACAACAAACATTTCATTGAAAATAGAGATAATCAGATAAAAATCAATCTTTTAATTTTAATCACTTTTTATGACTTCTTTATATCTATTTGAGAACATCATTATTTTAAAACTAAAATTTCAAAACTATCTTAGTGATTAAAACATTTTCTTCCCTTAAATTTTAAATTTAAAATAGTAGAGCTTATTTAAAAAAAAAATTAAAGAAAGCACAAGACTATTTTTCAACATGACCAATTAGGAATAGTATTCTTTTCTAATAACCAAATACTGTACCTAATCAAGTTTCTTCTCTCATAGAAAAAAAGTAAACATGAAAATTCCACAAATATCTTTTATATTTTTTATCAACCTAGCCAGCATCACCCTTGTTTTCTGTGGGCAAATGTGATTTTTTTCAATTTAATTGACACTGGATATATTAAAAAGTTCTACATATGGATCCTTTCTTCCTTGTTTTATACCTAAATTCCCATTCTGATAGGAGAGTAGTTCTCTATGACAGCTTTCAATGTAAGTTCTTTCTGCTGTTAGGCTAAAAGCCTATAGTAGTTTTCCACAAATTATTCCTTGCAGTAAAAGGCTCATTTCTTACATCTCAGTGGGTCTCATTTCTTCTTTGAAAAATCCTCAGCACATTCAGAGAACTGAAATTAGAGCAGCCATTCCTTACCTGCTTCAGCTAACAGAGAGCAAACATTTATGTGCCTACCAAGCTTCAGACACACTCTCACACTCTTTCTCCTTTGATCAGCCTTCTAGTGAATTTATTCTTGGAACCCTCCAAATGCTAACAGTAATTTTTTAAATACAATTGCCTCCCACTGTCAACTTCCTCCCTGCCCCACCCCCTACCAGGATATTCAGAGTGGCCTGTCACTATCTAGCTTTCCTATCTGTCACCACTTACCACTGGGGACTGTTCCATGAAAAAAATATCCTTTCAGGAAAGACAATCTACTGGGTTCATCGTGACTCTATAGTTTATTCTTCACAATTTCATGAGGTAAGTATGATGATAGTCCCTATTATAAAGAGGAGGAAACAAGACAGACAGAGTTTACAATTCCACCCAAAGTTGTAAAGATATTGTGGCTGAAGAAGCCAAGGGCATATTCAAAGGAACAAACAATGTAGTATATTCTCAGTACCTGTTCTTTTATTTTTTATTTTCTTAAAGATTTATTTATTTATGCATACAAGAGCCATGATACAGGCCAGAGACACAGGGTGGGTGGGGTGTGAAAGGATTCACCAGATACAGAGTGGGAAACAGAACAGGCAGAATGATTGAAATACACTGCTGAGGGGAGCAGGGGGGTGAGACGGGAGAGGTCTGCTGCGCCATGTGGGCTGCTCCCTGGCAGGGGATGGAACTCGTGCAGCAGAGGCTGCGGATTGCTTCATAGTGCAGTGCTTAACCCCTTGCACCACCAGGGAAGCCCTGTTCTTTTATCTTTAATTAAAGTTATACTGGTTTAAAGTATTATGTAGGTTTCAGATATACAGCACGTGGTTTGACTTCGTGTATCTTACATTGTAGTCACCTCCAAAACCTGTTTTCCTTTCACCACTACACATTTGATCCCCTCTATCGGATTTACCTATTTCCACGCCTTCTTCCTCTTCGGTAACCACCAATTTGTTCATCCATAATCTACAAGTATGTAGATCTTTGGGTGGAAAAAATAAGTGTGTGTGTGTGTGCATGTGTTTGTTTAAAGAGTAAATACGCCCCTTGACTGTCTTACAAGTCAAAATGTTCCCCAAGGGCCTGAAAACCAATGATTGGAAAAGTAGTCAATCAAGGACACTAGCACACTTATCACCCACTTTCCTGGGGACAATAGGGACTTATTTCAGCTGGTTCCCAATGCAAATTGCAAACCTACTTCTGATCATGAAGATGTGAGGATTATTTCTAATAGAGACAACTAACAAACACAGGGACTATCTCAATTGAAAGTGACTAGGATGAACTATGTATGACAAATGGCGATGTCATGTCCTCCTACTTGAGGACTAATTAATTTTGAGGATATGTATGTGATGAGTTATATTTGTTTGGCTATGTAGTAAGAGGTGAGATTTCTTTCTGGGTGATCTCTGTAGTAGACTGCCTGTGATATGCATTGCATTCTGCTTTGAGGCTTGTTCAGTAATATTTGTTTTTTCCTTTCCTTCCTTTTTGGAGAGGTTTTCTGGATTGTGAGGAGTTTTTCCTTCAATTTTCCTTTCCCAACAATGCCTAAAGGAGGCAATGTAAAGCAAGGATGGCTTGTACCACTGTCTGGGACTTTTTCCCCCAAACTCCAGGTTTAAAACTCTATGGAGTGAGATTGAAATAGAAGTAAGACTAGGCTTCCCTGGGACGCAAAAAAACAAAAAAAGACTGAATTGACTAGAACAAACACTGTCATACAAAACTTTTCATCTGAAAGCACCAAACCCAAAATCACAAATATTTGTACTCCAGGAATGGAAGAGGGCAAAACTCAATACACCAGCCGCAGTAAAAAAGAAGACATGCAGGTCCACAGGGTATTCCTCAGAAGCTACATTTACATTTCTTGCAGATTTAAATTTCTTGCCCTGGGCCTGTCTTAGGTGGTATAGTAAGAAGTTTGTCCAAGAAGGATTCCAAGACAATTTTCTTAATTTTTTAAAGTGAGAAGAGAGTATAACTGGATTTTTTCAAGTCCTTTGAAATTCTCCTCCATCCATCTCTGGAATTAGATTATCCCAAACCAACATTACAAATGGAGGTGGGAAGTGGAAAATATAAGGGGGAATAACTTGCTAGAATAACAAAAATTGAAAAAATGAGGTGATAGTTATCAAAGAAGTGAAGATATATAGCTGTAAGGCAGTATATGAACCACAAATGTGCATAGAAAAAGAATATGAGATCAATCTAGCTGCAGAAATTGGAAAGGAAGGCAGGGAATCTGAGTGCCAGGAAGTCCCTGACTTAAAGTATCTATTAATTATACCAGTGAAAAGTCTGCAGAAAATATTCACTTTTAAATGAATTATTCATATTGTGGAACATGTCTCCGAGCTTTTATTCTCTGCCTGGAAATACCTGCCCTTCATATTGTGCCTGTTCAAGTGCTAAGGTATCAATCACCTCCTTGTTTGTCCTTGCTAATCTCATTACTAGTGCTGCACACAACACACTCCATTTAGAAAAAATTAATTGGCGGGCCTCCCTTATGGTGCGTGGGGTTAAGTACCGCACAGTGAAGTAATTTGCAGCCTCTGCAGCACCAGCTCGATCCCCAGCCAGCCAGGGAACAATCCATATGATGCAGCAGGCCTCTCCTGACTTGCCTGCTGCTCCCCACAGCAGTGTATTTCAGTCAATCTGCCTGTTCTGCTCCCCACTTTGTCTCTGGTGAATCCGCTCACCACCACCCTTACCCCCACCCCCACCCCGCAATTCTGGTCTGTACACCACTTCTTGTATGCATAAATAATTTTTTTAAAAAAGAAAATAAATTAATTGGCTTTGTTTTTAAGTAGTTTTCATTTTACAGAAAAACTGAGCCGGAAGACAGCGTTCTCAAGTATCCCCTTTTCTGAAAGTGTGCAGAGCTGGGGGGCGGGGGCGCGGTGGGGGTCGTTTCAAGGCCAGGTCCCTGTTCGCATGTGCTCACCAGGCGTTCACGATTGCATGACCTAGCACAAGCTCAGGGGGCAACACAGGATTTATTTACAAAGGCTGACTGGGATAAGGAGAGAGTTCCTAAGGCCACAAATGGCCTCTGTCCTACCTCAGTGTCCCCAGTGTCCAGCAGCCAGAACCAAGAGCTGCTCGTCCGAAATGGCGACTCGGGCATGGGAGCCTGGAGCCAGTGGCACAAGGGTGGGCGGAGGAGCAGCAGCTGCTGACTTGGGGCAGCTGCTCTATATTCAGAAGCACCATCTGCAGGAGCCAGGCAGGAAAGCTCTGCAGTATCTGAATGGCGCTAGCCATGTTCAAATATGACCTACGTGTCTCCGAAACTGTCGTAAGTGTTTTTTTGTTTTTCTTTTTTTTCTCCTAAAAACAAACATGGCGGCGCAGGGTCTGTGTCAACCCTGCAGGCAGCTGTGGCCTAGGCCAGGCTGACGCGG
The DNA here is from genome assembly GCF_964194135.1 of Talpa europaea. Taxonomy (NCBI): domain Eukaryota; kingdom Metazoa; phylum Chordata; class Mammalia; order Eulipotyphla; family Talpidae; genus Talpa; species Talpa europaea. The sequence goes on along the minus strand of NC_140083.1, from coordinate 31,545,143 downwards.
CTCAGCTGGGGCTGCTCTTAACTAGAGCAGTTTCTCTTGTTACTTTCTTGCTCTATCATGGAGACATTTTTTTCTTTGAAATACTTTTCGTAAATTCTTATTAACTCTTTGGGCCTCCCTGGTGGCGCAAGGGGTTAAGCACCGCACTATGGAGCATTCCGCAGCCTCTGCAGCATGAATTGGATCCCAGGCCGGCCAGAGAAATCTACATGGCGAGCAGACCTCACCCATTTCGCCCGCTGCTCCTCTCAGCAGTGAATTTCAGTCGGTCTGCCTGTTCTGTTCACTGCTCTGTCTCTGGTGAATCCTCTAACACCCCCTCACCACCGCCCCCCAGCGTCTCTGGCCTGTACCCCAGCTCTTATATGCATACATGAATGTCTTTAAAAAAACATTCTTATTAACTCTTTAATGAAAAAAAAAAAAATAACTGCCAAGTGAAGATATTCAATAATGCCAATTAAAAAACTGAATTAAATGATTGTGAAGTAAGTAGTACAATCATGTGTAACTTATTTTTACTATAGTTTTTGATAGCAGGGAACTTCTGTGAATATGATGAAACTCATAAACTCTTAGCAGGAAAAAATGCAAATACATGTGACTATCCAACTTTGAATAGAAGAGTTAAAAATATCAGGAGCAAAAAAAAAAAAAAAAAAAATAGGCGCACTCAATGTCAGCACTATAGATTTCTTTGCTATGAAACTCTGTAGGGCATTGTAGGATGTTTAGCAGTATGCCCAGTCTCTATGACTAGATGCCAGGAGCAGTGCCCGCCCGCACCTTACAACAAAAATGTCTCCACACATTGTCAAATGTCTCCTGGGTAACAAAATTCTAAAGCTCACTGGATCTCAACTAAGAAAGACTACATTAATATAAAAGTGATTCAATATAATACTAACTGGGGCTCCATTTTGATAAATGTTAAATGAGCAAGGAGAGAAATAGATGATAAGAGCATAAGGTGATTATGCATAAAAAAGCATTTATAAAATATAACAGACATTGAGTAAATGTTAAACTACCTCTACTACAGCTTTTTAAAATGCACAATAGAAGTAATAATTCAGAGAAATACTTAGTTGCTAATCTGATATAAAAATTTGACATTTGTTGTTTCTAGCCTGTCATTTAATTTACAAATTAGAATTTCAAATGTAGATTTTAAAATCATTTCTTGAGAAATTCCGCTGAGACATTAAATTAGTAGCAGAAATTGCCTATAAAATTAGAGTCATGACTCGGAAAGCTGTTTATTAGTTACCGAGTCATTGATCCCCGTTGTTAAATCCCTATTGAGTCCACAAATATGCAAAACAACATCCAGCAGGTGTTTGCTATTTGTAGGACCCTTCAAACTACCACAGTATCCCAGAAAGTGAAGAGAAAATATGATCTTTGTTTTCAGATAAACCACTGGACACGTATTTTTCAGAATCAGAATTTGAAGTTCGGTTCTGCATCAATTTATTTTCTTTTAAAAAAAATTATTTTGTTTTCTTACATCATTGTTAATTTTTGCACAGTATTTGATTTTTCCCCTCACATAGTTCTTCCACCCCCATAGTCCCAGTGATGGGTCACCATAGTCCATTGTGCAATTCCCTCCTTTGTTTTGACCCCTCTTTTACTGCCTCCCCTGCTCTGTGCCTCAGCTCTATAGTCAGATCAAGAAGATGTGGTATATATACATAATGGAATACAACTCAGAAATTAATTTACTTTCTAAGCAAAAATTGTGAGGTGCAAATCTTATTTATGTGAGTTCTCTTTAAATGAAAAGGACTTGACTTAGCTTAAGTATAGTTTAGTTCAGATGATTGAAAAGAGGAATTACAATAGCCCTGTGAAATAGTTTGACCAAACCATGTAAGAACCATCTTCATGTGACTGCCAGGACTGTAGACACTGAAGTCAAATGCTCTTAGCTTGGAATCTTACCCCAATCCCTTGTTAATGACATGGCAACAGGAAAATCAGATATATTCTTTCCATCCCAGATTTCTCATTAGTATAATAGAGAAAACAGACAATTAAATGCTATCATGTGGTAGAGACATAACAAATATTGAAATATATCTTAATCAGCAAAGGAACTAATATTTATTGTAATATTTATTGCATAAGCAGCCATTTTGCTAGGACTAATATATTGTTATGGTAATTGATTTTCTTTTTATAAAGTAATACCAATACTGTCAGCTTTGCTCTGAAAGAACTTAATTCTGTGAAAATAATATGCTGTAGGGCCTCCCCTGTGGTGCAGCGGTTGAGCGCTGGGTTGCAAAGCTGCCCGCAGCCTCTGCAGCGCCGGTTCAATCCCCAGCTGCTCCCTGGCCACCGGAGGAGGCCCCTTCTGCTGCCCACTGCTCCCCTCAGCAGTGTACTTCGGTCCTTCTGCCTGCTCTGCTCCCCTCTCTGGCTCTGGTGAATTCTCTCACCCTCCCGCGCTTCTGACTGTACCCAGTGCTTGTATAAACAAATAAATAAATCTTTAAAAAAAAAAAAAGAAAGAAAATATGCTGCCATGTTTTCAGTAAATGGGAGACCTATAATAAAAATGATATACAGTATGTCAATTTTATGGACTTCTTAACACTATTACCAGCTAATTAGATACTACTTCAGTCTTCATGTAAAATATACGAATGATAAAGACAACTTTTAGCTACTCTAAAAAAATTGTTTATTTCTATGCATTTGCCAGGTGTGCACATCTTTGGTTTTGTTAGTGAAGAAATTCCTGAAAATTTCTTCCCCTGTGTCCATGTGTTTGTCTCTTTGTTTCCTTGAAGTTAATGATTTGTATTTGTATTTTGTTTAACTGTGTATACCCTGGTGTGTCCAGCACAATACTTTTTATCTGGTTGATCACTGAGTGGAGTTTACATGAAATAAATTGAATTGAATTGCTTTAAACTGAAAGCATCTCTCAGCTCTGCTTATTCCCATAGATTCCTAGAAGTAGCTGGAACTGAAATGCTTCCGACAGCTATTCTTCATTACTATACATAAAATCACTAGTTGGTTGGAATGAGGAAATTAAAATGTCTGACTCAAAGAGTTAAGTGATGTTAAGGCTTATATTGCTAGAGCCAGAATGTCCATCTAAATGTCTGGCTCAATTTCAGAGCATTCATTCTCATAGCTTGCTGCCTTCCCTATCTGGATAATTATGACTTTTAATTGAAGTGTACATCAACTTTTATGTACTGGTTTGGCTACTGACATGTCAAATATGTGGCAATTCTCCAAATGAACCTGACTTGGCTTGCTCACCTGGTAGGTATTGTCTCAGATGAAATTTTAAAAACTTTTCTTGGCTGCCACCTTGTGGTACATTTTTCAAAGTAACAAAATTCAGTCAAAAACACAAGTTGCCAAACTTGTTTAAAAAGAACAAAAGGTCAGTAATTGACACATGAATAATAGTTAATTTTGTGATAAAGTCAATATGATTTCAAAAATCACTTCTTACTTAAAGTTAACATTTACAATAAGTCTGTGGGGGTTTTCCCCATTATTTCAACAAATAGTTTGACTATTTGGGGAAAAAATACTAGCCCTTGACCCTATAAAATATAATTGATATAATGAAATAATCTAAAAATTATCTATGTTTCAGTAGTTACTTCCTGAAAACATTAACATTAGATTTAGCTACTAAAAAAAACATCAATTTAACATGAATTTTCATGTAATTTAAGAAAACATACAATTTGCTATCAACTACTAAAGGTATGCAATTATAATGAAATATAAGATATATGATTAGTTTATTAAATGATTTAAGTTATTAGTAAAATAGAAATTATGAGTTGATAAATAATGTAACTTCTTAGAGTATTTGAAATATGCATGTTCTTATTTCTTCTGTTGTTGATGAACAAGGGTCCTCTGCCTTTGGGAATATATCTCATATGTCCTATAACCAAATTATGTATTGCTTGAGAAAAAGCTGTGAGTTTCTTCAGAAGAAATGAAATCATTCAGTTGGGACTTATAATAAAAAGACCAAGATAATTGCTACAATTCACTAACAAAGAGTGAAAAAGGAGCAAGGGTTGTGACCATATGACATCAGGCTTCCTGATGGCAGAAGGTTGACAATTGATTGTTACGCTTCATATTCTCGAACCAGTTGATCCACTTGAAGGTAAAGTTAGGCAGTGTTGGGTCTTAAGTACTCTGCTTTTTAATATATTAACCATGTGCTTGGACTAACAACATTGACAGGATGTGAGTTACTGGTTTTACAAAACAAATTCAGAAATCATGCCTGAACCTGTTTTCACACCTGAACACTAGTTACATTCACCCCAACTCATTAACCTCAGTTTAGGGAGATCTTTTACAAAGGGAGCTTCCACATCTGGATCAAAGTCACAGTTACTTTCATTTCCTGTTGGTCAGGAAAATAATGCCTGCTGAGGTTTAAACTCAGATGGATATTGCCATTGTTTATCTATCAACTAGAAAACAAATAAAATACAATGCATACCTTATACTGCAAAAAATTTAATTTGAAAGCAAAAATTCCTAAGGAGACAGACTCAGGTAATCATCTTCCCAACTTTCATTTCAACACCTCCTTGAGGCTTACAGTCTATGGACACTTGTAGGTATTCGTATTTATCATGAATTCTGGAAATAATGTTCTGTACTTGCTACCTTATAGATAAAGCTTTTCATTACCTTTTTTTTCAATTAAAATCATTCACCATGATGTGGTCTTTGTTCTAACAAAATGAGGAAAATAATGAAAGAAGAAGCCTTCATTTGAATTGCTATTTTATTTATTGAACATGTGTCTTTCATTTAGTCTGGTCCAACTATCTTAAAGTTTGTGCTTTAATGACTTTATGAAATCTTTTCCATTATGTCTTTGAAGTGGCTCCATTTTCTTAATGGAGGAAATATATTTAAATTGTCAGAAAGCCATGTTTGCTCTCCTTGCTTGCTGCCCTAGGATATGTGAGACTGGAAACTCTATCAAAAATAGTCTTAATTTACTTGCTAACATTCACTCTCTCGGTAGGAATAATTTTGATTAGTAGAGAAAGTGCTTTCTCATTGTCGTCTCTCACTGGCAAATAACACATTGCATGTGTGTCTTTCTTTACTGAGCCTAGAGCCTTTAGATTCATTATCCAATTAATCCTCCTAACATTGCTGTAAAGTAAGAATGGGGAGTAAATTCCCAATCTACATGTAGGGAGATTAAATGACTTATATTATGTCACCAAGACAGTAAAAAGCAGAGTTAAGAAAACTGCTTAAGGCTTGCCTTTAGTGCAATATTGGGTCATTATTTCTCATATTACAAGAACCTCTTCAGAGATAACTGGTAGTAGGAGTTGAGAACTAAACAGGTTTCTTATTTAACTGTAACAATGTTCTCTAACATGATCCTTTGAAGTAATAACAGAATATAAATGCAGTTATATTGAAAAGACATAGTACATGATATTTTAATGACACATGGAATAAAATCACTTTTGTTTTTCTACTTACATAAGCTAGTTAATATTCATTAATAAATGATACTATTAACTAATTTAATAATGTGAATATGGAATAGAGCGCATTTTTCTATTTTAATTATCGATAAATTAATCTATCCCTTTGTCACACAAGAATTATGCAGCTCAGTCTCATTTTTACCTGATTATTTTAATTATGCCTATCTGAGTTTTTTATATTCCTTTAGAAACAATCCAATGAGAGCCAACATTTTATTCTAGTATTTTTATTTTAAAATAAAATTTAATTCAATGTGTGAAGAGACTGAAAAATCAAATATTAGCTATTTCTCTATTTCCATCCATTCCTGGTAGCACAAGAAAAATAAGACTATTTACTGTCTACACTGTACATTTAATTATGTTTGCTTTACCCAAAAGTTGCAATGTCAGAAATTCCGAAAGCAGAGAGCTCCCTGTAAAGCTTTTAAGTCCAATTCTCCAGGCCAGGGAAGATTGGAATTCAGTAAGTTTCCGCTGCACACTAGAACTTTAGGCTCTTTAGAAGAACACGAATTTGAATTCATTTGAGATTTTCTTTTTGTAAGTCAATACATATTAGATCTGAAAAAACTTCTTAGAATGTCTTTGAATTTCTCCATTGCCTAAAACAACTTTAGGAATAATGAAAGCTGAAGGTCCCAGGTCACCTGAAATATGACCAGGGTTGTCCCTGCTCACTCTGGTGGTTGATGCCACCTTATGGAACTGGAGGTTCACTACATCACCAGTTATAAATAACCACAAAACTTAAATCCCATGCAAGGACATGTGAGTTAAATCAAGTCAATATGAAAGCATTTCATTGTATAAATAAAAAGCAGGGGATTGAATACTAAATTCTATGAAAGTATTTTTATGAATTTAGAGTTCTTTTTTTTTTAAATCTCTCATTGTTTTTTACATAATCGTTCATTTTTAAACAATATTTGCTTCCCCCCACTCCCTCAGGTGTAGTCCCCATAGAGTTTCCTTCCCCAATGCACCCATGCACCATCACCTCAGTCCCTTGTGCTCCTCCCTCCCTCCCTCTGATCCCTCTCCCTCCTTCTCCCCTGCAGGATGTCTCTGATTTATAATTGTCTGTTTTTGCTTTGTTGTGTTTTGTACAATAATCTTTTCATTGTATATTATTAATCAGACATAAGATATATTTCCCATTGATAATGTAACAAAGTTGTTTTTTAAAGCAAATGTGCAGTTGTATTTCAGACACTTGAAAAGATTAATCCTTGTATTATTTTATTTCTCATCTGCTTTATTTTATCCTTAATTTCTTCATTACAAGTTATATATGGACCTATAAATTATTCAAATGTGACTAGAACTAAAGTCAACACATTAATCTAATTTAAAATGTTATAGTAATTGTGCTGAATTAAGACTATAGTAATTGTGCTGAATTAAGATTAAACCTGGGGACAATGACCTTACAAAGACCTCTTTATGAACTTGGCTGAGGAACCCAAACAAAGGGATCAGAAGCACCTGCTAATCGTATTTGAGACACATGAGGATGAATTAGAAAACATTTTTAATTTAATATTTAGTAAAGTAAAAGATATGCTTTCAGAAAGGATGAAGCAATCAAGATGTGCTTGTCTCCAGTGTGTGAAGAAGAAAGAAGAAACTTAATGCAGAGTTTCTGGCACCCAATCCAGATTTCATGAATGTTGGAGATAGAGTCTAGAAAAGAACTTACTTCCAAACAAATTCAAATAGAGCTTTATTTTGGCATATGATGGATTATAAAAAGCAATTTATTTGACATATTTATTAAGTAGTAGAATATTTGAAAGCTCTAAAACCTGGAATCTTTTGCTGATACTCTATGCTCACTAAACTCTTTTTAGTGATTCCTGGAACTGACTGATCTTCAAAGTCACCTGGGCCTCTTTTACATGTTGCTTTTCTGACTAGGAAGTTTTCTTTTATCTGATTCCAGGGAGTAGCTCAGATAGGTATCAGAGGTTGTAGAATCTGCCTAGCTTCCCAGTTTTAAGCATTAGCATGTATGATAAAATGTATTGACATCACTTCCCATGTGCATACATGTTCTATAGGAGGTTGTAAGCCTATGTAGGCAGTAGCAAGGAAAATAAAGTGAGAGAGAATTGAGGAAAGTTTGTAAGTTTATCACAAGAGGACTGATGGCTCAGATCAGAAGCTGGAAAACTTTTTCTATAAAGAGCCAGATTGGGCCTCCCCGGTGGCGCAGCAGTTGAGCGCTGGGCTGTGAAGCTGCCCCCAGCCTCTGCGGCGCCGGTTCAATCCTAGGCCGCTGGGTGAGGGTCCCACATGGCACGCAGATCTCTTCTGCTGCCCACTGCTCCCCTCAGCAGTGTACTTCGGTCCTTCTGCCTGTTCTGCTCCCTGCTCTGGCTTGGGTGAATTCTCTCACCCTCCCGCACTTCTGACTGTACCGAGTGTTGTATAAATAAGTAAATCTTTAAAAAAAAAAAAAAGAGCCAGATTAGTGAATATTTTAGGTTTAGGGCCATATTGTTTCTGTTGCAACTACTTTATTCTGCTTTATTCTAATGGTTTGTTGATATTCTTATAGGTGATATGTAAACAAATGAAGTAGCTGTGTTCTAATAAATTTTAGCAAAACAGTCAGCAAGCCAGACTTGGTCTATGAGCCACAGTTGGCCAACCTCTGATCCACTACTAATGTTTGATGCCTATATATTTAAGAAGGAACAGAAGCCATGAGTTCGAAACCCATCTCTGACACTAACTGTGTGGGAAAAACATCTGCCCAGCTAACAAAATTATAGCATCTGCAAAATGAGAGGGTTAGACTTGTCTTTTCTAAGGGTACTCTCTCCTCTAAAACTGTATGAATTTACTCTATGATCATTTACTTTTTCTTCTTCTATTAAAACAAGTATTAATTTTACAAAGACTAAAATCATGCTAAGCTTTTAATTTTTTATACTTTTACTATTATTTTTTAATTTTATATATTTTTACATCATTTTTCATTTTTGCACAATGTATGCATTTTCCTCTTGGTTATAGTCCCCATACAATTCCCACCCTCCCTTGTTTTGATCCTACTCCCTCCTTCTCTCCCTGTAGTGTGTCTCTGATTTATAGTTGCCTGTTGATTTTGATTTTTTTTTTTCAAGTTTGAACACTTTATTTTTTTTTTTTATAAATTTTATTGTTATATTCCCCATACAATTGCAGCCCCCCATTCTGACCCCAATCCCTCCCCTCCCGCCCCCGCCCCCCTAAAAGTGTCTCTGGTTCATAGTTTTTTGTTGATTTTGATTTTCACTTTCTTATAGTTATTCATTTTCCTGGTCCATTATTTAAGTTTTCTAGATTCCTGCTATGAGTGAGACCATCCGGTATTTTTCTTTTTCTTTTTGGCTTATTTCACTGAGCATGATCCCTTCCAGCGCCATCCATGTTGCAGCAAATTGCATGTGTTTATCTTTTTTGAATGCTGAGTAATATTCCATGGTATATATGTACCACATCTTCTTGATCCAGTCATCTATTTTTGGGCATTTGGGTTGTTTCCAAAGCTTAGCTATTGTAAACAGTGCTGCTATAAACATAGGGGTGCAGGTGTTCTTTGGAATTGATGTTTCTGTGTCCTTTGGGTAAATACCTAGGAGTGGAATTGCTGGATCATATGGAAGCTCTATGTTTAGTAGGTCCAGAAATCTCCACACAGCTTTCCACAGTGGTTGGACCAGTTTGCACTCCCACCAACAGTGCAGAAGAGTTCCTTTTTCTCCACACCCTCGCCAACATTTGTTGTTGCTAGTTTTTTTAATATGTGCCATTCTCACTGGTGTAAGATGGTATCTCATGGTAGTTTTGATTTGCATTTCCCTGATGACAAGTGATGTTGAACATTTTTTCATATGCCTGTTGGCCATTTGCATTTCCTCTTCAGAGAAGTTTCTTTTAAGCTCTTCTGCCCATTTTTTGACTGGATTATTTTCTTTGTTGTTGTTGAGTCTCATCAGCTCTTTGCAGATTTTTGTGATCAGTCCTTTATCATTAGTGTTGGGTGCAAAAATGTTCTCCCAGTTGGTGGGGTTTCTCTTTGTTTTTGTTATTGTCTCTTTTGCTGTGCAAAAGCTCTTTAATTTGATATAGTCCCAGCTGTTTATCTTTGCCTTCACTATCACTGCTTTGGGTGATGTGTCTGTAAAGATGTCTTTGATGTGCAAATCACGTAGTGTTTCGCCTATATTTCCTTCTATATATTTTATGGTTTCAGGTCTTATGTCTAGTTCTTTAATCCATTTTGAGTTGATTTTTGTGTATGGTGTGAGGTGGTGGTCAAGCTTCATTCTTTTGCATGTAGCGACCCAGTTTTCCCAGCACCATTTATTGAACAAACTTTCTTTGCTCAAATGCATAGTCTTTGCTCCTTTGTCAAAGATTAGTTGACCATAAATCTGTGGGTTTATTTCTGGATTTTCTATTCGATTCCATTGGTCTGTATGTCTGTTCCTGTTCCAATACCATGCAATTTTGATGATTATGGCTTTGTAGTATAGTTTGAAGTCTGGGAGTCTGATGCCTCCATTCCCTTCTTTTTTTTTCAGGAGAGCTTTGGCTATTCGGGGTTTTTTGTGATTCCATATGAATTTCATCAATAATTGTTCTATTTCTTTGAAGAATGACATTGAAATTTTGATTGGAATAGCATTGAATCTGTATATTGCTTTTGGAAGGATGGCCATTTTAATAATGTTTATTCTTCCAATCCATGATCAGGGGATGTCTCTCCATTTCTTTGTGTCTTCTTCTATTTCTTTTAACAGTGTTTTATAGTTTTCTTTGTATAGGTCCTTTACCTCTTTTGTTAGATTTATTCCCAAATATTTGATTATTTTTGTTTCAATAACAAAAGGGATGGTCTTTTTGATTTCTTCTTCTTCAGATTTATTGTTTGTGTATAGGAAGGCTACTGACTTTTGCGTGTTGATTTTGTATCCTGCCACTTTACTGAACTGATTGATGAGTTGAATTAGCTTTTCTGTGGAGTTTTTGGGGTTCTCTATGTATAATATCATATCGTCTGCAAATAGTGATAGTTTGACTTCTTCTTTTCCTATTTGGATTCCTTGGATGTCTTTCTCTTGTCTTATTGCCCTGGCTAGGACTTCCAGTATTATATTGAAAAGCAATGGTGAGAGTGGACATCCTTGTCTTGTTCCAGATCTTAATGGAATTGCTTTCAGCTTTTCACCATTGAGAATGATACTGGCTGTTGGCTTGTCATAGATGGCCTTTATGATGTTGAGGTATGTTCCTTGTATCCCAAGAACTTCAAGGGCTTTTATCATGAATGGGTGTTGCACTTTGTCGAAAGCTTTCTCAGCATCTATTGATATTATCATATGGTTTTTATATTTCTTTTTGTTGATGTGTTGGATAACGTTGATTGATTTTCGGATGTTAAACCATCCTTGTGCCCCTGGAATGAATCCAACTTGGTCGTGGTGAATTATCTTATGGATACATTGTTGGATTCTGATAGCTAAAATTTTATTGAGGATTTTTGCATCAGTGTTCATTAGGGAGATTGGCCTGTAGTTTTCCTTTTTTGTGTTGTCCTTGTTCGGTTTTGGTATTAGTGTAATGTTGGCTTCATAGAACGTGTTTGGTATTGTCCCTTCCTTCTCAATTTTTTGGAAGAGTTTGTGAAGGATAGGCACTAATTCGTCTCTGAATGTTTGGTAGAATTCATTTGTAAATCCATCAGGTCCTGGGCTTTTGTTTTTGGGGAGGTTTTTGATTACCATTTCAATTTCGCTAATTGTAATTGGTCTGTTTAGGTGTTCTATTTCTTCTTTATCTAGCTTTGGGTGATTGTAGAGTTGTAGGAATTTGTCCATCTCCTCTAGATTGTTAAACTTGTTTCCATATAACTGTTCATAGTAGTTACTGATTATTCTTTTGATTTCTGCTGTGTCCGTTGTGATTTCTCCTCTTTCATTGATGATCCTGTTTATTTGTGCTTTCTCCCTTTTTTCCTTTGTGAGCCTGGCTAGGGGTTTGTCTATTTTATTGATTTTTTCAAAGAACCAGCTCTTGGTTTCATTGATCTTTTGGATTGTTTTTTTAGTTTCAATTTCATTTATTTCTGCTTTGGTTTTTATTATTTCTTTTCTTCTACTGGTTTTGGGGTTTTCTTGTTGTTCTTTTTCTAGATCTTTGAGCTTCGAGATTAGGTTGTTTCTTTGCGTTCTTTCTTGTTTCTTGATGTGAGCTTCTATTGCTATATATTTTCCTCTTATTACTGCTTTTGCTGCATCCCATACATTTAGGATATTGGTGTCCTCCTTGTCGTTCAATTCAAAAAATTTTTTAATTTCTTCTTTGATCTCCTCATTAGTCCAATGGTCTTCCAGTAGTGTGGTTTTTAATCTCCATGAGGTAGGAAAGTTCCTTGCCTTCTTTTTATGGTTTATTTCTAGTTTGATGCCTTCATGGTCAGAAAAGATGGTTGATATGATTTCAATCTTGGTGTATCTGTTGATGTTTGTCTTGTGCCCCAGTATGTGATCGATCCTGGAGAATGATCCGTGTGCGCTTGAGAAAAATGTGTACTCCGTTTTTTTGGGGTTTAGTGTTCTATAGATGTCTGTTAAGCCCAATTGCTCTAGGTCTTTATTTAGAGCTTTGGTTTCTTTACTTATTTTTTGTCTTGTTGATCTATCCATTGTTGATAGTGGTGTGTTGAAGTCTCCCACTACGTATGTGTTTTCTCTGATGTCTGTTTTCAGAGAGGACAACAGTTGTCTGATATATTTTGGTGCTCCTTCGTTTGGTGAGTATATGTTAATGAGTGTTATTTCTTCTTGAAGTATTGTCCCCTTGATCATAATGTAGTGACCATTGGGGTCTCTTTTTATCTTTTTTAGTTTGAAATCTGTTTTATCTGATATAAGTATAGCTGTTCCTGCTTTCTTTTTTGGTCCATTTGCTTGTAGGATTGTTTTCCATCCTTTAACTTTGAGCCTATTTTTATCTTTTGTAGCTAAATGTGTTTCCTGGAGACAGCAAAAGGTTGGGTTTTGTTTCTTAATACAGGCTGCAACTCTGTGTCTTTTTATTGAAGAGTTTAGTCCATTTACATTTAGAGTTAATATTGATATGTTAACATCTGTATTTGCCATTGTGTTTGTCTTTCCTTTGATTTTATTTATTTATTCTTTTAATAACTTTTTTTTTTTTTGGCCTTCTTTCATTGTCATTCGTCGCTCTGAGGTTCTGGCTTTAGGACTCCTTGTAGTATTTTTTGGAGTGGGGGTTTAGTTGCAATGAAATTCCGGAGTTTCTGTTTGTCTGGGAAGGTCCATATTCTTTCTTCAAAGAGGAAGGAGAGCTTTGCGGGATAGAGTATTCTTGGTTGGCATCTGTTTTCTTGGAGTCTGTTGACTATGTCCCTCCACTCTCTCCTTGCCCGTAGTGTTTCTTCGGAGAAGTCTGATGTCAGCCTGATTGGTTTTCCTTTGAATGTTATCTGTTTCTTCCCTCTTGCCAGCTTCATTATTTTTTCCTTGTCCTGGATTCTTGGGAGCTTTACTATTATGTGTCTTGCTGTATTTTTCCTTTCGTCGTGGAAGTTTGGTGTTCTTCTTGCTTCTTGTATATCAATTTTCAGCTCCTTCTTCACATTTGGGAAGTTCTCTTCAATTATCTCTTTGAATATTTTCTCTGTTCCTACATCTCTCTCCTCTCCTTCTGGTATTCCTATAACTCTTATATTTCCTTTCCTCATGGAGTCAGATAGTTCCCGAAGTCTTTCTTCGTTCTTTTTCCTTCGTACTTCTCTTTCCTTCTCTGTTTTGGTTCTTTTTATTTCTGTGTCTTCAAGATTACTTATTCGTTCTTCCATTTCATCTATTCTGCTTTCATTGCTTTTCCCAGAATTCTTTAGTTCTTCCATTAATTCTTTGATCTCCTGCATTTCTTTTACTTCCCTCTTTAGGGACTCAATTTCTTTCTTCTGACCATTGTTTTCCCTCTCTAGGGACTCAGTTGCATTCTTCTGATCGTTGATTATTTTTCCCTTATCATTGTTTTCCTTTTTGACTTCTGTCAGTTTTTTAATCACGGCAATTTTAAATTCTCTTTCTGGAAGGCTCAGAAATTCTTCCAAGTTATTGTCGTTGCAATCTGGGGGCTGGCTTTCTTTTTGTGGTGTGCTTTTTCTCTGGAGAGTTGCTAGGTTGCGTGTGGTTCTTCTCCTCCCTACTGTCTGTTTTCTAATTTGCCGTATGCGTTGGGACACTGTGTTGTTGGGACTTGCCGGCATCTTGGGTGGGCTTCTCTGTTCCCCTCTGGTTCTTCCAGGAGTCATCTGTCAGTTTCAAGCAGCCTTTACTGGAGAAAGGTCCCTGTTCTAAAACGCCGATGTGGGGACACACTCCCCTGTGCGCCTGGTCTGCCCCGGCGGTGGGTTCCTGCTCCCCTCTGGGCTTGGACTGAGGGGGTCTGGCGTGGGCGAACTTCCCCCGCTCACCTCTGGCTCCTGAGGAAGCCTTCTGCAGGTAGTCTTTACTGAAGAAATGTCCCTGTTCTAAAATGGTGATGTGGGACACACTCCCTGCGCTTCTGGTCTCAGGCACACTCTTCTGCGCGCCTGGTCTGCCCCGGCTGTGGGTGCTCGCTCTCCCTGTGGGCTCAGACTACTTGTTCGGAAGGGGCCCGGTGTGGGCTAACTCCCCAGCTGGCCACTAGCTCCTTCAGTAGCCTGTGCTGGGGTCAAGTCGCTAGGTGGCGCCAGAGATCTCTCCTAGAGCCCTTGGGGAGCTGATTTTCCACCCCGTGGGACAGGGAGCAGAGCGGGGATGGTAGGGTACACCTCAACGGCTTTGGGGTGCTGTGTCTGCCTTGTGCCCCACCGTCGTGGGGAACCCACGCCCCTAATTTCGTGCCCCGGGTCTCAGTTCCAAAGCCCTCAGTTCCAGGACGCGGGCTGTAGCCCAGATCAGTGGCGCGGGAATGGCGCCTTTTGAATCCCGCTCCCCTGCCTGGGCACCTTGTTCCTGCTCACTCAGGGAGGGCCTCCGCGTCTCCCCGCAAGCCTAGGTCGCAGGCGCAGGGGCCTGGGCAGCTGCAATCCGAGCGCCGCTTTCGCGCAAGCTTACCGGGGCGGCCGGGGCTGTGTGCTGGTGCTGGTCTCCTCCTGGGGGCGGGGCTCTCTTTAATGGCGCGTGGAGCTCACCTCCGCGGCGGATCCTGCAGGGTTCGCCTCAGCTCCCGTTCACGGGGTGTGGTGGCTGAAATAGTTCCTTTCCACTCACAGTCCCGCTTGCTGCATCCGTTTTTCTTGTTGGGCGTTTTGGTTTGTTGTTTCCCTCGTCTCTGCCGGTTGGAGAGTGCCGCCTCTGTGGGCGGGGGAGGGGAGCAGGGTTCTGCGCTTCCCTCCCTTCTCGTCCTCTTTTATGGCAACTTTCTTCTTCGGGCAGTTTGCTGGAGTCCTCAGTTTATCTTCCGTGTCCCAGTTCTCACTGAGACCTGCCGCTTTTCCTCCCTATTAACTTTTTTTAATGGGAGATCTTACTCGCAGCGTCTCCTCGCCGCCATGTTGCTCCGCCCCCGACTGATTTTGATTTTTTTCTTTATTATAATTAGTCTTTTTCCTGTTCCCTTATTTAGGTTTTCTAAATTCCTGCTATGAGTGACACCATCCGGTATTTTTCTTTTTCTTTCTCACTTATTTTGCTGAGCATGATTCCTTCCAGCTCCATCCATGTTGCTGCAAACTGCATGTGTTTATCTTTTTTGATTGCTGAGTAATATTCCATTGTGTATATGTACCACATCTTCTTGATCCAGTTTTCTATTTTTGGGCATTTGGGTTGTCTCCATAGCTTAGCAATTGTAAATAGTGCTACAATAAACATAGGGGTGCAGGTGTCCTTTTGAATTAATGTTTCTGTGTCCTTTGGGTAAATACTTAGGAGTTGAATTGCTGGATCATATGGAAGCTCCTACATCAAATTAAAGAACTTTTGTACAGCAAAAGAGACAGTAACCAAAACAAAGAGACACCCCACCTATTGGGAGAAAATTTTTGCACACAACACTAATGATAAAGGACTGATCACAAAAATCAACAAAGAGCTGATGAGACTCAACAACAAAAAAAGTAAATAACCCAGTCAAAAAAATGGGCAGAAGAGGAAAAAAAGAAACTTCTCCAAAGAGGAAATGCAAATGACCAACAGGCATATGAAAAAATGTTCAGCATCACCTGTAATCAGAGAAATATAAATCAAAACTACAATGAGATACCATCTTACACCAGTGAGAATGGCACATAAAAAAAAAAAAAAAAAAAAAAACTAGCAACAACAAATGTTGGTGAGGATGTGGAGAAAAAGGAACTTGCCTGCACTGCTGGTGGGACTGCAAACTGGTCCAACCACTATGGAAAGCTGTGTGGAGATTCCTCAACCAGCTAAAGATAAGCTTTTAAATTTTTTAAATGCTTGCATTCAGTAAGGAGGAAGAAACCTCTTATTTCAAATATATGGAATGTTTTCTTAGTTTTCTAGGTGAGCCATCAGATCTTGTCATGACTCCCCTAAGAAAATCCAAATAGAAGGAAGGGCACATGAAGCCCTGAGAAAGAAGAACAGATGCAATTAAAACAGTTCTTTTTCTGAATGGATCCTGTCTGATTTTAAGATAGAGCAGTTTTTTTTTGCTTATACCAAGACATTTATTTTACTTATCGCTCACTCAAGTCTAAAAATCATTTTTTCTGGACCCCCCCCCCAATGTATTTACTGACTCCAACATCTCAAATTGCCACCTTTTATGAGCTTATGAAAATCATAGTGTTTGTGTTTCTATAATTCCCATTCTTTTGTAAAATCTCCGTGGGCACTTTTGCATGTTTGGGTCAACTGTTTTTGTACAAATAAAAATACGTAATTGTTTTAAAACTTTCCAGAATCTAACGTGACTGTTCTTTTTTGTCCTCTACCAGATCCAGTTCTGAAGGCCTCAATCATATGTTTGCCTTTCTCCACAGAAAGATCTGGCCTTCCTGGTGAGTCTAACAATTCCTTAACCCAATTTTCAGCTTCTGTTTCACAAAACAATCTATGTATTTATTAATCCTATCTTCAAATGTGGAAAAACACAAGCAATTTATAAAAAAAACCTCCTCCATTCAATAAAATTTAATAATATTTATTGATTGCTTATTCTATGTTAGGTATTGAGGTAGGAAAAGAGATTCAAATACAGTCATTTGCCCAAGGATGTAACTAGCTCCTGGGGGTACAGAGTGTGTTAATCAGTACTTGTGTTACTTGAGTGCAGTTTATATTTGGTGGCATTGATTGTAGACAGACTTGACTAAGAAGTTACATTCTAATTGTTTTTGAAGGAAGGTGATATGGCAGTCAACGGAGATAAAGAACAATAGTTCAGATAGATGGGAGAGATTAAATAAGGTGAAAAAAATAATGAGAACATGGGAGAAAAAGAAAGCCCAACACATTAAGTAGAGAAATATGACTTTTGTGGTCAAGATGAAAATGAACGTTGAACATTTTCAAACCCCTTGAATTCTGTACAAAATAATTTGGACTTTTTACTATCAAGTCAGAGGGAAGATGACATTGAACACATTTAAAAGGAGGAATAACAATCAGATTTAGAAAATCATCTTCTAATTACATGGTTGAAAATTGTAGTAGAGGAGGAAAATTATGGAAACAAAGAGGCTGGTCATAAATTATGTTCCACAAAGAAGAGACATTGATCTTAAACTGAGTTGATGAAAATATCAAGAGACCCGAAGCTGAGAACTTCTCTCTCCAGGTAAAGAGCACCTGTAGTTCAATAGCATCTGATGCTTCCATGATTTCTATACCGTATTACTAAATATGCCTGCTTACAAAGATCTCTTTTTAAAAATGTTTTTATTATTTATGTTTGTAAATTAATGACTAATAAGAACTACATTGGAAAGGGGCTGGCATTAATACAGGACCACGCTTCATCAGGGGATGGTTTCAGTCCTGAGAAAGTGTGGCTTCAGGGGAAATACAGTGAGGAGTCAAAGAATGGGAGCTGGGCAACCTAAGCCATAGCAGGAGATCCTATTGAAAGAGATCCGTGGGCCTCCCCGGTGGCGCAGCGGTTGGGCGCTGGGTTGCAAAGCTGCCCGCAGCCTTTGCAGCGCCAATTCGATCCCCGGCTGCTCCCAGTCCACTGGAGGAGGGTCCTGCATGGCACACAGACCTCTCCTGCCGCCCGCTGCTCCCCTCAGCAGTGTATTTCATCACTCTGCCTCTTCTGTTCCCCGCTCTGGCTCTGGTGAATTCTCTCACCCTCTCGCGCTTCTGACTGTACCCAGTGCTTGTATAAATAAATAAATAAATCTTTAAAAAGAAAGAAAGAAAGAGATCTGAGTGGCACCACTCTAGGAACCTACCTTTCCTTTCAGAGTTGGAAGGCCATTCTTCCAGAGTTTCTGCTGGCCTCTCACCCTGAGAGAAGAGGTAGACAGGAAGGCTAGTGAGATAAAGTACAAGCTCTGTCACTACAGTTGGACTTGGAATGAAGCTTGCACTCATATTTCTCTGTACCCACTAATCATTCTAAATCCCCACACCCTCTGCCAACACAGCAATTTGTCCTCATGGATGTTTCATGTTGACACAGTCCTTCATTGATAAGAGATATGAAACTTTGGAAATCACAAATTTCTCAATACAGGTTGCATGAATGTGCATTCATTGTTAATTAAGGGAGTAACTTCAGGTGCCAAAGTAGATCACCTGGTTTTCATATGCATTGTTCCTTTTCCACATTATGGAAACAGTCCCACTTCCTCCTATTTATAGGGATGAGTTATCCCTGCCAACATGGTGACTCCATTTACCTAAACAGAAGAAAGCCAAAGGGGTCTGATAGCTGTCCCAACTTAAAACTCGATGACCCTTTAGGAAGTCATCTGTCTTTCTTTGTGGCCTCTTTGGGATTTGGGACTTCCACCATCAGAACTTGGAGTTTTGAGGCTGGGGAACATCATGTCCTCCAGAGAGTAATAATTAGTAGGACTTCTCTTCCTTCCATCCTGTCTTAGTCTATTCAGGTGGCTATAGCAAAATACCACAGACTGCATAGTTCATACCTATCAGAAATTTATTGCTCATGGTTTGGGAGCCTGAAAGTTTCAGATAACAGTCAAATAAAGGCCCTCATCCAGGATGCAGACTTCTCATTTTATCCTCACCTGATGAAAGGGGCTAGGAATCTCTCTGTAGCACCTTTTATAAGGTATTAATCTTAACCTCATAAGATATTATGAGGGTTACACCTTTATGACTTAACTACCTTCCAGAGGTCTCACCATCTAATAGCAACACATTAGGCATAAGGATTTCAACATATGAATTTTATTTTTGAAATATTTATTTATGTATACAAGAGCTGGGGTACAGGGCAGAGATGGGGGGGTGAGAGGGTTCGCCGGAGACAAAATGGGGACAGAACAGGCAGACTGAATGAAACACACTGCTGAGGGGAGCAGCAGGCAAGACAGGAGAGATCTGTTTCACCATGTGGGTTGCTCCCTGGCTAGTCGGGGATCGAACTTGTGCTGCAGAGGCTGCAGATCACTTCATAGTTCGGTGCTTAACCCCTTGCGCCACCAGGGAGTCCCTCAACAAATGAATTTTAAAAGGACATGGATTCAGGCCATAGTATATCCTTTGATTTCAGAGCCCACACATTCTTCTGATTAGGAATACCAAGCATATTTAGAGCTCTTTGGTTAGTACATGTACTTCCTCCTAAGGACAGTATCTCATTATAACAGAGCATTGCTTCCAAGGTGATGTTTCAGGTATGTCCTAGGTAAACCATGCCAGGATTCAGGATTGATTGCTTCTGGATGGTGTGGTTTCTGACAAGATCAGTGGACCTCATTATCTGGGTCACAGATGACACCTCCATACTACTTCCACTGCAAAGTGAGTGCCCTGATCTTATACTAGACAATGAGATTCTATGTCTGTGAATAAATTATTCCATCAAGTCCTAGTCTGTGTTGCTGACTGAGGCTGTATAGGCAAAAATGTCAAACTCATGCTCAGAATAAATAACTGTTCTTGTAAGGACAAACCACTGGTATTCTCGGATGGAACAGAATTGTGACTATGGAATTGGTATTTCACCTCTTGTAAAGTACCCATTTGGGGCTCAGCATTGACTTCTGCTGCTAGAAGATTGTATCATCAGTCAGTTCTGCCTTGATTGACAGGTTGGTAGGAACCCATTACATTAATTCTATGCATAGTCATTATGTCAGTGATTAGTGATCAGTCCATTCAAGAGCTCAGAGTGGTATATTATAAAGAATGGCTAAAGTCAACACTCTGAGTCATTTTGTTTAAATGGTCAGTGCCTCTTCCCCTTTTCAACAGTGGCCATCTGGAGGGTTAAGTCTCATTAAGTCTTGTGTCTTAAGAAAGCACCCATAATTGAACAAATCCATGCTTATCAAATCTTATGTTTTAATCAAACAACTTCAAAATCCAATTCCAAGAATATTCCTGTGACTCCTGATGTTATAGGCTAAATAATTCTTGTACATACATTTGTCTCCTTATGAGCATGTCTGCCATCTGGTTTAAGCTGAAATTTACAATAGCTATTGTACTAGAAGATAGGACAAAGGTAACTCCTAAAGGAACACCTTTTGCCTTAGGGTGCAGGGCATGAGCTGTCAGCAGTATATCCCTGAATAGTAAAGTGATACCTCTTATTAGGGAGAGGTGGTCTACCTCCACCAACTCTGAAGGATCAAGGGAATTGGCAGGCATGCACCCTGAGGAATATCCACTTTATTTTTTAGTGTCCTGGTTTTTCCAATTAGGGCCCTAACTTTATAAAAACTGAATTGCCTTGGCTGAGCAATTAAATATTTCTGGAATTTTGTGCCATTATTAAATCCTGTGATTGTTCCAAGCTTTTTCTCAGGAGTTAAGTGCTACTTTTTAAGCTCCCAGAGATGCTCTGACACTTACACTTAAACTGCTTGCTTGTTTTTTAACAATTCTTAGTTTTTCATTCTCTCTTTAGAATAGCTATGTAATTTAAAAATAATCTTCCAACTCCTTGGAGGCATTGTTCACCCACATAGTCTTCAAATGCTGAATTATAAGCAAGGCTTTCCCCTCCACCAGACATTTTACTATCTTTACCACTAGTGAAATCCTCTGCTATTGGGTTAAGTACCACCTTGTACTAAAACTATTTGGTTGCCATGTTTCACTGAGGATCATTTTGCCATTCTCCAAATCCCCTCTCCAAATCCCAATCTCCAAATTGCCAGTCTCTGTTTGGTTCCTCTGAAAAAGAAATGCTAACATAAACAAATGTTTAGAGGGAGACATCTGTGAAGATTAAAGGGTGGGAGCAGGAGTAAGCAGGGAGTGTCTTTAGATTGTGATTTAGGTCAGAGATGTGTAAAAATTCAGAGGGGGGTAAAACTAGGAATAGCCTTAGCCTGTAGTAGACTTTATTTAAAAATGTCTCAACGAGAGTCACTAAGTAAAAGATGACCATTAGAGAGCTCCTGTATTGGTCAAGAATGGCCAACACCAGTACCCTGCCCATGCTCAGTACTGACTGGGAGCAGCCTAGAGAAGTATTGTCTCAGTGAAAATGCACTAGAGTACATTTTGGGGCAGCAGCTGACTGCAATTCAATCTATGGTTACAGTTTCTCTTGTAGGAGGTCTGAGTGATATATTGCCATAGCAGTTACAACCTTTATTTATATATTCAGAAATTATTTCCCTCCCCCAGGGAAACTGAACTAAACTGAATTTGAAATGACTAAGTGTTTCCCGATTGTCCAGCAGAAGTGTATTTTGAGGGGAAAAATATACAAAGGAAGATGGTTGGAACAGTTGACTAAATGCCATGGATTTAGATTAAGAAAAAAATAGATTCTACAGTATTGCCTGTACATGAGTAACAACCTTTTTTGCAGGTTATGTTTAGTAAGGATAGATATGTTTTATTCTTTGAAGTGAAATGAGTTAAATTTATTGTTTGAATATTCAACTCAATATTTGAAAATTTGAACTGGGAGCCCAAAATATCCCAAACACTAATCAATCCTCTGATTCTATGTCACTCCTTCTTTAATCACTTATGAAGATAGAAGATTGGCTTATACTATCTCCAAGGCAATTCTACAAACACAAAAGTGATGAGGGCACAAAAGCATATAGAATAATCTAAAATATGAAGGATATTATTAACAAATAAAAAGACACCATGAATACATTTTCAGACAAATAACAATACTTTCAAGTTATCCAAGAAATAGAAAATAAAAAAATGAAATCCAAAAAATACCAAAGTGGCATGTATTTCTCCAAATCACCTTTTAAAAATCCCTCTTCATGAGCATTATTATAAGAAACTGTCAGTCCCACCCAGAGTAAAGAACTTTTTGCTCTGTTGGAATGTAATGGCACATTTTATTACCAGGACATCAAAATTTCTGGAACCAGCGATACCTTTGGAATTTAGTTATTTGACGGAATAGCAGTTAAAGCAGCATGGGAGTTATTCATTTATTTAGAAACATGAAAAGCACAGATAGTAAAACACTATTGATATAATCACACATCAGTTGAGGTCAGACAGATCCTAGAGAAGCAAATACCATAAAGGATTCCATAATATAATTCTCATAATCCTCTTTTATGTAGACAAAAGTTATTCCCATTGCAAAAAAAAAAAGTGCAGTCAGTTTTCTTTAAAGTGGCATTCTCTCTAGTACTGCAAATAACATTATAAATTTCAACATCTTCCAAAGACCATCTTTATTTTCAAGTTGAGAGCACATTATATACTATGATTTATGAAGTTAAAGATAAAAGAACTGTTCTTTTATGAAAAGGTTTCCAATTTCATAGGGAAATTACTACTATTATAATTTATTTTCTAGTAGTAGATTGCTGTCACAAGTTATTTGAGTGCATTTGCCTTAAAGAGGCTGTTGTTATCCCCTGGCATTTATAGAATATAAGATGTTCTTGTAACTAACACTTTAAGATGCTAGCAGTACCAGCTATTAATTATTTTGCCTATAATATGTGCATATAACTCAACTATCAGAATGATGGACCAGGAGATAATTAATATCTATTGAGAACTAAGTCAGCGGCTGTGTTAAGCATTTTATGCACAGCTTCTAATTAAATGTATCAAACTGCTTAAAATAGATATTATTTCTGTTTTAAAGATGAGGAAACAGTAACCCTGAGAGTCAACTTAATGGATCAGGTCGTATTAGTAATAAAGGCCAAGCGGGGACTGAGGCTTTAAAGGTTCATCATACCACATTCTATGATGAAGTTTTGCGTAAGAGCACATATACACTGTTTGCCACAAATCCTAATTATAAAATACTTTATCATCTTAGTACATCAAATTTGATTGGCAATTATATTCTTAAATAGATGTCAAACAGTGCTGGGGCTATAAATAAGGTATACAACTGTCACCTTATTATCAGTGAATACTCTCACCGTATATATCAATTCACTATAGAGATAATCTGCAAAGTTGCTACAAAGAAAACCTCTAAACATATTCAAATTGCAAGGCCCTATATTATGCTTTGTGATAGGGGTTTTTATCAAACCTGTCACATGTGGTTTTAGCTAAGTTTGTATCTACAGATGTAGAGATTTTTTTATAATTATGTAGGCAAAAACTGTGCCTCAGTTGTCAGCAAAGAAGGAAAAATTACCAACAAAGAAGCCATAATGATCTATTATATAATATAAAATCCTGATAGAGTTCTATGTTAATGTACCCACATACCTGCCATGTAGCTATCAAAATAATGTCAAAATGCTTTCATGTGCATTATTATATTGAATGATACCGTGCAAATCTTAATATATTCATTGTAGAGTGAAGTATCAAATACTTCAAATTGTCATTCACCAATTCAGTCTTTTTTTTTTTTTCTTTTTTTTGGTGGGACCCTTGCTGGTGGCCGGGGATTGAACCAGCGCTGCAGAGGCTGCGGGCAGCTTCGCAACCCAGCGCTCAACTGCTGCGCCACCAGGGGAGGCCCAAATTCAGTCTTTTCTTAACCTTATCCTTTGTGACTGTATGGTTCATACTTGTGTAACTAAATAACGCAAACGATACTGTTGCATTGCCACAGGATTTAACAACTTATTTTGGTCAAAAATAGAAAGTGCAAAAAGGCCAAAGCATGAAAATATGATGGGTGATTTAATTAGTACTTTACAAAAATCAGTGGAGGAAAATGCAGTCTTATGTACGAACACATATATCGTAGCTATAATAAAATAATAATATTATGCAAATGAAGACTCTACTCACCTTTTATCAGAAAGTTCAGGAAAGTTTGAATTTGCTATCCCTTTCTCTTTTTCCTTTCTGATACTCTGTTTCTTTCTATTAGTACCATCATTTCTATAGTTTCTATTTCTGTAGGTCACCGTCATGAAATTAGGTTTATTCCCATAACAAGGATTTACTTTTGAAAGAAAAGAATACTAGAAAAATAAGCACCTGATAGCATATTTTCTCACCTTGGAGAACATATTAAATAGTGTATCACTTAATATATCCTAGCATATGAGTTAAATGTTACTATCTGTAGTTGGTTATTTATGACCGTTATAAGGTACATTGTGATAGTTCTATAAAATCAAGGTTATAATATATTTATTTGATGAGTCAGTTTTTCATTAACTCTCCTTACATGTAACTAAGAACATCTTCCCATATAGATGATGCTCAAATTGCTAAAGTTTTCTAGAAACTAGACCAAAAAAAGCAAAACCCTTAAGTGATTATTCTTACCATTGCCATGCCATAACACTCTTCCTGGTGTTTTTGTACTTTGGGAAGCAAAGTTGCTATTTGTCAAGACAGAAGAGTTTTTAGAGCTTATTTTACTGAACTTAACCATTGAACATTTTGTTCTCAGTAAACATGTAATCTCGTAATTTGTTTTTTCTGCATATGTTCTCCAATTGTATTACTTCATATCATCTGTTTCTTTCATGGATTTCTCTTCTGTTTACATTTTGACCATTGGACCATTTGTTGTGTTGAAAACAATTTATACCAGCTCACAAGCTGACTGTAAAAATTTTCAGGAATTTTTCAAGGTAGATGTTAAACATAGTTATTATCAAACATTAAATTATATACTTATAATTAAATTTTATTTGTGTAGTAAAGGATTTTAAAAATGTTTCATCTTGTCCAAAAAGATGTCTGGTCTTTGACTGGCATCTGTAATGTCATGCCTGATAGAGGTATCTTTGCCTGGGAAAACTGTTTTAGGGTGGGGGCTCTAACTCACACCAACAATATGATTTAATTTGTGAGCTCTGGGTCACATCAATAAAGTGATTTAAAGGGCCTCCCCTGTGGCGCAGTGGGTTGAGAACAGCGCTGTTCGATTCCCAGCCCGGCCAGGGAGAAACCCACATGGCGTGGCAGACCTCTCCTACCCTCGCCTGCTGCTCCCCTTACCAGTGTCTTCGGTCCATCTGCCTCTTCTCCCCGCTCTACCTCTGGTGAATTCTCTCACTGTCCCATGCCTCTGACCTGTACCCCAGTTCTTGTATAAATAAATAAAATCTTTAAAAAATAAAAATAAGTAAATAAAGTTATTTAGAGTGGGGACTTTGGGTCACCCAGCTTGACCTCCTGGGGGCTGAAAACTGCAACCAGTTCCTTCTGGTGTCAACAACTCCTATGAAATAGAGCCCTCATCTGAAAACCCTAAACATTAAGGCTCAGAAGATCTTCCCTGATTGATGTAAGTACTGAGAGAATAAGGCAGTCCTCACTCTGAGGAGAGGATAACTGGTAGCCCCTCGTATGGCACACTTTGGGACGCTACCCAGTGCACTGCTGCCCTTGGCTGATTCGATCGCTATCTTTCTCGGTAATAAACTATAACTGTGAGAATAACAGCTTTCAATGAGTTGTGTGATTCCATCTAGTGAGTTATTGAACCTGAGACCAATCTTGGGAGCCTGCCAAACTTGCAATTAGTGTCAGAAGTGAAGGTGTTTTTATGTGGACTCTGCTTAGTCTTTATAGTAGGCTGACCATTCCAGCAATAAAAGCAAATGAAGTAAATACAACTCATTGCTTCCTAACTATGTTACCACATTCTGCTTTTTGAATTATTTACATTTATTTTATCTGTGTGTTTGAAATGTGCTATTGCACATCTCTTCACAACTCCAAACTTGGTGACAATATGTTGGGAGCTTGAAATTGCTGTGATGAGAGTATTTGCACCATGGAAATCAGCAAACACTACAAATTAGTCTTGATTATTTGCCTTTTTTGATTGTGTAGACTTACATATTGGGAAAAATGTCAATAATACATCTTAAACTTTAAAGTTATATAGCCATTACATTGTAAATAGCAAAAAAAAAAAAGAAGAACGAAAAAATATTCTCACTATGTTCAAAACTGTTTTCTTGTTCAGCAAAGTCTCACATTATTGATGAGTGAAGTTTCAAGATAAATCTTCACTGCTTCATTTTCAACTTACTAATTAAGGAGAATATCAACTTTTAAAAACCAAAAATAAATAAAGACCAGCCCTGAAAATTACCTGAGTGGACAAAACCAACTTAATTTTGCTTATTTTGCAAGACTAACTTGACCTGGGTCATTTCTTGACTATGCCTCTAGAAATAATAAGCAAAACTTAAATTGTTTGTCAAATTGATACCAGGTAACCAAAAATCAATGCCCTATTATTTAAGAAAATTCTAGCATTACAACCAACCAACTGAAGAACAACCATTACCTTCTCACTAGACTTGAGTTTGATTGTACATTTTGGTTTGAGTGCTCTGGTTTGTAAACTCTTTTTGTGTATACACAATACACTTTTACAGATTATTACTCCTTCAGTGATCATTGGCTTTATGTCTTAATTCTGATCTTTTGAACATACCAGTATTCATGTAGAAATTGCACTTATTCATCAGTTATCTGGTTTACCTACAGTACAACAGTTGAGCAAAAATTAACGAAATTATACTCTGGAAATTGATTTACTATAAATAATTCTCAATAATTAGTATTGCATAATTTATTAATGTTGTAAACTTTTGACAAATAATTTATATCACTAAAATTTATAGCAAACATACGCTTGTCAACAAATAATATTTTTAGAAAATCTGTTGTTACACATTTTTCAGTAGTACACCGATGACTGTTAACTCTGGAAATCTCTAGAGTTTCCATTTGTGCCATTATTTTCTCTTTGTATTCATTTTCTGTGGGCAATCTAATGATTTTTACTAGATTTTCGTTCTTGTAATTCAAAAAATTGGAATATCCAATTCTAATTTTTTCCTAAATTTTGGTGCATAGCTGATTCTCCACACTATTGTTACATAAAAATTGTAATCAAAAGCTCAAAATATGAGTTCACAATTGTTAATTTACTCTTGCTAACAGCAAAATTGTTCCCACAAAAGTGTCCTTTTCCTGCCTTCTATCACAGTCAGTGACATCATTTAATAACCACTTATACGTTTTGTATTGCACATGAAACCTGTCAGAAATGGGCTCCTTTCTCATCATTCAGTGAGGCCTACTTCAATCACTTTTGTCATTTAAGTTTTACAACAGCAAGGTATCCTTTCCATTTTTTCTATTTTGCATCCACTAGATAACTTTACCAAATCACTTTTTTTTGCATGTGTGCTATACTTTGACCTCTTTTATTCTAATGAGACATGCAGTCTCTGCCTTAGATTCCTGAAGTAAACATTCCTTGTGTTTAATAAATTTATTCCATTTCAATTATCTATGTAGGACAACTATCTGACTCTATCACTTCCCTTCTCATGGATTCTTCATTGTATTTTTTATACCATAGGAAAAATCATAGCTCCTTATACTGTATAAAAAATTGCCTGATAAAGTTCAGGTATCACCATTCATTGCAGCCTAGTTCATATGCTAGGCTCCAGCCATTCTAAATTGTTTCTATTTCCTCCATAATAACTCTGTGTGGACTATATTTCATAAAATTGCTACTTCTTAGAATATTCTTTCTTTCATCCACTTTTCATTCAACTTTCAGATTTTTCTTTTATGTATGTGTTTGCTTTTATTTATTTAATATTTTCATTGAGGCAGCATTAGTCTTTAGCATACAACACTGTATTTGATTCAGAGATATAGGAAGATACATATTTATGTTACCACACTTCACCCACAAACAAGGCAAAAATAGTTTTCCACCAGAGTTCACTGGGCATTCTCCATCTTTATTCTCTTCCCCGCTCTTCTGGTAGCCTCAGTCCTGCAGTTGGATACCAACAGTCTGTTTTTGTCTGACCCTTTTTTTTTTCCTTTCTATATTCCATATATAAGTGAAAGCATCTGTTGTCTTTTGACTTATTTTGACTTCTGGCTTATTTTGCTTAGCATTATTCCCACCAGTTCTGTCCCTTTTATTGCAAATGGCAAGAGTTCATCCTTTTTTTTTTATGTAGCTAATAATATCCCATTTGTGTATACGGACAACATCTTAATCCACTCATCTGTCCTTCAGCACTTAAGTTGTTCCTTTAACTTGGCTATTGTAAAGAGGGCTGCAATGAACATAGCAGGGCGCATATCCCTTTGAATTAGTGTTTTTACATTCTTCATGTGGATAGGAAAAAGTGAAATTGCTAGATCATATATGTATGATAGATCTATTTTTAATATTTTGAGAAATTTCTATACTTTTTTCATAAGGTCTGGAAGAATATACATTCCACCACCAGTGAATGAGGAGTCCTTATTCTTCACATCTCTGCCAACATCTGTTGTTTCTGGGTTTTTTGATATGGACTATTCTTACAAGTATGATGTTATATCATCGTCATTTTGATTTACATTTCCTTGATTAGCAGTGATGAGCATTTTTTGACATACCTGTTGGCCATCTGTTCACCTTCCTTGGTGAAGTGTCTGTTTAACTCTGCCCATTTTTGATTGGATTGTTTCTTTTTGCTGTGTGAGTTCATTGTAGACCTTTGATATCAGCCCATTAGCAGATGTATGGTGTGCAAACATTTTCTTCCATTCAGTAGGATGTCATTTACTTTTAGTGATGGTTCTGTTCAATATCCAGAAACATTTTCCCATATTCTCTTTTGTTTCTCTTGTTATTGGAGATAAATCCACAAAGACAGCACTGAAACCAATGTCATAGAATATTTGCCTTTTTTAAAAAATATGTGTTGTATTTTTTCAGGTCCTACATTCAAAGATTTAAACAATTTTGTGTTAATTTTTTTATATGGTGTGCGATAGTAGGCTAGTTTCATTATTTGTCCTGTGTTCCCAACAACATTTGTTGAAGAGACATTCTTTTGTCCAATGTAAGCTCTTGGCTCCTCCGTTGTACATTATCTGTCCATTAAGATGTGGGTTTATTTCTCAACTCTCAATCCTTTTCTGTTGCTTTTTTTGTCTGTTTTTATGCACATGTCTTACTGTTTTGATTACTATAGCTTTTGCAGTATAGTTTGATGTCTGGATATGTGATACCACTGTTCTTATTTGTCAAGATTGCTTTGGGAATTTGGGGTTTGTTCTGATGTTTTGTTTTGAAGAATATCATTGAAACTTCAGTGAAGATTGCATTGGGTAAGAAAGCCATTTTAATAGTGTTAATTATTCCAAACTATGAATGGGAAATATCTCTCCATTTCTTTGTGTTTTCTATTTCTTTTAATAGTGTTATAGTTTTCAATATATAGGTCCTCTACCTCCTTTGTTAAGTTTACTTTTAGATATTAAATTCATTATCTTGATTTCTCCCTATTCTGACTTGGTTGTATATAGGATTTTTGTAAATTGATTTGGTAACCTGCAACTTTACTGGACTGATTTATTGTTTCAAATAATTTTTTAGTGGTGTCCTTAGAGTTTCATTTGCATATCATCATGTCATCTGCTTTTATATCATCCTCTTGCCTGACTGCTCTAAGTAGGACTTCAAATACCATGTTGAATAGTAGTTGTGAAAGTAAACATTTTTTCTTGTTCCTGATCTTAGCAGAAAAACTTTCAGTTTCACATCATTTAGAATGGTGTTAGCTGTTGGGTTTGTTGTTTATGGCCTTTAGTATGTTGACATATGTCTCATCTATCATCATTTTTTAGGGTTTTTATCATAAATGGATATTGAATCTTATCAAATTCTTTCTCTGATTTTATTAATATAGTTATATGGCTTTTATCTTTCCTTTTGTTGATGTAGTGAATTGATCATTTTTTGGAATCTGAACCCTACTTGCATCTCTGGAATAAATTCCACTTGGTCATATTATATGTTCCTTTTAATACATACTGGGTTTGCTGAGATTTTGTTGAGGATATTTTCATCTGTGTTCATCAGGGAAATTAGTGTGTCATGTTCTTTATTAGTGATGTCTTTGTCTGGCTTTGAAATCAAGATAATGTTGGCCTCATAAAATGAGTTTGGAAACGTTCCCTCTTTCTCAATTTTGGAAAAATTTGAGAAGGACAAGTATTAGTTCATCTTTGAAAGGTTAGTAGAACTCCCTAGTGAAACTTCCTAAAACTGTTCCTTTTTTTTTTTGTGACACTTTTGATTACTGTTTCCTATCTTCTTGCTTTTAACCAGTCTGAAAGGTTGCTTTTTCCCTAAGAATTTGTCCATTTCTTCTACTTTATTATCTATCTGCATACAAATGTTCATAGTAATCTTCTCATGATCCTCTGTATTTCTGAGATATTTGTTTTAATTTCTCTTTCATTTCTGGTTCTATTTTTAAGAGTGTTCTCCCTTTTTCTTTTTGAGTCTAGCTAAAGGTTTATCTACTTTGTTTATGTTTTGAAATCACAGCTTGTATTTTTTTGACCATTGTCCTACTTTTTTTATTTCTACTTCATTTATTTCTACTCCAATTTTTATTATTTTCTCCTTTATGCTGTCTTTTGGCTTTGTTCTTCTTTTTCTAATTTCTTAATATCATTATAATAAGAGAAAATACTTGATATGAGTGTAATCTTCATGAATTTATTAAAACTGATTTGTGTTTCCAGTACATGGTATATCCTGGAGAATTTCCATGTGCACTTGAGAAGAATGTAGTGCCTTATAAATGTCTATTAAGCCCATGTGGTATAATTCTTTGTTTAAAACTATTATTTCCTGGGCCTCCCTGGTGGCTTAAGGGGTTAAGCACCGCACTATGAAGCAATCCGCAGCCTCTGCAGCACGAGTTCAATCCCCAGGCACGCCAGGGAGAAACCCACATGGCGAAGCAGACCTCTCCTGTCTCGCCCGCTGCTCCCCTCAGCAGTGTATTTCAGTCACTCTGCCTGTTCTGCTCCCCGCTCTGTCTCTGGTGAATCCTCTCACCCCGCCCCCCCCTCCATCTCTGGCCTGTGCCCCAGCTCTTGTATGCATAAATAAATAAATCTTAAAAAAAAAATAAAACTATTATTTCCTTATTAGCTTCCTGTTATTCCATCCATTGATGAAATAAAGATGTTGAAGTCCCTTACCACTATGTTTTGTTATAAATATTTCTTTTCAGATTTGATAATATATGCCAAATTTCAATTTTTCATAAGGAATTATCTTCCCCAAAAACTGTTTAGGAGAGCCCCGTACAGAAAACTTTGTTCCCATGGGCCCTTGTGCTCACAATCATACTTAATACCTACATACTTATTCATTATACTTTTATTAATGTTACTGTTAAATGTTTTATTTTACAGAATTTAAATTTTTTGAGGCTAGGGGTCTCTTTGATTCCCCAAAGCTTATACCAATCACTGATTCATAGTATCCTTTATTTAACTAAAGCACTGAAAACAAATTTTTAAATTATTTTCTACTTTGCCTAAAATGATTACATTTGCTTCATATTGTAGTTTTTTAACTAATAGGTCCCCTTTTGGTTCTGAACACATGAAACAATGAAGTTATTTTCTTGTGCATTTTGTAGAATAGATCTCTCACTCTTACTTTTTTCTTTCTAGCTCTTGTCTTAGGATACAAAAGTCTACTGTTTTGTAATCATATGCTGAAAAGATATTATTATAACCATTTAAACATATATGTGATTTTTTTAGATTGTATACTTTTTAAAGTGCCAAGAGAGTATATAGTTAAAAGATTAAGACACATGAATATATCACATAAAATTGTCAACACACTGGAAAAATTTAGAGTTTTTGAGGAATAATTAATGTATAGGTATCAAAATAAAATGCTAATGTATCTCTAATCAAGTACTTAATATGCTCAAATAAAATCTCAAAATTTTACCAAAACTCATATCCAGTAAACTTGAATTATCCCAATATCAGAAGTAACAGAGAATCTCATATTTAGTTACTTTGCCCAAGGAGATCATATATAAACCACATTTTTCTTATAATTTTTGTTCTTAATCAGAACTGAAACCAAACTTTAGAGATCGGTCTAAAACAAAGTAAATGAATCTATAATAAACTTGACAGACAGTGCTAGAAATAGTGAAAGGCATGAACTCTGACACAATTTTATTAAATTCTAGTCCTAGTAGCAACACTCACTGAAAGATCTTGGGCGGTGAGATCTATTTGCCTCAGTTTCTTCAGTGAGGGGTTTTATAGTGTCGGATAACTCATTATGGGTATACAATAACTCAATAATTGTAAAATGCTCAGAATGTTGCCTAAAACATTATAACCATTATAATTGGATAAATAAATGTTTTTAAAAGCCCTTACATTAACACCTCTAAAACCAGGTAGCAAAGAACTTGACAAATTGTATTTGTATTTCTAATCTTATTATACTAGTTTTTATTTTCTCTGTGTGAATCAGTTTTCAGTAGTGTAAACTGAGCACCCTGTTTGACAAAGGTATCATAAGTAGTAAATTCTATAGAGATATCCCCAAAGCAGAAATATTGTGCCTAATGAATTAACTGAAACATTTCCTGAGATAGCATATAAATAGTAAAAAGGAGGCTCTCATTGGTGGCACAGGGGTTAAAGTCATCCCTGTGGCATGGGTTCGATCCCCAGCCAGGGAGCAGCCCAAATGGTGCAGTGGACCTCTCCTGGCTCACCTGCTGCTCCCCTCAGCAGTATGTTTCAGTGAATCTGCCTGTCCTGCTCCCCACTTCTCTAGTGAATCCTCTCACACCCCTCTGCACCTCTGACCTACACCCCAGTTCTTATATGCATACATAAATAAAAATAAATCTTTAAAAAAATAGTTAAAAGGAGCACAGTTATATCTACCCTGATTCTCTAACACAGTTCATAAGTATGCATGCAAAAATAAGAGTGAGATCATCTATTTATTCATGTCTAAGGTAGTGACAAGAATTCCTCTACTGGTGAATTTGCAATTAAAATATTCTCTATCCCAGGCACAAATATTCAGCTTTATCTGCTGTCTGCACTCTGTCCATTACATAAACCTTGCAGAAATAAATGACATCCCCTTGTGCCTCCATTCCTACCACATAAATTGTCATTTTAAATGGCAAGAGATTAAGAAACCTCTGAATAGTGAGTTTTCTGATATTTCCTGAGTAAATAAATTGTAGTGAGAAAAATTAACTTCCTCTATCAAAGAAATGTTATCAGTAATCCTGCTTAAATTGAGAGCAATGCCATCCATGGAACTACACATAAGCATTATATAATACAGTGAGGATTCCAAAATCCTACCAACTAATATTTGGTGCAAGCATTTATTATCAAAGAAGGGAAGGGGTTTTGTCGCATTGATATATACAAATGAAACTGAAGCACAGGGAGGGAGAAGGATGTATTTTGAAAAATGTTCCTTATGGTTTCAAAATGCAACAGCAAGCAAAAGGAGAATCATTTTTAACAAAAATGCATATACTTTAAAAAAATACATAATCCTTTAAGAGAGAAATATATATGAAGGATATATAATGATCCAGGCACTCACAAGACAATGTAATGGTGAACTTAAGTATATGTGGTCTCTACACTCAAGGAACACATAGTCCAGTAAGAAAGACATTTAGTAATTAAATAGTCATACAAATAGTGACAAATTTATCATTTCATGAAAATTACAAAATTGATTTAATGAGAATATTCTCTAGTGAGGGATATTAAAGGCTAGTGAGGGATATTAGAGAAATGGGATGTGAGAGTTTGAGTTGCTCCAGTACAGTGAAGGAAGGATATAGGACTGTCAAGTATGATGTGTGGGGAGAAGAGAGATCAGGAAACGAGGAACTTGGGGCTCACTGAGGCTGACCGGAAGGGAGGTATCAGATTATACAATTAGTTTTTAATTTCCTTAATGTAACTAAATTTTCCTTGAGGATGGTGCACTCTACAATGTTTTTGGAGCAGTGTTCCTCAGAAACTGCAGTCCATGTTAACATATTTTAAAAATTCTATCAACAATTGACAGCCTGTAATGTGTTTTAAGCAAAGTAATTAAATATTCAGTCCTGATTTTAAAATTTCTCCTTGGCCTTTAGGTAGTAGGAAATAAGACTGGAAGTGAGGAAACCAGTAATTAGATTATCATACTCCACAGAGTAGTAAATAACCAGTTTGGGGGCAGTTGAGATAGACAGACACGAGAATTATCTTTCCCTAAAACTTTCTCCTAATGGCTCTGTTATTCACCTGAATGTCAAAAAAAAAAAAAAAAAAAAAAGGAGTCCTTGCAAACTCTGTCCTAACCCTAATCTCCAATGCCCTTTCTCCTCTTTTTTTAAATATTGATTTTATTTTATGTATTTTCCCACTTTCTTTTATTTATTTTTCTTTTTTTCTTTTATATATTTCTTTCATTTTTCATTTTTGCACAATGTATGCATTTTCACCTTGGTTATAGTGCCCATACAATTCCCACCACCCTTGTTTTGATCCTACTCCCTCCTCTCTCCCTGTGGTATGTCCCTGGTTTATAGTTGTTTGTTCATTTTGATTTTTTATTTTCTTATAATTAGTCTTTTTCCTGGTCCCTTACTTAGGTTTTCTAAATTCCTGCTATGAGTGAGACCTTCTGGTATTTTTCTTTTTCTTTCTGACTTATTTCACTGAGCATTATCCCTTCTAGCTCCATCCACATTGCTGCAAATTGCATGAGTTTATCTTTTTTTGATTGCTGAGTAATATTCCACTGTGTATATGTACCACATCTTCTTGATCCAGTCACCTATTTTTGGGCATTTGGGTTATTTCCATAGCTTACCTACTGTAAATAGTGCTTCAGTAAACATAGGGGTGCAGGTACCCTTTTGAATTAATGTTTCTGTGTCCTTTGGGTAAATACCTAGGAGTAGAATTGCTGGATCAAATGGAAGCTCCATCTTTAGCAGATTGAGGAACCTCCACACAGCACTACATAGTGGTTGGACCAGTTTGCATTCCCACCAACAGTGCAGGAGACTTATCTACAAAGAGCTGACGAAACTCAACAAAAACAAAGTAAATAACCCAGTCAAAACGTGGGCAGAAGAGGGCCTCCGTGGTGGCATAGCGGTTGAGCGCTGGGTTGCGAAGCTGCCCACAGCCTCTGCAGTGCCGGTTTGATCCCCGGCGGCC
The DNA here is from genome assembly GCF_964194135.1 of Talpa europaea. Classification (NCBI taxonomy): domain Eukaryota; kingdom Metazoa; phylum Chordata; class Mammalia; order Eulipotyphla; family Talpidae; genus Talpa; species Talpa europaea. The sequence goes on along the minus strand of NC_140083.1, from coordinate 31,509,967 downwards.
GGGAGAGGGTCACACATGGCACGCAGACCTCTCCTGCCGCCTGCTGCTCCCCTCAGCAGTGTGCTTTGTCACTCTGCCTGTTCTGCTCTCTGCTCTGGGTCTGGTGAATTCTCTCACCTTCCTGTGCCTCTGGCTATACCCAGTGCTTGTATAAATAAATAAATAAATAAATAAATAAATCTTTAAAAAAAAAAAAAAAACAGTGGGCAGAAGGGCTAAGAAGAAACTTCTCTGAAGAGGAAATGCAAATGGCCAACAGGCATATGAAAAAATGTTCAACATCACTTGTAATCAGGGAAATGTAAATCAAAACTATAATGAGATACCATCTTACACCAGTTAGGATGGCACATATTAAACATCTAGCAACAACAAATGTTGGATGTGGAGAAACGGAACTCACCCGTTTTCCTCTTAAAGAGCTCTTAAATTACCTCCTTGTTCAAGTCTTCATGAGCTAATGACCTAACATGTAAATTTCTCCTAGTTTTATATCTTCAGTTAAGTATGAAGCCTAGGGAAAGAAGTGGGGTTTGCCAACTATAACATTGTTGTTTATATTGAGAACTATTATATGTATTTAGGTTCCATCCTGTTTCTAGTATAGACTTTCTAAAATCTTTGGAATTTCCTAAGTAGTAGGAAACATATAGGTGTCTTTCATTATATTAAAAAGATAACTGTTGGAATGTTCTCAATTGAGAGTGAAGGCTATTTGCCAAGAGAAACAACCCAGTGAGTAGAGCTTGGAAATTTTAGTCCTAAACCAATACCTCCAGAGGGGGGGAGGGGCTAAGGTTGTATCAATCACAGTATAAAATTCAATATTATCAATGAAATTATTTTTGAAGTCAACAGAAACATCTCCTAATGCCCCCAAAAGTGTTTATGTTATGAGATTAAAGATAAATGTGATATGATGTAGTAAGTATAAATGCCAGGAAAGGACAGCCACAAGAAAATATTTCATATATCTGGGTACTCTTCTCCACTAGCAGAAGATAATTCTCATCTTCATATAACACAATTTCTTAATATCTCATTATCTTAAACTAAAAATAGAGTAACCCCAGAAGAAAGTCTAAGACTCCCAATGGCAGATACATAATGAATTCCAGTGGGAAATGTCCCTCGGTGTGCTGTATCAGATTGCTCTAAAGCATACTCTCATAGGGTGGAGATCTAAATGCAGGAATTTTGGGGAATGTGCTATTTTGAACCTCATCTATAAAGGAAAGAAGAATCAGAATTGTGCAGAAGGAGAAATCAAACTGAGCATGCAATTGAGACAAAGTTCTCAGGTAATCTCATAGGCACTCTGAAGCTAGAAGGGTCCTGAACAGATATGTAATGAATAGAAGAGAGGGAGAAATTTTCATCCAATCATAGTATACTGGTTGCCCTCGGGTAAAGGAAACAGACTCAGACAAGACTGCTCTCGATTCCAGGAAGAGATTCATAAGTGAACCTTTGGGTGCTTGTATCTTAGCAGCTGAAGGATCTGGGCAAACCGATAATACCCACTACTCTGGTGTGTGTGTGTGTGTGTGTGTGTGTGAGAGAGAGAGAGAGAGAGAGAGAGAGAGAGAGAGAGAGATCTATGTATTCCAGTGTCCTACCCTTCCCTGTTAAAAAAGATACGATTTCCCCCCTCTATTACCTGATTCTGCAACACACATACACACAATCAAAACCTTCTCAAGGGAATGAAATCCAAGCAGCCTTTGTACAATAATGGTATTGTTACTCTCACAGCTTTATCCCACAGGGACATTTACAATCTCCCTTAGTAAAATTCTAACTATAACTGGAGCAGCAGAGGAACATGTTTTCTACGGATTGGTATAATCCTTTTTCATCAGAAGCTATTAAGATTTTCCAAACTCAGTCTTGCATTTTAAACCTTGTTTGACTTTCAGCTAGGATATCAAACCATTTCAGAAGCAATCTCCATAAAGAATCAAAATAATATCTTGTGACAAGCTAATAGGTTCATGCAAAATCCCAATTTTATGCAGTTTGAAAAAATAGATAAACTAAATTCTCCTCATTAAAATTTTTAGGCAGAACGAATATATTGAAATTATACAAAAAATCTCTTCCCACTGACAAGTGACTGTGAAGCCTGATGAAATTAATATTTTTTTCATATCATTCCACCAAACCACCCATGCCCATACCCCATCTGCCTCTCTCCACACCCCCTCTATTTTTCTCCATTCCTATTTAAAAATAATTTGGTTTATAAAAACTTAACCAAAATATCCTGAATGTTCATAACTTAAAACTACCTGTCATAGTCATTTTTACCTACAGTAGGTGAATCTAAAATCCACTTTATTTTTTTTTCATTTATTTATTTATTTATGTATTTGTTTGTTTGTTTGTTCTGTTTACACATGCACTGGGTACAGTCAGAAGCGCGGGAGGGTGAGAGAATTCACCAGAGCCAGAGCGGGGAGCAGAGCAGGCAGAAGGACCGAAGTACACTGCTGAGGGGAGCAGCGGGCGGCAGGAGAGGTCTGCGTGCCATGTGGGACCCTCCTCTGGTGGCCGGGGAGCAGCCGGGGATTGAACCGGCGCCGCAGAGGCTGCGTGCGGCTTCGCAACCCAGTGCTCAACCGCTGCGCCACAAGGGAGGCCCTAAAATCCACTTTAAATAATTTATCAAAACTAAGTAGCACTTGTGTTATCCGCTATATGATTTTCACTAAAAAAAATTACTTTCATAAATCATTGCCAGATTTGTGTATTCCCTTGTTATAAAACTTCTGTTGTCTGAAACTTAAATTTCTCTGAGGGCCACAATTTTCTGAAGACAAGTTAAATAAATATTTAATTAACATAAAATATCACCAATTCATCATTAGTAGATCAAACTGGCATCTTATGCTGAATTTCTTGGGGAAGAGACTGTGAGACTATAAAAAACTGCACTTGAGCAGGATATTAGCAAGTGCCTGGGCCTTGGCATCTGGGAGCAAATAAGGAAGAGGCAGAAGTTGATGTGTAATAAAGTTGACCAGAGGCAGAAGTTGATGTATAATAAAGTTCCAGCTAAGGTCTAAATGGATCTTTGAGGCACTCTTGTGATGATCTTTCAGAGTTTTCTAGAATTCAGCAAAGAATTTGGTTTGGTCTTTGTAAACTGTGTTTATAATATATAAATTGAAATATATATTTATATAAATACACATACAAATACATAAATATGTCTGTATGTATATGTAAAGCATCGTCAGTCTCTTGGAAAAGGATTTAATCTTGAGTGAAGCATCATCCTGAGGTTTTAGACAGTCTTGAGAGAGAGATTCAACTGGAGCATTCAGTCTGCAAAACTCCAGGAAGCCGAGAGAATAAGTTCCATCTCCTAAATGTAAATGATGTAGACAGACTGAGTCTCATGATAGTCAGTACATCTGGTAGATGTTCTATCTTTTCATGACTGTTTACCAAGCCTATAATGGTCATCTCACTTTGTCTCACTTCTGTTTGAATTTAACCTTTATGTGAGCAGGGGACATATTGGTTTTTTTTTTTTGTTTTTTTTTTTTCACTGCATCCCTAGCATAACATCCCTAGAAAATATTTCAATCTTGGCAACAGAGTGAGCAAACAGGAATTGCTATGTCTCCTCAAGCCTGTTTGACATAAATAAATAGATAGATAGACAGACAGACAGACAGACAGACAGATAGATAGAGAGATAGATAGATAGATAGATAGATAAACAAACAAATAAATAAATAAATATCTACAAAAGATAGACAGTCTTGGATCTAAGGAATTAGTGCCACTACTGTGTAAACCTCTGGGAAGACTAAAAGCTGTGAAATCACAGTGGAGTGGTAGGTATGACTGCAGAGTTCAGTGATGAGAGCACAGGTTGGGAGTTTTTAAATTCTGTTCTTGCCTGAAATCCACATTGCTTCTGGGGAATATGATTACTGTGGAATAGGAATTGGCAGCAGCTGCTTGTATAGTGCAAAAACCCTTCTTCAGCAAAATGTTGATGATGGCAGACATTAGGACTCACTCCTCTAACCTCTTCTTTTCAAACCTTTCAAACTGGTGGAGGACCATCTGCTAGTTTAAAGGAATTGCCTCCTCCCTGACCTGGCTTCTCACGAAGGGTACCTACACTTGAATCTGCAACCTCCTGGATTTCTTTATTGTACCTGTATCGGAACTGTGCTTTATCTACTCATTTGTACTTATAAATATGAGCTATATGAAATAAGGTCAAGTTTTTGATTGCCTCTCCTATGACACTCACCAGACAGTTTAGTTTTTATACCAAGATCAGAGCTCAAAAGCTAAAGAGTTTAAAAACATTGAAAGAAAACTCTCTAAATATCAGTGCATGAAATAAAATTATTAGGACATGCTGATATTTACATTTTCTGCCATGAAATATTCTCAAAATGATGAGAAGACATTCATAAGCCAAAACTGGAGAAGGCATATAAATATCTAAGTAAAACATGAGTTATGCATGTTATAATAATTGAATAAAAGTGAAAAGAGTTAGAAAGAGAAAGAAAATAAGTAAGCAATCAAACATAGACATATACATATGTATATGCTTATGTACATGTAGGAGGAGATATTTAGTAAAATGACAATAAATTTCAAATAATTAAAGATTAAAGACCTTACATTTAAATGACTTGTGGAACTAACATATACTTATAAAATTAAAACAAGCTAAAAAATTCCAGAAACAATAGATTATCTGGGCTTCCCTCATGGTACAATGGGTTAAGATACAACCTATTCGCAGCCACTGCAGCAGGAGTTCTATCCCAGGACAGGGAGCTACCCACATGGTACAGCAGACCTGACTCTCCCACTGCTCCCCTCAGCAGTGTATTTCAGTTAATCCATCTGTTCTATTCCCTGCTTTGTCTCTGGTAAATTCTCTCACCCCCCACAACTCTGGCCTGTATCCCAATTCTAGTATGTATAAATAAATAAATCTTAAAAAAATAGATTACCTGCAGAACAGTGAGACTCTGACTGGCATCAGAATTCTCAATAACAACACAAGATTTGTGAAAAAAAGAGTTCAGTAATAATTTTAAAGTGGCCAATGAAAAATAACTTTGTACTTAGGATTATACAGCCAAATAAACTTAATTTAAGTGGTTTATTTACCCAAATTTAAGTGGCATATTTACCACCAAAATTTACCACTCAGATACCCACTTTGATAACACCCCTGGAAGAATAAGAAAGTAAATAAGCCCAGGAAAATGTCTTAGCAAATATGAAAAATAAAAATGATTAAATAATTTTCTGAATTGGGCCTCCCCTGGTGGTGCAGCGGTAGAGCGCTGGGCTGCAAAGCTGCCCACAGCCTCTGCAGCGTTCTGTTCCCCGCTCCGGCTCTGGTGAATTCTCTCACCCTCCCACGCTTCTGACTGTACCCAGTGCTTGTATAAATAAATAAATAAATAAATATATCTTTAAAAATAATTTTATGACTTATATTGCTGCCTTAATAAAATAATTATATATAATACATATATGTGTATATCTATGTTCAGAACAATCTAGAAATAAATTTCTAAGATAAAAAGTAAATACTAAAAGATGAGAAAATGGAAAAAAAGTGTTAAAACATGCTAAACAAGTAATAGTTTTCTTCCAGAGATATAAGTAGTGGGATACAAGTAGGTGACAGATATGAAGTGCCTTTTATGCCATGCCAAAACAATGTTTGTTTTTCCCTGAAGCCTTGAAAAATATTTAAGTAAGAAAAGATGATGGTGTATACATTCAAAAATTATAATATTTTATCAGTAATAATGAATTTTAGTTTAAGCCAGAAAGACCAGTGAAATTAAAGAAACCATTATATTATACTATTTTATATCATATATTAATTGTTATTGTATAAATTTGATTAGTTGATAACATAGCCAAAATTAGAGCAAGGGTTTTTGAGAATGAGTAATGAATGGATACTAAAGAACTGAAAAAAGTTTGGTTGACAGGAGAAGAGAGGTATGGGGATAAAGATACTGAGTTTTAATTTTATACTTTGTGCTTACAGTATCTGTGGGGCATTCAAGTTGACTGTTCATAAGTTATCTTGATTTTCAGAGAGGTCCAGTTGTTAAATGTAGGTTTGAAGGCATTTAGGCAGACTGTATAATAACTACTACAGTAAAAACTGATGCTGGTCAACAATAAATGTGAACAATAAGAGAATAAGGTTCAGAATTAGAGAATGTAAGTTCAGGATGGAGGCGGAGGTAGAACTAGAGGATGGAGCCTATTGTATCACAGCATTTATACCCACTGAAGAGTAATCTTCATGAATTAGAAACTTTATCACTTATACTCTCTAGAATATGAAACAAATCCTGGCACAAGTAGCCACTAGCCATACATTGTCAAAGGAAGCAATAAATATAACCAGATCCCCATAAGAAATTCTCAGAAATACAAAATTTATTATAACAGATAGGCTTTGTAAAACAGATATGAAAGATATGTGTTTAATTTTCTCACTTTTTTATTTTAAACAAGTCTTTATGAAAACAAAGAAACCAAATTGAAGACATTAAGCTATGGCAAGAGAACTACTTATGGAGGACATTCTAAGTTTGGAAGCAAAAAGCGAATCAAAGCCTTTTGTCCTACACCAGAGCTTATCTAATTTATGTCGGGTTTAAAAGCTTCTTTTACAGTGAACTGAATCTTTTGGTTAGTTTTATAATTCTCCCACCTGGCACAAGTAAGGACATGGCATTTCCCTAAAGAATGCAAACTACAATTATTACAACTCCTATTTTGGAATAAGTTGGGAAAATAATATGGGGACATTGTAAGCAATATACTCAAACCTGCATTCCATATAGAAATAGAAAATGTAAATAAAATTAGATATGCCCAGCAAACTAATAAGTATTCCTTTTGAAATATTTTCTAAGTATTTTTAACCTGCTAAAAATATTAGGAATTGTATAGATACATTTCTTAAAAATTAATATCAATTGATGTCAGAGCTCACTTTAACCAACACTGAATATCTCAGAATTTATATGTGAGGGTTGCAAATACATGTAGAGATGGCTGGCTCCCAGGTAAAGATAGCATGAATATTTAAGACAGCATAGAAGCAGCCAAAGTTTTTGTTCCCATAAGTATATTAAACCAGTATTTCAAGAAAACCGTATTGTCTATATACCTAATGTAATATTTAATAACATTACTTAATGATTTAGCAGTGTACCCATCTTAAATACAGAGCTGTTCTTCAAAAGGTTAATATTTACCAATATTTTATAAGTTGTTACTTGTATTGGGAAAGAAAAGACAATTTGCAGTATTTATGCATTAAGGTTCTTAACATTGATTCAAGACATAACCAGAATGGCATAAATCTACAAGAGATGGAAGTATAATTTGAAGTGAAGTTAATTGCATATATTACTAAATTAATTCTAAATATTTATGGACAGAAACCATCTCCCCTTTCATGTATTCTAATACACTCCATTCCCAGTATATTTCAATATTGTGAAAGACTGGGAAAATGACTAGGTACAAAAATATCATTGCAATGTTTTAGTGTCCTTCAGAGGACCTGTGAGAAAGCATGGAGCATAGGGTAATAATTATGCATTTAAAATGATTAAATACTAATGCTGAAAACTTCACAACTGATGAAATGGTGAAATAAATTGCTAGTACTTTAATCCAGACACATTTAGATTACCAGGATGTCTGTAAGACAGCATGATAAATGCCTTTTTCTTACACAGTATAGCACTGTCCAGATTTCAAGAACCTCTGTCTCTTGTCTCATTTATTAATTGGCTGGTATCAGATCATGTATTAGAACCATGTTATAAACAAATTCTTATTCAGATACTTATAAAAGTCGAGTTGTATAATTCTGAGTTTTAAATTTCAACAAAAGTGGTAGAGTACGGGCCTCCTTGATGGCGCAAGGGGTTAATACACAACCTATGAAGCAATCCGCGGACTCTGCAGCACAAGTTTGATCCCTGGCCAGCCAGGGAGCAACCCACATGGCACAGCAGACCCCTCCTGACTCACCTGCTGCTCCCCTTAGCATTGTACTTCAGTCAATCTACCTGTTCTGTTCCCCGCTCTGTCACTGGTGAATCCTCTCAACCCCTGCATCTCTGGCCTGTACCCCAGCTCTTGTATGCATAAATAAAAATAAATCTTTTTTTTTAAAGTTATAGAGTAAAAACAAGGGCTGTTCTTTAGATGTTAGTGATAATTTTATAATGGAAAATATTTTACCTCTCACTGAAAGGTTTATCAGATCAAAGGTAGTTATAATTCAAATGACAGATAATTGAAACTTTAAATCATTTTATTAATTTATGTTTATTTTTTGTAAGTCAAAATATATCAAATTTAGATATACCATATTTTAGGTAACTTTTCCTGTAGATATTTAACCATTTAACATAGGATGAAAGTAGATTTAATACTGATTTCTTAAAATTTATTTTTCAAATTGACACAACAATCTTTATTACTATGAAATTATTCTAAAATTAATAAACACTTTCAGTTTTTGTGCATTGTGGTCAAATATTTCAAATATCCTTAAGTTACCACTTTTCCTGTTAGTGAAGAAATTCCCCTTGATTCAAATGCATAGTACATCTGCCTATTCCACACCACTTCAAACTAGTCATTAGAGATTAAATAGTACTTTATTTTAGTTTCTGTATTTTCAAAACAAAGATCCTAGTACATTGCATTTATTGGTTAACATCATTACTTGATTTTTGTATTTTTTAGCTTTAACCAAATTGGAACAAAACAATGTTTTTAAACAAAGCGCTATATTTATTGTCAATCAGGAAAAGCATAGAAATTCTCTCCTCAAATAAAAAGGAAAAACATCAAGTCTAAAATAATATTTGGTCTGAAATGAGCAAAGAAATTGTGTGGAGTAAGAAGCCACTTTAGGGCCTCCCTGGTGACACAGGCGGTTGAGTGCTGCACTGTGAAGCCGTTCACAGCCTCTGCAATGCAGGTTCAATCCCGGCCGGCTGGCGAAAATCCCACCGGGCACAGCAGACCTACCCTGTCTTGCCCGCTGCTCCCCTCAGCAGTGTATTTTGTCAATTTGACTGTTCTGTTACCCGCTCTGTCTCTGGTGAATCCTCTCACCCTCCCGCACATCTGGCCTGTACCCCGGTTCTTGTATAAATAAATAAATCTTAAAAAAAAAAGAAGCCACTTTAAATGTTTTTTATCACCAAATGGAACAAGATTTAATCCCATGCCCACTTCCAAACCTCTGCAATGTGCATTATTAATGTTATCTTCTGTGCCTTCCAATAACACTATGTCCTAAGACATAAGATACAACTTATAGTAAAACACTCTCTGCCTGACTTTTGGAAATTATATACTTGAGGTTTTTAGAAATCTTAAAATAATCTAAATGGTATATTAGAAGTAGTAATCCAATAAGATTTAAGCTTTTTGTCTGTCATCTGCATGGAGTAGCAGATGAGAGGACATATAGTCTCAGATATTTGATATTAATGACTATCATTGAAAATTATTAAAATTTATACTTATCAATAATTTTTACCAATAATTATTTTTTGAAAAATAAACCAATTTATCTAAAGTAACATAAGAAAACTAACACAACTGCTACAAAAAAGAGCAGAGGTAATGAATGTTCAGCTATTGAATGTTTAATGTTCAAATGTTCCTAATACAAAAGGAATGGTTTTAATTTGCATTAATTCTTTTTTGCCAGTATTTTATCCTTTATCTTTCTCCTATACTTCAACTTCTATGGTGAAAATTGGGCTTAATAGAAACAATTACCAGACACATGACCTTTGTACATTTTGTTCTTTTTGGGTGCACTTGTCCCTTGGAAAGGGCCAAAATTAGGTTTTTAGGCATTTTTCACAATCATGTATCTTCTGCTTTTACTATCTACAAACTTATTTCAGAAACATCTCTGTTGTTTCTGTCTCCTCCCTTATCTGCAACTTTGTCTCTGCTTTCTGACCACCTCTCTCAAGTTCCAGTCCTGCATCCTTTCCATTCACCCTGTAAGAACTTGCTAGGGTAATTTGCCTCAGGCCTTTAAACTTTGAATCAAGGCTTCAGTTGTAGAAAGGCTTTGCTTCTTACCACATTTCAATAGTTGATTATATTACTTTCATGTCTATTCAAGTCAGTTCCTCAAGAAACCCTGTTTAAACCAGAACATCCCATTTTACTTTTTTTAAAGATTTATTTATTTATTTATGCAAGAACCGGGGTACAGGCCAGATGTGCAGGAGGGTGAGAGGATTCACCAGAGACAGAGCAGGGAACAGAACAGGCAGACTGACTGAAATACAATGCTGAGGGGAGCAGTGGGTGAGACAGGAGAGGTCTGCCGCACCATGTGGGGCCCTCCCAGGCCGGCCGGGATCAAACTGGCACTGCAGAGGCTGTGGACAGCTTCACAGCGTGGCGCTCAACCACTTGCACCACCAGGGGAAGCCCCATCCCATTCTACTTTATGCCTGGGAACCCCCTTGTCCTAGTCTATGTATTCTTTGGTAGTTCTCACCACATTCTAGCATACTAGAAATATATTTTTTATTTTATTTATTATTATATATTGGATATGTCTGGATAGTCTATTTGATGTATCTATCTGACATATTTCAAGTTCCTGGAAGAAAGTCTGACTCAATGAAAGTTCAAAAATATTAATGAATGAAAGATTCAAATTATAAACAGTTACCTACTTGGACTCAAAACTATACCAAGTACACATCTTCAAATAAGTCACAAAATCATAGAATGTTTCAGTCAAAAGTAGTTGCAGTTAGTGTTGCTCCACTTACTTGTTTTGCAGCTGAAGTATCAAACTTTGTGAGGCTAACTGATTGCTAAAAATCAACAAGCATCTGATTTTCAGTCTGGCTATTCAGGAAAATTCCAATTCCCTGAAGTGCATTACCCAAATCACAATTATGTGTATTCATTGTCTAAAATAGCACAACCTAGCTTGTTAAAGCAGATTTAACATATTTCTATCTGGATTGCTCATCAGCACCTTCTTTTTTAAATTTTAGTCCTAGGGGTCCTTTAAGTTTTGTTTTGTTGTTATTTTAATTTCACATTTTGCATCCAGTAAAATCCAGGTCTATTTATTTAGAGCCTATTGTCACTGAGAATTGTCCCATATGTTTGCACCCCAAATACACCTCCTTGCTGTATAATAAAATTGTATTTAATTAAGGTTCTTTAAAACATAAACAATAGAACTTGACTTTGATTAGTTAAAGTAAAAGTAAAAGTTAAGTTGAACTCTGATCAGAGTTTTGGCAATACTGACAATGGGCAGGAATAGTGTATCAGAAGCCAGATGGATCCATAATCTGGGGTGCTAGATCATTATGAAACACATGCTAAGAGATATACAACTGGTTCTTTTCCCTTAGCTTTTTCTCTAATAGGCAATAAAAAAGGAGATGGAACCCTAGAGTGGTTAATATCAATGGAATGCTCGAAGTTTGCCCCCCTTCAGAATGAATGAGAGGATTTCAAAGGAACCATTGAGACCCCTAAAGAGTCTACAAAAGGTACAAAGGTAGTGCATCTGTAACTAGTTCACATGTGGGAATCTGAAGCCAGGGATGAAGTTGGTGCTGAAGCCGACTTGCCTTGAATACACAGTAAAGAGAGTTGTGTTGGGAGGTGCTGCATTTCAGTGAAGAAAGACAAAGGTACTTGCTTCTCAGGAACCATTGAGTGGCTGAGAAAGGTTGCAATCTGGGATAGTTCAAAAGGAATAGTTACAAAGAAACAATATTGTTTCACATACATCCTTTCTATTTTACCATCTCTTTTTTTTTTTAAAGATTTATTTATTTATTTATACAAGATTGATTGATTGATTTATACAAGCACTGGGTACAGTCAGAAGCACGGGAGGGTGAGAGAATTCACCAGAGCCAGAGCGGGGAGCAGAGCAGGCAGAAGGACCGAAGTACACTGCTGAGGGGAGCAGCGGGCGGCAGGAGAGGTCTGCGCGCCATGTGGGACCCTCCTCTGGTGGCCGGGGAGCAGCCGGGGATCGAACCGGCCCTGCAGAGGTGCGGGCAGCTTCTCAACCCAGCGCTCAACCGCTGCGCCACCGGGGAGGCCCCTATTTTACCATCTCTTTCTCTCAAATATCAGTGCCTTATCTTTCTCTTACTTTGACCAACTTATGTATTTTTACTCTGTAATTGAAAATTATTTACATTTATAAGCCAGTTGCAACGATAATGCAATGAACTTCCATATGTCCTTCACCTAGACTTACCCATTGTCATTACTTTACCTCCTCTGTTTTATATCTCTGTAAAAAGTAAATACAAATAGTATTGTTATTATAGGAATTTTTATGGAACCACTTAAAAATATATTGCAAACATCATAGCCTTTCACTGCTGAGTACTTTAGGCATATACCTCTCAGGGAGGGGGGAAAAATACCACCAATCAGTTCTCTGACAACAGCTGGACATCATATAATTCAACTCAATTATATGACACTACCTACTTAGAGAAAGCATCTGATTCCAAATTAAGGACTCAGCCTTACAATACTGCCCCCCCCCATATATATCCATAGTTCAGATACCAACCTACTAGCTACACACTAGAGGTTCCTACAACCCCTTCCTTGGATTTCAGACACCTATTGCAAGTTGGCATTTAGCCAGTTGACAGCTGCCTCTAAATCAGAGGTTATCTCAATCTCCTCCTTGGATTCAATTAATTTTCTAGAGTGGTTCACAGAACTCAGAAAAACTGCTTATTTCATATATTAAGCTTTATTATAAAAGGAATAGCAAGATGGAAGAGATGCACAAGACAGGGTATGGGGGAAAGTGCACAAAGCTTCCATGCCCTCTCAAGGCACCTTCTCTTCCAGAATATTCCATTGTTCACCATCCAGAGGCTCTCCAGAGAGCCTTCCTTTTAGTTTTTTTTAATAAAAACTTCACTACATAGTCATAACTGGTTATACCATTGCATATTTGTGGTCAGTAAACCCTTCAGCCCCTCTCCTCTAGAGGTCAAGGGGTAGAACTTAAAGTTTGGACTAAAAAGATTGAACTAAATGTCCAATCCTCTAATCACGTGCTACTGTGGCAACCAAACACAACCCAGATGTTTTCCAAAATCTCTAATGAACATAATTTGGGGTCAGTCTCCCTGAAAGTATCAGATAGGCTTTTCTCAATAGACCCAGAGTAGACCTCTTGTCACCTTGATGTGGGTCAAAGTTCTATGAGCCTTGGGAGGTCAATTGCTATTACTTAAAGAATGCAGATTTTTGGGGTTGACAACAGTGAAGACCCTGAAGGCTTAGAGAAGCTGCTGTTCTCTCCTAAGCCCTTTGCCCTTCCCTAATCAAAGAAGAGATCATTTATCCTAAGCTTCTGCCTTTTTTACTAATCTAAGTAGTGACTGTTCTTTTATGACCTAGAAGAATGTAGTTTGGGGTCTCATCCAGTTCTAAATTAGTAAATGTTTTTTCTAAGAATCTTGGAGTAAGGATTAGGTCACCCCTTCCTTATCTGTCTCATCATCCCTCTCTCTATCCTTCATATCTGGGGCCCCAAAACACAGGATAAATATTTCTGTTCTTCATTAGAAATTACATCATTGTAAATACTCTATATGTATGTCACTAACTTCATTGTTTTTCCTTTATCAATCCATCTGATGCTATTTGATTACTTGCTCAGCCCAAAAAGAATCCAGGGGGGTTTGAGTTCTTTTAGAACCAAAAATAACAGAAGATACTGTAGTAAAAATTAGTTTACTCCAAGCTACAGCTATAAAGTGGTGTGTGCAGATTCTGAATCTGCAGTGCATTTAGAGCCCATGTCCTTAATCACTCTGTTGTACTATCAGCCAGCACTGTTCAATCATGCTTTTTAAGAGGAGCCATTGACACTAAACCTGTCATAGGAAATATGCATCATTTGGGAAAGAATGTTCAGAACTATCAATAAGGTTTAACTTAGGGCCATGTGTAAAAAGAACATACTTATTGCTGCCACATTTTTCTTTGTTTACAACACTGCCCCCACTACACATATACACAAAAACATCTTTCTAAGAGCTTCAGATATAATTTTTTTAAGATTTATTTATTTATTTATACAAGAACCTGGGGTACAGGCCAGATGTGCAGGAGGGTGAGAGGATTACCAGAGGCAGAGTTGGGAACAGAACAGGCAGACTGATGAAATATACTGCTGACGGGAGCAGTGGGCGAGATAGGAGAGGTCTGCTGTGCCATGTGGGACCCTTGCTGGCAGGCCAGGATTGAACCGACGCTGAAGAGGCTACAGACAGCTTCACAGCGCGGCGCTCAACCACCTGTGCCATCAGGGGAGGCCCTCAGATATAATTTAATTGAAGGAAAACTTCTGGGTCAATGGAAACTTTAGAATTTAACACTAAGTCACTTTAACTGGTATATAAGGCTCACTAGAATATACAATTAAACGTCCCACTATCACTGAGCAAGAAATTTGTGCAAATAAGATTTGAATCCATAATTCTAAGATATCAAAGCTGAAACATATGTTTCAACTGCTCCATTGATCTCTAGCTGTAAGACAGTTATTTACATCATCTCTCTTACCTTCAATTTTCTTCATAAGAATGTTGAAATATAAATGGATATAACTTCTACTTAAAAGATTCAAATGTATTTTTAAAAATTTTCAGTAGCATTTCTTTATCATTTTCACTTTTCCTTTTTCATCAATGTAATGTTCAGCCATCTGTGTATTTACATGTTGCTTTATAGTGCAAAGGATACAGTAACAATGATGATGATAATGACAAGGGAAATGAAATTAGAAAATGGAAAACGGAAAGAAAAAAAGGCAAAGGAAAAAAAAAAAGACATTGTTTTTGTATTACCCCTACAAGAATTAAATTGTTTTATTATAAGACATCAAATAAAGGTTATAAGTGGGGAGTTCAAATGTCAAATCTAAGATGATCTGTGGTCCCCAAATAATTAGCCATGAGATTTACTTATTTTAATAGGAGTAGGACCTTCACATTGTTGTCTCTCTCCAGAAGTCCATGATTATGTTTATTGTTCCCTGTCCTGAACTGTGACAGAGTGAGCATACTTTGTCTGAAAAAATTATTTCTGCTGTTTTAATAGTATTTCATAAGTTAGCATTATAGATTTTTCCAAAGTCTGTATCAATAGTTGAAATCTCTCTTAAGAATGGTATTCCGTGAGCTGTTAAATGATTTTTGTTTCAATCTCCTAAACTTGAGCTGGCCACATTTTATAAATCTAATAACTAAATATTTATGGAATGATCTCTGCTTACTTTTGGAAATAAAGTTTGAGTGGAAGAGTAAATTGGGTGAAAGATTTTACAGCCTTATATATCCTTGGAGAATAATTGGTTCAACTATTTTCTAAAATGCATGTTTCTTTTACATCCATTTTGATAATTACCTTTTTGCTTTCCATGATATAGAAAATCATTTTAAGTAGGTATAGTCTAGCACTTATGTGACAGAAACCTAATTGTTCCCAAGAGTATATTGAAGTTTCAGGTTTCCTGAGTAACATTAATGCCACTTATCTTTAGAGTACAATATTCTTTGTAAGAACAAGCATCTTCCAGCACTTTTATTAATGGATTATGTATAGTAATAGTTCTATCTTTAAAACAGTTAGTGGTACTGAAGACTGTTGACATTTCTGGATGCCTCTCTGTTCTCTAATGCACTTCAGTGATAATAAGATTACTCTTCTCAATTACCTAATATAAGAATCCACTAGCGTGTAAGTGTATAGATTGTAATGTTGTGAAGTTCTTCATTTAATTAATGTTTCTGAAGTTTATCAGGGAAATTGCAAATTGTATGTCCATACCATTATGTATACAGGAACAACAAATGACATAGCCAACAGGAATTCCTTTGGTACTTTTAGCTGTCCACAGGAATAGCTTAGCTATCCAGTTCACTCTGGGAACCAGAAATCAATTACTGATCAGTGGTTATCACATTCAGATACCTCTGAATAAATTACATGAAAATTTTCTTCAGCTAAGTACTTTACAATGAAAAGATTAATTGATAATCACTGAAACATAGCGTGGAATAAAGTTGCAATTTGTCTAAAGAGTTAACTTAGCATAATTATTTTAAATATTATACATACTCTCCATTGTAGTTCTCCTAATAACTTCAAATT
The DNA here is from genome assembly GCF_964194135.1 of Talpa europaea. Classification (NCBI taxonomy): domain Eukaryota; kingdom Metazoa; phylum Chordata; class Mammalia; order Eulipotyphla; family Talpidae; genus Talpa; species Talpa europaea. The sequence goes on along the minus strand of NC_140083.1, from coordinate 31,493,701 downwards.
CTTTACAATGGGTAATTGAGAGAACAGATAATCAGGTGTGTCTGAGGAAAATATCCTTAGCACTGTTCCATTCTTGTCTTTTTTTCCCAAACAGTGTCTTGGCTTTCTGCTGCAAGAATTTAATACAAATTGCATTGTATTTTTGGATTATATCTGTAGTTGGTCAGTGTTTAAAGTTTAGTGACAGTCCACATTTTGTTTAGGTTTCACTTTCTGTCTTTTTATCAGACAAATATAAAATAGATTATCATCTCATCCACTGCATATTAAATACATTTCCTTCTTCTGCTTTCCCCCTCTTTCTCTTTCTGAAAAACTATGAAAAGTTATATAAGCTTCTGACCTTTTTAGTAGCTCTCAATTTGAATCTAACCTCTAAAATGTACTGTGTGATACACAATTCAAGAATTCAAGAATGCCCCCTATAAGTAACATCATTTAAGACCCTTGTCATGAATTGTTCCATTGTTCATATTCTGGAGCATTGCAGTTTATTATGTCACACTATTCCTGTACACAATACAGACATGACACATGACAAGGATACTGTGACAAATTAAACATGACATGCCTCTGCATTGAGAGGGACAAGTGACAAAAGTATTCATAGATGAATACTTACCTGCCCTTACAAATAATTCCTTTTTTTTTTTTTTGTGAGACCCTCGCCGGCGGCCAGGGAAAGAACCGGCGCTGCAGAGGCTGCGGGCTGCTTCTCAGCCCAGCACTCAACCGCTGCGCCACCAGGGAGGCCCCCCCTTACAAATAATTCTTACTTGAACTTTGTCTTTACATACATATATATGTGTATTCTTAAACAAAGCATTGTTTTTGTATGTGTTGAGGTCCATAAATATATATCTGCTGTGGTTGTGCATGGTTTAATTCTTATACCTTTTTTCTTTCTTTCTTATCACATTATTATATTTAATATCCATTTTGTTTTCGCATGCAACTGCTAAGACATTTTGTAAAACTGCTCAACAATCTATCCATTTTCTGACCAAAGTATATTTTGGTTCCCTAGTGTTTTCTCCTAAGGGTGGTCCTACTGTCTCATAGTCTCTTTCGATAGAAATACAAAAGTTCTCTAGTGTATCACTAAGAGTGAGCTTTCTAAGTAATAGAAAATGTATACTTTCAGCTTTAAAGATGAAACAGTTTGCTCACTAAAGTGATTCTACAATACACTCCAACCTAAAAAGTAAGAAGTCCTGTTACACAATTGATTTGCATCCTTTTCAATGTGCGAATTATGCTTTAATTTTTACCAGTATAGTGAAATTAAAACTGCATATTATTATTTTCTTAGGTTGCATTTCCTTAATGACTAAGACTAAGGAACCTAACTGTCCTTAAACATTTATTTGATATTTGATCTTACTCTTCTGTAATATGTCCATTCATTTATTTATCCCATTTTCCTATTTATGTATATACTTGTCATTTTATAATTGATATTTATATTAATTTAATTATTTAAATATTGTAATTGTGTATTATCTACAAAATATTCTATACACATACATTATTATTTACGTTGACATTTATTAACTAATAGATTGCTATGGGCCTCCCTCGTGGTGCAGGCGGTTTAGTGCAGTGCTGTGAAGCTGTCCACAGCTCTGTGATAGGGGTTTGATACCTTTGATACTGGCTGGCCGGAGAGATACCCACATGGTGGGGCAGACCTCTCCTGTCTCACCCACTGCTCCCCTCAGCAGTGTATTTCAGTCAGTCTGGCTGTTCTTGGAAGAATAAAACAAACTATATTTTACTGAATTTAAAATAGAATTTTGCATATACAAACACAACAAACATTTTATATGAAAATTACCCAAATGAAATACACTAAATTATTGTTTTTCTGTTGATGGAAATTACTAGTATTTTTTCTATTTTTAAGGTTATGCATCTTATACTTTTTTATATTTTTATGAACTGAAAAATATGTTATATAGACAGTATTATCATTTAATAGATTTTAAGATATTTCTGAGTAGAAATAATGTATGAAATTTTACATTTCATTGACCATCAAGAATTATTTTCACTGAAGGTAAATATTGACTCTCCCTTTGGATCAATAAATCTCTTCTCCTCAAGAGAAGTCAATATCTACTTTATTGTTTCTCTAGACTCCAAATGGGAGCTTTGATAAATGTCTTTAAATTTTCTCTCAAGTTTCTGATGGTGTGATCTTTAACCACTACCATAGCTACTGAAAAGTTGTACAATTAATCATGAGATAGATCCTCATATCTTGAAAAGAAATGGACCAATAAGTAGTAAAGAGATAAAGTGCTCTGCTTTCTTCTTCAGTCACATATCAATGTATAAAATTAAGCTAATCAAAAAAAAAAAAAACAAATTAACCCTTCCAGATTTTGTTACACTAGAGTCTTTACTATTCTAATGATCTACTGACATTTGATGTATAGAACTTATTCCAATATTATCTCTATTTTTGTCTTACTTGATTAATGTAGCTAATAAGACTTCTGTGCTGATAGGGCATTGGATAGAGTCTATCTACCTCTGATTTTAAAAAATAATCTACAGATATTACTAAATTAAAATTAAAAACAAATAGAAATTCAAATCTTTGGAGGTTATTTGTATATCTATACTTTCAATGTTGGTTATTATATCAATTAAGAGATAATTTAGGTGATCAGATCAAGATGGCATCAAAGGAGGTATCTTGCTTTGCTCCTGGGACATGATATTTTTGTTAACCAGACAGGCAACGTATTTAGGAATCCTGTGAGTTGGAGTGAAACTGGAGCACCTCTTGGACATTGGACATTTGCACAGACTGCACCAGAAGGGACACTGAAGAGATTCATGCTTCTTTAAACAAGGGGTAGTTGGAGAGAAACAAGTAGAGTGGTCAGGGTTAGGGATATTGAAGCACAAACAGTAATATTGTTGCTCCATTGGCCTATGGCACTGGGGAGGGCAGAGTTGAGCAGTGTGGAGGCATATACCCTTGACTGATGGGAAATATGTACAGAGGCACTGGGGTGCTGCCAGTGGGCCAGGTACCCAGTGACTAAAAGGCCCTGTTTTATATTCCCGTCCAATAGCCTATGGAACTGACCACATGTAGTGCACTTACACAGCAGACAGTAGAAAGTAGCATCTCGAACCCTAGAGAGGAAGGATATCAACAGTACCACAAACATCCAACATACATGGCCCACCTTGCACATCCCAATCAACAACTGGACACCTTCAGGCCCCTGAATCAGCAGCTGCAAGAGCAGGTTTTCAAAAGTAATAATGAAACCATAGCACCACCTGCTGGGAAAGCAGAAGTAGTACAAAGCCTAAGTTACTGGTTAAGACACTTAAAAAAAGACAGAAATATCAAGCAGTGAAGTAAGCAGATAATATATACAACACATCTTTAATTGAGATCTTAAATGAATATGACATAATAAAGAGAACAACCCTCCAGAACCCAACTGCAAAACAGAAGATTTTAATCTTCCTACCAAACACAGAACTCAAAATTATCATGATAAAAAAATTATAGAAATGAAGAAAACACAAAAAGCAAGTCAAAGTGATACATGAGAACTCTGAAAAGCTAATAAAGGAGATAAAACAGAATTTATAAAAACATATGAATGATGTGAGAAATGAAATTAATGAACAAAAAATAAAATAGAACTGAAAGCTTTGCTTTAAAGCAGATTTAAGACAAAGATGCCCTCTTTCACGACTACTGTTAATATAGTAAGGAAGTCCTACCCAAAGCAATCAGATGAGAACGATATGAAGCAATCTAAACTGGGAAAGAGGAAATAAAATTATCACTCTTTGCAGATGACAATAAAACTATTCAGTTAAGTGGCAGATCACAAAATCAATCTTAAAATTAATTGTGTTCTTCTATGCAAACAATGAGTTAGACTAGAAATAGACAGTGTTATCATTTAATAGATTTTAAGATATTTCTGAGTAGAAAGGCAAATACCAGGTGGTTTCACTCATCTGTGGAATTTAGCAAACCAAAGCAGTGTAGAAAGAAATAAACCATAAACAAACTCTAGAAATATGACTATAAATCTGACACCACCAATGGGAAGAGTGAGAGTAGAGAGCAAAAATGGGAGGTGATCCAACAGACTACAGTAGAGTGCTATGAGAGTTTATAGTGGGTGTGTTGTGAGGATGTATGAAGAAGTATGATCCTATACATCTGAATCACATAGAGTATTGTTAAGCATAAGATTGTTTATCTTAATCAAGTCCTTTAAAATTAATAATGTTTCGACTTTGTAGCATTTTCATCGATTCTTAAATGTTTTAAGATTCCTAATTTTGGTTAAGCTCTAGGGTGAAACATAGTATACTCACTAAAATGGGATAAGGGAAGGAGACTGAGGCAAAAGCAGGCTTGAGGACTAAAGGAAAGAGTTCCCTTTGTTTACAGTAAATTTGAAATGTACTTACACATATCAATGCAAAAATGGTATAGATAGTTAGACTAGAGTTCTAATGAAAACTCAAGTCTTGAGATTTAGATTTGGGAATCAGATCCAGGCTTAATATTCAAACTTGGGACTCATCATATTAATTCATTGTGTTTGCAGTAGCTCTTTTATTCAGGTAAAAAATATATAATTAACATCTAATTTATTTCATCTTCATTCTAGTTTCATGTAAAATACAGATGTCTAGGTACTTAAGAGAGTTAATGTAATACCAAACATTGCTCTTCTTCCTTTAAAGTTCAAGTACTTTATATCAAAGGAGATATACTTCAATTTCATATTTTTTTTCACTGTGACATTTTATCAATAGTCATCTGGTAACTAGACTTTTCTAGATATGAAGAGGAAATAGATAATTCTAAAGTTACCTGTGACAGATATTGTATTGAATTGATTAATGAGTTCATTCTACTATTCAGTTCACCATGAGCCTCAATTCATCATCAGGAATTGCCATTAAGATTAATAAAAATTCTACAGAAGAATGTTTATATGTAAGCTCAATGATCAACTCTAGCCCTGCAGGTGTATAATTTGAAAAATGATGTCACTACACTGTGAAAATACCTAATTAAGATTTAATGTATTTTCAAAATTAGATAATAAGATAGCTAACTCTCATTTTCTCATTAGAGTTCCAAATACACAATTTCTGCAAATTCAGAAATAAGAAAATGGTCTATTTCAATATAATTTAAGTTTCTGGTTTGCAATGAAAATAAGACTGGCATTTTAGCTAATCGCATTTTACTCCATATATTATTCATTTAGCAATTACTGTCATCATCTGAAGATTCTTGAAGAAAAAAAATGTGTTTGGAGAGAATTGGAAAGGAGATATTTTGAAATGGAAATTAAAAATAAAGGGGTTGGGTATGTGCAGTGGCACAGAAGACACAGAGGTGATTTTTAAAGATGAGTTATTTCTGATGGAGATTTCTAGAGGACTGGTTGGGAATTGCATTTGGATGCATAGGAAAGTGAGACAATTAAAAAAATAGAAAAAAAAAAGATTGATGTTGAAAATCTTCTCTCTAGTGCCCCCTAAAATTTACACTATGATTTATGTTTACTTATAGTATACTTTAAAATGCCTTTGGAGATATGTAAGTATATTATGTTACCTAGCTAACTCACCTGGCACTATCCAGCTGAGTAGCAATGAGATTTGCTCAAGTTAGGAGGGACAAAATGATCCAGGTTTTTGAAACATATAGCTTGACTGCATCTCTATGTTTGACTTTAAACAATGAGGTTGTTATTTATAAATTAAATTTATTGTGAAACTAAATATGTTAGCTTTACCATTTTCAGTTTTCAACTAGTGGGCTGTGCATATATATGCCCTGCCAAAGTCCTTATGGGGATTCCCTAATTTCAAACAAAAACAACACACACTATATTGGATAGTTGCATTTAGTTTTTTTTTTTTAATCTCTATTTTCTATTTTCCTGACTATGTTCTTGTCGGTACAATTTAAAATGCTATAATCTTAGACAGAAATATTCCCTTTTTAATATATCTTCCTTTAGAAAAGCACCCTTTTTCATTATCTGTGCACTGGGAACTAAATCTGTTTGCTTCTGAGAACAAAGTTGGGGATGGCAGGGGGTATAAAATTAACTGCTAGTTTCTAAGCAGTAGCACTAATACCATACTGAAACTCAAACTGTTTAATTTTTTGGCAACTGAATAAACAGTTGCCAGTAAGTGAGCCTCATTTTTCCTGACATCCCATTTCAGTCTCTGCTCCTATCACCTACCACTGTGAATTTATAATTGCTAACAAAGCATTGCAGTACATTTGCCATATTTAAATGGATTTCATGCCACACAGATGCAATTACATGCCCTTTCTTCAAAGGCTAAATGTGTGTCAGCTCCACAATGCACCACATGGCAACAGACAGCAATATGTGACTGGTTGATCTTCTAAGTTAGTGAAGAGTGTCATTCTACTCTCAGATATTTCATTCTAGACTACGGAAATTAATTTACAACAGGAAAGAAATAAAGGACTTTCATCCTGTCCATTTAGTTACCTACCAAAACTGTGACAGTTTACACAATCATCTTGAGTCTAGTGCAGATTGACAACATATGTCACATAAATATTCTTAGCTCACTTTCTTAATTATATGACTTGAGATACTACGATTTAAAAGTTTTCTGTATTGGTACCAAGTTTTGGGGTTTTATTTTAGTACTAAAGGTTAGGGAGTTCTGCAAGTCTCTGTTAAAAAAAAAATCAAAGCAAAGATTTTTGAGCAATTATGTAATGTCCAAGGATATAATACCCAAGTTGCTAGATTAACTTTAAGAGCTAAAAATGTACAGAGAAGTCTATTTACAGTCTTTGTTTCATTATCTATGCATAAAAGCACAGAAGCCAAATCAAAGACCAATGCATAGGACAACTGTTGAAGCAGTTTTCCTGATTTGCTCTTCCCAGAGATCAGTATCATTTCCTTGTTCAGGATTTCAGGATTCATCAGAAATACATTACTCTCAACATTACTACATACATTGACTTTGATGTTAAACTGGGATGCCTCATGTGGGTGTCACTGAGATTTCTTCCTTCATTGATCCCCAAGGAAATGACACAAAATAGAAACACTTGCAGTTAGCTAGGCACAAGCATGCCCATTGGAGCAATGGTTCTGATCGCAGGTCACCCTGTTTGAAACTATGTACAAAGAGATTCTGCCATTTTGCCTTATCACCAACCCTGGAAAGAGTACTAAGAAATAGCTTCTATTTGTACCAGTAAGAAAATAATAGACACATCTTACAAAGAGAGATTTAAAAAGATCTACTAACATACCCATGCAAAGCAGATACATCAAAAGCTTAAATTCTTTTCTGGCATCTTTTCTCTAATATGAATAAAAACAACCTTCTCTTCCCAGTTCATATCCAATAGCACAGATTGTAGTCATGCATCATAGTAGCTTAGACATGAAATTCAACATGCATCTGAGAGCATAAAATTTTTTCTAAAAGATTCATTTTTTACTTTTGTGTAGAGATTGCTAATCTTGTCTCCCAAGTTTCCAACAATTATGCTTTTATTTCTTTGCACCATATACAAAATTGATGCTATTTGAAAAGGACAATTTGATAAGACTCAACCTAATATGTTAGCTATCTTTTCTTTTTTGCCTACTTTAAAAATATCTTGTACATTAACCATATGCATTTTCACTGTGAGAGGCAGTGAGGGCTTCTTTTTATTTTCCCTTATAGAAATATATTGATTTCTTTATCTTATAATCTCTCTATATTCAGTTATAAAAGTAGTATCTTTGAATGTTCTCACTTCATATTTGATTATCTTGTAGCTCTCCAATTAGATGAAAGCTAGAACTTCATTTGTCCTCTATTTATTTTAACACTTCTTTTATATTTTTAACAACTTCTCTCTTTCTTTCATTTTGAGTCATTTTCTTTGTATCTATCTTCCATTTTGTGAGTATCCTTTTTGAGTTTGTATAGTATGATATTTCAAACTTTGAGATGTATCCATACTCCATGCCAATAAGTTTTATTATTTCTTGCTAAGAGCATTGTTTTGTCCTTAGTCAAAACTACCTGGTCAATCTTTTATAGTCACCAATTGCTAATACATCATTTCCTTGTCCTTTTTTTTTTCCTTTTTAGATGATGATTTTATATTATGCATCTAATTTCAATATCTGAATTCACTGAAATCGGGCTTTGTTATCTGTTTCTGCTCACTCTTTCCATGGTGTCTTTTTCCTTAATTATTTTTGAGATAATGTTCAAGTAAATCATATCTGAGGAAATTATTTGAGACCTGTTTTAATATGGCTCGCAGGAGAGGATTTGCACTTCCTTCTTTCAGGCATCTCAAGGGAAGGCCAGGTAGGGGCTACTCTAAAACAAACAACAACTTGAGGTTTCTCAGAACATATCTGCTTTGTGAATTCTGCCAATAGGCTTAAATAATGTAGGTCCAAGGAAGCTCTTTTTTTAATTTTTTTTTAAAGATTTATTTATTTATACAAGAACTGGGGTACAGGCCAGATGTACGGGAGGGTGAGAGGATTCACCAGAGACAGAGCAGGGAACAAAACAGGCAGATGACTGAAATACACTGCTGAGGGGAGCAGCAGGTGAGACAGGAGAGGTCTGCCGTGCCATGTGGGCATCTACCCTGCCGGCCGTGAATCTAACTGGCTCTGCAGAGGCTGTGAACAGCTTCACAGTGCTGCGCTCAACCTGCTTTTTTAATAGGAAATATTGCCACCTGGGTGGCTTCAAAGTTACACATATTTTTTCTCTCCTCTGCCCAGAGTTAAGTGTGCAAGAGAGATTAGAAGAGAAGTTAGAATAGTTGAGAAGCAGAACAACAGATTACATAGTTGTTGCAGGTGTTTATTAACATGTATTTTTTTTCAATGCAGTCATCTGTCTCACCAGAGAAAGTAAGTCTGATCAATGCAGTAGATTTTCATCAGTCAAATAGCAGCAATTCTCTTCTTCAGAGGAGTTAGAAGGGCACAGATAGAGGAAGCAAAGTGGTAGTATGAAGGATAGGGTCAGAAAAGCCACCTACCCTTTAATACTAGAACTTACTGCAGTTGTAGTACATGTGAAATCCTTTCTAAAATTTTTGTGTAATTCATGTAGTTTACAGGATCGTTTTAAAGACTTACAACAAGCCTACAAAGGAATTGTATTATTATTTTCAATTTAATTAAAAGTAATTGAGTCTTAGATAAAACTTCATCTAAATGTCTAATTGAATATGAGTATAATTTGATATTTGAGACTGCACTGCAAGAGGAATCTAAGTAATACTGTGACTAACTGACTCAGATGAGACTGAAAAATTATTTGCATTCTGTATTCTCTTTCCCTTCTTAATACTCTCTAGCTCTTTATTCAATCTGTTGATAAATGGAGTAACTTTCCTTCTTGTTATATTAAGACGAACTACATCTACATGTATATGATTTGAGATATTTTTGTTTCAAGCAACAGAAATCAAGTCAGTCTAATTTAACTGAAAAAAAATTTATGGAAGAATATGGGTCTGACAATCAAAGAACAAAGTTAAGAACAAGGCTTAAACTAAGAGTCAGCGTCAGGGTTCTAAGTAGCTGGAGGTAACTAACTCTTTTATATGCACTTCTTTTTCTCCTTTCTTCTTTAAAACTTTTATTTTTTTCTCTTTTTGTGAGGAGTGGAGATCACCCCTGAGAACTCCTCTCAGGTCAGAAGGGAAGAGAAAATTCACAAAAGAGAAAATGGATATTATGCAGGAGAACAATGCATACTAGAGGTCAGGAAAGCAACAAATATCTAATGCACAATATTTACCCTCATGTTACAACTTGGGTTCCTCAATGTTATATGCCCTCGGCTATAACTTGGGTGCTTATTTTTCAGTTTACAAGAATAAAGGAGCATAATTTTGTATATTTTTCTTCAATAAAAGGCTTTCTATTTTTAAAATTTATTTTTATTATTTTTTTATTGCAGTAACACTGGTTTACAACACTATATATTATTCAGAGATATAGGATACATTTTTAGTACAATATTATTTGTTTATTTGAAATGGAACCATTGTTAAAAACCATTTAGAATTTAAGACTGCTATAATTTCTTAAAATTGCTCTTGTTTTTGTAGTTCTAGGTGCAGATAGTTTTGCATAGTTGACAGTTTAGTCCGTTCTGACACAAGTACCTTTTTTTTGTAATATATTTTAATTTAAAAAAAGTTTATGTTTTAATTATTATTGAAGTACCATTGCTTTACAACCTAACTAGTGTTTAGTTGGTATAGGATTTCCCACCTCAGGTATGGTCACCTTAGCACTCCTATCACCGAACACCCATTGTCCTCCACCATAGGCCACTGTGTTTTTTCCACCCTTCTTACCCACCTCTCATTCACCTCTGAAAGTCACATCTGTGGTCAGCTTTCAAGAGCTGGTTTCAAAATTTATCTTTGTTTTACCCTTAGTTTGGTTATTCTATATTCCACATATAAGTGACACCATCCAGGATTTATCTTATCCTTCTGACCTATTTCTCTTAACATTATCCCTTCCAACACCATCCATGTAGCTGTTAATGGCATGAGTTCATCTTTTTTGATTGTTGATTGTGTATGTGTGTATGTGTGGTGTGTTTTCTCATTGTGGTTTTGATTTGCATTTCCCTGAAGATAAGAGATGATGAAGATTTTTTTTTTTTTATGTTCCTGTTGGTCATCTGTATATCTTCTTTGGAGAAGTGTCTCTTTAGCTCCTCTGCCCATTTCCAATAAAAGGTTCTCTTTTCATGCCCACAGTGAGGATGAATGACTTAAGATATGGAGGTAAATAAAATCTCAGTTCTCAGAACCCGAAAGTCTAGTAGCAATGATGACAACACATCACTGCATTAAATTAGTGAGTGGAGAATAACCCGTGCTCCCACGGATGTTTTAATGGTATTACTACAGAGAATATTGGTGATAATAAATCTCTTAGTAGAGATGTTTTAGGGAAGAATACTCTTAGTAGTAGAGAGTTATTTAAAGTGGGACGTCAAAGAAGAATGTAACTTTCCTATTTCACAAAAATATGTATTGCAGTCAGTCAACAACATAATTAATGGAGCAAGATCAGTGAGATTCAAAACATAAGTGTGTCTCTTGTCCATCACCATCATCAATTTGAATTCAGGCATTCCTTGTAACTAATAGTAGACTCAACCTCCATAGCATAGAGTCATAGGTGTTATTATGAAAATTTTTGTGGGTAATTCTTGATTCAAAGCATCTCATAGTTGCTCTCAAAATATATATTTAGAGGAAAGTAATAGGTTAAAAGCACAAAAACATTTCTTCTTATTTCTGCAGAGAACTGTTGATCCATTGATAGCTGACAGTCTTTGCTGTATTGTAATGTCCCTTGGGTCTCAACTCTATAGTTTCAGTCAAAAATGTTTTAATGTGATGAAATACACTGGTGCCCAGAGAGTTTATTTTTTGGAGAGTTTGTCATTCTTAAAACCTTCTGGGAAGTCAGGCATTTTCTCGTAAAGTGTTGCAGTTTCCTAAGGGAAATAAGTAGATTGTTCTACAAAAAAAAGGCACAGAAACTGCAGGATAAGTAAGGTGAAGAGAAGAGAAGGTAGCAAATGTGAGATGAGAGAGAGGATAGAAACAGAGAAAGAGGGCCTCCCTGGTGGCGCAAGGGGTTAAGCACCGCACTGTGAAGTGGTCCGCAACCTCTGCAGCCTCTGCAGCATGTTTGATCCCTGGCCAGGGAGTTACAAACATGGTGCAGCAGTCCTCTCCTGTCTCGCCCGCTTCTCCCCTCAGCAGTGTATTTTGGTCAGTCTGCCTGTTCTGTTACCCACTCTGTCTGGTGGATCCGCTCACCTCACCCACTCCCATCTCTGGCCTGTACCCCAGCTCTTGTGTGCATAAATAAATAAATCTTTAAAAAAAGAAAAAGAAGCAGAGAAAGATAGAGGACAGAGAGGTTTCAGAAAATCAATTTAAACAGATGCACTATTGATCAAATTAAAAAAGACCATCAAAAATCACCTTAAACATTTTCTCTCCCAAGTGCAGTCATAGTAGTAGGTAGAAGATATATTTTGAGTGTTTAGTACCAGGTGGTCATTAGTTTATAAAACCTATACTCCTATAGATAGGGAGGGGTAGCAGTAATGGAAAAAGGCTTAACCTCCCATTGCCAAGATTCCTTTCAGGAGTGGTAAGGTTTTGAAGCAAGTCTAATTCTCAGATACAGTAAATAATGGGAGATATAAAATGATCCATAAAATTCAGCAAGCCTATGGGTAAATAATTAAATCAGTTTTTCAAATGGGAATCCCTCTTCTCCTAATTTGGAATTAAACAATGCAAAGAAAGATTTTTCTATGTAAGAGGATAAGCCCTAAAACAAGTTCTAATTAATGGAGAGTCAAGAAAATCAGGGAAGAAAGTAAGAAGAAAACTCAGATTGTAACATGACAAAGGCAAAATTTCTGCCTACTACTTAAAATAAACCATAAAAACTAATCCTGTTTTAAAAATAATTAAAGAAGACCAAAAAATTCCAAACTTAGAGGAAGGGCACTTACTGAAAGATACTTAGTTCAAAGTCAAAAATATTTGTTAAAGTAGACAAGAAGGAATACAAAAAGTTAATTTCTATTTAAAGAGTTCTTAGATATCAATAATACAAAAAACATAATATGGGGCTTCCCCGATGGCGCAGCGGTTGAGCGCTGGGTTGCGAAGCTGCCCGCAGTCTCTGCATTGCCAGTTTGATCCCCAGCCACCCGGCAAGGTTCCCACTTGGCGCGCAGACCTCTCCTGCCGCCCGCTGTTCCCCTCAGCAGTGTACTTCGTCAGTCTGCCTGCTCTGTTCTCCGCTCTGGCTCTGGTGAATTCTCTCACCCTCCCGCGCTTCTGACTGTACAGTGCCTGTATAAATAAATAAATAAATAAATAAATAAATAAATAAATAAATAAATAATATGAAAATAAGCCATCAATAGAATGTGTACAGAAAAGGAATTAATACTAAATTTTAAATTCATAAAAAAGATTCTCATCCAGACTTGCAATAAAGTAAACGAAAATTAAAAATACTTAAAAGCTACTAGTGTTAAAAATGCAAATATGATCATTTAAAACATGATTAAAGTTTGTGGAATCAAGTATTCTGATATTTTACTGTTGACAGTAGAAATTTCTAAAATTCCTGTAGAAAGCAAACAACACTATCAATAAACATTACAAGTATATGTAATTTTTACCTTATAATTCTACTTCTAGAAAATTATGTTTTTAATGCATTAAGGAATATGTAGAATGAAATGTGTATCAAATAATTCACTGTAGTATTGTTTTCTTTTTATCTTTGTTTTCAGTTTTTAAATGTATAACTTACATTTCATAAATTTCATCCATTGTAAATGAACTTTCAATAAAATGACTTATTAGTAAATTTATAGAGCTGTTCAACAACCAGGATAAATCAATAACATGCTATAGGCAAAAAAAGTAAATACTAATCTTCTCAGACTTTCATGCAGTTAGGTGTGACTAAATGACACAATTTTCACGATGATATGAAAACATGAGAACATAGGTAGAGCTTCTTCTTGGAAAACTTGTTTATGGACCAGACTGTCACATCAACTATTCACTCTTCCACTCTTCTCCCTTCTTAAAAATCAAAAGCAAGGGGGCCTCCCTGGTGGCCTAGGGGTTAAGTCCAGCGCTATCACCACTGCAGCCTGAGTTTGATCCCAGGTCCCAGGCCAGGGAGCTAACCCACATGTGGAGTAGCAGACCTCTCCTGTCTTTCCTGCTGCTCCCCTTAGGAGTGTATTTCAGTAAATCTGCCTGTTCTGCTCCCCACTCTGTCTCTGGTGAATCCTCTCACCCCATCTCCCCCACCTCTGGCCTATATCCCAGTTCTTCTATGCAAATAAAATAAAAAGATAAGGTGAGGAGAAAAAAAAAAAGAAAAATCAAGTGCAATATGTGGAATTCAACTCAGTTCTAAAGATGAAAACCACACACAAATAATGCAAGCCCAAATAGCAGAAGAATACTAAGTCTTAGATGTCATGTGCTAAACCACCACATTATCCCAGGACTATTTAGTCCTGACTTCTTTCTTTTTATTTTGGTCTGTGTATTTTTTAAAATAATTTATTTATTTATATATATTTTACATCATTGTTCATTTTTGTACAATGTTTGCTTTCTTTTCTCAGATGTAGTCCCCATAGAATTTCCACCACCAATTCACCCACGTACCATCACCTCCTTCTTGATGAAGGAGACAAATACATCCAGTACAAGTCCTTGTTAGTCTTACAGCTGCAGTAGAATTCATAAATATGTGACAATAATGATATAAGTGTCAACATTTATCAGCTTCTAATTTCCTTTACTTCAGGGTTAAGCTGTTAGTTCTTTTGTGGATATTATTTTGTACAATTTTCTCCTCATAGCTGTAACAGACATTATCAGTTTCATTTCCATTATTTGCTTGGTTATCTGATTTATTGCTGAGTTCTAACATATAAAACTATCAATAAACATATTAGCAATGCAAGATCATATGTGGTAATTATGATGATCAATTTCATTTCAAAATGCAATGAACTGTACTGACCTATGGAATATCAAAAAATTGTCCTTATAGTTAATGAACCATATGTTAGTTATTTCCTGAAGCAGACTCATAACAAAAGTAAAAATAAATTAAAGCCTGACTTGTTATAAGACTAACAAAATTATATTTTACCATCTCAAAATCTTAATAATATGAATTAGAAGAAGGAAAGAATCAATAATACATTGTCAAGTCAGGCCTCTTTTCAACCTCTAGTTAAAAAGAAATCCGTATTCAAAACACAAAAGTAATAAAACAGCATTCACACTACAACCTATGATGAATTAGGTCAGATGTACAATGTATCAACATTAAGAGTTTTATCTCCTTTCAGTGTGTTATATTATAATGGTTCATTTCTTAAAATTGACATTAGAAAATCATATTTATAAAACAAAGTCAACACAAGACTCATTTTTCTGAAATGTATTTATCAGAAGAAAAATCCATGTCAGATCTAATATGTCTTCAGAAATAATCACACAACACAAACTAAAATTGGGGAGGAGATGTTCGTCATCATGTCACCAAAGCACTCTGTTTCACAGCGTAGCCAGCATGATTCTCACTACAGGATAAAGCTTTAACCTTCAAAAAAAATTCATAGTTTAAGACCTTGTGATTATTTTATTTTCCAAAATGCATTTTAATTGTTGCTACATTAACTGAATCATTAGGGTTTTTTCTTCTTATACTAAAATTCTCCTAATTATATGAGATGGAAATTTGCATGACAGATATTATCTTTTACTTTCCCAATCTCTTTTTTTTTCTTTTAAAGCAGATAATACATAGAAAACTGTAGAAAAACTGTAATGTGACTGTAATGTGACTGTAATGTGACTCTCAGATGGCATGTTGTGTGCAAAAAGTGAGAACAACTAGTAATGGTCTCTACCCATGAAATATTAAGTTTAAGGAAATGATTGGATAATGTTTCAGTTTATCCTCTTGTGTATTTTTCCTACTTAGTAATACCTTTATCTCTGTGTTCCTTTTTTTTTTTTTCATTGAAACTGGACTTTAAGGTGATACTTTCTTATCCAAGAAAAGGAAATAACAATAACAAAAAAAAAGAAATAGTGTTAGTTTCTTGATCATAAGGTCAAAATACCCTTTAAAATATTTCACCTTCTTAAACTGTTGTTCCATAAAAGGTGAGCATTTTGTCTTTAGGATCAAGTACTTGCAAAGCATAATGACTGTTCGATATTCCAAAAGTTTGTTTTTGGATAGCAAAAGCAAATTTTCAACAAATTATAGCATAAAATATATACCATAAATCAGAGCTTCCCAAACCTTTAGCAACAGCACAATTATATTCCAAGAATGAATCATAAATGTGTCAGGAAATATTATTGGTTATAAAAGCTTAGCGTGATATATTAATAGTTATACAAATTTATTTTTTCAGCCATTCAAAAATTTCCAGCATTGAAATAATAATAAAAAAGCTATTTATGTTTCCAACCATCAAAAAAATAACCGGTATCTTACTTGTCCTCCAACTGCAAAGAGCTATAAAATTGGACAAAATATATGAAGCTTCCTTTTAATGCACTGAGCAATAGGCATAGTGGTGCTGTGATTCTTAAGAGAAGGAATATAACAGTGCTTTGGGTAGGGATGCTTGTTTAACTTGTCTCAGGAAAATGAAACACAAGTCAACAGTGGTACTGCCGAGGTGTGGAAGCAGAGATCAGAAACTTATACTGCCAAAGTGGATGGAATTTGCAAAGAATGTTCCTGAAAAGAAGAACTTACACAAAGTGTTTCAAGAAATCTTGAAATTTTGCCCTGGAATGCTGGTTTAGGACTGAGCTGTGCATACTCACAGACTCTACTGTCCTTAGCAGGAAGCAGGTAGTAGTGGACTAAGATTGAATAGAGGTAACTAAGGTCATAGAAGGATGGAGAATATTGCAATTCTGACCAATTAGGAGAAAACACACATTGCTGAGGATTCCAGATACTCAAATGAAGGTCCAGAAAGGACATTTTTTTTTAAATAAGAAAAAAAAAACCCTCTTATTTAGGACAAAATCAAAATAGATCTACCCTGACACAGACTAAAATCAAGACTAACAGGGCCTCCCCAGTGGCTCAGCGGTTGAGCGCTGGCTTGCGAAGCTACCCCCAGCCTCTGCAGTGCTGGTTCGATCCCTGGCCGCTGATGAGGGTCCCACATGGCGTGCAGACCTCTCCTGCCGTGCCCGCTGCTCCCCTCAGCAGTGTATTTTGTCAGTCGGCCGGCTCTGCTCTCTCCTCTGGCTCTGGTGAATTCTCTCACCCTCCTGCGCTTCTGACTGTACCCAGTGCTTGTATAAATAAATATATAAATCTTAAAAAAAAAAAAAAGACTAACAGAATCCATGAGTAATTTAAATGTCTTCCAAGTAAAATTAGCATTATATAAAGTATATCCAGATGCACAAATTGCAGAAAAATGTGACCCATAATTAAGAAGAAAAAATATCAGTCAATAGAAATAGAACACAATATTACCTTAAATTATAATTAGCTTACAAGTATGTAAAACAGCTATATGAAATAAACTAAAGTATTTAGAGAAAATGCTATAACAATGGGTAAAATGACGAAGAAATCACAACGAAAACATAATCTATAAAAGAGGACCAACAGAAACCTGAGTTCTGAAAAACAGAAAACCTTAAAATCTTTGTTCATAAAAATGATTCTATTTGCAATAGAATAAAATCTTATGAGGAATGATACTTGACATAAGAGGCATAACATCCCTCTACTGAAAACTATAAATTAAAGAAAGCATTAATAAAGACATAATATGTTTATAAATTGAAAGAAACAATACTGTTAAGAATTCAATTAAAAACTGACATATAGATTCAAGGAAATTCTAAATTTAACCTCATAATCAGGAATTTTACAGAAATGAACAAATTAATTCTAAAGTGTATATGATTATGCAAAAAAAATTGAATGACCAATGAAATGTTGAAAAAGAATAAAGTTAAAGTTTTCGCACTTTGATTTCTAGTCCCCAAATAAAGGTAATGTGATGTTGGTATAAAAACAAGTAGATCGGTAGAATACAATGGAATCCAGAAAGAAACATAATATTCACAAATAACTTTTTTCCCCTACTTTTGTCAAGATTCCCTAACATCTTATATCACTTTTTTCTTTTTTTTCTTTTTTTTTAAAGATTTACTTATTTATTTATACAAGAACCGGGGTACAGGCCAGATGCGCAGGAGGGTGAGAGGATTCAGCAGAGACAGAACAGGCAGACTGACAAAATACACTGCTGAGGGGAGCAATGGGTGAGACAGGAGAGGTCTGCCGCGCCATGCCTCGCCAGCCGGCTGGGATGGATCCGGTGCTGCAGAGGCTGAGGACAGCTTCACAGTGCAGCACTCAACCACCTGAGCCACCAGGGGAGGCCCTTATATCAGTTTTTACAACAATTAAAGAGTTTTATTTTCTCAATGTGGTCCAGGAAATTTATTTTAGCCTAAGGTAATATGGAGGCTTCAATAGAATACAGAGTCTTTTGCTTCACTTCCCTTGAGGAGATCACAAATTTGTTACAGAGACCCCCACATCTAGCTTGCACCAGAGACACAGAATAACCATGAATCATGAGCTACCTCAAGATGATTTACTTGAGAATAAACCTAACACAGAAAACCTCACTATGAGGAAAGCAACTTGTGATGCAGAAGGGTGAAGAGAAGGTCAATGGAATACAAGCAGCCATGAAATCTTCACAGTCTATATCAGTAGACACATCATAGAAATCGTAAGTATGACCATGAATCAGTAAAACAGATTGTAGGAAAGACAGAAACAAATGAGTTGTTGCCAAGGGTAAGAAACAGGAAAGAGTTGAATAAATGAAGTACAGTGGCTATTTTAGAGCTGTAATTCTATTTTTGCATAATTTTCTCTTGGTAAATATATTCAATAGGACTATCCACTTGTCAAAACCCATCCAACTTTATAGTGCAAGGAGGAAACCTTAATGTGTGTATATTTAAAAATTTCAAGTAGCAGATGGGAAAATCCAGAATGGAACAAATATGCTGTGGTCTTCCTTCCTAAAATCCATAAGCCCAAAACCCTAATGGAGAGAAATTCTACAAAATATATAACCAGTACTCCTCGAAATGATCAAGGTCATCAAAAACAAGGAGAATCTGAAAAACTGTCACATTTCAGAGGAAACTAAGGAGATATGATATTTATGAAATGGAAAGTGGTATCCTACATAGATCCTCCATCCAAAAAAAAAGAAAAAAAGAATATTAGGAAAAAGAAATGAATTTGAACTCTGCATAAAGTATGGCATAGTTGATAATAACATAAATATTGGATCATTTACTGTGGCCCAATGTACCACATGAATGTAAATTATTAATAAGAAGAAATATTAGGGAATAATAGGGAAACTGGCTGTAGGGTATATGGGAACTCTCTACACTATCATTGTGACTTTTCTGTAAGGCTAAAACTTCAAAAATGCAAAATGGATTTGCAACAGAAGCAGTGTCAATACCATAGAACAGACAGTATAAGCTACACCATGGCTAAAATCAATGAGAACAGAGAATGACCCACAAAGTTTTATTTTTTGCCATTCCTGTAAGGTCATCTACCCATACCCATCTTGAAAATAGATGGCCTTTGGAGAAAAGGGAAAGAGGAATAAGAGAGAATAAGATTTATTCTAAAAGTAACTATTTTAAATATTAAAAAAATCTAAATAACCTTCATTGATAAGTTTACGATTTCTACTACTGAAAGAATGGTGAGTCCAAAGATATATTTAATTCATCTCTGAGTGATAAATTAAGACTCATTTTGGATTTTGTGGACAGTCATAAATTTGAAAAAGTGCACTTTCTCTTGATCTATCAAAAGAAACAATAATGAAGAATATTAAAAAGGGAAGATAGACGGTACTACAGAATCAAAACAGTGAGCATTAATCCACTCTGGGGAGTCAAGTAAAGGTCTCCCATATTTGTTGGACTCAGGTTTAGCGTAAAGGTCTCCCATATTTGTTGGACTCAGGTTTAGATTCACTGCAGTTAGATGGTTATATATATTTTTTTCTTTTTAAAAAAAGATTTATTTATTTATGCATACAAGAACTGGGGTACAGGCCAGAGGTTGGGGGGTGAGAGAATTCACCAGAGACAGAGTGGGGAGCAGATCAGGCAGACTGACTGACATACACTGCTGAGGGGAGCAGTGGGTGAGACAGGAGAGGTCTGCTGCACCATATGGGTAGCTCCCTGGCCGGCCGGGGATCAAACTTGTGCTACAGTGGCTGCGGATAGCTTCACTGGTTGCGTCTTAACCCCTTGCACCACCAGAGAGGCCCTAGATGGTTATATTTAAATGACTTTGCAGGATGTTTAGTTATACCAACAAATATGAGGATAATATTGAAAGAAGCTGGTGAAAAATATTAAGTCAATGTTAGGGATTGAGTTGTGCCCTCAGGAAATCATGACTGAAAATAATTTCCCCACAATAAAGAGACAGAAATACATAATAGTTGAGTATTTGATCAGCTAGGCAATATATGACCAACTTCCCCAAAAAGCCTGATTTTGAGTTGATGAAGTCTTTAGACAAAACAATCCATGTGAGAATATTACTCTTTCACACTGAAGTCCCATACAGCCTCATTCTCTCCCTTCATAGCTAGGGTCCTAGAGTTGCAGTCCTACACTGGTAGGGCTTGCTGGTGCAACAATAAGTGGGAGCTATCCCCTTTTCACACATTTCTACATGTCAAGAAAATTAGAGGATGGAGGGAATAGAAAGTTACATGAGCAGCAAACCATGAGCTTTGTTTTCGCTTCACTTCTAACTAGCCCAAGGTAAAATTGTCTACTATGGAGAATATTGAAGAAGCCATTGAAATTCAAATGCAAGATATAGCTATGAGCAAAAAGTTCTATTAAGAAATACAATGAAATGATGAAATGTATTCTAATAATAAAAACATTTATGTAGTACATTAAAACCTATAAATTTTGTTTTTCTATATTCTGCATTTAGTAGTTATCACAACACCATGAATAAGGCATAACCATATCAAATTTTAGAGGACGTTATTGCCATTCTGTGAAGTTAGATTTGTCTAGAATTGCCCTGTTACATGATAATGCTCCAGCTATCATTTCTGTCCTAAAACTGAATGTGTTTCCATCAGTCTATATTGCTTTTTCAGTTATATTTAGAGATAATAAATTTAACTTAATAAGTTTAGTTCAATATTTCAAATTGCCAACATAATCATATGTTCCAGTCTCAACATGATACTACAGTATTTTCCCTGCAGTTCTTACAGTTTGTCAGAAATTATTATTTCCTTGGTACTTTCTTTGAAGAGATACTTTTCAATTGAGTCATTAGGCTGAATCATAAGGCTGAACTCTTGGCAACTTGATATGGGAAGCAAAGACCAGGAAATACAGAGCTAGATGAACCTTCTCTTGAAAGTTTATACACTTAAGCATGGGTTTCAGAGGGTTGATACATATGTTTTGCTGTGGAACAATTTTTAACCCACAGAGAAAATGACTTCCTTAAACTGTGAGTCAAATCCTAACAGGCTAAAGTGGTGATGCCTAAGACCAAAGTCCCATTTTCACAAGTTATTTTCATTTAAAAAATCTCAAAGATAACAGTTTTCAAAACAGAAATAAAAAATAAAAATGATAAATGGAGTTGCATGTTAATATAAAGCCTGAAATATCATAATTACAACAAATCTTCCTGCTCGGAGAAGTGTGAGGCTACAGGCCTAGTAGCATTCTCAACAAGTAGCCAGTGAACTTCATAGAGTAGACATATTATATATTTGATAAAATGCTTTAAAAATTATTTTAGTATCACATTTTTTGTTTATTTTTCTTAAATATTAAATGGTAAACTTTTGGGGCTTTGATCCACTTTGCAAGATAAACATTTTAGTATATTTTAACCAAGATATTACTAATCAACTTTCCCCATATCTATTAAACTTGTTCAGAATCAAAACAGAATCAAAACAGTGAGCTACTCACTCAAAACAGTAAGTTACTTTGTGGTAGCTTTGAAACAAAAGTTAATTTATAATCCATCAAATAATTGTGTCTATACTATTCAAAATGAGTTAAAATAAGGTAAATTGATGCAATTACCAGATTTAAAATAATAGAGCAATATATAATACTTATATTACCTGTACACACTGTTAGACATTTTGAGCAAGGAGAACAATGCCTAATGAAAAATGTACCAGCTATACCCAGGACCCCAGGAAACACTTCTCAGAACTGATAAAGTCCAGGGCGACAAGCAAGGCATTTGTCAAAATATTTTTTCAAATAAATTCCCAGTTTAACTTTACCATGCATGTGAAGATACTGCTTTGTGTACAATTCAATAAATTAACATAAACACATTCTATTATTTAAATCAATATATAGTACCTTTGTGCATCTCATATGAAGACAGTTGCTTACTGGGTAACTGTTACAAGACAATATCAACCGTTATTTAGAAAGCTGTTTTCATTCGCATCACATCTTAAAGGCTGTGGAATAAAAGGCATAAAAATACCAATGACAGATAAAACAGAGAAAATTGCTCTGAACAAACTCTTCTAGAATAGTGTGGTGCATATAAATTATAAAAACACTAAAACTTGATCAAAAAGGAAGGTCTTTAACTTTCATTTAAATGCATGAACAGATGTGGCAGACCTAATGTCAATGGATAAATAGTCCCGCAATGTGGAATATGAGGATGAGATCTCTGAATGTTTTTAAACTCATGCCAAGCATGGTTGGATTCCTCCAACAATAAATGAATCAAAAGACCTAGGGTGCTCGTAGGGTGTTGTCTGTCAAAGTTTACAAGACTTTTACAAGTTGCTTTATCTGGCTCTGTGAAAAAACAAAAATAAGATTATCACTTAAAATTTCATTTTCTGCCTTCTAGTTACCAGTACATAGGAACACAAGTTGAGCATCAATTAAAAAATGAATGACATGAAAGTGTTTTGAATTGTACCTCCAGTTTTATTCTCATCAGTTTTACTCTTGCAACTAAAAATTTATAAAAATCATTTTGTTACTCTATTACTTCAACAATTTCTGTGTATGTGTGTGCATACATTTGTGTGATGCTATATTTTCTGATAAAAGTTTAAGGTTTGGTCTATTTGATAGGATGTTGCAAGCACACAGGAGATTTGAATCATTGTGGCATGTGTTCTTGCAAATACACTAATGTTATTAGAACAGTCTCCAAAGATTTAAAATCATATTTAAAAATAAAAATTAAAACCCCAAATTTTCAAGTTAAAAAGCAGATGACGATTGTATTTTGTAGGACAAGCTATTAATTGTGTCCTTAAGGTCATTGATTATATATTACTACAAGTGGACAGCAACTGCAAATCATATAGAGCTTTATATCTTACAAAGCACTTTCATTTAAATTATCTCATTTAATTTTTTGTGTCATTCTGTAAAATTTTTCTTATTGCAACCCAAACAAATCCTATCACTATGACTTATTATTTATTTACCATAATTGTTTCTTTTTCTCCAACTTCAATCCTATTGTATTAGTCCATAAATATCTGATCTGTCACCTGGACTACAAAATATTCTACCAAATATTTCACATGCCCATAATTTCATAGCATTCCATTTCATCCTCCATATTGATATCACATAATATTTGTAATGCAAAATATTTACAAAACCCTTCAATGACTTCAATTCTTTTTTTCTCCCTAGTCTCTCTTCTATTCCATTCCCGAATTCTAAATACTAGCTAATGGGAATAACTTACAGATAATGAATATGTGTGTTATTCCACACCCCTATTTTTTAAATAATATCTTCTTCACCTAAAATGTCTCTCATTCTACCTAACAGGTAATATTTACTAATAAGGAATATTCTGTTACAAGTCCTATATAATGGGTCAAATTCTCACAAAATTTTCCCTTCATTGTACATAACTGATCACTACATTTTGTGTTTGTTTACTGAATTCAATGTACATTTTTAACATAGTCCCCATAGTGCTTAACTGTATGTGTTTAGACTTATCCTTCAACCTCCACTAAGTACTTTCTTGTAAGAGGGACTGAACCCTTTTCCCATGTACTTCAAGTTCCAAACACAAAAGATAGAGTTAAACTTGAATATGTACTGAATATAGAAATAAGTGATTGAAAACCAGTTTTGTTTATAAGAAAATTTAGTATTTATAAGAATTAGAAATATATAACATTTACAAAGTACTTAACTTTCAATATTCTTTTAAGAAATTTACATCTTATTTTACTCTCACAATAACCTTTTAAAAAACTATTCTAAATTTCATTTTATAGATGACATAATGAAGCCTGAGCTGTTTCTAGAATTGCCCATTATCATACAAACAGTAAGTGACCCAGGCTCTAACTTCAGTGCCCCTGGATTTAACTGTTACATAAGCATTTATAACACAAGTGAATATGGGAAAACTTATAAATAACTCACACCAGACGGTGAATGTAAGGAATTTACACTTGCATGTAGTTTTTGGTGTCCAATCAGAAACTAAAAAGATCTCTCCTACTTTTCACCCCTGTTTTGTCTTTTTCCATGTTGTACCTAAAAATAAAACCAAAAAATCCTACACTATATAGTGACATTTGTATTGAATTATAAAGGTTCTGTGCAAAGAAAAGTAGATTAAAATTGGGTAAATCTTTACAAATATATAATTTAAGCCTGAAATCATTAACCTGACTTGTCTCCCCACAACTTCCAAGTGTCAAAATGTACATGCCAAATAATTGACTTTATTATTTCAAGTATAAGAAGAGAAGTGCAAAAAATAGCATTCATTTTTCTCTTATCTTAATAATGAGGGTTTTTTTTAATAATTTTGTTTTTTGCTGTTGCTTTATGGGTGTGTCTGTGCATGTGTGTGTGTTTTCGATTCTAAGCTATACCTTGTGTTTGTATTAGTGCTTTACGATAGCAAGTATTTCGAAGCTGAGGAAATAAACCTGCTTTTTTCGTTTTCTTAAAAATCCAAAGAAAAATTATCAAGACCCAGAGGTACAAAAAGTAAAATATATCTACAGAAACATTTGCTTGGATTAAAAATAAAAGGGAAAGGTAGGCACACAAAGGAAAATTACAAAACAACATTCTCTAGCAATATGATATCTGATCTAGATAAGGAGGGGAAGAGGACTATTCCAAAGGCTATACCACTTATATGTTTCAAAAGAAAGTTCTTCATAAAAGCTAAATTTATTTATCTGTGAACACTTGAGGTTTTGTGTGGGATTGCAGACAGGATTCCTGAGAAACACTTAACATAAAACACAGCAATATTATACTAAATTTTAAAAACTGTAAATTAAACATCTGTTTTGCCTGTTTATACCTTCCATTTGTTTCTTCAATTTTTTTCTTGTCATTAATGCTCCACCCTCGATTTATCAAAGAAAATTGTCACAATGGATCCTTTTAATAAATTTTTATTTAGTAAATAATTCCCTGAAGTGAGAATAAAGAGGCAGAGGAGAACAACTAAGTTAGAAAAAGTAAAAGCATTTGAATGTTTAAAAAATTAAAGGGTCCTCCCCAGTGGCACAGCGGTTGAGCGCTGGGTTGTGAAGCTGCCTGCAGCCTCTGCAGCACCGGTTCAATTCCCGGCTGCTCCCCGGCCACCGGAGGAGGGTCCCACATGGCGCGCAGACCTCTCCTGCCACCCGCTGCTCCCCTCAGCAGTGTACTTCGGTCTTTCTGCCTGTTCTGCTCCCCACTCTGGCTCTGGTGAATTCTTTCACCCTCCTGTGCTTCTGACTGTACCCAGTGCTTGTATAAATAAATAAATAAATAAATAAATCTTAATAAAATAAAATAAAAATAAAAATTTAAGAAGCAAATTTTGGCACACAAACATCATAAAAGATAAAAATAAAATATATCACACCGCCTTTTAACAAAACTGTGGTCCAGATCCTTGCTGCAATACATTGCCTCTTAAAGTCTTCCCTAATTAATGCCTAGCTGAATAAGATTATCATAGCCCCCTTGTTCTTAACAATATACTGTTCTTTTAAAGAATCTAGAAAATCGATCTAGATATCATCATCTGAATGTTCACTATCTCACTGCCAGAGATTCCACTTAAATGATCCACTTAAGCATCGTTATTGCAGTACTGTTAACTCTTTGATTTTATCTCCTGACTCACCAATAACTGTAAAGTATCTCCCTCTGTCAATTTTCTCCTCTATGCCATTAAGGACAGAAAATGAAAAATTCTGAATTTTCAACTGTGTTCAATAAAAGCTAAAAATAGACTATAGAAATGGTATCTCTAGATTCTTGAAAGAGGATGCAATACTCTGGGCAATAGAATTTAAAAAGTTAAAGATAATATTTACTGTCATTCTAGCCTAAGAACTATAATATAAGCAAAGTTTTCCTTAAAGTGCCCTGTAGCAACTATTTTAGGCTTACAAATGATATTGTCTCAATAGCAACTATTCAACTCTGCCATTGAAGCTAAAACCAGTTATCATAAATAAATGAGATTGTGTTTCAATACAAATTTACTTACAAAAACAGACAATGGTATCAATTTAGCCTGTGGTGCATATATCTCTGTGAATGTAGGTGATTCTATCTTCTTTTTTATTATTTTTATCTTTTAAAACATAACTAGAAATAATTGATATCTGTTAAGAATCATTTTATACAGATAAACTAGAAAAAGTTTCAAGATGTAGAAAAAATAAGATCACCAAGATGCTAAGATGCAGTTTAAAGACATGTGCAATGGCTCCATAAGATAGAGTTTTCTTTATTTTATTTTAGGGTAAATTTTCATTTTGTTTTGGAAAGAATTTTAAGGAAAAAACATGAATCACAAAGTATCAATTTTACTAATATTTAATAAAACTAAAAAATGAAATTTAATTCTAAAAATTGGTGTAACAAATAGATGGCATAGAGATCTCCTCCCTATATAACATTGTAGCAAATGCCAATTATGTGCATTTTCCCACAGAATACAAGGCCTGCCAGGCACCTGAAGCAGGTGATAACCACATGAGATAAGAAGTAAAGAAAAAATGTCTGAGTGTTACTTTAGGGATATAGTATATCCCACTATAGTTGACTACAATAAATTTTTAATAATAGTGGGGATTGGTTAAGAAAATGAGTATCAAAGGTAGATGTTGATGTATCTAGCTAGTGAGGTAAAATTAGGGTAAGATAACTAAGAATGATGTTTATGGAAATATAAAAATGTTAGTTTGAAAGGAAATCCATGATCTGAGAATGGAAACAAATCAAGTGTCTGAAATTTCTTTGAGAACTGAAAAGCAAAGAGCATGGTCAGATATTGAAGGAAATAAAGAAATAATATGATGGGAGGCTAATTCTAAAAAGAAAAATCAGAATCACTATAAATAAATCTATGAGGGATCTGAGATACCCTCATGTTAGTACCTAAGTTTGCTCTTAATTTTACAATTACCAAGATTTTCGCAAGAAAATTAATCTCTCACTTGGTGGCAATTGCCAGATGCCTGTCTGTGAAACACAAGAAGTAAAAGCATCCCACCCACCAGTTTAACAGCTTGACTTAAGAAAATATGAGACAGCTCTTGATGAGACAAGACAAACAAAAACAAACCTAATGGACATTAGTCAAATTAGAAAAAAGTATTGTTCAATTAATTATGTGAAAACTTCCTTATAACTTGAGAGCTAAGAACTATGGAAAGAAAAAGAAAAGATAGAAACAATTTTGGACTAATTTAAAATTTATTCTGAGAAAAAGTTCTAAAATAGTACTACTTTTAAATAGTAAGGAATTTTAGATGAAAATTTGATTTGTAATCTTCTGAAAATACATTTCTCAATTAAATTTATGTTCCTTTTGTGGAATACAAGGTCTATTAATCTGGAAAATGCTCCTTTTGAAGTTCTAGCATTAAGAAAAGTAGAGAAAATATTGTGTGAAACATCAGTTTACACAATTATGGAAGCAGTTGTGGATACATTGAGTATTCAAGCTATATTTTATGTCTGGCCACTGGCAAATGCTGCATTGACAATATGATTCATATTATATATTAATGTTTATTCTAGAATGTTTTTATGACAAGAATTATAGGAAGTAGTTGTTAATGATGACTTCGCAATTAAAAAGTAGATATTGAATATATCATTCTGTAAAAATAAATTTAAGGGACAAAAGTCCTGATACCTAGTTTTAATTTGTATTTAACATTTCTGGCTTTAGTTTCTTTCACAGAAAAGTAGACATTGTTTTAGTTTCCTTTTTTCCTATTAGACTTGTTAAATAAAAAAAAAAATGACATGAACAGTTCTCAGTGGGTTCAAATGCCCTTTGTCTTTGGTAGAGTCCAATGTGTACTATCAACCAAAAGTCTTGTTTTACTAATAAGGAAAAGCCAAAACAAGAGTTTGTATATCATAATAGAAACTCCTCATTAACCTTGGAGATTATATTTCCAAAAAGTGCTGTGCTTGACAAAATTAGAGTTAGTTGGATCAAGATCTCCTGAAGTACTTGGGTTAGCAGGGGGAAGAAAAAGAATCAGTATTACTCTCATTAAAGACATTTAAAACTGAAGTATTAGAAGTTTCAGAAGGTGTCTGATATGTCTAAAAGAACCTTTCTGTAGTAGAAGAGCTTTCTTCAGTATCTCCTTCATTTTCAAGCAAGATTAATGCAGCGTCCTGATCTGCTGTGATAAATTTTTACCATAATTAAAGATTTAATTATGGAAAATTAATGTCTTTAAATATTGTATGTGAATACAGAAAAAGTATGAGCCTTACAGATGTCTGTTTTTTGGAATTTCAGTCTTTAATGAAAACTCTTAGAAAACAATTAAAACATGATCCTCTGAAAGAGCTGATTCTCCCAGTACATATATTATACTTATTTAATGAGAAGAAAATAATGAAAGAAAGCATAATTAAAATGTCATAATCCATTCATTTTACTTATTTGTGAACTAAATGTTTTAAGGATATATATAATACACATATCCTTTCACTAATCTATTAAAAATACCTATTACTTGCATTGTATTGAGAAAATTATTTAGATAATATAAATATTTTGGATTTTTACATTAGTATTATACCAAAGACCAAAAAAACCTTCAATTTTTTATATTAATTGTAATAGAACTAAGGAGTTCTAACTTCTGTTTGTGACATGCCATTGATTTAACATAAAGAGAAACAGTGCATTTTAATAAAGCAATCTAGTTAAATATTACTTGTAGAAGAGGTGACAAGATGTCAGTTGTGACCAGTGCAAATTTTTGATATCATGATAGTGTTCCTTTTCTTTTTTTTTTTTTTTTAAGATTTATTTATTTATTTATTTATTTATACAAGCACTGGGTACAGTCAGAAGTGCGGGAGGGTGAAAGAATTCACCAGAGCCAGAGCGGGGAGCAGAACAGGCAGAAGGACCAAAGCACACTGCTGAGGGGAGCAGCGGGCGGCAGGAGGGGTCTGCGCACCATGTGGGACCCTCCTCTGGTGGCCGGGGAGCAGCCGGGGATCGACCTGGCGCTGCAGAGGCTGTGGGCAGCTTCGCAACCCAGCTCTCAACCAGCGCCACAGGGGAGGCCCCGATAGTGTTCCTTTTCTAAGAGTAAATGTAATAAAATACTGTCAGACATCTAAACCTAGCCATGGCCTTGATTATTGGCATGTTAATTTGTGGTCTGCTTGCACATATTTTGAAGTAAATTCTACAGATCACTCCTCTTCATTACATAAAGTGACAGTTTGAGTTCCAACTCTGACAATATATAGGTAATTTAAGAGGGGGA
Source organism: Talpa europaea (assembly GCF_964194135.1). Classification (NCBI taxonomy): domain Eukaryota; kingdom Metazoa; phylum Chordata; class Mammalia; order Eulipotyphla; family Talpidae; genus Talpa; species Talpa europaea. The sequence goes on along the minus strand of NC_140083.1, from coordinate 31,464,124 downwards.
GAAACAATCTTTTTCTCTTCTAAGAAAATCAAGTACAGAAAGGTTCTCATAATAATTTGGCCAGAACAAATTGTATGGGAGCCAATCACTATGAAGAACAGCTGTTTACTATGAAGTCCTTTTCATTCCTTGCAACTCAGTGTGTACTTGAATTGGCATCAACTACACTAGAAGTGCAGAAATCTAGGCCCTAGTCCAGACTTAATCTAAACTTTTGAAGTATTTCTGAGTGTTTCATATACACATAAAAGTCTGATAAGCATTGCTTTACTTTAAATTTGGAGAAGCATGGGAGAGAAGGAATTACATGCAAAAGATTGTATTTACATTTATATGATTCCACATAAGGAGACAAGCTACAAGGCAGTATACACTACAATAAAATATACAATTTGTCAGACATCTTGTGAAGACTTTTGTATGCACTGTCATGTTTAAATTGCACAAAACTATGCGATGAGAACGTTACTGGAATTTTATAGTGAGAAAACTGAGATCTATTGAAGTTGAGTAGATAGCACAAAGACAGACAGCAGTAACAAGTGGGAAGTAATCTGTTTCAAGAACTTGAGCACTTAATTATTGTATTTTATGACTTAGTATAGGTTATCTGCAGATTCCAACTTATATCAAAATAGGTGGCCAATTTTTGAATAGAGAACATATAAGATAAACAAAAGCTGCAAAGCAGAAAATCTGCTCCAGATTAAAATAAAAATTTTATCATGTATTAAATGTTAAATAGCCTCAGCTTTCAAAATCCTCCAAATCTGCCAAATTGTAGTTCTTAAAATGGTAAAACACACAATCAGAAATTTTAAACGGGTTAATACGTTCAACTGATACTTAACCATCTACTCAAAGAGTAAGATATAAGAATGGAATCTAAAACTAGAGAGTTTTGATGATCATATGTATGAAAAGTCTTATTTGTATCCTTATTGTAAAGATATGTTTCCTCAATTCTGGAAACAAATTGATAGCATGAGACACAAATATCTATTTTTAATTTTTTTCTTTGGTTACAGTTAATTTTTGATAAAAGAACTGTTTATTTCAGCGGTGGTTGTTAGGAATCAAAATCTAGCAAAAATTGAAGAAAATGCTTCAATGTTTTTTGTTATATTCAAGTCCATAACTAATTATGATTAAAGTAGCTAACATTTACTGAATTCCTGTCAACTTGTAAGGCACAGATATTTTAAGACGATTTTTTTATTTAAGAAGACAAATTTTTAAATATAATCTTAACCATGAAACAGGGAGTAGTTTCATTCAGAAGAGGAAATGCAGAACAGTTAAGCACTGGATTTCGAATTTAAGCCCGGGTAGATTGCTCTGGTTCTCATAATTCATGCGACACAATTTTAAGCAAAGCTTACTTTATCTCCTAGTATATTTAACATATTCAAATTTCCTCCCTCTTCAATGGACAATGTATTTATACATTCCTTTTAAATTATTTTAGAGATTTAATTATATTTCAGTCACACTGACTTAATAGTTTGATAAATGAAACAAACGTCTTAAATTCATGAGCTCAATATATATGAATTACGCTGTTAGTGCCTAGTTTTTCATTCAGAAAGATCAGCTACACTGTAATTTGTTTCCTTGCACCACCTAGCGGAATTAAACAACTACGACGGTACCAAAAAAAGATTATAACTCAATTCTATAAGTCAAATTTTCTAATGTGTTTGAACAGAGAACTACTCCTAACACTGTATTTTTTTTTAATCATACCCCAAAAATGCACGTAATTAACTTTTCCCTTTTCCATAAGGAAATAAGACTAAGCCAGGGTGCTCCACTCATAGCGAATGCTTACATCTAAAAACAAAAATAACAATAAAATAGCATCCTCGCATGCTTTCCACAGTCAGTTTCTAACAGTCAGCCCCTTACTGCCTGTCATTCCCACACCTGCCGCCCAAAGCGCCCGGGCTTCCCGGCTGCAGCGCCCTGGGAGCAGCGCGACGAATCTGCGCGACGAGTCTGCGCGCCGCCCGTGCGCAGGCGCACTGGGGACCGGAAGCGGGGAGGCGGGGCGACGCCCGGACCGGCGAGCGGAAGAGGCCCCGGCTGCTGGGTGAGGCGCGGAGACGGTTCGGCGGTGAGTCCGGGGCCAGCCCGAGCGCCCAGCCCTCCTCCCGGAGCCTCCAAAGGAAACGAACGACTTGGGGTTCCGGAGCCGTCGCCGCCGGCCTCCGTCACCGCCGCCTGTGCCGTCGCGGACCCCCCCTCCCGCCCCCGCCGCCGGAGGACGCGGCCCTGAGAGGCCTCTAGGCCTAGGCGCGGCCCGCGGAGCCCGACGCGCTGCTGCCGGTTCTGCTGTGAGTAAAACGAGCGTCCTCTCCACAGTCATTTACGCATTAAAATGGAGGAAATTTCGTTGGCCAACCTGGATACTAACAAGCTGGAGGCCATCGCGCAGGAGATATACGTAGATCTGATAGAGGATTCTTGTTTGGGCTTCTGCTTTGAGGTGCACCGGGCAGTCAAGTGTGGCTACTTCTACCTGGAGTTCGCAGAGACTGGGAACGTGAAGGATTTTGGCATTCAGCCGGTGGAAGATAAAGGCGCGTGCCGCCTCCCGCTCTGCTCCCTGCCTGGAGAGTCGGGGAACGGGCCTGATCAGCAGCTGCAACGCTCTCCTCCGGAGTTCCAGTAGCTGCCCCTTGAGAGTCTGAGAGCGACCAGGACAATGACATAGACCGGTCCTGTGGTTTGGAGAAGTTAGGTAGCGAAGTAGAAGGAAAAAAAAAAAAAAAAAAATTTTTTTTTTTTTTTTTTTTTTTTTTCAGACAAAAGTCCCAATTCCCATTGAAGATCCTAGCCTTAGAAAAACCAGAGTGGAGAATTTAGGAGTTCGGATTCTTTTCTAAGTGTGTTACCTGAGGGGGTCAGCTTTGAAACCCTGGGCAGGAGAGGAGCTACTGTTCATCCTGCACGCACCATGCAGGGCGGGTTGATCTTTAAACGCCAGGATGTGTACAAGATCCCTGTACTGACCCCAGTGCACAGGAGAGTAGTTGTGTGCTCAGCGTATGAAATTCTCTGGGCCCTCAGACTTTCCGTCTGCCTGATGTCAAGGGCTTCCTGGATAACTGACAGTTCAGATGTTAACTGGTGAGGCCTTCATCTTTGGGCCTCAGTGGGACTGCCTCTGATTTCCGGGTCTCCAGTGTGGTCTTCTTCAAGACAAATGAAGACAAGGTATGAGAGCTGGATATTAACAGTTCCAGTTTGAGAAAACCAAGAAAGAATTTCTACCTGAATTTGGCAGGGGAAGCTGTGTGGTCTTGGCCTCCAACGAGAAGAAAAGGACAATGCCACCAGTTTTGCAAATGTCCAGCATATAGCAATGACTTCAGCAGACTTGGGGACAAGGGCAAGCCTTTTGCTGAACAGAGCCCTCTTTTGTGCATCCCACTCATTGGCATAAGCTTGACAGTTGGACAACTTGGTTATCCTAACAGGTTGATTTAGTCATGATCCCTTGGGGAGGTAGCAAGGGCCTCTGCAGCTATGCATCATCCCTAAATGCAAGATTCTTATCTGGATATATTATTCTGTGTACAACAGTTGGGTGGGGCAGTCATTTTCCTACTTTGAGTTAGTTGTCTAGCTTGGTCATAATGCAGATGACTGCCTGCCTCCACCACAGGGCAGGAGTAACTACAGAAGAGCATCATGGCTGTTGCAGTAGGCTGTGGTTTGAAAGCTGAGCCCAGAGGGAACCTCTCCCAGCTGCCCTCAATAATGTGAATGGGTTAGTTCTAGGAGCCAAGGAAGAGGAAGGCTGGATCTGCGCTCATCTGACTGCAGTATCCTGGTGACTGCCTCTGTTCTTTGAGTTGGACCGTCACAGAACTCTGCTATGGTGAACATCTAAACAGTCACCTTCTCTGCCTCTCACAAAGGGCAGCCCTTTCTACTTGGCCCCTTTTAAATCTTCTTAACAAGAGCCACCCTTTTGTTGCTGGAAGTCAGGAAAGGGCCTCCAGAAATCCCCTGGCTTTAGGAAATGGCGTGGGGGTGGATGGGAAGTGTGAGCCACATATCAAAACTACCCTCTACTTTACTCCGATTGAGGGCTTATGAAGTGTAGACGGGTGGGAGTCCCAAGGTGAGCGGGAATGGTGCTGCTTTATTTGAAATGTTTTCTTACCTCATTCTGTGCCCCATAAGGGGTCCAGCCTCATCTGTCTGGCTTGGCCCCATGTTCCTCCTGTCCCTGGCTCCACTTTCTATCTGGTGCAGCTCATGACCCCAGGTGCTGCCTGACACCCTCTATTCAAATTGACCAGTTTCAGTTCCTCTCTCGGTGTTGTTCCTGCTTCAGAAGCCTGCCTGGTTTCCTTTCCTTGAATTTAGTTTTCTTTATTTCCTCTTGCTTTTGTGGGAGACTCAGAAAAGAATCTTTCTTATGGCTCCCTCTATTGGGATTAGAATGGCGAGAGAATGTAATTTTTTGTATATGAAAGGCAGTGTGGAGCCTAAGCATTTCTCCTATAGGACTGCCTTGCTAGTATGCCTTCCTGCTGTGTCTTAAATCATGAGGAGTTACATCTTCCCACCTCCATTCTGTAAATGCCTCTTAGGACCTCGACAGAAGAGCAGTAAAGGCTAACTTAACACACACACAGGGATGAAGTTGGTCCTGATCCATTTTCTGAAACCCTTGCTGTGCATGTATCCTTCCTTATCACAGAAGGAGCTATTTGGACGGTATGGATTGAGTTGGGTTACATACCCTAGAGAGTTAAATTAATTATAGTGATAGACCCTCAAGACTGACTATTACTGCATTCTCCCCCTAGCGAAGTCCTGCTCAGGGTTGGGGCCTAGTCACAGAGGATTGTGATAACGTTTTAAAAAGTCAGACTTGGGCAACAGCTAAAATAATTTTGAGTTCTCTATCTGAATTTTTGCAAATACCTCCTATTAAGGGGATGCAGAGGGAGAAGAGTCTTAAGTGAGATTCTGTCCTACTTCCAAATAACATCCAGAAAACAGGCTGAAGGAAAAACCATAGTCCACTTTTCTGCAGAGAGGGTATTCAGATTGTGACATTGCTATTTCCTTTCAGGCCTTTTTTCCTGGTTAGAGGAAGAAGTAGGAAGTAGTTTTGAGGAATGGTTGATTCACATTACCTCCCTCTTGGTTTTGTTTGTTTCTTGACCCCTCTCCTCCCATTATGAGGGAAGTAGCCCCATGCCCTGGATGGGTATGAGGAGGTCTAGGTCCAGCAGGTGCCCTGAGGGACAAAGTAACTTCTTTTGGGGGAGAGAGAATGCTCCCTACCATATAGTTGACTGGTTAGGAATTCTCCCTTTCCCTGCCTCTGCCCTCTAACCGCAGAATTGCTATCCTTCCCGCCTCAACTAAGTGTATTGATCACCCTGTAATTCTATTACGTATTTGAGAGTGTGAGTGTGCGTGTGAGTGTGTGTGTATGTATGGGGGGGAGGGGTTCTTTACAAATTTCTTCTGTGGTTTGTGGCTTTTTCTTCCATACATTAGTTCCCACCACCGCATGCCCAGGGGCCATTGCCTGGCATTACCGCATGCTGGGATCATTGGGGGAGTGTAGTGAAGCTTACCACTATCCTTTGTTTTGGAGATTCTTATTTTTGCATAAGTAGTCCATCCTATACAGATTGCTAACTAACTGTGTAGTCCCCTTGCCCCTCTGGCTGCTGGTGTAAATAAACTGCATCTCCCCATTGGTAAACAGTAATAATAAACAAAATTTTAAAAAATGACTTTATTTGGACTCAGTATGTTCATCTCTTAAAATTGTAAACGATTTTGAGGTGTCAGCATGGTAAAGTAAACATCGTACCTTAGTCTCTTTCTCCTGAGCGGAAATTTTATCAAACTAGGCGATGAACTCTGCCCAACATTGATTCTCAGTCTAGTCCTGCAAATTTAGTTTTAACAACCAGTGAAAGAAACAAACTAAAATGCAGTCTTCCCTTTTCCGTTTGAGGTAGAAAAGAGGTAAAATAAAATCTGTCACTGAAAGTCTTAGTAAAAGGTAGTTTTAATTGGGGACTCAAAGTATCTTAATACATTTTAAGCTAACATCCTTGCTCTCAAAAGACACATGATTCAAAGCAGAAAATGATTACCTTTTTAAAGGTCATTTTTCTATCTTCCAATTCCCAGTTCAGAGTTATATAAATTCCTCTGGAAATTGTGCATATTGCTCGTTGGTATTGGTCAAAGTCACTTGCTTGCTAAATATTCTAGTTCATTAAAAAAGTCCTAAATTGGAACTAGCATTTAGAAGAATAAAAATCATAGAAACAGGCCCAGAGGAAAAACTCAGTAGGATAGATCAGGAATCTTAGATAATGTAACATGGTATTAAATCACTTAACATTCAAATGTAGCTACAACAAATGTTTTCAGAACCCATACTGTATGTTTTGATATAAGTAATATATCTAGTTTTCTGAAATGAGATATTTGCAAGATTTTTAATGCTTTATTAAATCTACTCGATGACAGGACTTTTATTTTCATGTTTTCTAACAATCTTTAAGTGAAAAAAAAGTATTGCATATCTTTTAGCTACTTATAATTAACTCTCTAGATACTTTAACCATAGCATATAGCAGGTGAGAAAACTAAAAGATGGTTACTCAATATTGACAAGCATACATAGTAGAAACTGAAGTATACTCAAGTAGATAGAATTCAAGAACCTTTCTTTGCACACCCAGTTTACTTACATTTTCTTCCATTAGGACCTATCTGAGGTACATTAAAGTATTCTTATACTTTTTTTTTTAAGTTTTATAAAATGAGAATATATCAATGTGGAAAACTCACATTTATACTTTATTAAGCATCTTTTTACATTCTTTAATTTTCATGGTTAGTGAATTGCTGGTTTTTTAGGTCAGCTACAGATAACTTTTAACATGAGACTTTGGAAGTTTTATTTCACGGTGAGAGTGCAAGCCTTTTTCATTCATACTTCAAAAGGTACCTATAATTCTTTGTAGGAAAGCCTTTGGTATGAATGATGCATTAGTCAAAAAGTTACTGAAGAAAAGCCTATAAATCCTTAGGTTTTGTTTTTTCCCCCATATATAACTCCAGTCTCTTTGGAAATAGGTGAGCTTAAAAAAGGAACTATTCAGTCATCTTCGGGAAAATAGTGAACTGCTTACAATTCAAAGACAAATAGAGAAGCAGTATAAAAAAAGTAAAATGCTGGCGCTATGCCAGTGTTAAGACAATAGAATTTTTAGTCTAATAAATGGGAAGGTTATTTTTTTTAAAAAGATGGTGACAATACTGAAAATGTTAAGGGAATGAAGAAATGGAAAATACATTAAAATACAACTCATCAAAAGTGACTCAAGGAATCACTTGAGTAGATAATAGGACATAATAAACAATAATTCATCTCTATCCCAACACACACACAAAACCCCTAGACGCTAGGAACTTTACAAATACAGCAAAAAAAATAAATAAAAATAAATAAATAAATAAATAAATAAATAAATAAATGAACAGACTAAATGATGGGGGAAAAATGAAAATGTTAACCAACTCCTTTGAGATATCAAAAATGTTGATTTTCAGCAACTCGGGTTAATTCAAGGAAAGTAAGAATTTGACTCAGAAAATCACATCACCATTAAGGGAAAACCATTTGAAAATGTCAGTAGATACAGAAAAATTGTTCTATGAAATCCAGTACTATTCTTTTTTTAATTTTAACTATAGAGAAAAGGAGGTGAAAAATCTTTAATATGTCAATAAAAGATAACCTGTCAAAAATTTATTGTCATGCTTACTGATGAATGGCAACTGTAAGTAATGGAAGAAGAAAAATTCTCATCCTCAGATGATAACAAAGTGCATAGTTTTATAGGATCTCTGAACATAACACTGGAAGTAATGATAAAATGCATTGAAGTTGCTGGATATGAGATCAGTGTCCAAAATCAAAATAAAAAAAAATTCTAAATGTAACATAATTAATGCAACGCAAATTGCAATGGCTTCATGAATTATAACATGCAAAAGATTTTACAGAGAAAATTATAAAAATTTTCTTATGATAGGTGAGAACCCAATTAAATGGAGAATAGAATCTCCTCAGTATCCCTCCAAAGACATGAATTGTAAATAATCATAATCAAAATCTTAATAGACATTTTCACAAAACTTCACAAACTAAAGATTTATATGAAAAGCAAGAAGTAAGAATAGAAAAGATCTTGACAAATGTCTTACATAGTGTGGGTTTGCTGCAGAAATAGAATGGAATGAACTATTCGGAGAGCTCATATTAGGAAATCTCATACATCCTGATGTTTGACTAAATTGAGATTATATTCAGTAAATTATAAACTGGAATAGGTCATCTATAAATAGTAAAACTATACTCAAGACAAAAATTGATTCCCACGAGGATTGAAGACATTGTAGAAAAATAAAACATCAGACCATTATTGGAAATACATAATATGTTTATAATTGTAGGCAAGGGATAATTTCTTAAGTACAATAAAAAAAAGCAAACAGAAAAGATTGATATATTGAAGTCTAGTAAAAGGAAAACTGCATTGTCACACTAATAACACGATAAAACCCCAAAACATGCTGGTAGCAGTGTTGCTGTTCTCAAGATTGATAAAAGCTTAACAAAATAATTGACCAATGGACAAAGTAAAAGAACACCTCATTTGTAGAAGAAGAAATCAAAATGCAAAAAAAAGATTTGGAGAAATAAACTGAAAACAAATACAAACTGAAAACAAACCAATTTATGCTACTCAATATGGTTTAAAAAATTATTTGGCTGAGCTTGACTCATTAGGTGAGCACTTTGAAAACAGTTTTCTCCTTCTGATAGTTGAAGACTCCAGAGAAATTTGAAGTGTGGAAAGAATTCTATGGGCCATTACTGACTTTGAAGATGTTGGGGACCATGGGAGAAAGAATGTAGGTACATCTTAGAGCTGAGAATGCCCTTGCGCTGAGAGTTAGCAAGAAAATAGTTATTTAGGATATAACAAATATTTAGTTATCTAGCACAGGAATTGAATTCTGCATGCATTCTGAACTTGATCTGATTCTTCATCAACGCCACCAAACAACAGTACAGATCATTTTCTTTAGTCTGTGAGACCCTAAGTATCCAGACAGCCAAGCATGCCTGATTTTCACCTGAAAAACTCAGATAATAAATAAATGGAGACTGTGTTTTTTTTTTGTTTTGTTTTTGTTTTTTGCTTTTTGTGGGACCCTCGCCGGCGGCCAGGGAACGAACTGGCACTGCAGAGGCTGCAGGCAGCCTCGCAGCCCAGCGCTCAACCGCTGCGCCTCCAGGGGAGGCCCATAAATGGAGACTGTTTTAAACAGATCATTTGTGGTAAATAGATAAGCGACAATAAAAAAAAAAAAACCCTAATACAGTTATAAACTGATTCAGACTCAGAAAGGATTATGACAATTAGCCTAAGCATAGAAAAGATTCTTATTCTATATCATTTAAAAATGAGAATAAGGTAAGCCCTGTTCAAACTACTTCTGATGCATTTTATACAAATAAGACAGCTTTATGTTCAATATTTATGTTTTAAATTACAGTGTACTAAATAAATACTGGTTTTTCCATTGTTTTCATTTTCTTAAAAATTTCCACACTGATAAGTTTTTAATGTCATGACAATAATTCTTTAAAAGTCACCAAATGATGTTAATTTTCCCATTTATTGTTAGACTGTTTTGTACTAATATTTCAGCATGCATAGTCTATTTTATAGACTACACAGCTATGCAAAGTGCTATGCTAGTGCTGCATACATTGCTTTCATTAAAGTTTTTGAGAGATGTTAATGCTGCAATTTTTCTAAAATGTACACTAAATTAAAAAAAATAAGCAGTCACACATCAATCTTTTTAACTTGGGAGATTTATAACACTGGGGAAGCTTCTAAGACTCACAGAAAAAGGAAAAATTGAAACAATTGGTAGCCAATGGAAAAAAAGAATAATATAGGCTAAATGAAATAGTGAATAGTTAACAAAGAATCAAGGGGAAGAGGAAGGTACTATCAGCAATAATGAAAAATCTCACAGTGAATCAAAATCACAAAGTAGAATAAAACAGAAAAGTTCATAGGCATTGTACTCAGATATTTGTCTCTTAATTCTCATTTTCCTATTTATTAGTAAAGTGAATTTTGGAAGGTAAATTATTCTTTATGAACTTTCACTTTCTATTTACAATAATAAATGTAGCAATAATACTTTGCAGTTATGTAAGCTAAATATTAAGTTTTAACCTAGTGGGGATAAGGGTGTTGACAGGCAGGACTAATACAAAACTTTGCTGAAAAGGTGATATTTAAACTAAGAACCTGGAATTAAGTGAGTTCCTTAAGTTAAATTTGTCAGACTCAATGAGGAGTGAGTTTGGGGTGTTTTTAGAAGTGGATGGAGATGAAGAAAACCTGTTGAAGCTGGTATGCAAGTTACCATCACTCAGATGAAAGTTTAAAGCTTTGCAAAAATGGCCAGTTTATGCCTTTTGCATTTGGAAAATGTGTCAGGTTTCAGTATCAGTAGGTTTCAGGTTAAGGAAAGTGTTATTAGATGTGATCTTTATTACTGGCATAAGCCCTTGCATGGATTTTATCAAGTAAATAGATAGGTTGTAATTAGAAATATAAGTTGACAGATACCTAAGGAAATAATGTCATTAATGTAACAACGCCATACCCCTGAAAGTTTAACCTATCTGCAAGATGAAATGCTGTCTTAGTTACCTCTCCATTTTCAAGGTACATATATCTTCTGAACTTTCTCTTTTGCTATATTCTTTTACACATACATACTCACACACATACACACATATAACACACAGCAGTTATGAAAGTTTAAATAAAATCCCAGTTCAGGGTAAGGTTAGTTAATCTGCTTTTGCTCTTGCTGCTATGTGAATGATTACCGTTCAAAGCCTCACTTGTAGACCAGCCATTTTTAACAGTTTGAAGATAAATAGTGTTGACCTCTTATGTACCTGTCTCACAGTTAAATTTTCTTTTTGAATTAAAAGTGCTGGTTTTGAAGATTCCTCATCCTGCTAAAAATGGAGCTACCATACAACCTGGCAATTCCACTGCTAGGGATCTACCCAAGGACACAAAAACATTGATTCAAAAGAGCACCTGTACACCTATGTTTATCGCAGCACTGCTTACAATAGATAAACTGGAAACAACCCAAATGCTCAAAAATAGATGACTGGATCAAGAAGATGTGGCACATATATGCAATGGAATATTATTCAGCAGTCAAGAAAGATAAACTCATGCCATTCACAGCAATGTGGATGGAGCTAGAAGGAATTATGCTCAGTGAAATAAGCCAGAAGGAAAAAGAAAAATATCAGATGGTTTCACTTATAACAGGAATATAGGGGAACCCAATAAGACATCAGTGTAAAAAAAACAGTAACAGTACAAAACACAACAAAGCAAAAATGGACAATTATAAATCAGAGACATCCTGCAGGGGAGGAGGCAGGAGAGGGATCAGAGGGAGGGAGGGAGGAGCATAGGGGCCTGAGGTGATGGTGCATGGGTGCACTGGGGAAGGAAATCCATGGAGACTACACCTGAGGGGATGAGGGGAAGCAAATATTGTTTAAAAGTGAACAATGATGTAAAAAAATTTAAAAAAATAGTATTAAAAAATAATAAAGTGCTGATTTTATCTCTGCTTGGTATTGGAGTCAAAAAATGATTATGGCATTGTGTAATAGATGGACAAAAGCATTACACTCAACATTACAACAAACTGTAACCCCAATCAGACTGCTTTATCTCACTGGGCAAATTTCTTCATTGATGAATGGATATGCTTGAATAAAAAAGATTTCTTGGTTCCCTTTCACCTGTAACATTCTGTGATTCCATGAGCTAAAATGGAAAATCACTACCCAAATTATCTTATTCTCAAGACCAGTTTTGCTGTCTAAGTGGAGAAAACGTGGCACATTTAGACTATGGATTCTTTTGCATCAGTCTGATTTTTTGTTTATAATTATACTAACATTTTGCTCTAGAACTCTCATCACGCAGTTAGAAATGTATCATGTAAGTCAGACTCACACATCTGTTTCAGATTCACATGTTCAAGGCCATGCTAGATATCTGTAACTGTATCCACAGGAACCTCACATCCCATTTTATGCAAAATTGAAGTCTGTGAAGCTGATTTTCTTCATCTTATGCCCCCATGAATTTTATATGTCATAATATTGAGGACCACTGCCCTATAGAGAAAATAGTAAGTAATTCTATATTCATTGTCTCTTTCAATCTCTGATAGGTAATTCTTAAGATATTGTGGACCTTATGCATTTTTTTTAGTTGAACTCTTGTATATAGAAACTATTTGATTTAAAGGTGTATTTAAAAGTTAATGATTATGTAAGATATGGTGACTTGTTAATAATAGGTATAAAAAAGTGCTTATATATTTAATTATTGATTAATGAGTACACATGAAGATTTTGTACTATCTAGGGACCATTTTTTCCTATTTGACCCAGAGATTATTGCTTCCTGTTCTTTATTATCAAATGTTCTGTTATGGACTAATTTTACATCTTCCACTGGGAAAGAAAAAAGTAGTCATGCTATTTTTCACTCACAATGATTTACTCTTTCAAATTTTTTTCTATTGAAATCATATAGATCTCTTGCTTCTGAAGTTCCTTTATATCCTTTATTTAATGTTTATTACATTATTCACAAGGCTTTATCATCCACTGTATACTTCTGTGAACATTTTATTTCAGTGGTTCTCTCAAAGATTGTTATTTGTCTATATGTCTAGCCTTTGCTAGTACAACACTCTTCCTATTGCTCTAAGTTTGTAGTAAGATTTGAAATCAAGAAGTGAGTGTCCTCTTGCTTCTCCTTTTCAATATTGCTATGATTTGCAGTACCATAATGATTTAAGCTTTAACTTTTCTACGTTAGCCAAATGTGTCATTGGAATTTAGATTGAGATTACATTGACTCTGTATATCACTTTGTGGGAAAATAATAGTTTCTTCAAGAAATGGTACTGGTAAAGCTGGGTAACTATGTACAAAAGATTAAGAGTTGTAGCTCTCCCACCAACTATGACTGTGCAGATATATCTTTTTACAAACCTTTTCCCTTTGTAAAACAGGAGTGGCAGCTCTCCTGCCCACATGTGACCATACAGTGTCTCTATTTTTCTTTTCTCCTATTTGCAATAAATCTGTCCTTTTAAAATGTTTTTTTTAATAAAAATCAACAGTAGACAATAAAAAAAAATTTAAAAAAAAATCAAGTTGAACCCTGTATCACTCCTTACACAAAAATTAAGGCAAAATCGATTAACAACTAAATACAAGAGGTAAAACCATACAACTCTTAAAAGGAAACATAGGGGTAAATTTTAATTTCCTCAGATTTAGCAATGTATCTTTAGATATGACTGTGGAAGCTCAAACAACAAAAGAAAATATCAATAAATTTCACTTGATGAATTAAAACAAGTGCATCAAAGGACCTTAATAATAACATGAAAAGACAACCACAGAATGGGAAAAATATTTGCAAGTCCTATATGTGGTAAGCAGTTAATTAGTATCTAGAATAGGCAAAGAAATCTTACAACCCAATGACAAAAAAGATAAAGAAACCTATTAAAATATGGCTAATAGACCACATAATTTATGATATTTTTTAATGTAATACATCCAGAATAGTCAAATATATGGAGACAGAAAATTGGTTTTGAGATTACCAGTGGATAGGAAGGAGAGAGGAATGTGAAGTAATTACCTACTTAACAGATGCAGAATGTTTTTGTGGGGGATGAAAAGTTTTGAAATAGACAAAGTTTTGAAAATAGAGCTGGGGACTGCAAAACATTGTGAATATGCTAAATGCCACTGAATTGTACTCTTTCAAATGGTTAATTGAATTTCACTTCAATGAAAAATATGCCAACAAAAGGATCAATCATGTATTATCTTTTCCAGATGTATAAACAGAAAGCAGCTGGGATTATGTGACCCTATTTGTAACTTAGTACTATTATTCACATTACTATTACTCTTCTGTAGTGTAGTAACTATCATATTTGCATCATATTAATATTTTGCACATCCATGATATCCTATGCCTCTCCATTATTGAACCTTAGCAAAAGTGTGCTATAATACTATTTTAATATATCAAACAACAGTGCTAGCTGTATGTTCGTGAGGGCAGAAATCATGCCTTACTCTATAAGTAACCATGATACACAGTAAATACCCAATAAATGTTTTTTCTTTAATTTAATGATTTTAATTTAATTTAATGGTTGATATTCAGGCTATTAATATAAACTATATCTACAAAACAGTTCATCTAATTTGCTTCAGAAACCTAATCATCAGTGAAATATTGTAGTTGCATCCTCTGAGTTTTTTATAATTAGTACTCCTGAATCTATTTCTTTTGCTTGTTATGATCTTTTTTTAATTATTTGTGCCATCATCCTCTGATTATAGACCAAATTTAAAAATATATATAACTTATCTGTATCACTTTGATATATGCCAAATACTGCTATATAATCTTGACTGATGTGTCCTTAAATATTATACTTTGCATTATATAATAGACCATTGTCCTTAAACATTACACTTTGCATTATATAATAGATCCATTGTCCTTAAACATTACACTTTGCCTTATATAATAGACTATTGTTATGCTGATGATATAAAAACTTCTTTTGATAAATTGGTACTATCTAAATCCCACAGTAATTCCTCTGAAAGCTGAAGACCCATCTGTCCAATGCATTATGATAGAAAGGCCGCTTCAGTCACACTGGTAAATACACTTAAAAGAAAATTTAAAATTACATTTTTTGGATGCTGCATAGTGCAAACAGACGGTAAAATATCATTGTATACCCATTACAAGTGTGTGGCCCATTTTTTAGGAACATTTTGCAAAGACAGCACCTACACTGAGATCTTACATAAGAAACAGTCTTGAGCATTACTTCTAAATTTCCAACTGCTTTAGTTCACTTTCTTTTTTGTTTTTGATACTTTTATATAACCAATAACTAAATAATATTAGTTTATGTAATACATCTCACACATTTTTCTTCCTGTCTTCCAATGTTACTCTGTGACAGCTTTAAGAATGCATACCCAAATTACCAGTATCTACTTCTATCAATTGATATTAATTATTCCATCACCCAGTCCTCAAATCAGAATCAACCCTTACTCTCAATATCCTAAAGGATAAAGTACAGATACTTCAGACTTGAATTAAAAAATCTCCACAATCAGATTCTAGTCAACATCTTTCCCAACTTGGTCATTTGTCTTTTCCCCCAGATTTTATTCTTCAGTGTTACTTCTTTCCTCTTTGAAATAGTATCTGTTGATTTCCAGGAAACATTCTTACTTCCTTAGTGTCTCTGCTACATGGAAAGTAGGCACCTGCTGTCTTTTCCTCATTCTTGGTGACTTGAAATTTCAAGGTACTAAGCTTCAAAATCCCTTCACTTCAGTATTCATATGTTCAGACTCTATCCCCTAAAACCATAGCCTGGTTCTTCATCATTCAGCGCTTTAATTTCCAGTATCCAACAGCTTTAAATTCTGATCATATTAACTTATTTTTCCACATCTCTGGTACAATTTTACTCTTATGGCAAATGACCAGGCAAGGCCTCCCTGCTGGCGCAGCGGTTGAGCGCTGGGTTGCGAAGCTGCCTGCAGCCTCTGCAGCAACGGTTCAATCCCCAGCTGCTCCCCAGCCACCGAAGGAGGGTCCCACATGGCGCGCAGACCTCTCCTGCTGCCCACTGCTCCCCTCAGCAGTGTACTTCGGTCCTTCTGCCTGCTCTTCTCCCCGCTCTGGCCCTGGTGAATTCTCTCACCCTCCTATGCTTCTGACTGTAGCCAGTGCTTGTATAATAAATAAATAAAATAAATCTTTGAAAAAAAAAATGACCAAGCAAAAGTTTTGGCTTAAATTAATTAGATGGATGGATGGATGGATGGATGGATAGATGGGTAGATAGATAGATAGATAGATAGATAGATAGATAGATAGATAGATAGATAGATAGATATTGAACATCAGTATATATTATATATGTATGTATGCATGTGTGTGTACACATGCATAGAAACACATACACATGCATATGCATACACACACATATATATCTTGGACTCTTGGGCTACTGGGGTTGAGATGTAGGAATTCAAAATTTAACAAGATGGTCACTATATTTAAGAGTGAATATGCCTGTTAAACTTATACAACCTTCAGCTGTACTCTGCCCTATCACTTATGTGGCAGACACAGAACTCATTAAGCCACTCAACTAAATTACAAAACCTTTCATCATAAATTTTATTCTCATTTTTCAATTCAAATAACCATAGTAAACTCATCTTGATAAATACTAAGAAAACCACTGGGAAGTAAATTACAGAACCTCTTACTCTTCCACATGTGACTTCTTTCTAAAATCATAGTAAGAGTGTAAAATATAAAACTGATGGAAAAAATTTAAGTTAAATATTATTTCATCAGAAACATAGTATCTAACTTGATTCCATTATTTCATATTTATTGCTATAAAATGACATTTTAAAGATTGAAATATTCTGTCTTTTATATTGATATAGGTTCTGAATATCATAAGAATTATTTTCAAATTTTATTAATATGTCAGTCATTTAGATATCTATTTACCCTGGGGATACAGTTTCACAAGGATTTTTAGAAAAATTTTAAACATACATGTTAACGGACTAAGAAAGTTAATATTTTCCAAAACTACTTGATATTTATAAAATGAGTTGTTTAATAAATTAAAGGCAATTCTATATGTAAAAATTAAAGTCTAATGTCAGGTAAACTGTAATGCCTTTACAAAGACTGAAGTTTTAGAACTATGTATTCTTTATATTATGATCCTAAGCTTACTTTCTTTTGGAACAACATGAGAAATATCATTAAATGCCCCAAGCATTTAAAGGCAATATACCTTTCAGTAGATGGTGTTAATCTTCTGTTTGGATATCTTTGAATCATTTGTAAAGAATAGAAATTAGGAGTCCTTTTGTTTAGGAGTTTAGTGTCCATTTATAAGGCCTTTTCAGCACAAACACATACAAATAGGCAATCTGAAATAATAGATGGAAAATATGAAGTAATTCAGTTTATCCTCTTACAGTTACAGAATAAATGCTTATAATGAGCTATTCAGTTGCATTTGTGTGCAGCAATTAAAATATATTTTTTAACATATCTCATATACTATTTCTCAATCTCTTAGTATCAATATTTTCCCACATCCATTCAGTTAAAATTTTGATTCAAGAGCTTTATATTTACAATCAGTGATTTACCCCCAATGATAATTTGTAACACTTAAAAAGACTTTGATTTTCTTTATTATCAATTTATCATCAACATTAGCTATACTAATTCTTTTCTTATGGGTAATAACAGATGACTACAATAGATTAATAAAAGTATCACTTTTCAGAATAATATCCTACTAGCAATGAATGTATAAAAGAATAAAGATTCCAATTTATTTATATAGTATTAATTGTACATTGTTTGTTATGAAAAGGGAAAAAAAATCTATGGTATAGTCTAAAGTCCCCTATGAAAGTAATGCTAATATGTCTGTAACAGTTCTAATTTCTGCTCTGGAGTAATCTGTGAGATACGGCTAAGAGGGCACAAGAGGCCCAGGCAGTGGTATATTAGGGACATTTATTAGGTTCGGATGGAATAAGATAATTAAGCTGCTTTATCTTGCACATTTGTGCAAATATTTATCAGACCTGCTGCCTTAACAAGGTCCAAAGCAGTATTACTAGCATAAGCATACATCCTGGTTTTCCTGAGAGAGTGTCGGTTTACAACTGTTATTCAGGTGTTATTATTTCCTTTTGTTCTTATAAAAGGACAATAAATTGTATGGTTACCCTACTTATAACCCACAGAATCTTTTTTAAAAGAGATTGAAAACTAAACTATAATGAAAACTGAAAGTGCTAAATTTATATATAATATAGTATTTTGATAATAGGACATAACTAATTAGAAGTCAGAAATAAAACTATGAATTGCATTGGCATACGATCATAAATGTACAAGGTGACAGAGTTAAGCTAGAATAACTGATGGAATTATTTGGAATATATGGGACAATTGGAGGGAAAAAGTGTTTGAAATTGTACCTGCCATGCCTTATGAAAGTTGGAGTAAAGAATGGACAAGGGATGAATTGGAACAATAAAACAATAACCCATTTTTATATACTTTGGAAGTTTCATTTGGAGTCCTTGTAAATGAAAACAAATATTCCATCTAGGCATGAGATTCATTGGCAAAATGTGCACAGTTTGCAATATGAGACCCAATCTCTCATGTTGAGGTGGTAATTACAAGTAATGCTATATAATAGGTAACATATAGCAACTCAAAGGTAGTAGCAGACAACATCATTGAAAGGGGGTGGGTGGGTGTTTTCAGAGTAACTTGCTCTTAGCGTATAGTTAGTCATGGTTCTTGAATGGGGATATACTTTAGGTATTAAAAGTTATGTTATTGAAGACACAAAATATTATATATTGATGCCATTTACTCAAATTTTCCACAACAATTGGAATGCTGTATGCATGGAATTATGGATAATAGAATTCAGGAATGGTGGTAACCCTATTAGAGGTAATGTATATCCTATGAATAATAGAAGCAAATATTCCCTACAAGATAATGGTCTTTTTTGTCACTCTAACCCCAGCCCAAAAGTACAGAGGTCAGATATGTCTATCCAGGTTTTCAATCTTATGCAGACACCAAATCACTGTGCATATATGAAAGTGTGTCCTGAGCCCTACAAGGCCCATCCAACCCCTGAAGATGTCTTTGTCTTGTGCCATTTCATCTTGATTTTCTGTGTTCAAGGTGGAAAAAAATGAACATTTAGCAATGACTCTTTTTACGAATACCAACTTACAATATTGAATAATACAGCTACAGGTACAATAGAATCTATACCCTTCAGTTTAAGGATTGGCCACTTCCTATAGCAGTAAACATTGGAATAACTATCTTTGACTGGTAACACGCTGTTAAAAGACAACACAGAAAATTAAATCTTCTGATAGCTATGATCATCATTATTTACGGTTTAGTACACATGTACATGAAAAGAAAAGCAATGTTCTCCCATGCTGCTGAATTTCTTCTCTGTTCTATAATTTCTCTCACTGACAGGTACATGGAAAGTAATTGGTAAGTGCTGTAGAATTATCAAAATATAATAACACATATATCTGTGTGACATTGTGCCAGGAGCATGATTTATGTTTATTTTTTCCTGTAGTCAATTTTTATATTATTTTGAGTGTGCTCAGGGAGAATAAATTTTATCCCAATCATGAAAGTGAAACCACCTCTCTTCGACTTTACAGTTGAGGGGACTCAGGCACAGAAAAATTAAGTAACTTACTCAACTCACATAGATTTGATCCAGCCATTGAATCAATTGGTTCCTATTGTTGCATAACAAATCACTGCAAGTATAACATCTTTATATCACAAACTTATTATCTCACAGTTTCTATGAGTCCAGGAGTAGATAAATTGGATCTTCTTTCCAGGATCTCACAGAAACCAAGGTGTCATTGGAACTGCTACCTCTTCTGCAGCTCAGGGCCCACCCTGGCTTTTGGAAGACTTCATTTCCAGGTTTTATTCCTGTGGTCCCTATAGTCTTGGTAGCTGTCAACCAGGAAATGTTCTCAGATTCTAGATGGTCCCTCTGGTTCTTGCCATGTAACCACTTTCTCTCACCATGCAGAAGCCAAGAAGGGTCTTTATAGCCAACAAGGGTCTTCTCTGAAGCCCCATCTTTGAAGGACTGATAGGATTAGGTCAGGTCTACTCAGGGTAATTGCTCTTGTGATGAACTCAAATGCCAAAAGTAACTGCATTACAGGAGTGCTCACCCATCATATTCACAGACCTCTCTGATCCTTTCCATGGATGGTTATATAGTATATGTGAACCAGGGCATGGGGAGTTTAGAGGCCATGCACTTACAGACTCTCACTTTGCTCCTATGAACTCTGGATCTAAACTGGTATGGGAATAAAGGTGGACTTTCCAGGGGTGGCATCCCCTGTTTACTATCTTTTTAGTCTTCAGAGAGCAGCGTTGTACCAGTTCACTGTTAGCAGGTATCACATAAGCAATCCACAAAATACCCTATCTACCAAACCATGGCATTCTCCAAGGTGTTTAGACTATACCTGGAGAAATACAATGTTATCCATGGTTCAGCAGTCTTGCTTTTATCAAGGCAAGTGAACATTTGATATTTAGAAATTTGGGTTGGTTGACTTGTATTCCTATTCATAGGGAAGACTGATCAACAATATGTGGGAAGTGAATAACAGATGAGGACAGTGCCCCTCTTTAGACACTTTCAAATCATCATCTCCAGTCAACTCTATCTCCCACCACCCTAATCTCAAACAGTCTGCCCCTGTCACTCTTACATACACACTATCAACAGACATGAGCAGAGTAAGCACACTTCTTGAAGCCGGGGGCCATTAACTCTAATATAGCTCCTTGTAAAGTGTAAGATTTCCACTGAAATGTAAGTTTCATGAGATCTGACCATGGTTGTCGTATATACTGCCCAGGACAATGCCCAACACATAAGAGATATTTAGCAAGTATTGATAGAATAAATGATAGAAGTAAAGGTATATTGAATTGAATAATATTATGTTATGCTAATTCTAAGAGTCAAAATCTGGATCCATTTTGTTTTGGGCAAAAAGGAGCAAAGTTCACTTACCATTATATCAATTGTAAAATATTCTTGAGATATTTATATAGTCCAGGACTTTACATTGCAGAATTTAGGAATTAGACTTTTTACTTTTAATCCACTTTATTTGCAAATATATCACATTTTGAAGTAAATTCAGTATCTCTAAGAATCATGACATATTGAAATTATCTTTCAGAAGTGTAAAAATCTACTACTTGTCCCTTTTTTTGCCTCGTATATTGTGAATCCAAACATTTAAATGTGTTTATCTGTTTGTTTGCAAAATGCAAATGAAATGAATAAATATTCATCATATCTTCCATTTCCTAGGTAACACCTTGGCAATTAAAGTTTGATTAACATATCGGGGGAGGGGCACATTAATAAAAATATCACACATTCTACAAAAAGTGAAAATGTTAGGTTAAGAGGCTAAACTATTATATGATGATTTAGTCACAAACTTTGCATTTTAATTTTACATAGAGTTACAAACAAGAATTAGTAGCTTAATGTAGAACAAGAAAAGTTTGTAACACAACATTTAATAATACAGCTAAAGCACCTAACAAATTTTAGACAACTCCAATTACATTTAACTATTGGAATTGAGAAACCTACTGGCTTTAAAATATTGCTCTATTTGTCTGCATTGTTCATTTTCCTGCCACTTACCTTTATCGTTGTGCTTGCTAAAATTAAATTAATCCTAAGGTCTTATGAACTTTGGCATATCCGTTCATTCTATGATGGAAAATGAATAACATTTTAAATTGTGATTAACTTCTTTCAGTGACCAAAATATAGTGACCATATCTCAGGTCTATTTAGAGGAGGAAATAATTTTACATGCCCAATAAATGCCATGTTTGAACAGAAATTTTTTTTAATAATTACTTTTCAAAAGAGTTCACACATCAGAAACATCAATTTTAGATTTGAGAACAAAGAAATTCATTTACTAAGAAAGTAACTAGATTATAAATTACTTAAGCTATAATTTTAAATGCCACCCACACTCCCCCAATGATTTTGCTCTTTGTTTTTAATTCTGTGGTTTTGGTACAGGTCATCCAGTTACTGAACAGTTCAACTAGAGAATCAGTGAAATAATTTCTAAGTGTCACTTAATGAAAAGAACCAATGATCTAAAAAAAAATTCAAATATAATCACACAGAGGAATGAAATCAATTTATCATATTATTTCAAAGTAAACTTTTGGAATTGAGTTAAAATCCCACACTATGAATAAGTTGCAGATGATAGTTCCAATTGCCACAAAAGAGTCATGTGATTATTGGCAAATCATCTAACTTGGGTTTTCTGTCATTTAATAATAATAATTTCTATAATTGTATCCTTACAGTGATGTTATCAGAATGGGTTAAGGTCATGGATGTGACAGTGCTTTTAAAACATCAGTGTGTTTTATGCTTATTTGTTCAGACCAATTATAACACATAGTTATTGCAACTGCATTCCCAATGTTCACTACACATCTAATAGGAGAGAATCAATGGACCATTCATGAGTTATTTTTTATTCAATGTGATATCTGCTTTTTTAAAATTATTTTTATTAATTTTCCATTGAGTAATATTTGGATACCCTCATCAGCTGTTAGCACTGTTGTGCAGCCACCACCAACTCACTATTATACTGTGAAAGAAAATACAAGATGACTAAATGGTCATCCTACTGTATGGGAGAATATATTATTTACACAATAAATGATAGGGGAATAATATTCAAGATATATAAAAACTCATACAATTCAACAATAAAAAATCAAAGAATCCAATTAATCATTGGGCAGCAAATGTAAGCAGACAATTCACCAGTGAGGATATCTAAAAGGCAAAAAGACATGAATAAATGCTCACTGCCACTTCTAATATGAGAGATGTAGATTAAAACTACAAAGAGATGTCATCTGTGAGAATGGTAAATATTAAAACAACAACAACAGCAAAAAAGCAAGTGTTGAAGAGAATGTAGAAGAAAAAAGAACCCTCTTACACTGCTGATGGGAATGTGAACTGGAGCAGCCATTATGGAAAGCACTCTGGGTTTATCTTAAACAACTAAAAACACAGGGCCTCCCCAGTGGCATGGCGGTTGAGCACTGGGTTGCAAAGCTGCCCGCAGCCTCTGCAGCGCCAGTTGGATCCTGGCCATCGGGCGAGGGTCCCACATGGCAAACAGACCTCTCCTGCCAGGCCCGCTGCTCTCCTCAGCAGTGTACTTCATCAATCTGCCTGTTCTGCCCTCCTCTCTGGCTCTGGTGAATTCTCTCACCCTCCTGCGCTTCTGACTGTACCCAGTGCTTGTATAAATAAATAAATAAATCTTAAAAAAAAATAAAACTAAAAACACAAATACCATACAATCTGGCATGCCCACTCTTGGGCATATATCACAGAATACGAAACCATCAACAAAAAAACACATATACCCTACAGTGTTCACAGCAGCATTCTTTACAATAGCTATGACATGGAAGCAGCTAAAATGGCCATCAAAGGACAATGGGATCAAGAAGATGTCATATATGAATACCATAGAGTAATATATAGCCATTAAAAAAAAGGATAAAATTTTCAACAAAATGGAGGGAATTTGAGAGACTATTGTGAAGCAAACTAAGTTAGAACACTAAAAACAAATACTGGACATTTATATAGAAGACAACTCAATAATGTGAAAATACTTTCAAAAACCAGTGAACATCAATAAACATCCTGAGGATTCTGAACTTAAGAGGGAGGAGAGGGAAGGGGCTAGGGGACACAAGGGATGATGGTGAGAAAAAAATGAAAGGAAGATTATATACTGACTATATATCATATTTTCCTGTTATAACATGATTTATGCTTCAGAATATATTTGAAAACACTTACCAAGTCTAATTATTCTAGGTAAGACCAGAAAATATTGGTAGCACCAGAGATATATTTAAACTGAATGGTTCTGACTTGTAGTAGCCTCAAGATGCCTCAAGATGCCTGTGCATGTTATTGTAACATCAGTGTGAGTTACTGTTCTCTTGTGAGATTTTAGTTCTCATATACTTTCCCAAATCTACTTGAACTGAATTTTACAGTTTGAGTTACCTCCACAGTGTTGCAGAAATCACTTTTTACATCATCTAGAAATATGATGTAAATAAAGATCATTTCAGAATCACATTTAATAATTTTCTTATGAGATTTCTCAAAACCAATTTAGCCTTTAGAGAGAATGCCATGCAATGCGAACAATGTAAGCGCTTTAAAATCAGAGAAATCTGGATTTTAATTCGAGCTCTATGACCTGTATTTTTGCAAATTTCCACGTTAGATAAATTTTCTGAACCTTTGTTTTTTCATGTGTATAATGGAATTATAAGATCGGCTTTTTTGTTTAGTTGTATAGGTAAAAAGTTATACACACATATTGTAAAGGCAGGACTGGACCACAGTGCAGGTTTTCTGATCCCATGCAGACCGGGTAAAGGAGGAGTCAGAGTCCTCAGTGGTTTTGCAGGTTTTTTATTGGGGTTCACCAAGCATATGGCAGGCAGGGGTGCTGGCTGGGGGGCTGGGAGGCTGACAGGCCTCCCAGTCCCCAGCAAGTCTTTACTCTATCTGGGCTCTCTGGCGTTGGTTCTGCTGCTTCTCGGCTTCTCTTTCAGCTTCGGCTTCGGCTTCTCTTTCGGCTTCTACTGCTGCTGTGGCGTCCCCGTGACGCTGCCCTTAAAAGCCCAGTCTTAGCCCAGGTGATTCACATCTACCTATGCCCACACCCTATTCCAGGTGCCCACCATCAGGCATGCATTCAGGACAAGGATCCATCATCTATCTTGATGGCGGAAGGGCAGAAAAGCCTGATATTTTCTTTACCCTACACATATGTACAGGCAGCTATATTTAGTGTATACTGAATTCATTAAACTTAATATATGACAGTCCTCTGGAGGAGCAAATCTATCTCCTCATTGATTTTGCTCACTCTTTTCTCACTTTATCTGCCTGGTAAAAGCTGCAGTCATCTGTTTACAGTAGATACAGTTGTTTGAGTTTGACGATCCTAGCCATGCCTGGATACATAGTGCAACAGGATCAGCAAGATTCCTTTAAGTAACACATCATGGGGAATACTATTGTCATGGCCTGAATAGCATATCCTAAAAATCCTTATGTTGAAGTACTAATCTCTAATGTCTGAGACTGTCACTGTATTTTGAGACAGGCTGTTCAAATATACAGGAGTCAGAGGCAATGAGGATAAAATGATGTCATATGGATGGGTGCTATTCCAATACGAAGGCTATCAGGACAAAGACTCACAGACAGTGGAAGAACCACCTGAGGACACTGTAAGACAAAAAACATCTACAAGGCAAAGTGAAGGGTCTCAGCAGAAATCAAATCTACTGACACCTTGATCTCGGGCTTCTAGCATCCAGAACTCTGAGAAAATTAGTTTCTGTTAGGCCAGCCAGTTGCTTGTTATGGCAGTCCCAATAAACTAATACAACTATATACTGAAGCCAGAAGATTTGTTTTAAGCCTAATGACTTAACATCTGAAGGGAGAGATCTCTCAGCACAGTCTGGTACCTATAACACAGACTGATGCTGCCAAATTTTCATAGAATTATGACAAATGTTCATTCATCGCACTGAAAAATAAAAATGAAGAAAAAATTTAAACCACATTTTGTGTGGAAAATTGACAGCTTTAATATTAGCAGCAGACCCAGAAGTAAAACCCAGGACAACAGATGGATCCTATGTCAATTGATGGAGGAAAATAAGCCCATGACTAGAAGAAAAGAGAAATTGAGATGCTTCAAAATAGAAGACAAAATGATGTCAAGTATTTATTTGTGGATTTTCAAAGAATGTGTTAGTTCTAATATGCTAGCAAGCACAATTACATGGGATCACAGCTTATATGGAAGATGGATTACTATCTAACTTATAAAACTTGAGTCAATCAAAGAGCATATCTGTAAGGTTGGTGATGACAACTCTGATGTTATTAAAATGCATCTGTAGTCAATTTGGCAATGATTTGGTTTTGACTCAGCTATCAATCCAGAATATATTTAGAAATAAATGATCCTAACAACCATGCATACATGAACAGACTGATGAAATGAAGTTGTCAAATATTGGCATTATTCCCCATTCAGGAAAAGCTAGAAATAGCCTTTTCAATGAGGAATATGTTTGTTTGGAAAAAAAAAAAAATCAAGGTCTTTGAAGCCAAGTGTAGGGTAAGGAAAAATGTCAGACTTTTCTGCCCACCCCCCCATCAGGATAGATGATGGATCCCTGCGGTCCTGAATGCATGCCTGATGGCGGGCACCTGGAATAGGGTGTGGGCATAGGTAGATGGGATTCACCTGGGCTGAGACTGGGCTTTTAAGGGCAGTGTCACGGGGACGCCAGCAAAAGCCGACAGAGAAGCGGAGAAGAAGCCAGGAACGAACAGAAGCCGAGAGAGAAGCAAGAGAAGCAGAAGCTGAGAGAAGGCCGGAGAGCCCAGATAGAGTGAAGAATTGCTGGGGGCTGGGAGGTCTGCCAGCCTCTCGGCCCCCCAGCACTCCTGCCTGCCATATGCCTGGTAAATCCCAATAAAAGCCTGCAAAAAGCCACTGAGGACTCAGACTCCTCCTTTACCTGGTCTGCTGGATCAAAAAACCTGCACTGTGGCCTGTCCTGCCCTTACACCAAGTAAATAGCATACAGCTAGCAGGTACTATAAAATATAAACAAAAGTGGTGCTAATCAAGAACAAATTTGTGAATTAAAGTTTTCTCATGTTGAATGTTCAAGCTGCCTTTCCTCTCATCATTTTGATGACATTTTACTTTTTTTTAATCAATGCCCAGTTTCCAAGTACTTTCATTCATGAATATTTTTATTCATCTATTTATTCAAGGAGATTTAATGGAGGCCTTCCTACTTATCAGTCACTCTTACTGTTTCAAGTGATAGGGTTTGGGAATAGCACAAAAATCTCTACTAGAATAAAGCTAAACTGATCTTGCTAGCACATGCCAGACTCATTTCTGTCTCAAGGTATTTACACTTGTTGACATCTCTGCCTGGATCAGTCTGTCCTCCAAGTTTGACATCTCACTGTTCATTTTGCACGCCTCTTCCCATAGTGTTTTTAGAATAATGTTTCAATGCATAAGGATGCTAGAAGCCTCAGTACTATATAACCAGGTCTCACCTGACAAAGGATGAGTTTTATGTCAGAATTACAGTTTAAGGATTTAGAGGACATGGTTAAATAAAATAATCACAGCCAAGTAATTGTTTCCTACTTGCCATTGCTGCTATTATTTTGTCTGTTACTTCCCTAACTGTCCTTTCATTATGACAGGTGTTATTAAAAGCAATAAAGGAGTGTTGTGCTTAAGAGAATGGACTCTGGGGACAAACTGTTGGATCCAATTAGTTTTATGATCTTGCATAGGTTTCTTAATCTCCCTGTTTTCAGCATTTCACATCTCCAAGATTTGGAAGAGCCCCC
Organism: Talpa europaea; assembly: GCF_964194135.1. Classification (NCBI taxonomy): domain Eukaryota; kingdom Metazoa; phylum Chordata; class Mammalia; order Eulipotyphla; family Talpidae; genus Talpa; species Talpa europaea. The sequence goes on along the minus strand of NC_140083.1, from coordinate 31,436,668 downwards.
CTAATCCTTGTATGATTGTTATGATAATTGAATGAGATGTTGTACAAAAAGATCTTCATGGGCTACATGCATCTATGCATTATTGTAATTAGCAATTCACTTTTCTTTTTCTCCATTTATCTTTTCTTTTTTTTTTTCCATTTATCTTTTCATTTGCAGTCACCTCTGCTTCACAGATTTTACCTACCACTTCCTCTGCATGTCTTTAGCTTTCTGCTTATCCTCATCCTGTCCTACTGGCTGGTGCTTTTATTATCTTCAAAAAAATGATCTTGATTTAGTCATTATCACTATGTTCAACACAACTCTTATGAGAAATGTTCCAGTGCTAGTTTCCTAAGTCCATCCTGGCATGATGGCAACTAGGACTCAGGAGGTGAAGATATAGCCTTCATGAAAGATACTGCAGGTAATGAGAACCTACTAAGTTCCTCTCTAAAGTGTCCACTAGTCATGAATGATTTACCTTACCAGAAGTGTAAATAAAGATTACAACTGTTCACTCTTATTACTGAGGCAAGACAGGACATGTGGAAGCAACCCCAGAAAAAAAAGAGGCATCGGGAAACTGAGGAAGGAGGAAATGAGTAAATAGGAAATGAAACTGAAATAAAACAAATGGAAATTCCGACAAATGAAAGTTTTACTTTTTTAGAAAAAGTAAGTTATGTTTCCACATCTGGAGACTAAAATCAGCTGCATTATCTATAGCTCATTGAATGGAGCTCAGTCATTAATATTTTACTCATGTACACACTTCATTTTGATGCAATTTTCCTGTATAACCAGCCAGAATCATTTGCAGGATATTTAGCAAAAATGATGGAAATACTCAGCTGCATCTGTTCATCATTTGGCTAACCATATTTTTGCATAAATTTAAGATGGGCTTAAGCCATCACCATTACTTTCTTCATCCTTTCCCTTCACTGTTCAAATCTGCATGCCAAAATTTATTATTATTCAGGTATCCAATCACACCACCATCCTAGCAATCTTATCAAAAGCAGCAAAGCAAAATTGAGAAGATGTTGTTTTCTAAAACCACAGGCACGTAGAGTACTTCCCTCAGCAACAACCAGTGGTTGTTGCAATGACAAACAACTTTAATAATGAAAATAGACTCGGTTTTACCTACACAGATGCAGTTTAATTTTCTTCTTCCTTATTAGAATCTTCACTAGCTCTCCTCCTCCACCCTGCCCCCAGTTATAAAAATAAGTTGGCACAACAGTTCTATTCATTCTCAGTTTAATATACAATTTCTCATACACACAAAGGGATGAAATGGTTTCTAAAAACATTGGCTGATAATGATGACAGTAGAATCTTATTCCCTCAGGTGCTCACTTAATACTTATCTCTCTGCTGGAGAATATAATAAGGTCGTCAGGATTATTGAAGTTGACAGAGCACCAAGCTCAGATTAATTACATCATAGAATTCAGAAGGAATTAGAAAATGCAACAATATGCCCCTGGCAAGAGCATATATATTTTATAGTTCTCTAAGGACTCTCAGTATAATATAATAAAATGAGTGAAGTGTGGCTAATGTAATTGATTTGTAGGTTTTGTGATACAGATTCTGAAAGATTAACTACGCTGAGAGTAAGCAATCACAATCACAAATTCCAAGAAAATTCTCATAGCAGAATTTCTTTAATAAGGGAAGATTAATTTGAGGGCAAGAGAAGGGTACTAATACAGATAAATTTCCTACCATATTCCAGAAAATATATAGTCATTTCAACATTTTGTTCTTTAAAAACAGGCAAAATAGGTATTATCTTTTAAAAAATGGAAACTAAGGCTAACATAAGTTAAGAAACCTTCCCCAAATCTGATCAATGGAAGAGATCATCAGCATTTGAATTACCTAAGTTCCAACATAGTTCCTCTTTAACATAGGAAATGCCAAAATACTGCTTTTGAAAAGTTGCCACATTAACTGAAGAAAAATTTACATAGGTAAAGCTCATATGGTTAATAAATATATATTGAGGGCCTCCCTGGTGGTGAAGCAGGTTGAACGCAGCACTGTGAAGCTGTCCACAGTCAGGGAGATACCGACATGGCACGGCAGACCTCTCCTGTCTCACCCGCTGTTCCCTTCAACAGTGCTTTCAGTCCGTCTGCCTGTTCTGCTCCCCACTCTGTCTCTGGTGAATCCTCTCACCCTCCCGTACCTCTGGCCTATACCCCAGCTCTTGTATAAATAAAATAAATCTTTAAAAAAATAAATATATATATATATAGAGAGAGAGAGAGTGCCCCATTCCCACAAGACTGAGGATTAAATATATATTCAATTTACATGTAAATTTTTTAAATATTTATTTATTTATGCATACAAGAGCTGGGGTACAGGCCAGAGATGCAGGGGGTGAGAGGAGCTATCAGAGACAGAGTAGGGAACAGAACAGGCAGACTGACTGAAGTACACTGCTGAGGGGAACAGCGGGCAAGACAGGAGAGGTCTGTTGTGCCATGTGGGTCGCTTCCAGGCCTGCCAGGAATCAAACTCGTGCTGCAGATTCTGACCCCTTGAGACACCAGGGAGGCCTAAATGTAAAAAAAGAAAATTTAAGAATCAATGACTCCCTTATAATTAGCTTGGGGAGGTACAACCATATAAAATCTAAAATATTAACAAAATTATAAAGGGCTGCCTACACCATTACATTGATTGAAACCTAGAAGGATATCAATACTGTATGTTTGACCATCTAAAGCAGGATCCCTCTCCCCTCAATGTTTTCACCCCTTCCTCTGATTAGGCCTCAAATGGTAGAGGTGGAAATTTTAAATTGAATACAAGATTGAAGTTTTGATTTTGACTGGCTCAAAATTTTAGCATCTGAAAGTGACTCCTAATTTATAGTGTATCCTAGAAACGTCACCGAAGGACAGAAAAGCAACCTTTAAAAAGGACAGCTAAGGCAAAGGGGAGAAATAATAAAGCATTTTTATAGTCTAACTTGTAACATAATTTGGTTACATGTGCATGAGAGGCTCTTTGACCTACACTTTCAGAACAGTTACACTAGGTTTGTGAAGAAGTAATTTATTATTTTTGCAAGTTACCATGCTTTAGAATATGACTACATGGACAGCAGGGGAATGGCTGGCTAGTTGCTACTCTGGCAGCAGTGAGCAATGACAGCTGTCAGCCTCAGAGCAAGGGAAACAACAGCAACACTATAAAAAGTAGCTTTAAAGACTGTCAAATCAGATCAGCAGTCACTATTTTGCATCAGGGTAAACTTCCCTGTATGTTGCCTTCCCTGCCCAATCCACTCCCTGCCTGCTCCACTCCCTGCCTGTTCCACTCCCTGCCTGCTCCACTCCCTGCCTGTTCCACTCCCTGCTCACTCTCAATCTACCCCTCTCCCCTCATCCCCCCCCTTTTTCTCCCTCTCTCTCTCTCTCTCTACACACACACACACACACACACACACACACACCCACACACACACACACACAGTTTCTGGGAATGTCTGATTCAATAGAACTACAGCCAAACCCAGAACTCCTAAATTTAATCACTCTCAAAGTGATTTTTCCCAGGTTTTGCCAATTTTGAATTAAAAGAAACTGTGAAAGCCTTCCAGTTAATGGTGTTAGTAATGGTATTATGCCCCATGTGTCTCTGATTTTAGTATCTTATAATCAGGCACAAGAAAAGCATAACACATTTTAAATGATGTCCATTCAAAATTAATTTTGAGTTCATTGCTCACAGATGCATTCCTTTAGCTTTTCAAAAAACTGTTGATCATAAGATATGCTTCCTATAAGCATCAAGTTGTCATGATTTTCCTGGATGAATATAATAAGTGCCATAAAAAGGTTCATGGAATTAAAGCCAGGGAGGTTCGAGGTAGGGCTGCTGGAACTTCTTCAGGAGCTTAGACTTAATTCTTGAAGTTAAAGATCAGGTAAATGAAGAGATTCTGTAAACATTAACCAGCACAGAATACAGCGCAAAATGATTTCAAAGGGGAATTAATTGACCATCTAGTCCCCAGGGTGGGTAAGATTATTGTAAAAAAAAGAATTTTGCACATTTTCCTCTCAGCATGCTCCAGCAAAGGGAGGATAAGCTGGGGAAATGACTGGGTTTATTTATGAGATTGCTTAAAGGATACATTACACAGAAAATAAACTGGAGAAATTGTATGGTCATGTTTTCCCATACACAATCAAATGTTCTGCACAATTGATGTACACAATAAAATCACGAGATGCTACATAGACTGTACAAAATAGCAGGATGAGGGCATTTTGCTTGGACGTTGTCCAGGCGACAGTATATAAAATAATTTATTGCATTTCCTCAACCCTGAAATCAAAGATATCTGTGGGAAAAAACACATGAGAAAGAAAAATATAAGAAAAACAACTGATAACATACTGTGGAAGCCAGTCAGCCCAGCAGAGAGGTCTATACTTTATCTCATGGGGGATTCCTGCTTCAGAGTGCTCAGTGCACAGTGAACATTCGCAAAGGCCAGTGAGACTGAATATTTGAATGATCTGTCCTTCAACTAGTAAGTAAAACTCAATTCACTATAAAGAGTAGTTAATGTGGGACTCAGTAAATACATTTGAGTGCTTGCTTTTTTCTGGGATGCCTTTCCACTGCAGAAAAATGAAGGTTGTTCGAATCTACCAAATCATCACTGCTTTTGTAAACCAGTATTATTCACATATATGGTGACACTAAAAAGATGAAAATTAGTATTAAGCCTCATATAAACTTTCAATGGATCTTCCTCCTCTTTTGAACCAAGGCAGTCCTTTTAATTTACTATTTCATCTGTCAAATAAATGATTTTAAATGACTTACTCTATGGAGTTTATTTGATCCTTCTGGATAAATTTTCCAGAAGATTAAAATATCCTGAAAATCTTTTCATTGGTTATTCTGTTTTCTTTTTGAAGTGTCTGCCTTTTGCCTCATATTATATTTTAATTTATTTGCACAAAATATCTATTGTATATTTCCCATGTCTAGGCACTGTTGGAAATCATGGGCACACAATAGAGGTGAGGGAATGCCTGCTGTTTTGAAATTTACAAAATATTAGGTAAAACAGAAACAGCTATGATTAATGGGGGCTAGGGTAGGAAAGAAAAAAAATAAAAAATAAAAAAAGGAAATTCGTCCACACTCTTTCTCATAAGGCTTCCATTTCCTGCTTCTCTCACCAGAAAAAGAGGACATCTTCAGAAATCATTTCTGTCTGCAATAGATTTCAGTTCCCAGTCCACCTACAGCATTAACTCAGCACAATCCTCAACTAGTTCTCCAACTATGCCTCTGTTATCATTATAGGCTGTGTTGAAGAGTTAATGACTTTATGTATTCATTCTCTAGATCAGTGGTATCCAGCTATACCCTCTGAAGATGGAAATATTCATATGCTAGCCAATGTGAGAGTCACTAGTCACATAGAGCTATTAACCACTTGAAATGTGGCTAGTGTGAGAGAGGAACTAAACTAAATTTCATTTAATATAAGCCAATGTAGACTTAAAATGTTTTTCATGACTACAATATTAAACAACAGAGTTCTACCCTTTGGATCCCGGGGATAGCAATTTTGTCTTTCCTTTTTTTTTTTTTTTAAGATTTATTTATTTATTCATACAAGAACTAAAGTATAGGACAAATTGGGGGGGGGGATAAGAGGATTTACCGGAGACACAGTAGGGAACAGAACAGGCAGACTGACTGAAATACACTGCGGAGGGGAGCAGCAGGTGAGACACTATGTGGTGTCTCCTGTACCATGTGGGTAGCTCCCTGGCTGGAGATGGAACTGGAGCTGCAGAGGCTGCAGATAACTTCGTGGGGGTGGGGAGGTGAGAGGATTCACCAGAGACAGAGTGGGGAACAGAGCAGGCAGATTGACTGAAATACACTGCTGAGGGGAGCAGCAGGTGAGTCAGGAAAGGTCTGCTGTGTCATGTGGGTTAGCTCCCTGACTGGGGATCGAATTTGTGCTGCAGTGGCTGTGGATTGCTTTATAGGTTGTATCTTAACCCCTTGCATCACCAGGGAGACCCTGGAATATGTTGTTTTTAAGTAATTAGCCATTATCTCACCACACAGTTTCTGGCACATAATACTGTGTGAATACTGGCTGAATGTTGAAGAAGGAGAGAATGTTATTAGCAGTTAAGAGAAAGGCTTTTAGAGAAATGAATAAGCAATGATAACTAGGTGGAAAAGTATTTAAGTCTTTTCTGGGAATATTGATTGATAAATCCAATCTTTAAACAAATAAAGAGATAAAAATGGTGACTGCTAGGTCAAAAAGTTTAAAATCTATGTGGAAAACAACCACCACTGAATGGTTTAACTGGGTCATAAATTTTAAACTAAGTTTAATCTTCTTTTTCCAAGACAACAAAATAGAGAATATAGATGAAAACTTACGAGAATATTTTGAGAAGGCCAACAAAGGTAGATATAAAGATAAAATGATAGCACTAGTGCACTAACTAATATATTGACCCTTGCAATATCTCAAAGACTGCTGTAAACATTTTATATCTATTGCTTCATTAAACCCCACAAGAAAGATGTAATAAAAACTATAAATTCACCTGAATTTAGAGATGATAAACTAAAGGATTAAGAATAATTAAGGAATTTACAAAGTCATGTAAATTTACCAAAGTTACCAAAATTAAAACATCTACCAAAAATGACCAAAAAGCAAGAGCTATGGAATATATTAAGGAAAAAAACACAAAGTAGAAAAGGTTAGAATGAGACTTTGAGGGACCATAGAAAATGCCTGAGTAGTCACCCTAAGGAATGGATTAAAGCAGTAAACCCTCTTAGTTTAGTGAGAAATATGTCCTATCACTCCAATTTTCCACTGGATGATTCCAGGCATGAGATAAAATAAAAACAAATCTCCCCCTATTCCCTTCAAAAAAAAAAAAAAAAGACCTAGTGAGGTAACCTTTGTTTTGTTCTATTGGTACTGATTGGTCTTTGTAGAAATTTCATTGACTCAGCTCTCCTCTCTCGTTAGTTTTCACTCACGTCTTAGAGCATGACCAGCTTACAGGAAATGATATCAGCACTAACATTATGTCCAGTTGGCAGTTCCATTAATTACTCAAAATTGTTGTAAAAAATTTGTGGGAAATTTGGCTATTTGAGATATAAAGTCATTGGTATCTTTTCAATATTTGAGTTACTGACATCTGGTCACCTTTGTCATGGATAACTAGAAACAGAGTATATGTCCCATATATAAAATTATATAAATCCTGCTATTTTTAAGATAAAGAGTACCTCTTCCTTACAATTGTTATTAATACTTATTCATAGTATTACTTATAAAAAAATTTCTGGGGCAAATAGAATTCTAGTGACACAAAGGATTTAAGCCCTGGGTTATATATAGCATTTTGTTGCTCTATAAAAATCAGTGAGGACTCAAAATCAATGTCACTGGTAGCACAAACTCCCAGAGTTGCACATCAATTATTTGCCGATCTGCAGTACATTTTGCTGAGAACAAATGACATCTGTAGAAAATCAAATATGCCGAGTCAACAACTTTAAGGTGCCATTCAAGTTGTCAACTATATCCTAATGTCATGTTTTTGAAATTGCTTCATGTTCTCATTCCAGCTTTGTTTATGCTGCTACTTTGGAAATAGATACCAAAAATTAAACTATATTTTGAAATGTTAACTCAATTAAGAAAGGAGTTACCCTTATCCTTATTGCAAACATAACTATTTATCAATGCATTCTATGGTAAACTAGGCACTAAAGAAAGGTGTTGTCAGAGATATTAAAAAGTCTTTGCTGCCACATCTAGAGACAGTTCTTTCATTTTCTGCAGTCTTTTTCTGGATGCCTCAGATCTATGGTCTTAAGATTCCTTCTCTGATTTGCAAATCTTCCTGACTCAAGCAAATGCAAAATTTGCTTCTACATCATCATCATCAATCATCACTGCCTAGGGTTCTGTACTAGAATTTATAACCAAGCTTTCTTATGTTCTATACTTAGATTTGGAGACCTTGTGGTATGAGATGAAAGGTTAAACATAGTGTATGGCGTTGTGGCATGCCTGTAACCCTAGGTCAAATACTATTTTAATCTTGCTTTATTTACTCCTAGTATTGATAATCTAATTTATGAGATTCCATGTCCCCTTTACTCACATATTTCACATGGACAGCGTCTTCATTTTCTTAGAAACACAGCCATATATATGAAGGTCATGGAAAATTGTGGAGTCTTCAGTCACAAACAAGGGCTAAAGAACTAACCAAAAGGACAAGCAGCGTTGGTGGTATAGTGGTGAGCATAGCTGCCTTCCAAAAGGACAAGCAAAGGAACTATTTATGACCTCTCTTTATTGTCTAAATCTAGCTATAGCCAATGCAGTCAAAACAGATTTCATAGAAAAGTTCAATGAAGCAAGGGCCTAAGACAGAGGAAATATTGTTTCAGCAATGAATTTCCTCACTAACTAATAAAGTTGTCTGTTTTTTTCTGTGAATCTTAGTGAAACCAACATGTGTTGAAAAACACATTACTTGTAGCTTTATTGACCCTGTTTTTCTCACTGTGCTTATTTTTCAACCAAGCAATGCTCTCATTCATTCAGTTAGCACACATTTTTTGAGTTCTAGGTAGAATTTTAACCATTGGAATATTGAAATGTAAAGAAACTCCCTCAAAATGTTCACAATTGCTTTAGATGTAAGTGAGCAGACAGAACTTGATCTAGGGTGGAAATGAACAGCACAGGGTTGGGGAATGTAAAAGAGAGGCATTTAACCTAGAGACATTGAATTACAAACACAAAAACCTACATCCAATAGTGCATATTTGTATGCTAAGTATAAGACAAATCTTTTTCAATCTTGCATTCTAAGAAGAATCCTTTGCAGTAATTTTTAGATACTCAATTTTTGTGTATCTCAAATATTGAAAGATGGTATTGGAATAGGAAGAACTTTTATGCCTTCCTCTTGTGGAATTTGAGAACACTGTTACAGAGGGTTTGCAAATAACTGCTCTATAGTAAGTGCTGGGAAAAATAATAACATACCACCTCCTAAGAAATAACCTCAAGACTGAGAATAATTTAAAGAAACCGTGAATCTCTTCCTGTTTCATAAAATGTATATTCAAAAGCATTTTAATTTTATTCTTATAAAATGTATACAACATCTTGGAGCATTAGTTCCAGAATGGTTTTTCCTAGTTATCCAACTGTAGATATTAACTATGAATGAGATTATCATTAATGATATAAAAGCATCAATGGAAATGAAAAAGTATATACTACTGAGTACAATACTTTCATCATCATTAAAAAAAAATCTTCCTTGTTGATTAAATCAGTATAGATTGAGAAAAATATCATTCTTGACATGCTTTCAATAAAGTATGAAAGATACCAGAAATACAAGTCATTACTGTTTTTTATGAATCAATCAGCAATACCAATCCCCTAATGTATATTCTACTTTAATCAAAGATTCTATGATATGTTTTTAACAATACTTTGGATGTTTAAAAATTGAAAGTTCTAGAGAGCCAAATCTCCCCTGACTTTTAATCTGTACATTATTTATACATTTTTACTTACAACAAATAATTTGATTTTGAACTATGCTATTTTCTCAACTAAATCTCTTATACACATGACAATTTATGCTATAAGATACTACAAAAGGATAATCACAAATCACATATTTAATCTATGCTTAAGGCACTCTCTTCATAAAAGTTATAAATATCTCCTGTTCTCAAAAGATCCCCATCTCATTTTCTTAAAGTTGTTTTTAAAGTCTTCATGATTTGGTTTCAACCCTTTTTAAGAATTTTGTGTCATCACTACTCACTGTGTTTGCTGTTTTCCAGAAAAACAAGACATCTTATTATTCCACAAGTATACACCACTTTCCTTCTCCTATACTCTTGACTTTATGTTTTCTGAGGTGTCTTCTTCATCAATAATTGTCTATTAAAAGCCTATCCATTTTTAATTTTAAAAAGTTTTTAGTCTTCAATGTTTACATAAATAATTTCAGTCAGAGAATGCTTTATAGCATAAAGTTAGCACACTCATTTGTATACATGATTTAAAAGTATAAGTAGTTCGTAGTTCAATGGAAGAAAAGATTATGTAGAGGAAAAATTACTTCTAAATAAGTTCTACAGAACATGCTTTCTACTTAGGTATATGTGGAGGCTTTGTTTTATTTATTTTATCACTTAATAACATATCATCAACCCAATTTGACTATAACTCAGAGTTTAGAAAGTTTTCCTTACAAATTTTTTATAGAAATTACCTGAACAATGAATTTTGAACCCATTTCAACAGACTGAGTCTCATTTCTTATGTTTATTTGAAAGAGATATATTTGATATAACTTGAAAATTTAATTAATCAGAAACTTAGTGGTTGATGTCCATAAAACAGACATAATAATACAATGAAAGGTTATTGAAGTGTACTGCAACTTGAATCATCAGTATTTTTGTTTTATTATAAAGGATTTCTGCCTTCTTAACAATAATGCTAAAAATTCTATTTGTCAGAATAACATGCTATTTTATTTTTTTTAAATAATAAATTTTATTTTTATATTCCCCCATACAATTGCAAACGCCTAATCACTGTTTACAATAGCTAAGCTTTGGAAACAACCCAAATGCCCAAAAATAGATGACTGGATCAAGAAGATGTGGTACATATATACCATGGAATATTACTCAGCATTCAAAAAAGATAAACACATGCAATTTGCAGCAACATGGATGGCGCTGGAAGGGATCATGCTCAGCGAAATAAGCCAAAAAGAAAAAGAAAAATACCGGATGATCTCACTCATAGCAGGAATCTAGAGAACTTAAATAAGGGACCAGGAAAATGAATATAAGAAAGTGAAAATCAAAATCAACAGGATTGGGATAACATGCTATTTTAACTAAGGATACACTCATAGCCTATGGTCTGTAACATATTTTTGAAACATCTTATCTTTAGTTGACTAAAATTAGGGGGTAAATTTTATTTACTATTGTGATCTGGTACTTTTTAGTATTTATTTATATAGTAGGTTTATATCTTTGCAACTTTTCTGGGGGTTAGAGTTTCAAACCTCTGTACATGCATCCTTTCATACCCTGCCCCCAGGCAGTGCCCAGATTTTAAAGTATGACCATAAGTCACACATTGTGATGATGATTTTTTTCTTGAGATTACACAACAGTTCATATCTATGGATGATATGCTATTCAAAATACCCTCCCTAAGGGATTGGGGTCAGAATGGGGGGGTTGCAATTGTATGGGGAATATAAAAATAAAATTTATTATTTAAAAAAATAAATAAATAAATATGAAAAAAAATACCCTCCCTATCGGCACTGACTAGTTCATATCCACGTATCTGTATCTTCAAGTAATTTTGTTTCAGTCACGGAGGATTTTTCCTTTTCCATAGAAGATGCCACTTACATAACAAGCCAGGACAAAGGAAAGATAGGAGAAATATATCCAAGTGGCATTTAAAATGTATTTTTTTTAATGAGGTCTGTTTGGACTGGATTATTCTTTAAGTGTTCTCTAAATCTCACATTCTCTGTGACATTGTCATAAGTGAATGTACTCACCCTCTACTCAGAACTTGGTTTCTGGTTACTTGTACATTCAGTTAAATTCCAAAAGATGACAGAACATGCTTCATTAAATTATACTCTTCAAGATAGATAGCATATTCAGGCAAACGTGTTTGGAAATGCTTTAGTGTTAACGCTTTCTTTTGAGAATGAGTAATTATGTGTCACCATTTTGGCCAGAAAGATAATTTTGCTTTCTACTTCTAAGCAGCATGCTAAGATCCTGATTCATATCAACTTATTAAATTCCACGGAAGAAAATGTACCTTGCATTTTCAGAGAAAAAGGAGTTTCCTGTTTTCAAATGAGACTTTGCATTTTCTTTTCAAATTAGATTTTAACTCATGATTGTGATAAGTTTTCCTAGCAAAAATCATTTAATTTTTCTTTCTCAATAAATTTTCACTGAGATTTCCTCAAAGTCAGCTTACTCTCTGTTAGTGATGGGTTGTTAGCTAGAATTTGGACTGTGTACAATGAAATGTGTGTGTATATATGCCTATGTATAGCTGTGTCTCTTAAAATTTGCATTAATCAATAGTTGTAGAACTATCTGCAAGTCAAAATTCTAACTAAAATGTAAATTATCTTTTTATTTTGATTGATGGATTTTTTTAAGATTTATTTTATTTATGTATACAAGAGCTGGATTACAGGCCAGAGGTGTGGGGGGTGAGAGGATTCACCAGAGACAGAACGGGGAGCAGAACAGGCAGACAGACCCAAAGCACTGCTGAGGGGAGCAGCGGGAGAGTCAGGAGAGGTCTGCTGCACCATGTGGGTAACTCCTTGGCTGGGGATCAAACTTGTGCTTGCAGTGGCTGCAGACAACTTCATAGGTTGCGTCTTACACCCTTGTGCCACCAGGGAGACCCCAGAGATTGATGGATATTTTTGATGAATGAAGAAAATATCCAACTTTTCCTCAAAAAAATTAATGGAACAAAACAATAGCATGTAAAGCACTTTAAAAGAATAGTATGCAAACCAAAATAACTTTACACTAATGTGTACCCTTATTTCATGCTTAAAATTAGTGTGCATTTTTAAAAGAACCATTATTACAAACATATGAAAGAGTTAAACAAGGTAACAAAACCCAAATCTCAGAAATCTAGTGTTCTCTGAATGCCCAAGGGAGGGTAATGATCTGCTTACACAATATGGATGTTTGAGATGGTCTAGTGGATTGCTATAAGGCTATTCTCTTTGTCATTTCCAACAAAGAATAAATTCTACAGACAGTGTCATCAATATCACTACTAAAAACTTCCCCTATCAGCAATCTGATCTTACTGCTGTTTTTACTGCAATTTACCTTTTATGCCTCATTACTTTATTTAGAAAATGAACACATGTTGTTTAACCTTTGGAGAAAGGAACTATGTCATTTTCAAGTTAGTGATAGCTTAAGGGGGATGTAAGAAATGCACCTCAAACTTGAGAAAGATGGACTATAAAGGTTGAGAATAAAGATGGAAGTGGACTGAAACCCTAAAAGGAACTTCAAACTATTGGAATGAAAGTAATTAAATAACAAACTGAGAGTTCTATCAAGCTTAGATTTTAAAGACAAATTTTAAAATATCAGATAAGAACTAATAAACAAAACTAAAAGAAAAACTTTAAATTTAAAAAAGGAAAGCTGAACTGAAAATTAAGTTACAACATTAAATGTTGCTTAAAACGAAGCAGATGAACTTTATGGTAAAATGCATGAATTTTGAAGTTGACTACCCTTGTTGGCATTTTAACTTTTCCTTAATCTTAATCATGAGAACACTCTCTTAATCTACTCTCCTGATCTTCAAATCAGGGACAGTACTAGACCTTTTTCTTTGGCATTATTGTGGAGATGGCACAAGAAGTAAAAATCTGTCAAACAGTACAGTGTAAATGCTACAGGTATTCAAGAAAATGTTTTGACTTATTTTATAAAGGAAAGAGTTGTTTGGTTGATGATGTAAAAGGAAAAATTGCACCAGACAAGTTAAATAGGCACAGAAGACTATTTAAAATTTGCCATAAGGGAGAATACATCGAACTCCCTGAAACAAAAGGGTGGGGGTCTTAAGTATTAGGATGAGTACTGGGTAGGTGCTGTTAGCAGACAGTTTATTCGATGGGATTAGGTCATCTGTGTTTCCTAACTTGTGCTTTTTTGAAGTTAGACTCCTACTTTCCCCTCTGTCACTGGGAAACAGGGTTTTTATCTTTGTTAATAATTGCATCTCAGAGGAATGATCCCTAGCTCCTTGAGAAAGGCATTCCTGGTTTGTAAAACTGGCAAATGCCTGGGAGGATTTACATCCCAAAGAAACAGAATAGCAATTTACAATTGCAAGTTTTTTATAATAAAAATTATATGAATAGGCCATCTTGGTCAATGGGAACTAATAATTTAATGATAAATATCACTTATCAGCAACTACTTTATACTTTTTTTTTCCTCTTAGGAATAATGGTATGCAGCCATTTTTAATCTGAGGAAATATTCAGAAGGCATTGAATCCTAAGGTGGATGCAAGATTTTTAAGTCATACTTAACTGTTCTAAATGAAGTTTAAGTTTTTTTGTCTGGAGAAATTCAGATTAAATTCAAAGGCATTGAAAAACATTGCTTAGGGAAGTTACTATCCCTTTATTTTCTTGACCATGTAGAATTAGAGATTATAAAAAAATTAGAGATTCAAAATATGTAGACACACTTTTCAGAAAGGTAAAGAAGTTAGATGTAAGATGAGTCATATTTAACCAGAAATTTATTTAACCAGGGAAGAATTCAATAGTTAATTTTCTATCAGCATTATGTATGTATTTAAAACAGAAATGATGGGTAAACCCTGGGAGTAAATTCATAAATTGCTGAGACTTACATGGCTAAAAAAGTTGGTAAATGAAGGTGACCACAGGGTTCTAGTCCTCAAATGTTCTTTAAGGGCTACACCAGTAATATAAATGTGTGCAGGTTAGCATAAATCAATAAGGAGTACAGAGGTCTGTATGAAGTTAGAATGTGTGTGTCTGTCTAAGGTCCTTGAATTTCTATTTTTTAAACCCTTGAAGCCCAAACACTAGATTTCTAATATAAATTCTATCTATGCCTGTGAATTTGGTATAGCTATTATAATCTGTTTTCTGTCAAGAATTTCATGAATGTCTATCAGAATTTTATGTGGGATTAATGAATAAATTTAGGTGTGAGTTGATTTAGGAAAATTGGTAACTGGTAGAATGCTGCCTCAAAAAGATTACTGAAAAATGTATCTATATTAAGTAATAAAACATGACCAAATGTATATCTAAAAACACCTGTTTAAAAATTTTAATCACTTAGAAGGCAGAGTTTATGGAGGAACAGCAAATAACTTGGATATAATGATCATATCATTTGAATAAATAAATCTTTAAAAAATCATGAAATATATGAAATATTGACCTTGAAATATGTAAAGATTTCAGGTAAAACAGCATAGGCTTATTCTGAGTTACTGTATAAAGCGAACATTAGAAGATGTGGGAGGTTTGCAAATCAATAACAAGGAACTGATTTATTTGTTGTTGTTTTAATCTTTCATCTCCTTCACCCATTTTTCCTACACGCAACCATCTGCCTCTTGCAATCACCAGTGAGTTGTCTGTCTCCATGAGCTTGGTTTTGTGTTTATTATCATTTAGATTTCACACGTAGGAGAGGTCATATAGTATTTGCCTTTCTCGCTCTGACATTTCACTTGGTGTAATGCCACCAAGGTTTATCCTTGTTGCTGCAAATCATTCTTTATTATGGCTGACATTTTCCTGTGTGTGTGAGTTTACCAAAATACATACAAAAGGAGTGATTTTAACAACAAAAGTTTTTATAAAACAAATGGTCTTTAGGAAGACGACAACTTCCTAAACCTGGAGATGTTCCTAAATTAGCCAATTCTATGGTGTTTTGATGAAGTTATTATAGCATCTGCCTAAGTAAGGTCAGATTACATTGATCTGCTCAGCCTGTAGGATTCTAGAACACTATAAATGACCTTTGATATAGTTCCACTAGAATCAACAGAGAAATTCAATGTGCAAATTAAAATTTCCATGAGAATATTTTCAGCAGATTTTCAATTGAAAACCAGCTTTTATTTTGATCTAGGAAATTCTGTTTTTTTTAAAATAATTGTAGGAACATATTAAGTGCCAAAACAAAACTCAATTTATTAATTATTTGTAATGGATAAATATTTATTTTGGGTTCTTGCTTGCATATGAATATCAATTCTACTTATTTGCATCAGTGTGCATAAATTACATAGCATTTTTATTGCTCAGCTTAATCAAATGTGAAATTGGAAAAAAATCACATAATTTTTTGTAATTATTAAGTGACATATTACTCTATCCTTGACATGTTAGTAAATAAACTCTTTGTGAAGAGGTCATATATTATAATCCCCACATTCGATACTGAGGTTCAATGAGGCACCCAAAATTTTAGATCTACTAATTAGAACAGTCCGAACTAGAACTTTGATTTCTTGCTTTTGGTTTCTGTTTCTTTTGATGTGACCATAAACTTTCACTCACAAAGAAAATAAAATAAGTAAAAGGGAACTAAGCTGATTGAAAAGATAAAAAACAAATATACTTTGTAACCAGCTGAATCATTAGGTTAATGTTTCCGTACTGTGGAGAATCAATATTAGTAGAAACCATTGTTTATAGAACTCCATAACTCTATAAACAACTCCATTGTTTATAGAACTCTGAAAAAATAAATCACAAAGTTTATGATTTAGCCTGTGCAGATATCTTTTTCCCCATGAATATTGCACCCTTTATAATTAGAAAATGTCAATGAATTGAAAATTGAACCAGCAATTTCCTTTTAATTCTAGGTTCCCCGATTGCTTCACTGATTTACAATCAATCTACCTTCCAGTGTAATCCTGTCATAACTAAAGTATTACATTCTTTTATTCTGAACAAATTTTAATGCCACTGTGTTAGTCATTAAGGTAGGAGCGACCATAAACATATTATGATGATCCTGGTTTTCATTATAAATTCAATAAAGATTAGGAAGACAGAAAATTACATGAACATTTGGCAGATAGATGGGAAAAGAGAAAGGGAGAAGGAGAGAGAGAAAAGATGGTAGATAGATATAGATGGATGGATGGATAGATAGATAGATGGATAGATGGATGGATGCATGGCTAGATAGATAGACAGACAGACAGACAGACAGACAGACAGACAGACAGACAGATAGATAGATAGATAGATAGATAGATAGATAGATAGATAGATAGATAGATAGATACTTAAATGGGGGGATATAGTCACTAGATTAACTATCAGAAATGATGTTCCAAACTGTAACACTGGCGCTATAATAACCACAGCATCCCTATCTTACTCCTATGGACCACAGGATGGTAACTTTGCATTTGATGGCAAGAAACAGCCTTATGTCATCAAATGTATTGTACTAATATCATATAAGTGAAAGCAGGTATTTTACCAGATGGTACAGTAGGATGAATATAAACTTTAGAGGAATACAATTCAAGACATTAAATTCAATTATGGATGAGTCATAAGAACTGCAACAAGGCATATAATAGTCTATTGTTTTCTTTTATAAAAAAGACAATACTTTTTATATAGGTTATTGAAAGGAATAAATAAGATAGTATTTGTAATATTCTATGCCTGACATAAATATATATATATATATATAATATTTTTTCCTTTTTACTGTTTCTGTATCTTTCATCCTTGGGAGACATTTATTTCAAATTTTACAATAGCAAAGACTATAAAAATGAAACTAATAACAAATATATTTTTAATTAATAATATATAAAGGTCATATTAGAATTCATTTTATAGTCTATTTTTTAATTTGTAGTACATAAAGTCTCTCGACACATCTTTTGATGTATTATCTCTTTTTTTTAATCAATTTATTTATTTATACAAGCACTGGGTACAGTCAGAAGTCGTAAGGGTGAGAGAATTCACCAGAGCCAGAGCAGAGAGCAGAGCAGGCAGAGTGACGAAGCACACTGCTGAGGGGAGCAGCGGGCAGCAGGAGAGGTCTGCGCGCCATGTGGGACCCTCGCCTGGCGATCGGGGATTGAACCGGTGCTGCAGAGGCTGCGGGCAGCTTCGCAACCCAGCGCTCAACCGCTGCACCACCGGGGAGGCCCCATGATGATGTATTATCTCTTAATTAATGTTTGTATTGCTATGTCTATAAAGCCATATTAAATTTCAGCTACCATAGCCTTGCAAAAATTCCAAATTTGAGCCAACCTGTGGGGCTGTTGTGCTGCTAGTATATTCATACTTTGGTTCTAAGATATATATAGAAGTTATACAAAATTATGACACTAATTGCTATAATATTTTATTTATTTTTTAAAGATTTATTTATTTATGCATGTAAGAGCTGGGGTGCAGGCCAGAGATTCAGGGGGCCGGAGGGTTGAAGAGGCTGGTGGTGAGAGCATTCACCAGAGACAGACTGAGGAGCAGAACAGGCAGATCTACTGCAATACACTGCTGAGGGGAGCAGCGGCTGAGACAGAAGAGGTATGCTGCACCATGTGGCAGGGATCAAACTCGTGCTGCAGTGGCTGCGGATCGCTCCACAGTGCAGTGTCCTAAAACCTTGTGCTACCAGGGAGACCCTAATTGCTATGATATTTTAATTGTCTGATTCTTTTAATGACATGTAAAAGCTTTATAAATTAAAAAAATATTAAGTGAAAAGTAGACGCACTCATCCCACCACAACTAATTTATTGTGACTAGAAGTCATGTTTCAGTGGCATTTGAAGGACAGGAACTTTCAATATTCATGATCCTCATTTGAAAAAATGAATTAAAGACAAGATAAAATGAGATGTGTTATAAGCCTGGAGGTCTTTTGAATGGCAGAGCCTGCAATCAGCTAATGACTAGTCAAAGGGAAGACAAAAGAGAGGGGAAATCCTGGTTTACAGCTTGCGCTCTCTGCTTCCTCTAAGTCTGGCAATAAAGTAAGAATATTGCTTTTGTGCTCATTAATTATTTATCACTAGCTTTCTCAACCTCTGAACAATTTCTGTTGAAGGAACCACAATACACGTGGAGTTATTCATCAAATGCAGCTGTTCACGCATTTCCTTTAAGGCTATAAACATGAATGCCAGCTGTCCAGAGAGAATCAGCAGAGATCTGATTTATTAAAGCAGGGAATTCCTCCATATATTGAAAAGGAAAAAAAATGGATTCTGGGCAATTAATAGGGCTAAAATACATATGCCACCATATTCAGAAAATGGTTTCAAGATATTATAAGTAGACAGGCAATGTAAAAAAATGAGTGCCTATTAGAGAAAGAAAATGAAGACAGACTTTAAGAAAATCTATTCAGATATTTGTATCACAATACAACTCAAGCTACTATTCCTTTAAATAGTATAGTTTCTAAAGTAAATAATTTCTAAATGTTGCTTTGGTTTACATTTGTCCATTGCTTTGTTTTCTTTCTTTATTTTTCCACATAAGTGAAATCACCTTGTGTTGTCTTTCCTTTTCTGACACATTTTGCTTAGCATAATACCCTCCAGTTCCATCCATGTTCTTGCAAGTGGCAAGAGTTCATCTGTTTTTTGGGTTTTTTTTAAAAGATTTATTTACTTGTTTATTTATAAAAGCACTGGGTACAGTCAAAAGCGCGGGAGGGTGAGAGAATTCACCAGAGCCAGAGCGGGGAACAGAACAGGCAGACCGATGAAATACACTGCTGATGGGAGCAGCGGGGGCAGGAGAGGTCTGTGCGCCATGTGGGACCCTCGCTGGTGGCCGGGGATCGAACCGGTGCTGCAGAGGCTTCGGGAAGCTTCACAGCCCAGCGCTCAACCTCTGTGCCACCGGGGAGGCCCAAGTTCATCTGTTATTTTTAGCTGAATAGTATTGTGCATACAAACCACATGATCTTAAGATCTTAATTCATCCATCTGTCTTTGGGCACTTAGCTTGTCCATTGCAATAGTGTTGCAGGGAACATAGGTATATATACCTTCAAATTAGTGTTTTTGCATTCTTCAGGTAGAAACTGAAGAGTGGAGTTGCTGGATCATAAGATACGTCAGGTTAAAAATTATACAAAAATAACATTCTAATTATTCAGCAACAAGACAATGAAAATATTCAATTTTTCAATACCATATTATTCAATATAATTTGTTCTAAGCACTATATAGATGGAAACAAAATTGGAGATATAATGCTATATTGTGAATTCTTTTATTCTATCTCAAAATAATGAAAGAGTGCCAATTAGTCCTCTCTCAACATATTTTATTTCAAGACATAAACTGAAAAGAATTATATCTAAAATAATCCTTTCTACCATCATGAATAATTACCTGAACTTGCTGAAAAAAATAATTCTCTAAAGACTAATTTTAATGTAAATACTATACCTTTCATTAGATATCCTTTTCATAGTTAATTTTACAAGGTTATCATGCACATTCAAGTGCATGACAATTGTGGAATTACTAGGAATTTAAACTTGGCTTTATAAGAAGTTGCAGCTAGTGAAATGTAAAATCTTCATATCAGATTTAAAGCTATGCATTAGTACCTTAAAACCTCAATACATTTTAATTTGAACTCTTCCTTCTATTATGCAGGGATTAACATTTTACTGCCTTATTGGACCTAAATAATTGACACTGTCTTCTGAAGGGAAAAAACAGGTTAAAAATAAGCTGGGTTTTTTTGCTTGTATTATTTGATTAATCGGCAACCCATCTAGTATGTCAAAATTTAAAGGAAATGTTTTTGAAAACTTCAATAAAATAATCACTGAAACACAGGGAATTGATGATGTTAAATTTGAAAGGTAAAAATAAACAATAACAGTAAAAAACAAAAACCTTAAGCTTTCGAAGGAAGAGGTATTAATGCAAAACTTTTTATTTGTATTGGGGAATATGTATTATATCCCTTAATTATGATGTAACTTCTAAGCTATTAAAGTAAAACTATGATATTTGAAAAGACAATCCCTGGGGATTTTTAGTAGTGTTACCACCACTAAAATAAATAAGAGATGGGGATTCAGAAAAGCTTTATTCTATAAAACAAATCTTTTTATGAATTGTACTCCATTCCTTTTTTCTCTTAAGCCAATCCTTATGAATTATCTTTGAAGGAAAACTGAGAACAAATTACACAAAGGTTTAAAAAATGGGAAAACTTTCCTTTTACTAATTCTTATGTAAAGAGTTATGTAGTCTAATTTTTCAGTGTTGACAGAAAATTTATATGCTCACAACATAGTCAGAGGGTGGTTAGAAATGAATAAATCCAATGGTCTTTTATTTCACTAGCCTTCAGTCTTAATTGAAGAAGATTGCTTTGTTATTTTCTGTCTCAGGGACTCTGTGAAATTGCTTATTAGGTTATCTTTCAATTTTAATCACTTCCAGAGTGAAAGACTCAAGCACCTAACACAAAGATTGAAGAAATACAACATTGTTCATAGAGTCTTCCTGTGAATATGTTTATAAAACAGACACACCATTCACAATGAAGGGCAAGATTATGAGTCTGATTCATCATATGTAATTTAAAATAATAAAAAGAATAAAACTGCATTAAAATCAGTTGGCATCTTTGCTAAATTATTATTAAGAGGATAGATTTGATTCTTGGATATGATTCATTGATTTCCTGAAATAATGTTCAGGTAGTACTGTTCTTGTCAAATTATGCACAACTTGCTATCAGTGAAGGTGTTGGTCAACTTTCCAGACACTTAGCATAAGTACGTCTTCCTTTACCAAAGCTCAATGGATGAGTACTAGAAGCTTATATTATATGTGTGAAAAGGTCTTCTATGACATGTTAATAGATAAATATATAATTCTTCTACCATCTGACAACTGGAAGGGCAATGTATTTACCATGGGAGTTAAGAAAAAAGTATGTGTGGTAGCAAGGCAAACCAAGATGAATGTTCCTTGCATTACTTCCATCTAGAATAAAAAGAGGGGCACTGCACCAGAGAATCCCATGAGTTGGTGCAAAATCAAAACATCTCTTGGAAATTAGACACCATCAGTCTGCAGCAGAAGGGAGTAGGAGGAGATTCATACTTCATTAAGAGGTGGGTAGAGTGAGTGGCCTGAAGACTGTGGCCCAGGTATGTAGACTGCAGTATAACTGCACTGCAGTTCAATGATGGCCTTGAGGGGAGATAGCTAAACATTGTTGGGACTCATTTGCTTGACTGAGGGTAAATACATGTGGGGAAACTGAATGGTCCCTGAAGGCTAAGCCTGTAGTGAAAAAAACAAGGACTGTGTACAGATAAGCTCTCCCACTTCCCCACCCTCAGGACTGATATTGACCTTATAAAGCACACAGACTGCAGAGACTCAGGTATGGAACCCCACAGAGGAGAATTATTGTGGTGCCACAGACATGAGCCAGCTCCCCTACATAGCATTCACACCAGTAGTTGGACCCCTCCAAACCCCTCCTACCTACCTCCTTGATTTCTTCTAAAAGTTAAAGGTGATAGTGAATGTAAAGAGCTTAATAAGTATCACATGATAAGCACTGAATGCATGTTATTTATTTGGATTATTACATTGGGATTAATGAACTTTTAAACTTGAAAACTTTCAATGTTTGTTTTAAACGACAGTGGTGAGAATGGCAAGGCAGATTACTGACAAAGGATTGTGTTAATTGCAGTTCTGGTTCGCAAACTGGATGTTTGCTCCTTTGAGAAGTTAACATGTTTTCAAATTTCTTAGAGAATTTGCATCCAAGAATTTCATGAATTGAGATTGAATTTACTAAAAACAAATTATTCTGTATTGACTTTTCCATGCCCATGCTTAATGGATCATTTTATACTCCTTTGCATTATGCTTTCTATAATACATAGTTTTTTAAGAAAAAACCCAGGGACTCTCTCTATTCTTATCTTGATGAGGAAAGAACTCAACATGGAGACCAGAGTTAAGCAACAAAGCAAGATATTTATTGATAGATAAGAGGAAGGATAGAAAAGCTCTCTGAGCAGAAAGGGGTCCCCAATAGGTAGCCACTGAGAGGGCAAGAAGTAGGTACTTATATGTGTATACTGGGCAAGGAGTTGGGGGTTGGCCATTGGGTGTCTCAGTGTAGTGTCTCATGATGATTGGTGGGGTCTCCTAGGTTACTGACACCCACCGAGTTTTCCAGTGTTTCCTGGCCTGTCTTCCAGGAACCAGCTTTGGTCTGTTGCTTCAGCATGGCGTTACTGTGCTGGTGTGACTTTTCCATGTCCATTTTTACTGGGTTGCAGGGAGCATCCTGACTCCAATCGATTGTTCCTTATTCAGACTCATACGTGGTCTTGGGACAATCAATTAAATATTTAAAGTCTTGTTTTTTTAAGTTCATGTAGAGAAGAACATATTTAATCGTTAAATAAAGTGGTGTAATATCTGAAAATTGAAAGTGTTATACATAGGTTAACAATTTTTTGCAATGAAGATTTTTATGCTGCTATTCTAAAAAAAAAATTAAAACAACAAAAACAAAACCCTCTTCTAATTCAATTAGACTCTCTTATCTGTGAAACAGGTAAATTGTGTAACGTTCGATGCATTGTGTTAGGGACAAAAACATCTATTGAAAAGGAATTGCTTTGTGGAATAGTGTATTATGAATAGACTTAGGAATAATACAGACATTTCTGAAATACCCATGTTTCCTAAAATGAATTTTGATCCAGAGTTATAAAGGCCTGATACCAGTTGAAAATAGAAGAGATTCAATTTTCTCTGTAAGCATGCTTCCCTCTCTTCCTGAAGGGCAATGGCTCCTCCTAGTGGAAAGAAGACACAATAGAAAAAATATCAGCTTTATTTTTATACCTGCTATAAAAGAAACCATTTATTAGTAATATCAACATAATGATGGCCGTGAGGGAATACTCCACTAGGATAATTAGATTGTACTCTAATTACCTAAAGGATACAAAAATTTAATCCTTTTGGTGAACAATCCAAATACATTAATGAAACTGGGGACAAGATGTTTTTGCCAAATTTGAATGCAACCTAATTAAACTTAAAAAAACAAAAGCCCAGCTTCATTAAAATCATCCATTGACTTTAAGAAAAAAATCTCACAAATCACAAAAAAGTTAAAGCAAAAAACCTTCCTCTTTCAATTTAGCAATATCTTGAATGTTTAGCAGTCTATGAAGGATTGTTTTAATTGAGAGATAAGTGAAAGGATGATATAGGATGATATATGTGTGATTCAGATCTTATTTCACACAAATAAGTAGTTATTGTGGACATGGGAACTTTTTCACTTCTTTGTTTGAAAAGCTGATTAAGTCATGGTCAATTTTGTTAACATCTGTTGTTCCCTCTTTATTCCCCAATGAAAGTTGTAAGTATAAATTCAAGGAATTCATCAACATGCTTAAAAAATATTTTGAGTGTAATTCCTTTTTCTTTGAGGAAACCTCATTTTTTTTTAGTTTTAAAATAGAAATCATAGCTATTAAATATTATTCTGGTTTTTCAGTAGAAGCAAGAATTTGCTTTGTTGTGATTCTCTTTTTTTGATTTGGTCCATTGTTATTCTTCTATCTTAACAGAATAGTTATTTCTTATACTTCCTATAAAATGTTATCATAGACTATCCATAGACAAGAACAGAAATTATTTTCATTTGTGATTCATTTATGAAAATGGCTATATCATGAGATAGTTTCAAAACAAGTCTATAAAAACATGTCTCTCAAATAGTCCCTTACTCCCTTACTCCTATCATCTCAAATTTATATCATTTCAACAGCCTTCTTGTTGCTATACTCGTAGTCTCTGTCATGATATTTATTTCATAATTGTATTACTAAGACTGAAATAATATTGCTCTGTCATTTTATTTACCTCTAAAGTTATCACTTGATATAATTAGGCTTTTCCCTGTACAGTTACATTTTCACTTCTAAAATTTTACTGAAAGGTCTTTAAATCCATGTTGCCAGATAGGGCAGAGATTACATAACCAAATTAATTTGGAAAGTAATATTCATACTTATGACAATGTGTCAAATTTATTTTCACATTTAGCAAATCTCATTGAAGGTAATACAATGAAATCATCAGTATTGGGAGGGATGAAATTCTGAAGACAAAGCACAATGGTAGAATCAATTAACAAATATGCAGCTCATCCTCATTATTTGTGGAATCCATTATCATGAATTCACCTACTCACTAAAATTTATTTGTAACCCCAAAATCAGTATCAAGGACTTTCATGTTCATTCCATTCATGGTCATGTGCATGCTCGATGTACAAGTTCCCAACTGGTGTCCAGTAAGGCACTGCTCTGACATCTTGTTTCAGCTTTCATACTGTAAAAAGTATACCTTTCATGCTCTAGTGCCAGACTTTTCACAATTTTTACAGTTCTTTTGCTCTTTAAAAAAGTTCTAAACCTAGTGCTTCCAGTATTCCTAAGTTCAAGAAGATTGTGTTGTGCCTGCTGAGAAAACAGGTGTGTTAGATAAGTTTCACTCAGTCATGAGATACAAACCTGTTGTCTATGAGTTAAGTGTTAATCAATCAGCAATGTATAGTGAATAAAACATGTTGAAAAAGAAAAACACACACAAAAACAAGATTACCTCTTGATCAATAAAGGAAAATGCAGAAATCTCACTCTGTTTTCACCAACTGGCAATGATTATGTTTCAGTGACTTAATAAAATATATCTCTGATGAATAATAATTGGCTACAAATACATTTCTTTGAGTGAAACACATATTGCAAGACTATTGAAGAACTTTGTTTTACAACTTTGTTAATATTTTGACAAATATAGGATTTTTTTCCTCAAGAGTGGTCATCGTAGTTTTCACACCACCAAAACACCCATAGTCCTCCATTACAGTCTGTTGTGCTCCCCTCTCACCACTCCCCCCCCCCAGTTTTCATCCTTCCCCCTCTTCCACACTTTTTTTTTAATTTAAATTTTATTTTTACATTCCCCATACAATTACAACCCCCTTATTTTGACCCCAAACCCTCCTTTCCCTGCCCCCCCCCCCATAGAGTGTCTCTGGTTCATAGTTGTTTGTTGACTTTGATTCCTCTTCCCTCTTGGATGCCTCAGATCTATGGTCAGTTTTCAAGGGTGGATTTTAAAGTTTGTCTTTGACCCTCAGTTTTGTTTCTTTGTATTCTCCATATTAGTGTTACAATCTGGAATTTATCTTTCTCCTTCTGGCTTATTTTACTTAGCATAATCCCTCTGGCTCATCCATGTTGCCTCAATTATTGAAGAATTTTTATTTCTGGGATTTTTTTTAAATATTTATTTATGCATACAAGAACTGGGGTGTAGGCCAGAGATGCAGGGGGCTGGGGTATGTGTGAGAGGATTCACTAGAGACAGAGTGGGGAGCAAAATGGGCAGATGTATTGAAATACACTGCTGAGGGTCAAGCAGCAGTCAAGACAGGAGAGGTCTGCTGTGCCACGTGGGTTAACTCCTTGGCCAAGGGATCAAACTCATGCTTCAGTGGCTGCAGATAGCTTCATAGTGCTGAGACTTAACCCCTTGCACCACCAAGGAAGCCCTATTTCTGGGATTGTTTTTAGAAGGTATATTTTTGATTAAAGTAATTTGAGCCTTGTCTTTTTGGAAGTGTTGGATGAGCACCTCATTTTGAAGAATAATGAAATAACAGGGTACGAAGCAGAAAGGTATCAATGAAATACCAGGTGTTATTGTGTGATCTGGATTAGGAGTTTTTGGAATGTAGCTGGAATAAGTGGAGGGGCTTGGATGTCATGGTGAAAGGCACTAAGTACCTAGCTGAGACTTGAATTCGCTGTAAGAGAAAATGTTATTTTGAGATCTCAAACAAGGGTGGACATACTCAGGATTTAGATGCATGTGTCAACAAAATGTTAAATGCCATATGCGTATGGCAGCCATAACAAATAAATCAGTTTTATGTTTATTCCAGTTAAGGTTATTAGCTCAAGGAATAGATTTACTACTTATACTCTGAAAATGACTTTTTCTAATTAATTAGTATTTATTGGTGAAGATTCTTGATAAACAATACATTTTGTTCCCCTCACAATACTGACCCAGTAACTCAATATAAATAAATAGTCAATGCTCCCACACTTTTTGTTTCATTAATAATTGTTCTAAATTAATTCTCTAGTCTATATAGAATTGGTATTTTGGAGGTCTTTATTTGACTTTTATTTTGAGGATTAAATATTTTTGTTATATTGCAGGAGAGACTAATCAAATAGTATCAATTAGAAGCTAACATTTATTGTATTTTCTCATGTTTTATAATATTTGTATTGTTTAATTAATTAAAGATTTACATTAAGAAATAAGATATAGAGGGCCTCTCTGATGGTGCAGGGGTTAAAGTCTCAGTGCTGTTGACCTATCACCAGACACTATGGCATGGGTTTGATACTGGCCAATGACCTAACCCATATGGCACAGCAGACCTCTCCTCTCTCACCTGCTGCTCCCCTCAGTAATGTAATTCAGTAGATGGGCCTGTTTTGTTCCCCACTCTATCTCTGGTAAATCCACTCACCACCCCACCTCACCCCCAGCCCATGGCCTCACCCCAGTTCTTATATGCCTAAATAAATAAAATAAATCTTAAAAAAAAAAAGATGTAGAGAAGCCATATCTTAGGACAAGCTGTGCTCCTCTGTGATTCATTACCAAAAGGACCATCTGGAAACATGAAAAGAAAAATCTATTCCCTAAACTCCAATGAAAGCATGATTATCTACTCCGTGTGAAGAGAGATTTGGGAGGCCTTTTCTAAATGTGCATTTCAAAGATTGAGGAATTGTCTATCCTACTGAAGAGCAAAAACAACACCGAGGGCACGGCAAAGTTAAATGGATTCCAATTACTAAAAACAAACATATAAACATCTGTAATTCTAATGGCCATAATAAATCTCAGCAGTTGAAAAAAGAAAAAGTTCTAGCTGGCTTGATAATTGGATCAATTTTTCACTTATGGGCTGTCAATTACTTGACATTTTAATGCATGCCAAATACAGCTAAAAGTATTTTAATTAGAATAACGTTGCAAAAACTAACCCTACAGCTTTAATTGTGATTCTGAAGCACAAAATGTGCATCTCAATACCTATTTACTGAGCAGAAGTTAATTAAAACCATAGTTTTATATTGAACATGCACTGGGCAGAAAGAGAGGAAAATAATTGGCAATTAGGAATATGTAAGAGTCCACTCTATAAAACTAAGCAAGCTTGTGACAAACTTTAAACAAGTTGAGAATTTTATTATTATTTTGGGTTGTATCAGAAGTTAGAATAATTCAACATTCTTTTTCACATAGATGTAAAGTACATATGACTGTTAGCTTCAAAAGTTTCAATTTTGCTATGATAACAAGTTATATTTATATGATTTATTATTTTGATTCTACCTCAGCATAATTTTATGAAATGATAACATTGGTTTAAGAGTCTCAGCAAATAATACCTTCTTTTCCCCATCTATGATATGAAACAATTGAGCACTAAATCAAAGGCAGAAGATAAATCAAAATATTTCCTATATGTTCAATAAAACTGGTATGGTGCACAATTGCATAAAACCCAAATGGGACTACTCACTCCCTAATTAGATGTAAACAATAGAAGTATAGACTGCTTTGTTCATGCTACGTCTTCTAGAGCTTATGAAATTGGAGATCTTACTTTGAAAAGAATTGGAAGGCAGAAATCATAAGCTTATATGTAGTATGCTGGTGATTCTTTTAGCAAAATATCAGCAACGTCTCAGCACAGAAACATACCCTTTTCATGTAAACCAGAGCAATGGGAAAGAGGCCTCTTCTGACATGAATCATCCTTATTAAATATGTATTTGTGTGTATATAAATAAATATATATATATATATGCATGTGTGATGGAATGTTATTCAGCCACAAAAAAGAGGGAAAATCCTGCCATTTGTGACTACATAGATGAATCTTAAGGGCATTATACTAACTGAAATAAATCAATCAGTGGAATGTATGATCTTATATGGAATCTAAAAAATCCAAATTCATAGAAACAGAGAGTAGGTTGGTGGTTGCCAGAGCTGTTGGGGAATAAATGGGAAGATGCTGGTCAAAGAGAACATACTTTAAGTTAATAAATGAACAAGTTCTGAGGATCTAATGTACAACAAAGTCACTCATTAATAATAGTGTGCAGTATACTTGAAATTTACAGAATGAATCTTAAATGTTTCCACCACAAAAAAAATATATATACTACAATGCGAAGTGATGAATGTTTTAACTAAATTATATGTGGTAATCATTTCATAATTTATACATATATTAAATTGTCATGTTGTACATCTTAACCTTCACAATGTTATTTGCCAATTTCATCTCTATAAATCTAGAGCATGAAAAAATAAGAAATGCAAATATTTTGGGAAATGAAAGGAAAACTTCGAGGTAAAGAAGCCTAAAGAGGGCCTCCTCTTGTGGCGCAGCAGGTTGACCGCAGCGCTGTGAAGCTGTCTGCAGCCTCTGCAGCGCTGGCTCGATCCTAGCCGGCCAGTGAGGGTCCCACATGGCGTGGCAGACCTCTCCTGTCTCTCCCACTGCTCCCCTCAGCAGTGTATTTCGTCAGTCTGCCTGTTCTGCTCCCTCCTCTGTCTCTGGTGAATCCTCTCACCCTCCCATGCATCTGGTCTGTACCCTGGTTCTTATATAAATAAATAAATAAATCTTAAAAAAAAAAAAAAGCCTAAAGAGCAATCCTAAGGATACATGGCACTTTTTTATTAAAAAAAAAAGACTTATTTCTTTATGTATATAAGAACTGGGGTACAGGCCAGAGGTGAGGGAGGTGAGAGAATTCATCAGAGACAGAATGAGAGCAGAACAGGCAGACTGACTGAAATACACTGCTGAGGGAAGCAGCGGGTGAGTCAGGAGAGGTCTGCTGCACCATGTGTTTAGCTCCCTGGCTGGGGATTGAACTCGTGCTGCAGTGACTATGAATAGCTTCATAGTTTGTGTCTTAACCCTTTGTGCCACCAGGGAGGCCCTACATGGCACTTTGATAGGAGGCTTTCCAATTCCTCCAAAGTTCATTTCTTCAAATCTAGAACTAGATTTATTTTATCAGGATTAATGCAAGTCTTAGGAAAAACATAAAAGTGGTAATAAAGGGGGGAAATGCAGTAACTTTTCAAAAGCAAAAGGAGTCAGTCTGCCTTGTAAGCAACTTGAGAAAAGTAAATTCCCAACATGATTAAGTGTAAATTAGCCTAAATATCTGGTCTCATGAAAATGGATAGAGAAATGGAATAATATAACATTAAAAAAAATTAAGGTGCATTTTTCAGAGATCATTCTGAGGTGTCAATGACTGCCATATAATAACTGAAAGAGTTACAAGATGGAAGAAATTTACAAAATGGAAGCCGTAAAAATTATGTTGGTTATATTCTTAATATGTTTACAGATGACTGTGCTTTGCCATACTCATCCTTAATCTGAAAATGATTTAGTGCAGTGATACTCAGAGAACTACAGTGGCCTAAATTTACAGAAATTCACGTTCATCTTCATGAAACCAAATGTTTCTGCTTTGCACTTGCAGAAACTAAATTAAAAGTGGATGTAGCAGTTAGGCATTATGTTACATTTACAGTTCTTTTATTGGAATAGAACAAAACAGCATTTTTACAGAGGTGTTACTAGGAAGAAAGTAGAATGTGTTAGCTCTTCAACATGTATATGGTAAGGCAAGCAATTTTACATTTTGTTGACCTGTAAACATTTTAAGACTTTAAATCAACTAAAATGAAATTGACAGTTTGTTTAATTTGATGCTATTTTTATGTAAATATGCTTAGTAATAAAAAAGTAAGGAAGTGCCAAAATGCATTTTGGAAAACCAAGCTGTTTCTAAGTACGTTTATCAAACCTCTTTAGGATTGAGCAGTTCTAAGAATGATTAATTGTGCTTGAATGACTGAGAAAACACAAATTCAAATAAATAATTAGTTCTAGCAATGATTAAGTAGGCAGATACCAATTTTTATTATATTTTGACATTACTAAGTAAGGAAGGGGGATTACATGTTGATTTATATGAATAAGCATTAACTGCAAACACACTATTTAGTCCTAGTAAATCGTAAATCTTAAAATAAAATTTGAAACCCTATTCCTCTAATAAGTTTTCATATTTTGTGGAAGTCAAAACAAAAGTTTCTATAGAAATTTTTTCAACCAAAATTTAGGGCTACATTTTCATTTGTATCTATAAACAAATAGCAAGTAACACCACAGAATTATAAAATTAGAACACTGCACCTAAATTTAAGTCAGAATTCAAAATTTTGAGATTTGGTGCTCCATAATTTCATTCATTTTTTTTTTGGTTCAAATATGGTCATTTATAAGTATAATGCTGCTCTTATGGATATTAGAAAAATGAGCCAAAAAAGTCATTTTCATCAAATCTGTGTAGGTGAAACATCTTCAGAAATTTGATATAAAAAGCTAAGTAGCCTTTTATTAACAGCAATGTTGTATCAAGTTTTCCTCTCTAGACAAAATTTGAGAAGTGTATTTCCCCTGTAGTTAACCTAAATATAATATACAACAGATGCTCCTGAAGAAGCAGTTTATTGACTTGATAATGTGTTGTTAGAAATAGGAATGGATGAAAAATATCCAGGTTACTTGTTAAGCTGAGTATTTGTTGCTTAGGATATAATTTAGAATATAAATACCATCATTCTTTTTAATTCTGGTGTTTGACCTTATTAGTATGTATAACTCGTGTGGTCTGAACTATCATGTTGAATGTTGTCATAGAATCATCAAATATTTAATGGTGTTCAGGATATGAAAAGAAAAATATGAACACATATCTAAGAACTCTCAACATTTTAAACACTCTCATAAAACTGTGGGGTTTTCTTAATCCTTTGATAATACTTGGGATTTTTAAGAGTTTGATGTCACTTAATGGCATCTTCTATTGTCAAAATGTCACACTTACAAGATTTAAGCAAAACTAATGTGCAATTTCAAAAGTTAAATATCAACTGTGTAGAGAACCAAACTTCTAAATTATATTTTGACTAAAGGTTTCTTCATGCACAATTTACCTTTCTCTGAAAATTCTTTCTGTCCTATTAACTCTATTATCTCACTCCTGTTTAGCCAGGAATTCAAAAATCACTTATTAAATTCTTATTATAGAAAAACTCTGTGGTAAGCTATAAAGATACAAATATTTACAAAAAAATTAATCCTTAACCTCAGTCACTTGCATTCCAGTTGAATTAGCGAGAAATATTATGTACAATTTCAA
Organism: Talpa europaea; assembly: GCF_964194135.1. Taxonomy (NCBI): domain Eukaryota; kingdom Metazoa; phylum Chordata; class Mammalia; order Eulipotyphla; family Talpidae; genus Talpa; species Talpa europaea. Next base: position 31,404,541 of record NC_140083.1, on the reverse strand, counting down.
ATACTGTGAAAATACCATTACAAAATCACAGAAGATGATCAATTTTTGAAACAAGAAAATTCAGGAAAGTATTCCCGATGACTTTGGTGTAAAATAATGCCTGAAATGAGATTCAAAGACCACATGATGTTAAGTAACAGGGGCATGAGAATACATTTCAAGGAGTGGAAATAGCTAAAACACAGTGCAGAGGCACCAAACAGTCATGAAATGTGTCGTGATCATTAAAGGCTAGTGGTTTTTACCAGACTACAAAATAAATTCATAACAAGAGGAGATTGGGACTAGAGAGGTGTGTATGGGTCGCCAGATTTTTTATGTTGTTTTGTATCTCTTATTTTTGCTTCACAAATAAAATTTTGTCATTACATGAAGATACATGAAGGCATAATAAAATTTTGCATTAAAAAATCTCATTCTGTAAATGTTATGGGAAGGACTCAATAATATCAGCAAAATACAAATTATCATTATCTATTTAAAATTAATTTAGAATGATGGAATATTAACAGTGACAGTGTTATTGTCTGGAATTGCTTTGTTACTCTCTTCCCTAGCTCTCTGTCTTTACTTTGAAATCATCAGTGGGAAGTACATACCCCCTGCTTCCTTCATGTTTCTATGCATAGAAACATCTTCCACAGCAATATTCATGGTCTTTTAATCCACTTCCATCACACACCAACCTGGAGTTCATGGAATGACTTTCCCAGTGGGCAAGTGGGTGGTGAACCGGTCAGATGGGACTTCAGCTACTATCAATCCTCCTAAGTACTGCCTGCCTGCAAAAAAAAAAAAAAAAAGATGTTGCTCCCATTTGCGTGTGTGTGTGTGTGTGTGTGTGTGTGTAAAGTTTGGGATTGTCCAACTGTACCAATGAATACTTTAGTAAAGGGAATTCGGTGTTTGAGGGTTACAAACCTCCTTGGACAAATATTGAAGCATGGATTATAGAGGTCATTATAAGTAAAAAAAAAATGATAATGTAATTTTCATCTGTCTATCCATTTCTTGATATGTTCCAAACTCAAACAGAGAAAAGGACACTATGAACTAGCCTCCTAAAATTCAATTGTATATGAAGTAACTTAATCACTTGCTAAATATTCCTAATAACACTGACCCACATGAAAATGCCATTGGTGGGTAGTTGAGTTGTGCTTATTTTCTCTTTGTAGTTCGTGTGGTTATTCCTACAAACCAATTGATCATGTTGTCCATCCAGGCATGTAGTCCATCCAGAATTCCCTTCTTCAGACAAAGTTTCTGTTGTTTTTTCTACATGAAGTTACACCTGTCTGCTTAATGAATTTGTCTGTGCTAATAAGATAATGAGTGGTAATGACATGTTGAGATGTCATCAATGAATAACATATATACTAGCATATGTTCTCTGAATCTCAAATATCTTAATTCAAATATGTGATTCTGAAGCAGAAAATTCACACTTTATGACAAGCAATTGGGGAAGTTGCTTTTGAACAGATGGATATTTTGGTAAGCTTATGTTCCAACAAGTTGATAACTAAATATTTCATCTAAATATGCGATAAACTTTGCTAAGAGTTTATCAGAGGAGCCCTCAGTGTCAACAGCAACTAAAGCAATGACGGTGTGGCAAACTCTGGAGAACGTCTCACTCACCACAGTTCTGATCATCACTCCTTTGCTGGTCTCTGTTATAAAAATAGGACAAGAGGGGTGGGGATTAAAAAAAATAGGACAAGAAACACCTGCCTTCATGCTTTAATAAGGGCTTGTTTCACAATTCTAAGCAATGGCATCCCTTCTCAAAGGAACCTTATGAGAAAGATTCCTGTGCTCTGGAAAAAATTCCCCATCACACCACAAGGTCATTGCAATGGGAAAACACTGCCACTGCCCCACCCATCACCCACCTGTGTATTAGGGAAGTCATTGCACTCACTTCAGGTTGGAGATTGAGGGGGGTAGGTGAGAGACCAGGTGTGTTTCTCTGATGGAAGAACTTCCCCACAAAAGCATGAAGAGAGGGGGATATAGACTCACCACTAATAGGTGGTAAGTATATAAAGTCATAAAATCATAGGAGACTATGATTTTCCTGTATTTGTTATCCTTCATCTATGTCTCCTAGAAATGCAAATGCTCAGGCTTAAAGGCCATCCCATCAATTTTGTTATAGGACTTCCACTAACAACTTTCTTAATTAATAAAACAGCTAGATTAGTTTCAATTATCTGTGACTAAGAACAATGACCTAGATTAATAAAATGTCCAAATAATATCTGCAAAGGGCAAATAACATATGCAGAGGACACAGAAGTCATCTTGTAACAATGAAGAAATTACATGCAGAACATGGTTCCTGACTGACATCCTCAAACATTGTGTGGAAAAATAAGCCTCATGTTTTATCCACTGTTGAGTTTCTTTTCTTTTTATTTTAAGATTTATTTATTTATACAAAAACTGGGGTACAGGCCAGAGGTGCGGGAGGGTGAGAGAAATCACTAGAGAGAGTGGAGAGCAGAACAGGCAGATGGACTGAAATACACTGCTGAGGGGACAGCAGGCGAGGTAGGCGAGGTCTGCCATGCCATGTGGTTTTCTCCCTGGCCAGCTGGGAATCGAACCCATGCTTTAGAGGCTGTGGACAGCTTCACAGTGCAGCACTCAACCCACTGCGCCACTGGGGAGGCCTTTGTTGAATTTTCTTTTACTCACAAACAGATTATAATTGACAGAGATAGAGAGACATTTTTTTTTTGTCTAGGTCATTGTTCTTAGTCACGGGTAATTGAAACTAATCTAGCTGTTTTATTAATTAAGTGGTTGGTGAAAGTCATAATGAAATTGTTGGGATGGCATTGAAGGCTGAGCATTTGCATTTCTAGGAGATATAGATGAAGGATAACATATACAGGAAAATGCCCAATCACACCAAGAAGTTATTTCAATAGAAAAATGATGCCATGGGTACTAGAAACTCCATCTTAGCTACTACCCCCCCATACCCTCACCTGTGATGGCTGTTTTATGTTCTTTATTTCCTCATCCATGTTTTGTGCAGGTGCATCTGCTTGGCAGACCCTAAGTTCCATGCCGGCACACTAGTTAAAAGGATATTTTGAAAATGTAGTCTGTGAGTTGCCAAGTTTCTATTGTTCGTGAAAAATCATGTCCAAAAGCATGGAAATAAGTGTTGAATGAGCTAATATAAAGTGTCTGTAACAAACTGTGCCAATCTTGATTGGAATTGACTTCCTGGAGCTGTGTTCTGAGGATTAGCCAAACATATGCAAACTCAGCAAGAAAGAGTGACATGATTCATTAGTGACATCTGCTGAGATAAGGAGGGGATGGGTTTGGTATGCCTGCCACTTATTGTTTCATCCCCAAGCAAAGACAAGAAGAAAAAACAACTGGGGATTGGCAACTGGGGGGGTTGAGATAGATAAATAATTATAAGAAAATAAGATCTGGAGTATACCAAGCTGCTATAGTTGTTGAGTTGTTCAATCTCAGGAGACTTTCAAGGAGCTGGGATAACAAAGGGAGATGACAGTGGAGGTAGTGCTATGCTGAAACAGACATACTCAGATTCTACTCAGTGGAGGTTATTTTGGCTCCTGTTTAATTGACCCTCAGTTTGTGGGCAGAAAAACAATGACAATCACAGACAAAAAAATAAAAAGCAAAACAAATATGAATTAAACTTGACCTGTGATTCCATTTCAGGCATACACACTCCTGAAATATCATGTTAAAAGTCCTTAATTTCAACATCTACTGTCGAGAATAGGCTAAGACACATATGTAGAAATGAACCGCTAGGATCCTAAACCTTATCTATTTCATTTTATATGTGAGGGGATATACTGTGGTTTGTGCATATAAAGATGTCATCAGTTGTATTTGCTTTGAGTTAAATTTGTCCTTTCTGAATAATCACGTTTATATTAACATATTAAAATGAATTTTGCTAAAAACTATGGATGATACACATAATAGTATACGTTTTATGGGCTCCATGATCAAGCTGTTTATGATTAAACAGGCATGTAAAGGGTCTCCCTGGTGGCGCTGGGGTTAAAGACACAGAACTGTCAAGCTATCACCGTCCACAGCAGCAAGAGTCCGATCCCTGGCCAGGGAGCTACCCACATGGCACAGCAGACCTCTCCTGTCATGCCTGTTGCTCCCCTCAGCAGTGTATTTCAGTAGGTCTGCCTGATCTCCCCATTCTGTCTTTGGCGAATCCTCTCACTCCCCACCCCTGGCCTACACCTCAGTTCTTATATGCACAAATAAATAAATCTTTTTAAAAAGGGCCTCCCCTGGTGGCGCAGGAAGTTGAGCACAGCACTGTGAAGCTGTCCGCAGCCTCTGCAGCGCTGGTTGGATCCCGGCCGGCCGGCAAAGGTCCCACGTGGCACGGCAGACCTCTTCTGTCTCGCCTGCTGCTCCCCTCAGCAGTGTATTTCATCAGTCTGTCTGTTCTGTTCCCTGCTCTGTCTCTGGTGAATCCTTTCACCCTCCTGCACATCTGGCTTGTACCCCGATTCTTGTATAAATAAGTAAATAAATATTTTTTAAAGACATGTAAATATTATATTACATTCTCTACCAATTCCAAAGAAAGGAAAATCAGAGTAAAATGAAATATGCAACTGAAATTTTTCAGATTTTTTAATCAATTATTAGATCCTGCCTCTAGCTGAAAAATAAGAAAATGGATTTATTAAAGAATTATTGGAAAGACCAAGGAATAAAAATTTTAATAACATTGAGAATACACAAAATTGCAATGAAGAATTGGTATAATGAAGAGTATTCCTTTAAGCACAGGTACTTTTCCTTTTCATAGATATCACTTTCATCATCTAATACTATTCTCACCAGCCTGGAAGAGTCGTGTTTTCTTTTAAGATACTGAGTCAGAATTAGTGGTGGTGAAGATTGAGATCATGAATAGTTAGCATTTTTTATTTTCTATAGAATGGTTATGTTTTTCTTCTGCCTATATCTTTATTACTACTGCTATTCAGGTAGTATGGGTCTGTAACACTGTATATGATTTAGGGAACTAGGCTCATACCTAGTCACATTTATGTCACCACACCACACCCACCACTAAAGCACACATATTACTTTAAACCATTGGGCTCCCTCCCCCTTTCATTCCCACCCCCTCTTTCTCTTTCCCTATAGTAGCCTCAACTCTGCAGTCATATTTCTAAGGTTTGTTTTGGTTTCGTTTGTCAGCTCCTTTGTTTCATTTCTCTATACTGTGTGAGTGAAATCATCTGGCATTTATCTTTCTCCTTCTAACTTTTTTCACTTAGCATATTCCTTAACAGTTCCATTCATGTTGTTGCAGGTGGAAAGAGTTTTTTATTTTATTTTATTTTATTTTATTTTTAAGTAGCTGCGAAGTATCCTGTCATGTGCAAAATAACACATCTTAATTCACTGCTCTGTCACTGGGAACTAAATTGTTTCCATAACCTAACTATTGTAAATAATACTGAAATGAACATAAGAATGCATATATCCCTTTAAACTAGTGTTTTTGCATTTCATGGGTGGTTTCCTAGGAGTCAAATTGCTGGTTCAGCATCATATTTTAACAGGGAAATACATATCAAAACCACAACAAACTATAGTACAGGGCTGAGGGTGCCTTGGTGGTAGGTGGAGTATGGAGACATGTCTGAAAAGTGTAAACTTATGCCTTTGAATTACATACAGTATTGTAAACCAGTGTTACCTCAAAACAAAAACAAATTTAAGATTAAAAAAAATCAGTGAGATACTACCTCACATCCATGAGAATGTCACACACTGAAAAATCCATTAACACAAGTGTTGGTTGTGGAGAAAAGGAATCCTTGTACACTGTTGGTAGAAATCTAGACTGGTCCAACCCTTAAGGAAAATAGTATGGAGTTTCCTCAAAATATTAAAAATATATCTACCCATGGCCAGTGTTCTTAAAAAAGGAAATCTCTAAACATAGATGTTCAGGGGCCATAAATTTAAAAAGATTTAAAAAGGGGCCATAAATTTAAAAAAAATTTTAAAAGATGTTCCCCTCAAAAAGCTTCATGGATTCATAATTCTTCCTATAATAATAATTATAGTAATAATTGACATCAAATTTATATTTTTTCCATGTCACATCTCTAAAAGTGAGATTTTTTTTTTAAAGCTTTAGTTATTTATTTATGCAAGCACTGAGTACAGTCAGAAGCACGGGAGGGTGAGAGAATTCACCAGAGCCAGAGCGGGGAACAGAACAGGCAGATAGACGAAATACACTGCTGAGGGGAGCAGCGGGCGGCAGGAGAGGTCTGCGCGCCTTGTGGGACCCTCGCCGGTGGCTGGGGATCGAACCGGTGCTGCAGAGGCTGTGGACAGCTTCGCAGCTTCGCAGCCCAGTGCTCAACCGCTGAGCCACCAGGGGAGGCCCTAAAAGTGAGATCTTAATCTTAATATATCTTACTGTATTAAGTGAGTTATTTAGGTATTTTATATTAATTTATGTAAAATAAATATATCTAAATAGAAAATATTTTGTAAATATATACATGAGGAAAGGAATATCCATGAACATAATTTTGCCCATAACACAGCAGTTTCATTCATAAGAACCACATTCATAAATTTGTCAAAAATATGTATAAAATTATTCATAACAACACTGTGCAGATAGCCTCAAACTGAAACTACACACCCAAATGACCATTGACAGAAGAATGGATAAAGTAATGATGCTGTAGTCATTCAACAGAATAGTGCACATCAGTAAGAATGAATAAACTACAAACATATACATTGACATGGATGAATCCTATCATATTAATGTTAAGTGATAGGATTCAGGCACAAAGGACTACATGTTTTGATTCTATTTAATTAATTTCAAAAGTAGGTGAATTATGTATGTGTTGTTAAAAGGTAAGAGAATATCAGAAAAGCCTTGAAGAATGACAGAGTCCACTGATGGATGAATGGATAAAGAAATTACACACACACACACATACACACACACTATGGATGAATACTATTCATCCATAAAAAAGAAGAAAATCTTGCCATTTGCAATAATGTGAGGATATGGATGTTAACCAAACATTGTCATAATCATTGCATTAGATATTCCTTATTGTATATATCAAATTATTGTGCTATACACCTTAAACATAAAATGCCTTATGTCAATTATATCTGATGCAATTGGGGAAAACTGAGAAAACTTATGTCTAAAATTAAACTCAAAATCACACCTGTCATCTGTCACAAACCAGGCCCCATTTTGCACTAATGGACATTTGCTAATTTGTCTACATTAATTAATTGGTCTCACAGGGTAAATATCTTTTTTTATACTTTTTAAAAATTTATTTATTTATACAAGAACCAGGGTCTAGTCCAGATGTGTGGGAGGGAGAGAGGATTCACCAGAGCCAAAGTGGGGAACAGAATATGCAGACTGACGAAATACACTGCTGGGGTGAGGGGACGGGATAGGAGAGGTCTGCTGAGCCATGTGGGACCCTCGCCGGCCGGCCAGGATTGACCCAGCGCTGCAGAGGCTGCAGATAGCTTCACAGCATTGTGCTCAACTGCCTGTGCCACCAGGGGAAGCCCTCACAGGGTAAATATCTTGTAGCCAGTGTTCCTTCTGTGAGGTGAAGGTGCATTCATTTCTTCTCTAAACTTAAAGCCAAATTCTGTGAAAAGAATCTCATTTTCACTTTATGTACCTATTTGTAGAATAGTGTAGATAACATTAGAGACATCTAGATATTCAAGTCATTTTCTCTTTTTAGCTAATATTGTCTGCTTATATTGACTATATTTGACTGGCACATTAGTTGTAATCATTACATTTATATTTTATTATAAACAGTGCACATGTTACCTAATGACCCTTCATCAAAAAAACAATTCACCTATTGAAGGAAAACAGAGAATAAATTGTGCGTGGAAACATTATATTAACAATTCTCAGGAAACTTATTATGTCTAGATTGGTAGTTTAACCTTTAGAGAAAGCAAATAATTGGTTCCCTTTCTCCCTGTGTCTACATCATTTTAGCAGCTTTTTAAAAAGTGGTTCTGTTTCCACATTTTTATTAGCTTCCCAAGCACAGACATCTGTCATCAAACAACAACTGAAAGTTTTATCCAAATTGGATGAAAAACATATGTAAGAATGTGTATTAATAAACAGAGACTTGCCAGAGATGCACTAATATTTTGCCTTTATTCCTATTATGGAAATTTTAGTCTGAAATTAATTCATTTATTTTTATTGATGTAACATTGGTTTACATCATTGCTTGTGTATTAGCGGTATAGGCTATTCCCCTTCATCACACTAACCACCAGAGCAATGACAGTCCATCCCCATAATACATTGTGCTCTCTCCCAACTTTGTTCTAGCCCCTCCTCTGTGCCCCCTCCTCTGATAGCCTAGTTCTTTAGTCAGAGTCCTAGGGTTTGTTGTTAGTTTGGCTTTACCTGACCCTTTGTGTGTTTTCTCTATAATCCACATATAAGTAACAACATCCCTTATTTGTCTTTCTCCTTTTGACTTAGTTCATTTAGCACAATCCCTTCCTATCCATGATTCTGCAAATGGCAAGAGTTTCTCATTTTTGATAGCTGAGTCGTACTCCATTGTGTATATGATCCACTATTATAAATCTTGTTCCCTTTCAAATCAGTGCACTGATATTCTTCAGATAGATAACACAGGAGTGGAATTGCTAGGCTATATGATAGATCCATCTTTAATATTTTGAGAAATCTCCAAATATTTACCATGGAGCTGGATCAATCTATGTATCTACCAAGAGTGTACAAATATTCTTTTTTCCTCATATCCTCAATAAAGGTAGTATCTGTTCTTTTCAATATGAGCTACTCTTAGAGGTGTGAAGTGGTTCATCATCATGGTTTTGATCTACATTTCCCAAAAATAGGAGATGATGAGCTTTTTTTCATGTGCCTGTTGCACATAACCAGATGTGTTAAGAGATGAACATTATTACAAATTTTCTAGCAAAGTGTCTTTGTATCTGGATAGTATCTATTTGTAATAATAGACTCCTCTAGACTAAAAACTAGAAAATTAAACTCTAACCACCATACTTTTCCCTGTATTTCCATTTCAAAATGAAAAATAATCAATAATATAGTTTTTCATTAGTGTCTTTCATTATTTAATGTTTTTGCCCTAATATTAATTTGTATTTACATTTATATGTATATAGCTTATATGTTCATATAATGTATAAAGCAGTATTTTAATATGATAGCCTATCTCTTACACATTCATAGGTCTAATTTTCTTGACTTTATTTTTTGATGTTCAAGAAACATCAGCAACTAAATTATCACAAGGTGGCAGCACAACTCAAGTCTTATAAAATGTATTTCAACTGGTGATTTTGTTTTTTAATGACTATTTTTTTCCAAAAACTTGAATGACAAATGCAATATAATGAAATATTTTAGCTTATATAAAAAAATTACCTGTATCTAACTACACACAATTTTTAGAATAGGATCGATGTATTTGCTATTTTCTTAGTAAGATCACAAAATTTTTAACTATTTAAAGTTGCTTATGCCAAGGTCTAACAAAGTGTAGATTAATGTGCCTGAGTATTTGGAATCTGACATGTCTGAATTAAAACCTGGGTCTTCTTTTTACCAGTTCCATAATTTAGAAAGTGCATTGTGATTGTTCCATAGATCTAGATCTAGATTTGTCTCTTCAGTTCTTAAATATTCTCTAATTGTCACCATTGAAGTTGCCTTTCCATTTGTGTTATATTTTTTCACATATAGAAGACTTGTTTTTTAACTTTTCTTGTAATGATTAGATTCCAATAATATTGATATTTTAGATCTTAAATACTGGAATTTAAATAATTATAGCTTTATTATTTATATATGCATCATGTAGATAAGAACTATTCTTCCACTGTACAGTGTATGTGTGTGTGTGTGTGTATCTTTCAGTTCACAGGACTATAGTGACCACATAATAGATACTTGATTAATGATTTGAAAAAGAAAAAATTCCATTGTTGATTGATTTACTTCAATAATATCAGAATTTTATTACAGAAAAAAACATTGATATAAACTGGAAGACCACACTCAAGTTTTTAATAGATTTTTTAATAAGGCCACACAATTTATTGGGGCAGATCCAAGATTAGAGACAAATTATATTTCCAATATACCACATACTGAATCCTAATCCTGTTTTGCTCATGATCATCTACTGTGATCCAAGTTAGAAACTTTAGGCATAATTATGTTCTCTTTCTCCATTATCCTCCAAACAATCACAGGTTCATGTCAAATTTATCTCCAAAATGCCTCTTGAATTCATCTCATTTTATTCACATGTATTTCCAATCTTTACTTAATGCTTCTATTACCTCACTCATGCAAGTATAATGGTATCTGAAGTTATACTGGCTGCTGCCTCATATTTAAAATTAAGGCACTATTGCGAGTTTTATGTGTGGAATAACCATGCCAGATAGTGGCCTTTCTTGCAGTATCATCTGGAAGAAATATTCCTAGTTAGGCATATTATCACTCTGTTCAGTTTAGCCTACTGCAGATGCCTGAAGAAGCAGGGGAGTGAGAGAACACTGAACTCCTGGTTATCCCCATTTTCAGAGGCAGATTCACAGATAATTGCACACATTTTTGTTAAGTTCTTACTTTTTTTTTTAAGATTTATTTATTTATTTATACGAGCACTGGGTACAGTCAGAAGCGCGGGAGGGCGAGAGAATTCACCAGAGCCAGAGCGGGTAGCAGAGCAGGCAGAAGGACCGAAGTACACTGCTGAGGGGAGCAGCGGGCGGAAGGAGAGGTCTGCGCCCATGTGGGACCCTCCTCCGGTGGCCGGGAGCAGCCGGGGATCGAACCAGCGCTGCAGAGGCAGCGGGCAGCTTCGCAACCCAGTGCTCAACCCCTGAGCCACCGGGGAGGCCCGAAGTTCTTACTGTTTTTAGCAAGATTCTTGCCTTGAATCCAGAGCCTCTCCTGTTCAACTTTTTCAGGCAATGACTATCCATCCTTCATCTGGGATGGGTGAGGTCAGAAGAATCTTCATTTACTCCAATGATTTTGGAACTTGCTAAAAGCAAAAGGCAGAATTACAGAGGGTGTGGGCTTTCGTTTCAGAACTCAAGTTACAAGAAATATCCTGTTTTCATAATTTATGAATATCAATTAAAATATTAAAGACCTGGTTTATTATAAATGGTTTAAATAGCTTAATTTTATCATATACACTCAGATTATACATTTGATTTAAAAGTTGTAATAGATTAGTGTTCCTGACACTAATCAGGTACCAGGTTAAGAAATATTGTTCATTCAGTACTCCTCTGCACTAAAGGAGTCATTTTCCTGAGTACATCCTCAGAAAATAACTTTCTTTATAGTCTATATATTGTTACCTTGTCAAGTATTTGAAATGGTGTATTGTGTGAAATATATGAATTTTTGCTCAATTTGATGTTTGTGAGATTCATAGACACTGACTAAAACAGTTGTTCATTCATTTTTGTTTTTATAAAATATTCCATTATATATATATGTTAAGAATATGCTTCAAGTGCTTTATCAATCTCCCTTTTTTATACATTTAGTTTGTGTCTAGTTTTTTCCCCCCACACAAGTATTCTTAAGCATCCTAATGTAAATGTGCAACAGTATTTTCTAGGTAATTATCCAACTAAGGAAGTCCTTTAGTAAAGGAGCATAAATCTTGGATCAGAAATGCAGAATCTTAGAGTACGAACTCTTTCAACTTGACTACATGTTGCAAGATTGCCAATTTATATTCCAATGTGTAGTCCTGCCAGCAGTGTAGAAGTGTTTTGGCTGCTTCCTATCCTCACCAACACTTTATTTTTAAAGCTTTAAATTCTTCTCTGTATAACAGATATTGTCAAAGCTGGACACAGTTGGAATGAAAAGGACAGATTTTAATCAGTAATATGCTACTGCAATAGGAAAAAGAGTTTGTCCAATGTAAACTGAACTCATTTTCCACATTTACAGAGGTGGATGGGCATTAAAAGAGAGAATGAAGAAACAGGGATGGGGCTAGTGAGGCTTCAATATCAACTCAGGGAAGTGAAAAATTACAAACGTTGTGAAGGGAGTTGGTCTGTATGTTGATAGTGGCTCAACTATGCTAGACATCCCTCCCACAGGGGATGTGGGCTTGGTCTTCAGGTGATGGCTAAAAAAAACACACTGTTTCAGTTGGATTGAGTTTTTTCAGGCAAGTTTTAGGAGGGGTTAGAATCATCCTAGTGATATGGCCTCAAAAAGTTAGAAACGATATTAGGATAATGAACTAGAAATTGTTCTTTGGAGTGAGAAGATGCAATTCCAGATCTTGGCTACCCTACTGTGTGATCTTGGGTAGCTCATATAAACCCTCTGAACTTCAGGTGTGTTATCTATAAAACGGGAATACCAATGCCCTTTACAACTCAGAGTTACTGCAAACATCAAGTGAGATAATGTGGACAAAAGTGAATCTTTAACAAAAATATTTTCCAGTTATAATCGATTACTTTTTTCTTTTAACTACAAATAGATAATCATGACATAAAGACTTTAAGAATAACAAAGAAAAAATAGCGGTGATTTTTTTTTAACTAAAACCTGTTTACAAACCAATATTACCTCAATTAAAAAAAAAAAGAAAACCAGTTTTCATGAGGATATAGTTGTTATTGAATTAACTTTATAATTATTTTTCTGCTCTCTCACTTTCAGACCACAGTTTACATAGTTAAATTACATATAATTTATATTTCTGTCTGATTCCCAGCTGGATGAGATTCTAGGACTCATGTTAATACAAAAGACATTCCTTGGTGTTTACAACTGAAAGCTTAAACCTAGTTTTATTATCGTATGTATTAATGTCTTCGTCCCAGCAGAACATAAGCTTTCATTTACACCTGAGTCTCCCTACAACAGTTGAGTCACCAGCCAGCTTTTACTCTCAACCCAACTGGTTGAGATTATGTGTATCCAGTTTTCATTGGAAAAACAAGCTTCAGAAGCAGGCTACCATGATGCAGAGTTTTTATATCACAAAAGACTTTTGTCTTTGTGCTTTTTTTTTATTTTGTTCCAATAATTTGCCTTCTTATCCCTTATCAGTTGGTAGGAAGAGAAAGAAAATGTTATGCAATTTTTCTTTCCATTCATAATCATTTATCATTACTAAGTGCAGTCTTTGTGCCAGCCACTAAATAGATTTCCACATTTATACTTACTTTCATTCTAAAAGTAGTCTTCTGAAGTAGATATTATTATGAGTTCTGATAAACTTCACATAGACAATAGGTGGAAGAGATGTTTTTAAATGCAGATATACGTGACTCTCAAATCCATTTTTCTTCTATACTTCTCTGTAGCATCTTTTATTTGGCAGCCCAGGAATTTTTTTTTGAAAAAGTAATTGCAGTGACTGCCTGGCAATCTCTTCTTGAAGCCCTCCAAATTTCCCAGCTGGGACCACTTAATTCCCACCTGCTAATTCTATCTCTTCTCAGCTGCGGGGAACCTCTCTTTAAAAAGCTCTAGGCCAACAGTTGATTGTTCAGCATTTCTTCTTGTTAATCCTGCTGGGCTTTTGTACTTGGGTAAACTTCATTTCTAAATTGATCCTCTTCTCTGTTCCACTAATTGGTGCCTAAGTCCTAATACTGTTCTCTGTTTACACTAATAATTCAAGAGACCTGGAGTCCTTTTTAACTCGTGTGTGTGTGTGTGTGTGTGTGTGTGTACACTCGTGCACGTGTGCATTTGGTTTGGTTTGTAATTATTTAAGTTTCATCACCTTTGGAGGTCTGCTAATTTCTTCTAGATTTATCATATATTGAACTTGGTCTAGGTTCCTATGCAACTAGCAAGTGGCAGAACCAGTATTCAAATTTTGAAGCTCACTGCTTCAAAGACTGTGCTCTTAAACACATGTTGAGTTGCTTCATTTTTCATAGCAAATAAATGTTGGATAGTTCTTATTTTCCAAAATAAGTATCATTCCTAACCCTAAATTATTTCAATGACTACTTTATTCTCTAAATGGTTGCACTTCCATTTTGTATTAAAGGAATAAATGCAGAAATGTTTTTCCCTTTTCTCTTTCATAGAAGCTGAGAAATTTATTGTATCATTGAAATAACTTTTTTCACTGCTTTAATTTGCAAAAAATTTACACTTCCCAGAGGAGGCTTCGGGACTACAGGAATTCACAGCCATCTCAAATTGCCTCAAAAGTACCATTTTTCGGGCCTCCCCTGTGGTGCAGCAGGTTGAGCGCAGTGCTGAGAAGGGATCCGCAGCCTCTGCAGTGCAGGTTCGATTTCTGGCCAGCCAAGAAGATACACACATGGTGTGGCAGACCTCTCCTGTCTTGCTCACTGCTCACCTCAGCAGTGTATTTCAGTAGATCTGACTGTTCTGCTCCCCACTCCATCTCTGGTGAATCCTCTCACCCCCCCCCCCCACACACACACACCTCTGGCCTATTCCCCAGCTGTTGTATAAATAAATTGAAAAAAAATCTTTAGAAGGGACTCTCAGCCCGGCCAGGTTTTTATCTGCCTTTAGCATTTCTGTTAATCAGTGTCTTTGCAAACAAGTGATTGCTTTTTATGTTTCCTTAAACTTTAGTCTCTATCGATTGCGCCCATATTTTCACCAGACAGGGTCATTACAATGTCAGTATATAGGACAGTGTGTATAGAAATTTGTTTTAAAATAAGGGTTTTGAAATTTATCACAGTTTCTGTGTATTTATTAAAATAGTTAGAAAGGCCCTTTCTCTGGTTAATTAATATTAGGAATTATCATTTAAAAAGAATAAGCCATAAACTGATCAATGCAATAATGTTATTGTCTAAGCAACCAAAAAAAAAAATAAAATCTACAATATATTCTTTTTTGTAATGTGATAATAATTCAAATAAGTAGTCCATATAAAAGTATTACAGAAGCAACAATAATAAAAAAATTGCAATTAGAAGCAACATGAGGGCCCCCTCGATGGCACAGCAGTTGAGAGCTGGGTTGCAAAACTGCCCGCAGCCTTTGCAGCACCAGTTCCATCCCCTGCCACCAGGCGAGGGTCCCACATGGCTTGCAGACCTCTCCTGCAAGCCCATTGCTCCCCTCAGCAGTGTATTTCGTCAATCTGCCTGTTCTGTTCCCCGCTCTGTCTCTGGTGAATTCTCTCACCCTCCCGCGCTTCTGACTGTACCCAGTGCTTGTATAAATAAATAAGTAAATATTTAAAAAAAAAAAAGACAACATGACATTGTCAACCACAAATTCCCTAAAAGATAGGAAGGAAAGAGGTAAAGGAAGAAATGACAGGAAAGAGGGAGAGAGGAGGGAGACAGTTGAGGAGGGAGGGAGCCCCTCAGTTCATCCAGCAAATCCTAGTATTACTGAAGTAGGGGGGAGAATACCACTTTGACTGAATGTTAAGAGTGTCTCAGAAGACGTTTAGGGTCTAGGTGGAATGATCTAAAGCCAATCTTAACATACAGGAACCTGCTTCCTCTGATTAAAGCTCCTGATATAAACTTCAACATTAATGCACACAGGGAGTGTAGGATATTTGAAAACACTTTTGGCATGTAAAGCATTACTTGAAAAGGAAAGGGTTTCCCCAGTTATCCTGAAAACTCTTTACTCAGTTAAACAAGGTATTGTGCTGAGAAGAGGTTATTGAGAAATATACTGTTAAAAAATTAGATTTAGGGCCTCCCTGGTGGCACAAAGGGGTTAAGATGCAACCTATGAAGCTATTCGCAGCCACTGCAACACGAGTTCAATTCCTGGCCAAGGAGATACCCACATGGAATAGCAGACCTCTCCTGGCTCGCCCACTGCTCCCCTCAGCAGTGTATTTCAGTAGTACTCCCTGTTCTGCTCCCTACTCTGTCTCTGGTGAATCCTCTCATCTCCCACACCTCTGGCCTGTATCCCAGTTCTTGTGTGCATGATTAAATAAATATTTTTTAAAAAATTAGATTTAGGGGACATTTCTGAAGCAAGTGGTGAATTTATTTAATGGTTGCTACAAATAGAAAAAGTAAGCAATATAGTGTAATGGTAAGCAGATACAGTATAATGATTGATATAGAAAGTCTGTGTTCCTAGTTCCAACAATTAAGGAAAGGAATTTTAGTTCTGAAGATGAGAATTCCAAGGCTTGTACTTTTGCTAGCAAAAGAAGAAAAATTGTCTTCAATATCAATATGTATTTTATAATGATTTTAGTGAGAGTTATTCTAAGATATAACTCTGACTCTTACTTTCCATAAGATTTTACCGAGTTTAAGCAAATGTTATACATTAAAATGAACATTTGTTTCCTAAAATTGACTGAGAAGTCAGAAGCTAGAAAGACCCTTTGAGCTCATATAACTCTGTGTTTTCCCAAATATGCTGATCATCAGATTTACTTTGAAGGTAGGGAGCTTTCTTTCCCCAGACATCTCCACCAGAGATTCTAATTCAGTAGATGTGAGATATTGCCCAACAATAAAATTTGTTCCAGGGGTTTTAAATTATTTGATAATCTCACATTTGGAAAACATAAATTCAGTCAAACGGCATAGTGGAAAAGTACTAAATTTAGAATTAATAGATCTGCATTTGTTCTGAATTTCCTATTATTATTTTTTTAGGAGTTCATGAGAAAACCAGCACATTGTAAATTTTAAGACCCTAGTTTATTTTGGAGTAGGAATCCTTAAATCACTTGGCAATATCACAAATGTCTTGACCAAATTGGGTCATGGAAAGTAATTATTTGCTTAAAAATACTTATCTCTTTAGGAGTTTATTTTTTACTTATTTTAATATTAATTTATCCTAATTCATTCACAGTATTTTTGAAACTCATATTTAAAGGAAGATATTTCTGTCAATTTACTTTGATAGAAAAAAAATCAAAATTATCGTTTCAACAAATATTAATCTTTGTTTTCTGATCACAATCTTTGTGCCAGTCAGTGAGATAAGTATTAATTGCACATTTATTCTGACACCATTAAGAAAGTATTATTATCTCCATATTTTAGTTGCAAAGCTGGGACAACAGTAAAAATTTGTGAGGTTAGAAAAGCAAAGTTTATTGAGTGATAAAGCAATGCTATTCAGCAATATATATGGTTTTTATAAGTGCACATTAGGATGTATAGCAGGAATTTTGATTTCATTTTGAAGAAACTAAAAAGATGAAAAAGAGAAGAACATGCCACATACTTTTTAAAATTTTTTTTGAAGATTTATTTGTTTATGCATACAAGAGGTGGGGTACAGGCCAGAGATGCAGGGGAGTGAGAGGATTCACCAGAGACAGAGCAGGGAACAGAACACAGGCAGACTGACTGAAATACACTACTGAGGGGAGCAATGTGTAAGACAGGAGAGGTCTGCTTTACCATGTGGGTTTCTCCCTGGCTGGCCAGAGATCGAACTCGTGCTGCAGAGGCTACGGATTGCTTCATAGTGTGGTGCTTAACCCCTTGTGCCACTAGGGAGGCCCTCCCTGTACTTTTATTTATAATTTTACATGAGACTTCCATAAGCACTTATTTCTCAATTTTTAGGGAAAGGCCAAATATATATTTCTTTTTAATCTGATATTTTTGTAGAATTGTGCCCTAAAATAGTGACCCTCAAAACACAGATTTTTGAGCATGACCAATTATTTTTAAGTATTATTGATCCATCAGCCTTGTCTATATCTACTTAATGACAAACAGACAAAAATTGGTGGGAGTTGGTCAAATATTCAGATATTTCCTTTCCACTGTTCCAATTATATGTAGGATTTTGGAAATATTTTGCAAATTCTCCTCCTCCATGAATCATACAGGTGTTTATCATTATGAAACACCTACCCTAATCCCCCCAAAAAGTAGGTGACTTGATAGAAAGTTTAATGGTCTAACATTTATCTGTGAAACATTTCCAGTGTAAATACAACAGAAGTTATTGTGACCATTGCCAATAGTGCTTCATTCTTGCTTTCAGGTCTTACTCAAAGGGACAGATCTTTATGTCCTAAAAGGTGTCTGTGTTCCTAAAGCAGACAAAGATATTATAAAATTTCAAAGAAGCAGAGCACATAGAGATTTGGTAGTAGGTATCAATTAAATAGAAATTTTATTTTATCAGTCTTCTCTATGAATATTTGCTGTGTCATGTGAATTAATTTCCATAAATCTGTTTGAACCAATAACTCTTTATAATCAAAGAGGAGAAAACTACCATAAATTTCAAGAAGGGCTGTTAGATTGCTCATGCTTTTACTTTTCATCATCTCTATTAAAATACATATGTGGTGATTTAGTGAGCAATATAAAATTTTATTGCTGGTAAAGTTTAAATATAGAAATTGGATACAAACATTCCACTCTTTACTCTTCCAAATTCTCATAGAAATAATTTAAAAAGGGTGCAGCAGACCTCTCCTGCTTTGCCCGCTGCTCCCCTCAGCAGTGAATTTCAGTCAATCTGCCTGTTCTGTTCCTCACTGTCTCTGGTGAATCCTCTCACCCCCACACCCTGCACCTCTGACCTTTACCCCAGTTCTTGTATGCATAAATAAATATTTAAAAAAATAATAATGAAAAAAGGAAAACATAGTTGAAAGTGCCTGTAAAAATAAGCAAGGGCATAAGGAATATGTAAAATATGTTTAGAAAATCCTATAGGTATAGAAAAGATGAGACATTTCTGTCTTTGTAGTAAGATGAACTAACCCTCACATGATGATTTATGAATCCATTCTTAGTAACAAGTAATTCAGGAGACATCACTGGCATCCAGATCTACTTATGGCTATTGCTTTGAAGCATGTGAAACCACAAGTTCCCCTTGCACCCCCTCCGCACGTCCCACACCCGCTCGCTGTTCTCCTATATAATGCGTAACTCCGCTGACTGCAGCAAGACCGATTTAGAATTTTTCTCCTATCTTCTAGATTGGTGCCATCTGGAATAAAACTTTCTCTCCAAGTACTAACGCTTCAGTAATTTTGTCTTAGATGCACATGGGACACACAAAACTTATTTTGTAGGTTCAGTAACACTTAACTAAATGCATACCTTACCGTCCAAACGTTTTCAAAGTTCACTGTATAAGAATGTATCAGGATGTATTTTAAAAAATAAAAGGTGCAATTATTTGTGTTGTTCCATATGTGCATTATGTTAAAAAAAAATCCAGAAACAACAAATTCTGGCAAAGCTGTGGAGAAGAAGGAACCTTCTGATGAGACTATAAACTGGTCCAGACCCTGTAACAGTATGGAGTTATTTCAAATACTAAAAATAGACCAATTATACATAAAATCCAGCAACTCTACCCCTAGATATCTACCAAAGAATGCAACAACATTAATTCAAAGGGATATATGCATTCCTTTGTTCATGCTGCACTATTTATAATAGCCTAGTTATGGAAACAATCTAAGTGCACCCAACAACAGAAGGACTGATTAAGAAAATATGGTATATATACAATGGAATAGTACTCAGCTATTAAATAAAAATACTAACTCTTGTCATTTGCAACATGAATCGAACTTGAGGGGATTTTGCAAAGCCAAATAAGTCAGAAAGAGAAAGATAAATACTGGGTGATTTCACTCACTTATGGAATTTAAAGAAATAAAACAAAAGAACTGCCAAGAGTAAACCAAGACAAATCCTAGAATTGAGGCCACAAGAGGGTGAATGTGAATAAAGGTGGAAACACTGATCTGTGTTAAATGACCTTGTGCTTGGTGGTGGATGAGGTGGTGACATACATCTGAGGAGGTGTGAACTTATATCCCTAAATTATATACAATGTTGTAAACAAATATCACCTCAGTTAAAAATATGCAAAAGAAATAGAATGCAGATAACATTTTAAAACTAGATGGCTGTTATCAGGTGCAAATACCCAATTGCCAAAAGAATGCACGCAGGCATACAGGCACAGTACGTAAATGTATACACACACACAAACACACACACACATTCATTGAATTCAGTACAAAACTAGCTTAGTGGTGAATTTAGATTACTGCAAAACTTAGAGGTTGGGGTGAAGGCATGGACATTAGTTATAGATAAAGAAATTAGGGGATATGTGGAAAAGGTATGCATCTATGCTGTCTATAGACATATAGCACACATAATATATCAGGAGGTAAGAAAGTAAAATTAAAACAGTATGTAGAGAAGCAACAGTCTGTAAAATTTTTTTTTATCAATAAAAGGGAGTCAAATACCAAGCAAAAAAGAAAACTCTTTCTACATATACTTTGTTATTCATTTTTCCAAAGGTTAAAGGAATTGGTTCCAGATCAGAATAAAATTTTTCGGTGGCATGTCAGTGTTGGAAAAGACTGTGCATGTGTGGGAGAAGGGAATATCTTGAAACTATACTTTCTGCTCCATTTTGTGTGAATCTGAAGCTACTCAAAAAAGAAAGTCTATTAAACAATGGAAAATAAAGGATAAACCCTTTTTTCTGTAGCCTTGAATAATAACTATGAAATATTTAAAAATAGTATCAATTCCATATCTATAATTACTTGTATACTATAAATTCAGTAATGTTAAAAATACATTCAACTATGTGAGAAATTAAGAATGATCTTATTTATATGCATATACATTGTGAGAAAATTACTTGAAAGAAATACTATTAATCTGGTTCTGCTTATAAATGATATTCATTTAAATATGCTAACAGTTATTTGGAAGAGAAATATAGATTTGCTTGTGAGAAAGGCAAAGGATAACTACTAGTAACATTACTTCAGCTGGCATTTGCCAACAATAAAACAAAATGTCTGCAATTAACTGGATTTAGCCTCCATTGAATGCAGTATAACTATGCCATCTGTAACTGATTGCCTAATTCCTTACCCCAGAGTCTTCCTGTCCACTGTATAAATATCCTCCTTGAGTAAAGTCCTAGTAAATAATATTTCATCCTTTTTCTTACATATTCATGAACATTTTACTGCCCATTAAAGTCAGTGCCCTCGGGAAACTGCCCACATGTTCTATCCTTCAATCCAGACATATATATATATCTGTTCTAAACATGAAAAATGTCATCACCACATTGTGCAAAACAGGATATTATCTAAATGTAGAGGCAGTTGTTGAGGTTCTCCTGCATTTCTAGCTTTACTTTTTCAAAATAGAACTTTCAATTAGAAGAAACTATGTGATGCTAGGCTTACTACCATTTAAGATGAGCAGTGATTGCATTAGTAGTGATGATTGTAGATGAAGTTGAAAAATATTTCCAAGTAGTGCCACTGTGTCTGACAATTATAATGAAAATACATAATTTGCAATAGAAAAGACATAAATTGCAATTGGGAAACCAGAAGTTGTTTCCATTTCTTTTAATGTATTTTAATGAATTTATATAATTGAATATATTTTATCAATTGTCTATGTTTAAGATTGCTTCCCAACAAATGAGATTGGATGATAATCTTTTTATTAAGTTATCTTGACCCAATGATATTCATATCTGGTATTTTAGTTCTGAACTCTAATGCTCTTCAAGTTGACTAAGATTTAACTTGTTTAAATTCTCACTTACCACCAAATATATTTGCTGATGGAATCATTTAATCAAAAACGCATTTAAATCTAAATTACCTAAATTGTAAGAATAATTGAGCACACTTGAAAAGTAGGCTATATTAAGCTAAATGGTAAACTGTTTCTGTGCATGTTCACAAATTTGTGTTTTTCATAGTGGAAAGATATTAAAACTAGTGATTTTTAATCAAGGCATTATGGCAATTCAGGATGTGACTATATGTATGAAAAGACTATTTTTGATATAGAGAAAAAAATTAAGCAAGATATCCAACTAGGAATTTTCCTAGAGGAAAGTTACAAAGTAACACATAAACCCTATATCAAGAACAGCTTCTTTATCCATTTTTTTCATTGATAAAGTAAAAAACATTAAACATCTACTGCCAATAATAACATATTGACCACCACTGCTTCACCACTTAAAGGAAATAAATGTAAAACATTGAAATGAAAATGAAGATATTAGTATAAATTTAAAAGATAAAACTAAGAAACTAAAAGAGAAAAAAATGTGTTTTTGAAAGCTGATAGCTAACAACTGGGCTACTACGGTGCTATTGGGGGTGGGGGGTGGAATTTTATGAAACATCAGCACCAACTAGAACACATCACTCCATAACTGTGGTAGAAGGAAAGAAAACATGACCACTCAGAATCATGTCTGAACTTAAAACAAAGACAAGACACTATCTGGGAAAAGCAGTCAAATCTTCCCCTTGCCAAGTTAACATGGCTGCCACTACTTTTTTACTTATGACATCCCTAACGAGAGAGAGAGAGAGAGAGAGAGAGAGAGAGAGAGAGAGAGAGAGAGAGAGCACTATCATAAAATTTCCCCTGCATTCTGTCAGCATCCAAACTAGAACCAAATAGAGCTTAGTCAGCTGAAAAGACTTAATGTCTCTGTGACAAGGGTCAAACAGTTCATGGCTTGGCATTAAGAGTTTGAAGCACTGTGTTTAGTACCTGGAGTGGCACCTTTAAGTCTTGTCCTTTGCAGTTCTGACATACCCAGTAGACTGGATTCTCAAAGAGGTGACAGGAAACTGAACAGACATCTTTGGAAGCCCCTCGTGGACAACCACGGCATGTTTCCTAGCCTACTCCTTAATTCTAGAACTATACGAAGCTATTTACTTGTTTACCCCATCTTCCATACCACTATATTACTTAAATGTATTAATATCCTCATAAAATAGATGAAATCTGGGTCTTAGGTTAAATCCTTTCCTCAGGAAGCCATTTCATGGTATATCCTTGAGGGGGAGTCTAAAGGACCACCGAAACACCTAGACACCACTGCCAGAAACGCCCCTATAAGGTTAAATTCCCAGTGTTCTTTGTGGAAGACATGATACAAAATGCTGTGGTGCTGAGGTGAGCAGCTAGAGGGGCTCCTCAGGCCCCACTCTGGAAATGGATCCTCTCCAGTTAAGAACCCTGAAGTCACTCATGCATTGTCCATGGGGTTCTGGTGTATCAACTGAATGTGAAGCATTAGAAGTAGGGAATAGGACAATAAGTAAGATAGACATTGACCTTTTTCTCAGGAAAAAAATATGCCACAAGTTACACCACTTTGTAAGTACTGTGATGGGGGAGGTGATTACACCTGTTCCAATTGGAAGAGACATAGAGGGACTCCAGGGTGTCCATTTTCATCATAAGAGGGAGGTAGGAAGAAGAGAAAATGAAAGTATTTTGAAGGTATTACTATGAACATCTTCATCTGATGGCTGTAGTCTCTCTGTGAAGTTGGCATGTGGTAATTCTCAGGAGCTAGCAGAGTGGGTAGCAATTGTGGAAAGGTTTCAAATCCTTTTATACAGGAAAAGAATGTTGGTAAAAGAAGCAATGATGCAAGCTCTGTTGACCAGGGAGTTTGCCTGTTAGGTTCACTTTTGCCTCCCATATGTTGGAAATGTGCCTAAGAGATAGTAACTACTTAGATGTATATAGAAGTCTTAGTTCTGTGAAAACAAATATTTTCCACAATATGGTATTCTTTTCCCAGAGGACAGAAGTAGGTTCTTAGCATTTGATTAGAGGTCCTCAAGGCTCTGCATTGCTCTTCAATGAATCTTAACACACACACACACACACACACACACTGGAGTTTTGAGATATCTTAACATTATGCTTCTAGAGGAGCATGTTGGGCAAGACAGGGTTTAGAGGGAGAAGGTGATTGTAAATGCTGAGGGATTCTTTGTTTTGCACATATGCTGAGCTCTGAATGTACTAATCCATGACCACTGAATATCTGTTTGGGTTTTTATTCTAAAATCCCCTAGCATGTTCAGAAGGTCTGTGAGCTCAGGTAGCAGGCTGAATAATGATACCCTGAGTGTCCATGCCCTAATCCCTGAAATCTGTGAATATATTAACTCATATATCAGAAAGACCTTTGCAGATGTAACTGAATAACCTATCCCTGCGGAGGTCAGAGGCGGTTGTGACTTATAGAAAGAATGCTGAGATCCCAATACTGTTGACTTTAGAGGTGGAGAAAAGCATCCACAGCAAAAAATAAATAGAAAAATAGCAGTTTCTAGGAGTTGCAAAAGGCTAGCAAACAGATGTCCTTCTACATCATCTGATTTGAAAGAACAGAACTGCCTTATTTTAACCTAGTCAGGCCCATGTCATACTCCCAACCTATAGACATGTAAGATAATAAAGCTATGTTATATTGGCCAATATGATTGTGGTGATATTTTACCATAGCAATAGAAAACTTACACAAATCAGGTTAGAAACGTTAGTTTCCACTCTAACCCCTATCCTGCCCAACATGTTCCTCTAGAGGCATAGTGTTCTATTCACTCCCAAAACAGATAAATCTTATTCCTTGTAACAACGCCAATATTATTGATATAAGCAAGTGGGAAATGAAATAGGAAAACAAAAGGACTGATTGCTAATCGGGTCCAAGGCTCCCTTTTCTGATTATTTTTTCTGTTCCCCAAATATTGGTTAAAACTCATTTGTTCAATTAATAGAGTACAAAGGAACCCTACTTCGGTTGGGAGTAGAAAATACAATTCATGTTCAAGAGGAGGCTTATGTTCAGCTATGGGGTATGATTTCTCAGAGAAGAAAATGACCTAACAGAAATCAATATTAAGAAGACAGATGACCTACTAGAAAAATGGGTCAATCATATTAAAAGACAGCTCTCAAGTGAGGAAAATTAAATACTTAATAAAGTTGAAAATAATACATCAAGAAAGTTAAAACAAGATAACATCCCATGTGTCTGTTGGGAATCACATTTTGTGAATCTTCTAGCAAATTTTAACTGGAGATTTACTTCATCGACCCCTAGATTTTAGAAGTAAGTCATGTACTGTTTTACATGTAGCTATTCATTTGAGAAATCTTGGTTTGATGCAAGCCTGTGGAGAGAATAATTACCAAGCCAGAGGTATTAATGTCCATGCAAATCAGCTACTCATCATGAAATTAATGTTATCTGCTCAGCCCCCTAAGCAGACTTCAACCTGAAGAGCTGAACACTGATTTTTCCTGCTCTCTGCCTATAAAGATCTTTTTCCAGAAAGCCTCTAGAAAAATTTCCTTACCTCTTCAAGTGTCACCTCAAAAATCACTTTCACAGAAGGACTACCACTTATTTAAGATTGTGCTTCCTTCCAAATCTCACAATCCCACTATTCTCTCCTGTTTTGTATTTGCTTGTAGAATTCAACCCACTCATCTCATATATTTTGCTTTGTCTGTTTGCTGTCTTCCTGCTCCCACTAAAATATTAGCTATAGAATTTCGTTTATTTTGTTCACTGTTATACCTTTGGCAACTAATACAGTTTCTGATACAAAGTCTGTATGTACTCAATGAATAGTGAATGAATGAATGCAATCACAAGAGTAAGAAAATCTCTAAGCAGGACAATTCACTATCTCTTTTGCATAGAAAGGAGGTTGGCACTAGATTGTAATATATAATAATTTTTGGTTGAAGAATTAAATGGATAACAGCAAGTTGGGAGAAGTGGTATATGAATGGCATGTTTCTGAATGCATCCAGAGAATAAGGATATCTGTTTTCTCCATAAATTAACACCACACTTTGTGTATTAATAATCCTCTTTCCATGGCCCATGCAGGATTTAAACTTGAACAAAACGAGTGATTATGATAATTTATAGCATTAAACATCAGAAAATAACAAGTTCTCCTCTGATATTTTCCTTTTTATTACAAATATTTCATACTCATGTCTTAATTTTCCTTTTTTTAAGATTTATTTTATTTATTTATGCATAAAAGAGCTGGGGAGTAGGCCAGAGGTGTAGGGGGAGGAGAGAGCAGGTGGGTGAGAGGCTTCACTAGAGACAGAGTGGGGAGCAGAATAGGGAGACCTACTGAAGTTTATTGCTGAGGGGAGCAGCAGGCGAGACAGGAGAGCAGGAGAGCAGGAGAGGTCTGTTGTGCCATGTGAGTTAACTCCCAGGATGGGGATCAAACTCCTATAGCAGCTGCAGATAGCTTCATAGTGCTGAGATTTAACCCCTTGTGCTACAAGGGAAGCCCCTGTCTTAATTTTCTTAACAAAAGAAGTAATTAGATTCACATAGTGTATCTGAAATTAAACTAAAGGCAATATATTAATTATGTTTTAAAATCTTGACAGATTACCAAATGGTAACAACTGTATAATTTAGAAAGAGTAGCTTCTATTCCAAATGGACAAGAATACGTATGGAAGAGAAGAGGAAATAGATGTGAGAATTCATATCTAGCCCATTCAAATGTCACCAAGAACTCAAATCCCACACTATAATTTCTAAAATATTAAATGAGACTTTACAGGCCACCCTTTTAAAGTTACTGTTACGAGGACATTACAGGACCTTTCTGCAAAAAAATAAACAAAATAACTTTTTATTATTATTAAATATATCAGATATTACTTACTCAAAAAGTTATTCTTAATGAGCTGTTATCAAATTCAAGTGAATTAGATGCTATCAAATGCTGCAAGACTGCTAAACTATGCAAATCTTGTTAAACAATAAAGAATTATGTCTTCTGGTATTGTCATTCATTCAGACTAAATAACAGAAACCTGTGGAAGAATTGCCTATTATAGAAGACACCATTGAAATTAAAATAATCAAAACTTGCTATTAGCAATCCATCCAGATTCCACTCTGGTAGAAATAGTCATTACATTGTGATAAAATTATTCTAATTATAATGTTTTATTAAATTCTATTCAGAATACTTTAACAAAGATAATACAACTAGAATTGAGTTGCACACTGTCAGAACAGTGATAAATATATAAACCATGTCAGATAAAAATGGTTGAAGTTGCAACCAGAATATTCTTGGAAAAGGAAATACTCATGAGAACAGGTCATAAATCTGAACTTGTTCTAGTTGCAAGAAGAAATTGATTTATTTTTCTGTATAATTCCAAAGGACAAAATTAACTCCAATGGAATACAATCATCAGGAGATTTACTTTTGTTTCAACAATAGAAATTCTATATAAAATTAAACAGTTTGGTTTGGAATAATTTCACAGGTGATCAATATTTCAACTTCTAGTAGTTTCAACCTCTTCACTGAAAAGGCATTCTTGCTTTGCAGGAGAGTATTTAGATTACTTTTCTGGGTTCCTGCAAATCATTGAGAAACTTCATAAAACACAAGTGAGAGAGTACAACTGGTCACAGTTTAACCATGAAGAATACATATTTTCATATGAAAGCAGTTAGTAAGATTAGAAATTTTAGTTGTTTTGAAAGAATGCATAGACTGAATCATTTTTAGGTAGAATCATTCTAGCCTGGGCTATAATTTTTAGCCCAGTCATTTCAATTGGTAAATTTTAGTAATTATTGTAGGAAAGTCCTACAAAAATTTAGAAAGACATATTAAATAATATGATTTCTGTCCATACCATTTCTTGTAAAAAAGCACCATTAAATTAATAAATGGATAAAAGAATCTGTTTATTACCCACTCAGAAATTTTACTTCAAACAATTTAAATCATAATTTCTCAATAAAAAATCTATTACTGATATTTTCTTTAATATGACTCTTGTTTATTTAAGAAATGAAAATAACTCTTTCTTAGAGTAACCGTAAGACAAACGCAGGTGACTTGAAAGATTCCTAAATTAAATTTCATGAAAAGTGAACTACCTAGAAGAAAGGCATATACTTTTAGATAGTAAAGTAGATTCTATTCTTTGGAATAATAAAGGATGTACATATTCTTTACTGAATCATAAAAATAAAAGGTGAGCTTTATGAGTTGATCATTTACATGGATTGACTTAATTATTTTGAACAAGTCATATGAAAGAAATAATTGTTGGAGAATAAACAGTTGTCTGTATATTCAGAACAAGGGCTAGCAACAAAAGAAGAAAATTGAAGTTGTATGCTAAATGACACACTAAATCAATTTGTGAATACCAAAATAACAATTTTAAAACTAAGAACCTGTTGAAAGAAACAAAACATATTCCATTTCAGCTGCAGAAAATTATTCTTAACACTTTTCTTAGGATGACTGTCAAAATTATTTAAATAGTTTATATTGGAAATTGTTAAAATATTTGGCCTGAAAAAAGTTACCTTTTAAAATCAGGTATTTTGTCAGCACTGATTATTATATAAGTCACAAATTACCTTTTACAAATTAGAATGAATATTCAGGAATAAAATAAAAGACAATATTGATATTAACATATTTTGAATAAAAAAATTTATATTGGAGGTTGACCAATGTTTTGAGGATTCCTATGATAATCTAACTTATATCTGGCCCACGGCCAGTTAATGTATTTTTAGGATACATTTGACAGATGTTACTCAAGTCAGCCTAAACTAGGAAAGGAAGGTTAAAAAGTTAGGGGTGTTTTTGAACTACAAGAATGGAAGTACAGCAGGGATGTCACAAGACACCTGCAATTGGACAGCCATCAAGAACAAATATAAAAGCCCCCATAACTGACTTCCAGCTTACAACTGCATTAGCAATAATTCCCATACTGTCTCTAAAATATACTGATTAATTCTTCAGGCATTTTAAATACTTCTGTTTAATAATCTCCTGTCTACTTTGCTCCAATGATCCTGCCCATTAGCTTCATTGGTATGCTTAAAGTGGTTTGTGTTGTTTCTCTAACCTTTTTATCTTCCTTGTATTTAACTTTTGCAAGTACATAATGCAATTATTATGTAAATTGATAAAGTAAACTAGCATATAGCAAGAAAGGGTTTTTCTATGAAATTTAATTTCAATGCTTTGGAAATGCTTGACAGAGATGCATTACAATCTTGTGTTAAATGAGTGTAAAACCACAAAGGATGGGAGGAAAAAAAAATTTTTTTTGAGTGACCAAAAAAACTATTTATTTACAAACTATAAGGCCACCGGCAACCCAGTGAGGCCCCTCCCTGGCCTCCTGGGGGTAAACATTTGAGGAAAGGCAAAGACTCCAGCTCTAGATCTGGGCCTTCCAGTAGCAGCACTGCTGGACACCCAGGAGCAGTTCTTACAGCTTCTGTTCTTCAAAGGGGCCCCCACCTACCAAGTACCAAATAAAGGGCCCACCACATAAAAAGCCCCCAGTTCATCTGACTTAAGATGGCTCCGAGCTATAGGTCTTTGACCCAGGGGCATGCCAGCACCTCAACATAGGGAGACACGAGGGAGACTATTCTATGAACTGCCCCAAGCTCCAGCCAGGCCCCCTCCCCTGGCCACCAGCCACTACCTTTCTGGAGCCCACCAACAAGAGTCATAAATAGGACCTCCTCAGGACACATCCCTGGGAGGACAACTCTGAGGACAGATGGTTCTGGGGTTGGGGCCTCCCTTTCTGTGCACTGGATAAGTTGGCCGTGTGCTGGGCCTGGTACCTGGTGTTCTAACGATATTTCAATGGCAGATGGTGGGGGTACCAGGTCCCAGGAGCTCACGATGGCCTGAGGAGCGAGTCCCAGGACAGATCTTCTACAGGTGGACAGTGGGGACATCAGGTCCCACACGCAGCTTCCAGTGGCGTAAGCGGTATGCACTGGGCCTGGTGTCATGGCCGTGGCTGGTGGTACAGCTTATGAGCTGGGTGTCTGTGTGGGTGCTGGCAGCAGCCACACCTGGTCTTTACCTCACCAGGAGCTCAAGCTCCTGGGATCTGGGTCTAGCAGAGGTGCCGGTTGGGGAGGCTCAGCAAGGCCTGGCCACAGCCCCATGTGGTGGGTGGTGTTTCTGTTCAGGTGCTGGACTTGGTTTCCCAGGCCTGGATGACTGTCTTTGGGAAACCCAGGGACCTGTCTTCAGTGCTTCAGGCCTGAGAGCACAGTGGCTTGTGCCACAGTGGACTGGGGGCCACTGCCATTCTTCTCACCCGGCCAATGGCCCTCTGACCATGGAACCAGGTAAGCGACCAGTTTGGCCAGGGTCCCTGAGACACCTAGAAGGTCACTAGACACCTGCAGTCTTCTAGTGTGGGTGCGGAGACTCAAGGGGGCCACAGAGATGGTCAAAGATGTGTGCCAGTATGAAGGTCGAGAGGAGGGTTTGGGCCTATGGCCAGGGACAGGCCGAGTGGTCTAGGACAGGCTGAATGGGCCTAGAGGCCCAGGCAGAGTTGGACGCCATAGTACAGGGCAAGGCAAATAGCACCTGATCCAAGAGAGCTATCACTCCAAAGTGAGGAGTAGGCCCAGTGACCGGCTTTATACACCTTCCCAAATGGAACTCTTGTGAGTCACAATGCCTCCTTTGACATCACCCTCACAAGCCAGCCAATTATAAGGCCCATCTCACCTGGGTCTTGCTGGTGCAACCAATCAGTAGGCAGTTCGGCCAGCCAATCACCACACAGCTCTCACGTAGCATTCCCGACTGCTCTGCCAGGCCAACCAGCCCCTACAGCGTGAACCCATGGTCAGGTGGGTCCTTACCCCTGGCATCCAGGCTCCCACTGGGGCTGTGACCTGCCCAAACAGGGTAGCCCCACTCTGGACATCCAGGACCTCACGGACATGTGACCAGGCAGGGGACTTGCTTTTTGTCAAGTGGTGCCCCCCTCTTTGTCTCATCCCCCCACCTATGCTTGGCCCAGCGGTTTCCTTGCTGACCTTGGGTGCTGAGGGTTTTTTATTTATTATTTATTTATTTTAATTTTTATATCCCCCATACAATTGCACCTCCCTTGTTTTGACCCCAATCCCTCCTTCCCCCCACCCATAGTGTGTCTTTGGTTTATAGGTGTTTGTTGATTTTGATTTTTTCTTTCTTATTTTCTTTTTCCTGATCCCTTATTTAGGTTTTCTAGATTCCTGCTATGAGTGAGACCATCCGGTATTTTTCTTTATCTTTCTGGCTTATTTCGCTGAGTATGATCCCTCCCAGCTCCATCCATGTTGCTGCAAATGGCATGAGTTTATCTTTTTGATTGCTGAGTAATATTCCATTGCATATATGTACCACATCTTCTTGATCCAGTCATCTATTTTTGGGCATTTGGGTTGTTTCCAAAGCTTAGCTATTGTAAATTGAGCTGCTATAAACATAGGGGTGCAGGTGCTCTTTGGAATAAATGTTTCTGTGTCCTTTGGGTAAATACCTAGGAGTGGAATTGCTGGATCATATGGAAGCTCTATGTTTAGTAGGTCAAGAAATCTCCACTCAGCTCTCCATAGTGGCTGGACCAGTTTGCACTCCCACCAGCAGTGCAGGAGAGTTCCTTTTTCTCCACATCCTTGCCAACATTTGTTGTTGCTAGTTTTTTTAATATGTGCCATTCTCACTGGTGTAAGATGGTATCTCATGGTAGTTTTGATATGCATTTCCCTGATTGCAAGTGACATTGAACATTTTTTCATATGCCTGTTGGCCATTTGCAATTCCTCTCTGGAGAAGTTTCTTTTTAGCTCTTCTGCCCATTTTTTGACTGGATTATTTTCTTTGTTTTTGTTGAGTCTCATCAGCTCTTTGCAGATTTTTGTGATCAGTCCTTTATCATTAGTGTTGGGTGCAAAAATGTTCTCCCAGTTGGTGGGGTTTCTCTTTGTTTTTGTTATTGTCTCTTTTGCTGTGCAGAAGCTCTTTAATTTGATGTAGTCCCAGCTGTTTATCTTTGCCTTCACTATCACTGCTTTGGGTGATATGTCTGTAAAGATGTCTTTGAGGTGCATGTCATGTAGTGTTTCGCCTTTATTTCCTTCCATTGATTTTATGGTTTCAGGTCTTATGTCTAGTACTTTAATCCATTTTGAGTTGGTTTTTAGGCATGGTGTGAGGTAGTAGTCAAGTTTCATTCTTTTGCATGTAGCAACCCAGTTTTCCCAGCACCATTTACTGAACAAACTTTCTTTGCTCCAGTGCGTATTCTTTGTTCCTTTGTCAAAGATTAGTTGACCATAAATCTGTGGGCTATTTCTGGGTTTTCTATTCAGTTCCATTGGTCTGTGTGTCTGTTCTTCTTCCAATACCATGCAGTTTTGATTGTTATGGCTTTGTAGTATAGTTTCTTTGAGTTCTTTCTTGTTTTTTTGATGTGAGCCTGTATTGCTATATATTTTCCTCTTTTTCCTGCTTTTGCTGCATCCATGCATTCTGGAAAGTGGTGTCCTCCTTGTCATTCAATTCAAAGTATTTTTTAATTTCTTCTTTGATCTCATTAGTCCAGTAGTCTTCCAGTAGTGTGGATTTCAATCTCCATGAAGTGGGATGGTTTTCTTTTCATGATTTATTTCTAGCTTGATGCCTTTATGATCGGAGAAGATAGTTGGAATTATTTTGATTTTCATGTGTCTGTTGATGTTTGTCTTGTGGCCCAGTATGTGATTGATTCTGGAGAATGATCCATGCACACTTGAGAAAAATGTGCACTCGGATTTTTTTGGGTGCAGTGTCCTATAATGTCTGTTAAGTCCATGAGTTCTATGTCTTTATTTAGGGCTCTAGTGTCTTTGTTTATTTTTTGTTTCATTTATCTGTCCATTGGTGAGAGTGGGATGTTGAAGTCTCCTGCTATTTATGTATTTTCTTTAATATCTGTTTTCAGAGCTGATAATAATTGTCTAATATATTTTGGTGCCCCTTCATTTGGTGAGTATATGTTGATGAGTGTTATATCTTCTTGATGTATTGTTCCCTTGATCATAATGTAGTGTCCATCTATGTCTCTTATTACATTTTTTAATTTGAAGTCTATTTCATCTGATATAAGTATGGCTGTTCCTGCCTTCTTTTTGGTCCATTTGCTTGTAGGATTGTTTTCCAACCTTTTACTTTCAGTCTGTGTTTATCTTTTGTGGTTAAGCATGTTTCCTGGAGACAGCAGAAGGTTGGATTTTGGTTTTTATTTTTTTTTTGACTCTTTTTTTTTTAATTAATAAATTTTATTTTTATATTCCCCATACAATTGCAATCCCCCCATTCTGAACCCAATCCCTCCCCTCCCGCCCCCCACCCCCCAAAAAGTGTCTCTGGTTCATAGTTTTTGTTGATTTTGATTTTCACTTTCTTATAGTTATTCATTTTCCTGGTCCCTTATTTAAATTTTCTAGATCCCTGCTATGAGTGAGACCATCCAGTATTTTTCTTTTTCTTTTTGGCTTATTTCACTGAGCATGATCCCTTCCAGCGTCATCCATGTTGCTGCAAATTGCATGTGTTTATCTTTTTTGAATGCTGAGTAATATTCCATGGTATATATGTACCACATCTTCTTGATCCAGCCTGCTACTCTGTGTCTTTATTGATGAGTTTAATCCATTTACATTTAGGGTTAATACTGATATGTTGGCATCTGTGTTTGCCATTTTGTTTGTTTTTTTGTGATTTTATTCCTTGCTTTATTCTGTTCTTGTTCATTGCTCTGTTGGTTTTGGCTTTAGGACTTCTTGTAGAAATTTTTAGAGTGGGGGCTTAGTTGTAATGAATTTCTGGAGTTTCTGTTGTCTGAGAAGGTCCATATTTTTTCTTTGTAGAAGAAGGAGAGCTTTTCAGGTTAAAGTATTCTTGGTTGGCATTTGCTGTCTTGAAGTTTGCTAAATATGTTACTTCATTCTCTTCTGTGCAGTGCCTGCTACTGTGGCACATCCCACACCCCGGATCCTGTGCCTGGCTCTCAGTTCCAGGATTGGGTATTGCTCCATGCCTTATTTCCCTCCTTACCCCTGTTTGCGTGGCCCACCCTCTCTCAGAGCCTGAGAGTGTTTTGGGGATACCTGGTTTCCAACTATAGGGTGTTGGTGATTTTTTCTGGTCGCTAGGTGGCGCCAGAGATCTATCCTAGTGTCCTTCCAGAACTATTTTTTTACCCTGCAGGTTCAGGGAACAGAGTGGGAGTGGCGTGGAGTGCCTCAACGGTATGGGATTGCTGTGTCTGCCCTGTGCCCCACCGTCCTGGGGATCCCATGCCCTGAATTTCATGCCCCGGGTCTCAGCTCCAAAGCCCTCAGATCCAGAATAGAAATGGTGCCTTTTGCACTCCACTCCCGTGTCTGGGTGCCTGGTTTCTGATTACTCAGTGAGGGACATTCACCTCAATGAGGGCCCCCGCACATCTCCCCGCAAGCCTAGGTTATAGGAGCGGGGACCTGGGCAGCCATGATCTGCATATGCTTTTCAAGCGCATAGCTTTTCTTTTCTGCACAAGCTTACCAGCTGGCCTTGGGCTATTTGTAGGTCTCCTTGGAGTCTGTTTTTCACTAATGGCACCTGGAACTGTTTGCTCACCTCCGCAGCGATTCCAGCATGGTTCTCCACAGTTCCAGTTTACAGGGTGCGGTGCCTGAAATATTTCCTTTCCACTCACAGTCCTGCTTGATCAGCAGTTTGTTCTTGTTGGTTGTTTTAGGTTTGTTTTTTTTTTCCTCCTTTCTGTTGGTTGGAGAGTGCTGACTTTGTGGGTGGGGGAGGGTAGCCAGGTTCTGAGCTGTCCTCCCTTCTAGTCCTCTTTTATGGCAACTTTCTTCTTTGGGCAGTTTGCCAGAGTTGCCCTTTTGTCTTCCATGTCCCAGTTCTCTCAGGGACCTGCCGCTTTTTCTCCCTATTCAGGAAAATTATTTTTAAAAAAGTCAATATTCTTCACTCAGTATGCCTCACAAAGGTATTTAAGCGCTTGCTTCATTAAAAACCATTAAAACTAGAAATTACAAATAATTCATTATGTATTTAGTTTATGCAAAAAACATCACAATAAACTCCAATGAGAAGACCTGTATTTTTCTGTATTTCCAGAAAAGGTTTTGGTGTTCTATGAAAAGATTTTGGGAATAAATGTACATTTACATTAAGAAAAATTAGAATCTTTACAGTGAGTATGGATTCCTTGTTAATGATTCGTTAATGATTACCTTATCCAGAGTTTCAGTTACTGATCTCTATCTTGTAAAATAAAAGAACTTCCTTCTACCATCCTAGGGCTCTTCATCAGTGGGGGATGAAATGATCACTTGATCCTTCTTGGATTTTGTTCATCTCACTATTAACCTGTGCTTGGAATGACCTAAATTTCTTTGGGCACAAGGAAAAAATAAACAATATTTTAATTCTTTGACTCACTATGCAGGCTTTTTCTTTTTCTTTTCTTTTTCATGAAGCTTTAGGGAAGCAACATATATATTTTTTTCATTCTCAGATAATAAAGTCCTTTAGGCACTCTCCTTACCAAGAAAAATCTCACTTCAATAGTAAATGCTCAATATCATAATTATATGTCTATAATTTCACCTAATTCAAAACATGTTTCTTATCCATTTCAGGAGTGTATTCTCCCACTTATTTCCTATCTCTGTTGTTAACTATTTAGGGAAAGGGCTGTATTTTTTTTCTTCTTCATATTCTCCAGAACTGAAATAATGCCCATTCATGCATGTTCAACTCGTAATTTCTATGGGATTAACATGTGATTTCCCAGGAAATGGTATTTCTCTGAGAGTAAAAGATTTTTTAAAGATTTATTTATTTATGCATACAAGAACTGGGGTGTAAGCCAGAGGTATAGGGGGTGAGAGGATTCACCAGAGAGAGTGCAGAGCAGAACAGGAAGAGCCACTGAAATCCACTTTTGAGGGGAGCAGCAGGCAAGGCAGGAGAGGTCTGCTGCACCATGTGGGTTGCTCTCTGGCAGGTTGGCCAGGATCAAACTAGTGCTGCGGTGGCTAGCAATAGGTTGATAGCATTGTCTTTAATCCCTGCACCACCAGGGAGGCCCTGAGAGTAAAAGATTTTACCTGTAAGTGAGGATGAAAACCATCACAAATACTCTAAATCCTAACTTCCATTTGCTTTCTCTCCTTTCTCTTTGTTGTACAACACATCCATTCACCACCTCTACCAATACCACCACCTCTAACAACAGCAAACTACCCGAACTATTTACAAATGTGAAAGTACTTTGGTCACTGGGCTCCCCAGTGGCGCAGCGGTTGAGCGCTGGGTTGCGAAGCTGCCTGCGGCCTCTGCGGCACCGGTTTGATCCCCGGCTGCTCCCCGGCCACTGGAGGAGGGTCCCACATGGCGCGCAGACCTCTCCTGCCGCCCGCTGCTCCCCTCAGCAGTGTACTTCGGTCCTTCTGCCTGCTCTGCTCCCCGCTCTGACTCTGGTGAATTCTCTCACCCTTCCGTGCTTCTGACTGTACCCAGTGCATGTACAAACAAACAAACAAACAATAAATAAATAAATAAATAAAAATACATGCCTCTTTAAAAAAAATAAATAAATAAAAGTACTTTGGTCACATAATTTCTATCAAGCCTGATTATTTTACAGGTAAATAATTGACCAAAGGATTTTTCCTTCATAAAATGCCAGAAGCCATAAAGAGACTAATTTATTTGAGCTTGATAAAGTCATAGCTACTCAGTTTTTGAATTTGCAGATTCAGAAATTTAAATTCACAAATTTAACTACAGTGATTCTATTTTCAATGATCTACTAAAGCCTGCCATCTTGGCTTCCTCGTTCAAAACAATGATCTAAATGAATGTTAATTAGCATTGATTAGTCATCAGTGGGAAATTTGTTTGACTTCAGAACTAGGCTCTGCCCAGAGTTCCTTAAGAAGGATGTCAGTTCAGGAGACCAGTCAAAGATGGATGGCATTGTAGAACATCCATTCACTTATTCACTCATTATTTAATTAAAAATTATGAGGTCAATAAATATTTATCAAGCCAAGCATATATGAATAATCAATTCTGGTTTTAAAAGCAGAAATATAGGTTTAGGGCAAAAAAAAAAACACCCAACTTTGTTCTCCAAGCCTATAAACATGCTTCTGTGGTTCATAACTGAGAAGTCATACATTCTATTAGGTATAAATATAGTGCTAAAGGTGTAACTACAAATCACTTGTTCAAATGTCTCATTAGAGGTCTCTGTAACAGCATCATTCTGTGAAAGCTTTATAAACAATGCCTAAGCAGTTTTTTGTTTTCCAGAATGATGAAAATATATAGCCATGATGATCTGAATACATTTTATCACCGCAGTAACAATGTCTGGCTAACTTCTTTCTCACTTCAAAGCAAAAAACAAAAAAACAAAAAACAAAAAACTGATTTTACATGCTTTAGTGGGCACAGACAATGGAAATCACCCCAGCATACTTATATTTACCAATATTAAATAACACAAATCAGCAATGTCTTCTCCTGTAGATTAAAAAGAAGCACAGGCTGCAGGGTTTCCACTGCTTATAGTAAGAGTTTAATATTTACAGCAGCTTAAGCAAAGGTTCATATGAACAAGAGAATTTAAAGAAACTCAAAGAGAGTTTACATTTTGTCAAAAATTTTACAGACATTTTTGTGATACTTAAGTGAAAAATAATTCAATAAATAATTCTCACCTTAAGAGAGGTCTTGGTGGATTGCAACAAACTACTTGACTAATTTTGTTTAGATGAATACTTCTGGAATAAACTGCACTCACAAGTACAGCTTCTTAACATTGGATTTGTGGTAGGGAGAAAAGGCACACGCAACAAGGATGAAGAACAGGGCATTTCAGTCTGAAAAAAGGAAGGGCACGGTTTGCTCTCTGAAGATAAACCACTTCTCACAAGATTTGCTGTCCAATCTCACTCCATCTACTACACAACAATCAAGTGTCAACTTGCGCTCAGTGAGGGGTCACTCACATAGTTTACCCTTTATTAGTGACAGGAAAGAGCTATGGCTGCTATCCAAAAGAATTTGACCTAACAGTCTACCAAAAGGAATGAGAACTTTGGGCCCCCTACCATATATGTGGCCTAAACATTACGCCCCTGGCCTTTTTCTCTTAGCTCATTTTGATGAAAAATTGTACTCCTAATCATTGGTAGATTGTGTCATATGGATCCTGCAAGCTTATAAGAAGACTTGCTGGTTTTTTTGCTACTTGGTATTTTACTATTACAAAATTTATGCTTGACAGGGATTTGAGCTAAAAGCAAGATAAAAGAAGACAA
Organism: Talpa europaea; assembly: GCF_964194135.1. Classification (NCBI taxonomy): domain Eukaryota; kingdom Metazoa; phylum Chordata; class Mammalia; order Eulipotyphla; family Talpidae; genus Talpa; species Talpa europaea. The sequence goes on along the minus strand of NC_140083.1, from coordinate 31,366,377 downwards.
TTTTGCAAAAGAAGCCACTGAAATAAAACTGTATTTAATTTGTCATGAATGGAAGATTAATAAAAGTGTTTTCTATTCCTGAATTTCAACTATAAATAAAACTCAATGCATTTATTTTGTCTTTTCCACTGATTTTAGCTAAAGGCAAGGAAAAAAGAAGACAATTTTGTAAAAGAAGCTGTTGAAATAAAAAATGTATTTAATTTATCATGTGTAGATTAATAGAAGTGTTTTCTATTCCTGAATTTCAGCTACAAATAAAATTCAATGTATTTCTTTTATCTTTTTTACCCATCCACAAAGAAACAAACTACATAAAAGGTTATTTATACTCTTCTGTTCACTTGATTTACCAGTATGCTAATTAATTAGAAATCTTTGTTCTTATTTTCTCTAACTGAGTCTGATCTAGGAATGGCATAAATTCTAAAGTTAAGAAATGAAATTATAAAACAAGAACTTACATAATTATTCAGTCATATTTTCCTCTATGCTTATAAAAGATAGTTAGCTATAATACTCAAGCATCCTAATTATTTTTATTTCTTCATTAAATGTAAATTTAAAGTTTTTTGCAGAATGATCTATATAATTATATATTATTATACATTAATCACTCATTTATCTGTTCAGTATTGTTAGATATTATTCTGATAAAATACTAGAAAATATTCTCATTCTATCTTTAACCAAAGATAGAAACATTAAATGTTCAGTATTCTAGTTAATTATTATGTGAAAGAGTTGTTCAGATAGTAGTTTCTTATTCTAGGAGATTGAGACAATTAAAAATTAATGTGTAACTGCAAACAATATAAGACACTTTCAAACTTGGAATTTGGAAAAAAAGAATACCTATAAGGTCTGTGTGGATAGAATGGACTTTAACCAATAGTTTCAGAATACAGCAAAGAAAAGCAACTAAACTGTAAGGTGCTGTGATCACAGTAGTATCTAAAATAACAGCCCAGTCTATGCAGTCACAAATAACAGAGGGGATAATGCTAATCAAAATAAGTCAGAAGGAAAATGACAAAAGCAGGATGATTTTACTTATATGTGGACTATAGAGAAAAAAAGCCAAGGGTCAGGCAAAATAAAACCAGTAACAAACCCTAGAAATCTGATTGTATAATCGAAGCTACCAAAGGGGCTGGGGAAGTATGATGAGAAAAGTAGGGAGGGGGTGCCTTGGACTATGGTAGAGGACTATGGGTGCCTTGGTGGTGTGTGTGGTGTGGTAGCATACATCCAAATGGTGTGGTCCTGGGCGCCTCTGGTGGCGCAGGTGGTTGAGTTCAGTGCTGTGAAGCTGTCGTCGGCAGCCTCTACAGTGCCAGTTTGATCCCTGCCGGCCTCGACGCAACCCACATGGTGAGCAGACCTCTTCTGTCTCTCCTGCTGCTCCCCTCAGCAGTCTATTTCAGTCGATCTGCCTGTTCTGCTCCCCACTCTGTCTCTGGTGAATCCTCTCACCCCACAACTTTGGCCTGCACCCCAGTTCTTGTATGCATAAATACATAAATCTTAAAAAAAATTGTTTTACAAGTAAGAGTAGATAAATATCTGTGCTCTCTTGCTAGACCCTCCAAAAAAGTTCTCAAGGACCAAAGGATATTCTCCAGTAATTTCAATCCCAACATGCTCAAAACAGAATTCATTATTTTGTCTAAAATATGCTTGTTCTCTCTTTGTCAAATACCAGTGAGTGGTGCTGCTGTGCAATAAGTTGCTCAAGTCAGAAACTCAGAAGTCATTTCAGACTCTTCATCTATGACCTCCAGTCAGTCAAATCCTATTTATTCCACTTCATATATGTCTCTCTATTCTATACTTTTTACTCCTCTAACTCAGGTCACCAATATCTATTATTTTGAATTCTGCAGCAACCTCTTCACTTTGTGCTATTTCCCAACCTGCTCTTCTCCAATATCCACTCAGCAGCCAAACAAGTACTCCTAAAAGTCAAACTGGGGCATGACAGTCCTTTATTTATACCTTTGAGAGATTTCCCATTGTCTTTAGGAAAAAGTCGAGCCTATACACCTACATATCAGGTCTTAGTAAGTAAACTTTTTCTCCTTTCTTCTTTCTTTTTTCACCATAAAACATGCATTTAGTTTATTCATGGAGTCTACTTTGATTTGAATCTCTGATCTCATACTTTTATCATTTTGTTTAGAGATATTAGGAGCCACCCACCAACATCATAGCTTTCCAAAAATATTTGCAAGTATCATATATAGATCTCTTTGGTCCTTGCTTTTAAAAAAAAATTCCATTACAGATATTGTTTTTATAGCTCTACAAAAAATTCACAATGCACATAAACAATGTATGGCAACACTAACATTTATATATATAATCAGATTAAGCAGTTAATTCCTGAGATGCCAAAAAAACTTAAAAAACTTACCCATAAAGTTCTGTTCCTCCAGAACAACTCTCAATGTCAAAATCTTTGTTAGTTGGCATTCTTGTTAACAGAACTCTATCTAGTTAGAGATGGAGATAGAGATACATGTGACTTCTGTTATAAGAATTCACTCCTGCACTTATGGAGGTTGAGAAGTCCTATGATCAGCTGATGTCTGCAAGTTGGGAAAAAGAAAGATAATGGTGTAATTCAGTATGACTTGGAAGATCTAAGAACCAGAGATGTTTATGATATTAAGAGAGGTTGATGGTATAAGTTCTAGTTTGACTCCGAAGACCTGCAAACTAGTATCAGAGCTGATATCAGAGCCCCAGAAGCGAAATGTCCACAGTTGAGCAAAGGAAATTAAATTCATCCACCCTTCTACTTTTTATTCTATTCAGACCATCAATGAACAAGTGATACCCTGAATTGATGAGGATGATCATTGCCAATTTGAATGCTACTATCTTCTGGGAACACTCTCACAGGCATACCCAGAAATGACATTTTACCAGTTTTCTGGGTGACTATTAGTCAAATCAAGTTGACATACAAAATTAACTGCCACAGTAATCAAACACATTTCCTATTATCTTTCATAATGATGATCATAAGAAATCATAAATATATATTGAGACAATAGATAATTAAAACATATACTGGTACATCCTTTCCTTTTTTTTTTTTTGGTTCTTGAGGCAAAATATCAATGTTTTTTGTAAAGTATTCCATATTTGCTTTCTTCAGGAATCTAGAGTATAATGGTGCTTCCTTACATTTTCAAGTATAATATTCCTAAATAATATAATGAAGATATATGAAATCTTTCAGTAAAAACATGAAGAAAATTGTGATATTTAAGTAACAGCTTTTCTCAACTTATTGACAAATATTCACAGACATATTTATCTGCATGTTTATCTGTGTAACATTTATGAATCACTAAAGATGTCTACATGTATGTAGAGAGATAGAGGAAAAATTACCAAGATTAATAGTATTCCTAATTGTGGGTTAGTTTCTGAATGCCAAAAATAGAAAAATTTCAGTAAAATAAATGGACATTTTTGACACAGTACAATGTCAAGGTTATCTTGATTCTTAAATTGTATTTCTTTCTTGCTCACTGTATGCATTTTTCTATTTGCTAAGTACAAAAGCAGATGGATAATGCTAAGATTTTATTTTATAGGAAATCATACATTACAAATATAGCTCAAAATGTGTTGTACTTGTTTAGAAATGTATTCACTTGAGATGTGACCAGAAGGCAAAATTCTTTTGCTGATATTTCAAGCTACTTATTACTCTAAACATGTAAAGTGATGTAAGTGGCACTGCCAGATGTGACCAATTATCACAAAAGCACTTTCTTAATTCAGGATCTGGAAAAGTCTATAGCTAGACAGTTCTTATATTTGATATCTCAACCTCAATTTACAAAGTTGTTACCAAGCAAAAAATGACAACTCTTAATAATGGACTCTATTATCTGAAGGTAGACAGACCTTAATCATGGAAATAGTTTCCAAGCCTTACATATTTATGATTTACTATTGGTTGAAACTGGAATTGGAACTGTGACCCAAACATTTTAATAACAGCAGATTAGAATTTTTGAGAAAATGATGTATCTATTGATAGGAATGCTTTGAACCAACATGGTGTTAGATATCACAGTCCATTTAAAAAATAAAAAGTTATTTTTGTATTTGACTTTATTTTTCTGGTATTATTGGTATGAACATCCAGTTACATTTATTGAAAAGAACAATACTTTTCTTCTGATTTGAAAATTGACCTTAACTATGTACTGATATCTCATAAATACATGAATCCATCTATTTCTGTAGTTATCCCCTATGTTCATTATCAGGCTGTTATGCGGAGATGAAGATATCTTGTGGTAATTGAGACTTGACCTTTGTAGTTTCGTGCCTCCGTGTGACTTTTTTAACCTCTGCTCTTTCCATATATTAAATGCTTTTCTCTTGTCATTATGATAGAAGCTGATTCCCTACTGTCATTTTTAATCGGGGCTATTAAAATCCATTAGGCCCATTTTGTGACATGATGTTACCAAATTATTTTGTAGCCCTAACGATTCCTGAAGACAACTCTAGGGAAGGCATTTGTTTATCCTCCCTTTTATTCTTGGAGCTTAGCAAAGATCAATAACTGAAATTATTTTACTCTTACATGATCTGAAATAATTTGAAGCATCGATGTACTCCCTTTTACACTGTATTTACCTATGAAAACTTTAATTTTAAATGGCTACATGATATAAAGCGTATTTACATTTATAAAGAAAACTGTTACACCATATTTAAATTATTCTAAAATAATCTAATAGCATAAGTTGTTATAAAAATCACTTATTTAAGGGCCTCCCTGGTGGCACAAGGGGTTAAGCACCACACTGTGAAGCAATCCACAGCCTCTTTAGCACGAGTTTGACCCCTGGTAAGCCAGGGAGCAACCCACATGGCGCAGCAGACCTCCCTTGTCTTGCCCGCTGCTCCCCTCAGCAGTGTATTTCAGTTCGTCTGCTTGTTCTGTTCCTCACCTGTCTCTGGTGAATCTTCTCACCTCCCACACCTCTGGCCTGTACCCCAGGTCTTGTAGTCATAAATAAATAAAATCTTTTAAAAAAACCACTTATTTAAATCTATTTAAGAAGGTCCTTCTCTAATATTGAACTTACATTAATCCTTTTCTATACCATTTACCTCTTAGAATGGCATGACACTTTTCTGTAACTATTTTTTTTAATATAAGGCATCATAATCACAAAACCCTAAGTATAAAAATATTTCTGGATTGGGTTATCATTCAGGTTACAATCTTTAGTATACAAGATACCCAAATAAATATTGCATGTTTTGATAAATAATTATTCAACAAAATGTCAATTTCCTTGGGAATAAATTTTATTAATGAGATGACTAGGCGGATTCTTTTTAATTAGTTAATTAGTTTATGTATCTAGCATGAATATTATCTATTTCTATAATGAGAAAATATGTGGAATCTATTATTTTATAATTCTTTATTTCTAATGTAAGAGCATTCTTTCATTTCTGGAACTTAGAAAGATAATATAGTTGTACAAAGCACAGAACAGCTCCCATTAAGAGCTGTTCAAAGTCTAAACATACATGTTCATTATCTACCTAATTACCTTCCTTCAAAAACAAGAGATAACATCTTCCCTTCCTCCACATTTCCACACATTCTATATTAGTTAGAACTGACGTTTTTCTAATGTGTTATGGTTTTTTTGAGGCTACCCACTTAAGTTCTAATAACCATATTTCAAAGCTTTTGGATTCACTGCCACGTTTTTTTTTAAAGTCCAGGAGAGTAAGACTGTTTTATATGGTAATGTTGTAGGGAGAGGATGTTCTGAACCAACTCCACAAACTCAAGTTTTGTGGACTCCTGGCCCAGGCCAAAGAGAGCCAAGGCACTAAGGACTGCAAATCCCATAACATCATCACCACTGAAGGGAGGGTTGCTGGAAAGTTAGGGTGGAGTTAAGTAGCGAGGCCTGATATTTAACCAGACATGTGGGCCTTGGGGTTGCCAGCTTTTCGCTGGCCTTCAGCATGCTATTGGGGCCCCAGCTCAGCGAAACTAGTAAGGCACATTCACCAATTTCTCTCTCTCCCTTTTTCCCCCTGGGTTATTCCTTTCTTCATTTCCCCTTATTTGTAAATAAACCCTTTATTATCCTTGTGTGTGTGTCTGCATTTGAGTCTCATTTTAAGTCCTTTTTAAGCACGGGGTGAGGACCCATACTCAGACCAACCCGTTTCCCATTGGGGTTGCCCTGTAACAGTAATAGAGGTAGTAAGATTTTAGTTACGGAAATCAGGAAAGTTTAATGGATTGAAGTATTTTCCTTTCCTTATTAAATAAAATAACATTTTGCAGTATGTTGTTTTTCATTAATTATATAGGAAATTACAGTTTTTACAGAACACAATTGCTTCTGGGGGGAATTCATAGCTCCAAAGGCATTGTCTGCTAATAAATGTTTTCATATTCTTGCAAAGTAAGTTCAAAATATCGATAGTTTACAAAATAAACTTTGGCATTGTTGAAATATTAGAGATTTCATTGTTAGGAGTGACTTCCATTCACTTTTATGTGTCGAACTTTAAGAAAAACTAATAAAGCAATGCCCTAAATGTTTCTTTGAAAAGAGTACATTTTTACTTAAAAATGAGAATAATTACCATGTAGACAGCAGGAAGACAACTGGAAAATATCAAACAGAAAGGAAAATTAGCATAAACACAATGTTTTATTTCAATTGAGAGCTTTTATTGATTGAAGGAAAGTGAAAAGAAAGAAAAACAGAAATAAATGACATGGTTGCCTTAATTACAACTATCATTTTACGTGATTACCTGTCCTTCCTGTCTGCTGCTATATTTAATAATTAGAGGGCAGTGAAGAAAGAGGCAACAAAGGGTGTATAATATTATCCAATGCAAATGATTTACTTTTTATATTTAATGTATTTTGTTGAATTAATTAATTCCATAAAATATTAACTCAGAGATTATAATGGCATATTACTCTAACATATCTTTATTTAAAATTATTTTTAATTTTATAAAAGCACTTGAGTATACCATTATTCCTCCTGCATTCACTAATGCAACAATGTTTAAGTGTTGCTTCTATCATAACAAGTATTCAGTTAGATTTCAAAGACAACATAAAGACACATGAAGTTGTTACTCAAAAGAAACCAATTAAACCATAAGGAATCATTAAAAATTAGCAGTTGTATAACACTGTGAGTTATTGCAAAAGACAGTTATTATCCTAATTCCAGAGCATCTCCAATGAATCCCAAACAACACTAGGTGTTTTACACGTATTATTTCATTTATATATTTTTTGGCAATCTTATGCTCTGTTATTTCTACTATCTGGAGGAAAAACTAAGGCTGAGACAGTATAATATTTTTCCCAAAACCCCACAAGCATGAGGTAGCAAAGCCAGAATAAATGCCAGTCCTATTGATTTCAGAGATGTGCTTTTTACATACAGAGGAGAGACACCTTACTTAACCAAGAAGGACATTCAGCTAACTATTGGAAAAGGTACTCTGTGTGTGTGTGTGTGTGTGTGTGTCTGTGTATCTTAAAATGGTACGACAGAGATGGGAAACTAACCAAAAAGAAACTAATGTACTAATGTACCTTTGCTTTACTATTACAGCATCTTGCGTATTATCTCTTATGTTTGTATTCACATATATATCATTTTAAACTGTAATTCCCAAGCTTACTTTATGTGATATAAATTTTCTCAAACACCTTATACTTTGCTACCTACATAGAAAATATTTCAGGTGCATTTGTCCTGATGTTTACGGTTAAGTCCATGGTCATTTTGCCAACTGGCGACTACTGGCTACTGGCTACCCATCCTAAATTTTAGTTGCTGGAAATGGATCTTACAAAATATGTTCACTATGTGATTAAATCTTAAAACATTTTTTCTCTATTGAAAAGGTAAAGTATCCATAATTTTACTTAAGGCAAATAGGATACTCCTTTAATATCTGAATCATTTGTCCATGGTTTTAATTGGGAAATATGTAAATGATTTCATAAAATTAAAAACTATCTAGCATTTCTAAGTTTTTTAAAAAATAAGTATTTTTAAGCTCAGTGTTTTGATAACTTTCTTAATGTATTATTGATTTTAAATAAAGGAAACTGTTCAGTCAGTTAATCACATTTGTATTACTAATTTTTTACTTTAATTATCCAGTTACTTAGTTTTGGCTTCATGAGTATTTGCCAATTTCCTTAATATCTGAGTCTCTAGTAACAGCAGAGACTCTAGTAACAGCAGAGGGAGCTCACAGTGTATTTTTTGAGTATTGCTAAGCTACATATTTTTACATCTGCTCAGTGGAGGGGGTTTATAAAACTAGACTTTTCATTTTATCAGAGGAACTTACATAAATATACAAAGGCAGCTATAACTTATGGACTGTATCTTATAACAATAAAATATAGGAGAAAATAAATTTGATGATTTCACTACATATAAACTTATAAAGTTCAGCTTTGAACTTTAAACTTGAACCACTACCAAGTGCTATCATTGTCCTAGAATTTGTGCCTCGCTTATATAGATTTTTCCTGAACCTTAGACCTTGATATCTACTCACTGTTTCCCTTGGGTGCCTGAGACATCTCATCCAGTCCAAAAGCAATCTTCCCTGCTCTGCCCACCTTCCCCTTCTTAGCCTTTCCCATCTCTGTTGAAGGCAACAACATCCTATGGTGCCCAGACCAGAAGCTTGAGAATCATCTTTACTTCTGTCTCTCTACAATCTTTCATCTAACCCATCACATAATTCTGTTGGCTATTCTTTCAAAACAATTTTAGAATCCAAACACTTCTCAACGCCCCTATGCTACCACCCACCTTATCTCTCACTTGGATTACTGCAAGCATCTCCGAAATAGTATCCAGCCTTTTCCCTTCGTAAACCACTTCTATGGTCTATTCTCAACACAGCAGTCAGAATAATCTTTTTTAAAACAAAAGTCATGCCTTGTTATTTCTTTCTTCAAAACCTTCCAATTCTTCATTTCAGTGAGAATTAAAGCAATGTCTTTGTAATAGCCTAACAGATGTTTCGTGATTTTTAAGCCCTTCCAACTGTATCACGGCTTTCTCCTCATTAACCACAAGGCTGTGACTCTAGTCTTTTCACTTTTCACCCAGATGTGTTCCTAAATTAGGGTTTTTGCTCTTTAACTGCATTTGTCTGAAAAAACTTTCTCCTCAAATTCTGAATGACTAACTCCACTAACTCCTTTATTCTTCACTAACATATAATCCCAAAATCATAAAATAGCAACTCAACTCATAAAAAATTGCAATTGTGTCCCTATGCCCTCTCAGTCTCCTATCCTATTCTTCTGCTTTTTACATAGTTCATGTTATTTTTCAATATATTATAAATTTCCTTATTATTTATATTTAGTTTTCCTTCTAAAATATAAGAGCAAGAACTTTGTAAAATCCCTGAAATAGCCCAGAGACGTGGAACAATTCTTTATATATAGCAGATGCAAAAAGTTGTGGGTTGAATAAAGATTATCATGATAAATATTAATATTCGATTATTTCATAGTATATGCTCTGCTATTTTCAGAAATGTACTACAATAATCATTGATTTTATCTACTGCATCAATGGTTTATAATTCAAAAAGGGGCTTACTAGGAATTACCGACTATAAACAAATATATATTTCAATGTATATATGTCTAATAAAGCACACTAATATTCAATAAATAGAAAATGATTTCTAATATAATTCAGGTGACCAGAATTGTGCTAGTTGGTAATAACTTTCTGTAGAGAAATATAGTACTACTTTCTCAATAGAAAGATTTTATGAGAAAAATAATGTTTCAATATAACTTTTCTCCCAATTCCCTTAAAATAATAGTACTAGTTTATTGTGTAAATCAAACGTGCCTGCTAATACTTAAGCTGGTGTTTTGGACCATAGGTGTCTGATTGCTTACTTTAACTGAAAAACCATAAACCTTAACTGTTCATTTGGCTTAAATAACAAATTTGTGTTAAGGTTAAAGCATTGTTTTTATCAGCTTTATAAACCAAAATAAAAACAGGATGAAATCTACTCATTATTTTAATTGAATAACTCTCCTCCACTATCTAGTGAAGAAAATGGAAAGGCTTTTGCATGGTCTCTGCTTATCAGTTTGTTGCTTTACAGAATACACCAAGCTTTTTCAATCTCAGGAACTTGTTCCCTTTATTTGAAAAATTTCCTGGAGGCAAAGCCCAACAGCTATCCCTCAATATCTATTCTCCTTTTATCCAAATCTTTCAGCTTCCACTACGGTCAGGCCTGGAGTGTGACAAAGTGCTCTCCAACTTCCATGAGCTGAGACAAACACAGCATCTCTAGATTTGACCTATAAACCCCTTAGCACCCCCTTACATCCTGCCCCTTTAAGTTAAAGGGGAGGACTGTGCTTAGGCCGGGTGGAAAGAAAGGGTCTTGGAAGTCATGTATTCAAAATGTCAGTAACAGTATGGCCCAGATAATTATATATAAACGTCGTTACTGTGGAAAAAGAAGCTGAGCAAAGACTAAGGCAAGAAAACTAAATATAAACTGATCATTCAACCAACTACCACCAAACAAAATAGAAATCCTACACTGTTATATTTGGGTGAAAATTAAATCATTTGCAATCCAGACAGTCACATTATAGATTGCAAAGAACTTTCAGAAGTTCATGTAGTTAAATAGAGTTAACATTTTCAAAAAGGTCAACATTTAATCCTGAACATAAGTGAATGTAGTAGAATGCAAAGTCTAATAAAAATAGTTTTATTAAAACTGCCAAATTTCTGCTTTGGTTACACAGGAGAGATGTTTTTAAAATTTATGTTGGAAGCACTCATCCATTAGTAAGGACACAGCCTTCAAAAGGTCAACTGTTATTGTGTACATGAAAACCTTAATAAGAGTACCTTGCTTATTCACTGGTAGGGGTTAATTAGTTAAATCTTCAGTGCCGCTTGGTAATTTTCACACATGCCACGCAGTTCAAGTGCACACAATACAAAGCAATTACACAGCAGTAGAAATTTGACAGAAAAGAAAAAGCAAGATCAAATTCAAGAATTCCTACCTCTTCTAAAAATAATAAAACTATGACTCAAAACCTAATCTCATGTCTATGAAATTATTCTATATTGGAAAACAAAGTATCAGCAAAGAGAAAAAGGTGATATATCAGGAGTAGAAGTAGCAATTAAACACATCCACAACAGATGGTTACAGAATACTGTAAATCACAGGATATTGTCATATCAAAACAGAAGAATAAATAAGGCAGTAGAAATATGGAGTAAAGTGTTAAGTGAGAAAAAAATTTATTTTTTTTCTGTCCTATGGTTTGAAATGTAGGTTTTTAAAAAACATGCAATAGTCTTTTTGGAATAATTTTGTAAGTATTTTCATCTATTGTATTTAATGCTCCACAATCTTGGACATTTCCTATCAATAGGTAACACAATTCCAGAATTACATATATTATACATATGTAATATTTTGTTACAACATTGTATATAGGATCTCCCATTCAGAAGTTGTTACTCACCACCAAAACACCCATCGTCCTTAACCATAATCAATTCTGCTCCCTACCCAGCTTGTTCTCTTCTCTCCTTCCTCTCTGGTGGCCTCAGTACTACATTTAGATTTGTAGAGTTTGTTATTGGATTGGTTTTATCTGATCCTTTGTTTGGTTTCTATATTCTACACATAAGTAAAACCATCTGGTATTTGCATTTGACCTTTTGACTCATCTTGTTTAGTTCCTACCAGATCAATCCATGTTGTTGCAAATGGCCAAGGTTCATTGTTTCTTATAGCTTAGTATTCCATTATGTGTATATACCAAGACTTCTTTTTCTGCTACTCTGTATTTGGGCACTTAGGTTGCTTCCTTAGCTTTGCTATTGTAAACAGTGCCACAATGAAAACTGGAGTGCATATGCCTTTAAATTAGTGATTTTGTATTCTTTGGTAGATAGATATCTAGCAATGGATTTCTGGTCATATGGTGGATCCACTTTTAATATTTTGAGGAACCTCTATAAGTTTTCCATAGGGGTTGGACTGGTTTACATTGCCACCAACAGTGTATGATCCCCACCAACATTTGCTTCTTGTCTTACTGACATTTGTAACAATAAATCTTATTTTTATCTAGAATAAACTAGAACTACAGAATTCTTAAATAGAAATTAACAACATGAGAATATTGAGTGATCCAAACAAAGCCTATGTCCTGATATAGCCCAGACGATTTATGATCTCTGCGTGAAATAGCTATCCATTGTCCTCTGAATATATTGCTTTGCAAGAAAAGTGCAAGGATGCCCTAATTTTCCTTTAAATCAAATGTAGTTATCTTTTTTCTCCTAAGATATTTATGAAGTTTATAAAATATTATTGACATTCTAAACTTTTGGGTGTCTAGGTTTGAATCCTTTTATTTTTTATCCATGGTACATTGGGAACATTAGTTTACTTACAAATTTGGCTTCAACTCCAGAACATTTTTTTCATTGTACTATTGATTTTTAAAATTTATTTGTTCTTTACCCTTTTTCTTATATACAGACAGTCTCTCCATATGCGTTCTCTATCTTCTATAACTATCATTCCTCTCCACAATTTTAATGTCTCAGTCCAAATTCTCTGTACATTTGGAGAGTTTCCCAAAGTTCTCCTACATAGCATAGCCTTTTCCCTAGTTACCCTGCCTATCACTTTTTCTGGATAGAAATAAAATTATAGTATTTTTGGGTTAGTAAAGTAAGGCATATTATAATATATATATTATTATTATTATATGGATAGGGAAATAATAATATGTCTTTATTCTTGCCAGTTAAACAAATCCAACAAGGTAAAAACAGACTCAGAGCTTTAATGTTTGTTTCACCTTTTCTACCCATCAATATAAAACAAATTTAAGACATTTTGAAGATTTGGGGTAGGGAAAAGATTATTTAACATATCCATTACGGTTAGAAAGACTATAGGTAGATTTTTTTTCTTTTTTTTCAGATTTATTTATTTATGCATACAAGAACTGAGGTACAGGCCAGAGGGGTGTGTGTGGGGAGGGAGGGTAAGAGGATTCACCAGAGACAGAGTGGGGAGCAGAACAGGCGGACTGACTGAAATACACTGCTGAGGGGAGCAGTGGGCAAGTCAGGAGAGGTCTGCTGCACCATGTGGGTAGCTCCCTGGACAGGGATCATACTCATGCTGCAGTGGCTGGGGATAGCTTCATAGGTTGCATCTTAGCCCCTTGCGCCACCAGGGAGTCCAAGGTTTTTGTTTTTGTTTTTTTTTTTCATTCAAAAAGTTAGAGCAGAGCTACCCCCTTAAGTGTAGCTGTCATGTGGGAAAAAAGTGTAAAGAGAGAGAAAGATTCAAGACCTCACCTTGTGCAAGACCCATCCCATTCTTTTACCAGTCTGATAACAATAAGTGAAAAACTAGAAGTGACCCCATTAATGTTCTCAGTTTTTCCACAGCAATTCCTTTTCCATCATAGAGAATAAAGAGAAAGGTAAGAACATAAGAAAAGTTTGGAGATCTTATATTCCTATTCAGAATAGATACACTGGTCCTAATGCATTTTTTATTGTTTCATTGTAATCTTAATTCTAGTGAGCTCTTTATTATCTCATTCATCTCTTTTTAAATTTTGAATGTCTATTAAGGAATTCCCAATTCATCTGAAACTAGTTTCTTATCATCTCATCTTACAGAGTCTGCATTATATTAAATTTTTATGTCAATGATTTTTTTAAAGTATTCTATTTCCTTGGGAAAAAATGTAATTTGTCAAAGTCTCTGTTTCTTTTGGCTATGTGTTCCTTTCTTTATTGTGTTTAAATATGTATATATTATGGGTGTTTACTAATCTTTGCATTATGGAATGTCCTCAAGCTAAAATATTTTATTCTCAAATAAAATAAATGTATTTTTCTTGGATTTGTCTGGTTTTTATATTTATTTATCTACTAAATATTCATTGCGAGTATATTTTAATATTTAGAGGGTGCATTCCATTTCTTTGCTGATATAATTCTCCTCTCAGATCCTAAATTTATTGCTCCCTATATGGTTCCCAGCCTTGAGTAGTAATGAGAAAAACTTGCAGAACTGTGTTAAATCGTTGTCATTGTCTCTTTTATTCTATTTGGTGCACAAATTTTATCTTAGGGCATTCTCTTTGGGATCCTTTCCAAATCTGATATTTGGAACAGAGATGGCACCTTGAAAATGTCCTTGAAGTTTTATGCATGTGAATGATACCATTCCCAAATACTAATGCCAATAAGTATTTGACTAATTTTTTGGTATAGGTAGAATCATTCAGTTACTTCTATTACTCACATCACCAACTCACCTCCTGTTGGCTTGGTTATAGTGTCCTATTACCTAGGCACATGGTTGACCTTTAATGTTCCTGCCCCACATAACAAAAAGGTTTTCTAAAGACCTGCCTTCCAAGGTTGCCCTACTACTCTCTTGCATATAGCACTTACCAATAGTCAGATTTATCAGTTTTATATCATACTATTTCTTTGCAAACAAAAGTTCCATAATGTAGGCCCTATAATCAAAGCATCAAAGTATCCTTGGTTCAAAATTAAAGTTTTCTTAAAATTAATATAAATTCATGGCTATTTCCTAATATTTCTTATTGACTTTTGTGTGTGAATACAGTAGAAATGAATCAGAAAACTTACAAAATTCAATTTAACATTTATCACTAACACCATGCTTTAAATATAGAAATGAGTAGTATTTTAACCCTGCTAATTTAAAACTATCTTCACATATCTGTAAGTTTTTCAGGTAGATTTCTTCTAGTAAGTTTCATTTGCTGACTTGCTAAGATTTTTAAGAATTTTGGGATACCTAACCACCCACCTATATTCCTTCCCATATTCTCAACCAACTGAGGATGGAGCATTATTGAAATCTATAGTATCTGTTTTATTATTGGCAAAGTTGGATGTATGTGTGTGTGTGGGGGGTGACATTTACATGGGGCCAATTTTTTTTAATATTAGTTTTCATGGAATAAAATTTCTTCATTCAGGTGCAGAGAAGACAGCCAGATGCTATGAGGTCTTTCTTAATGATGATGAGGATTAAGGAAGTGCTTGTGATATAGGATATCACTAGGGAGAATATATATCGCTTTTCAGAAGACAGAAGACAATGTTCAAGAAAAGGAAGGTAGATCACTTTAGCAGATTTATCCACCGCCTCTGCAGCATGAGGCCAATCTCTGGTCAGCCAGGGAGCTACCCACATGGCGCAGCAGACCTCTCCTGTCTCGCCTGCTGCTCCTCTCAGCAGTGTATTTCAGTCAGTCTGCCTGTTCTGTTGCCCACTCTGTTTCTGGTGAATCCTCTCGCCCCTCACCTACACCTCCGGCCTACACCCTAGTTCTTATATGCATAAATAAATAAATCTTTAAAAAAAAAAAAAACAGCTCTCACAGTAGAATTTTCTACCAGTGAAAAAGGAACAACTAATGGCCATAGTACTTAGGATGGTATCCACTTTCTCAGTCTTCCACAGTCTTCATTACATTGCCTTGTCTCAGGGTTATTTCTCTCAAGGTGCGCTACAGACTTCCTGCTTAGATACATGTACGCTATTGTATGCCTCCTATCAGAAAAAGGGAATTTCTTTCATGATTTTGTATACTTTAGAGTATATTAATTTGAATGTTGCATTGCTTTTCAATTTTTTTTGTCCTATCTCAAGGGATTCGAAGAAATAATTCAATTTATTTACAAAAAGCTTATTTTTGATGTCATTCAGTATTAAATTATAAAAAATGAATTGTTTTGAGATGTTTTGACTCAAGGTAACAAAAATGGTTTACTTTTAGAGGATATGATCATGTTTGGATTTAATTTTGTGCATAAATTTTGGTTTTATAAGCTGTCATGTAAGTTTAAAGAAAATGTTGCAAAGTGCTTGAGAATTTTCCATCTGGCAGTAGTATATTTTACCACTCTAAGTGATGGAATCCACTTCTTTTTAATGAAAAAAAATACCTTCTCCATAATAACTGGTAAACACAAAGGTTCTCAGATTAGGTGACCAAAATCATGTTCAAATATGAAGTTAGGAAGAAAAAAATTAATGCTCATTGAAATATCATTGTTTTCCAAGAGAAATATTAACTGTGCAATAAATAAATTATAATGAAAACAAGCTCTTTCCATGTTTTTATGACATGATAGATGTGTGCATTTCTAAAAACAAGCGGGCTTTGTAATATCTGGTAGAACATGGAAGAAAGTTGGGGGTACCCACTCCATCTCAATAAGAAGTAAAAGTTGAACAACCTGAAAAATCAAGAGTTTTTCTTAGATGTAAGAGAAGAGAGGTCACAGAAAAACTACTTCGCCCCAAATTGTATAGACAAATAGGGCAATAGAGACTCACTTACCAGAGTAGAAACCCATCAGCCACAATGTCTGCCATAATCAGGGCTGCACCAGAAAACCTGACCTGAAATTAACAAATGGCTGGAGACTCAAAGTGGACAACCCAAGGGCTAAGAGGGCACCTAATCATCAAGGGACTACACATGTTTGTGCTTTATTTCCTGGACTCCTGGCATGTTCTCACAGTGGATATTGGACAACAGTCCCCTCAAGCTTCTGGCAGGGAGGGAAGGGAAAAGCAATCATTTTAAAAGACATCCAGAGCATTTTGTTCTCCTGAGAAAGGTCTGTCCTCAGGGGAAACTATTTAACCAGAGCCAAGCTGGGTAGAATTTTATAAAAACCTAATTGATCCGAGAGAAGGGAGATACCTAACCCCACCCTACTCTAGCCATCCGGTCTCATCTAAGTGATGAGAGAGGGGAGGGATTGGGGAGCACGGGAGATGTCACAGTCCAGAGCTATAGGCTCACTGAAACGCAGAGACCTAATCACAGGCTACAGAAGCCTTCTCCTTCCCTAATATCTCACCACCACAATACCAAAGGCCAATTTAAAATTTTCCCAGGTGTTTTTTGTTTTTGTTTCTTTATGCAGTGCATCTTGCCTAGCTATCAAGGAAAAAATTACAAAATACACAGAAAGTCCAAGAAATACAGTTGAAAAGACAGAGCTAGCATAAGAACCAGACTCAGATATGGCAGTGATATTTGGGTTTATTAGACTAGAAATTTAAAACAACTGTGATCACTATGCCATGGGCTCTAATGGATAATGTAGAGAGCATGTAAGAACAGGTGGGAAGAAAAAGGGGAATTCTAAAAAGAACCAAAAATAAATGGTGGAATAAAAACACTGTAACAGAAATGAAGTAGTAGACTGGACATAACTGAGGAATAAAATCCCTGTGCTTGAGGACATCTCAATTAAAACAAAATCCAAAACTGAAAGCAAGGAGACAAAATGACTGAGAAAAACTCACCTAGACCAACCAGACTATCCAAGAAAAGAACTTAGGTCAGCTACAAAATGTTTAACACATATCTAATGGGAATACCCAGAGGAAAAAAGAGAACCAAATAGGAGAAATATTTGAAACAGTAATAGCAGAAAAACGTATCAACTTAATGTCAGACAACAAACCACTCATCCAGAAAGCTACATAATACAAATTCCACCAAGCTCCAAATACACCCAGGCATAGACAACACTTTATCTAGAGGAGCAAAGACAAGAATTACATCTGACTTCAGGAAACATAAAAAAAGAAATGAGGGTATGTGGAATATCTCTGCAGTTTTTGCTCAGTTTTGCTGGGATCCTAAAACTCCCTAAATTAGAAACTAAAATTTGTTTAAAGTATCAAAAACATGTAAAAAGCTGCTAATATCATTTTGTGAAAAACTAACTCCCCACAAATAAAGAAATGCCAGTTATTCAATGACACAATGAAATATTTACTTTATAAATTTTAAGAAAGATTAATGTCTGAGTTCATGTACACAAAACTATTTAATTTGTTTCAAAATGTCTTTTTAATTTTTTCCCTTTTCCTCTTAATCTCACTTAGTCTAGGTATGTGGGGATTGTACTGAATCTATAGATGGCCTTGGGTAATATGCACATTTTAAGTTATACTTATTCCTAAGTATTTTGTAACTTACAAAATACTAGATTGTGTTTAATTTTGGGGTTGTGTGTGGAGAGATTTTTCTTCAGATAGTTTGTATTAGTGCACACTAATAAAATGGTGTCTTGCCTATAGATAGTTGTTAATTGGTCATTTTGTGAGAATTGAAGTTGAGAATGACATTCATCTGTCATCATCTTTATGACCAGTATTAACAACTTAACTTTTTTATTTGCTTATTATTTTACTAGCATGAACGAATGCAATACGTGGAACATCATAATGCTGTATTGCTTTCCTTCCTATGATGCCACTGACTGTTCAGAGTTGCCAGCTCCAAACTGGAAACAGTGTTCCTCCTTTTGATTTGTGAATTATTCAGTGCATTTTACTGAAAGTACATCTATCTTTACCATAATTTCCAATAGTTGTAGTATTCATAGCTTAGTCATTACTTCAGGATTTCTCGAGTACAGTTTCTCTTCATAAATATAAAGATTGATAAACCTTGTGTGTGAGATGATTCAACAGTGAAAGTTTACTACTATTTCAGTGTCAAAATGCAATATCAAACAACATGGGAAGCACATTTAGAATCCATAAAGCCCGTGATAATTTTAGTGTCAACACTGATGATCAATGCATGAAGCTCAAAATTTAAAGAAGGAAATGATAGTGTAGAAGAAACTTTAGATGTTTATCTCCCAGTGTAAAAGAAATTAGCCCTTTGCCAAATTCAGAGAATTATGGCCAAAATTTGGACCACTTATGTGCCTTTGGCTCCTGGTGAGTAATATGAGCCACTTCCTGAAAATATTTGTTAAATAGTCACTTTTATTAAAAAAAAAAACCTGCAAAATATTTTAACCAGCCCACATATACAGGGCTGCTCTTGTGGTTTAATTCTCACCTGCTTAATTAGTAAAAGATGACTATTCTGGGAAGATAAACTGAAAAAATGAATAGTTCTCATCAAGGTTAATACAACTTTGCACATGGAAAGGTTTTAGCCTTAACACATTCCCTTGAAAGAGGGTCCCTGTGCAGGGACAAACTTGCACAACTATGCAGTAACCTCCATATGGTTTCCTTAAATTCACTTTCTTTACAGAGCAATGAGAATAAAAATGTAGTAAAATACAGAAGTCCTGTTTTAGGTATATGTTCCTATCAAGATATTTGTTGCTTGTTGATCTGTTTTCTTAAAACTTGATCCAGATATATACTCTTTTTAGCCATATGCATTTGAACTAATGGTAAATTCCATAAAAAAAAATGAAAGCTTGTATTTAAAACCATTTTAACAAGTGTATGTCAGTATGTATTTTTATACATTGTCACTGAAAATTTGCATAATCTCAAAGATCATGTGTGAACAAGATGAAATGGCTAAAATTTTTAGTATTTCAAAAGGAATTTATTTCACTGTTGTCAGTGTCAGGCTCTGAATATACAATTTCTTTTAAATAAGCAAAATGACAGAATACATTCCATTGCTCCTAAGGTTGATGGTTTACTAATCAAAATCACCTCCAAGTAATTTGTATTTTTCACCACTGCAATGCTACTAAAGAACGAAATGTAATTCCAATGCATACAGTATAATGTCATAAGTTATATAATCAGACGGCCTAGATTCAAATACTTGCTTGACAGCTTAGCAGCTGTGCAACATCAAACAACACAATAGTTTGCCTAAAATATAGGGTTTTGTGGATGACAGAAGTCCAAAACTGGATCCAAGCAGTCACAATCTCCTCTAAAAATATATATATATTTTTTTCTGATTTTTCTGTGCAAGAGACTTTTATGTCTTTCCAGGAGCTCTCATTTTGCCTACATGGAGCAGTAGATAAATATAATTGTAATTCTTAAGCTTATAAGAACATTAGGAATACTTTGAGATTCATTTAAATTTTCATCAAGTTATGAAAGGTGATTCATGTCAGTTTTCATATGTAAAATAAGGCAAATGCCACAAAGGTCTCATGTATTATGATGACCAACATGACACAATTGTCAGGCTCATAGAATTGTATCTAGCACTAAGCAGTAAGGCTCCAGTAAATCAGTGATCACTATTAACATCCTGGTGTTTCTGGGTAAATGGGTGGTGGGAATTTCACAGGGACTATAACCGAGATGAAAATGCATACACTGTACAAAAATGAAAAATGATGTAAAAAATATATAAAATAAAATAATAATAAATTGGAAATTAAGAAAAAAACTCTTACTGAGTTGAAAAACATAATAGTTTTTTAATCAGCACTAGTGATACCAGCTTGTACCTCAGTTTGCACGGACTCGGTAAATGCAATTTTTCCAGAACTCCTGTTGTTTAAAAAAACTTGTTTTATAAAAAATCTTGTCTTTTGTAAAAAAAAAAAAATCCTAGTGTTTCATAGTAATGCAAAAATTCATAAAAACAAGATTTATGAAGATGTAATAACAATCAAGTTTACTCTAAGTGTTAAAATATATGTGAGGTCATTTGTGTCTTGTATCATATAATTTTTTTCTTTAGCAATTTAAATAAATATCAAAAGTAGAAGAGTTCTACACAGGTAGATGTAGTTTAAAATAAATTATATAGATATACTGAAAGTTTAGAAGGAAAAGTCAGTGAAAGAAAGAAAAATGAAAGTCAATGATATCGTGGACATCTGGAAGAAGAAAAATATTTTTATGTTATTATTAGATTCTTTTTAAAAACACCAGGTTTGTGTGTTGCCTTCTCAGAACCCACACACTTTAAGTGTTAAGAGGAGGAGTTGTTAGTACTGAAGTAATTATAACAAGAGTGTAAGTTTCTGCAGATAGGAGGCAACTTATATGGAGATAATTTAGTCTTAGAATAGTATCTTATTGAATTTAGATATTTAGGCAAAGCTAAGGTTTCCCTTCAGTGGGAGCATAGGATTGACAAAAGTGCACATCATATTTGCACAGTAGAGAGTTCTTTCTGTTTATAGAAAATATTAATGAAGCATATCAAGAGATTGAAGTTATCTTGTTGGATATATGCAAGTCAGGCCTTGCATCCCTGGCAAAAGGCACATTTGGCATTTTTCATTGATGATTTACTTGCCTAATGTTTTTATTATCATAAAATATTAATAGTACTCTGGAGCCTTGAATTTAAAAGTTTGAATGCTGTATAAATAACCTTTATTGGAGAATATGAATGTTTTTATCACTCTGTAAATAAGTGCAAGCTTTACTTTCAATTTTTTTCAAACAGTCCTGCAACTGGATGATTAGATGCCACTGTTCAACATTGTTTCTGCACTGCTTCAATTTGTGGGGGTGCTCTGTTGGTTTTATTACCCAGAAGAGAACTGTAGCACTATAATTAAAAAAATTCTCATTAGCTTATCATCAGAATTGAAGAAGAGCTCTTGTATTAGCAGCTAATATGTAGATTATATGTGAGGGTATCATTTTTTACAAGATTTTATTTTTTAGAACAATTTAACTTTTCAACAAAAATGAGAGGAAGTAAAGAGATT
Organism: Talpa europaea; assembly: GCF_964194135.1. Taxonomy (NCBI): domain Eukaryota; kingdom Metazoa; phylum Chordata; class Mammalia; order Eulipotyphla; family Talpidae; genus Talpa; species Talpa europaea. The sequence continues at coordinate 31,344,718 of NC_140083.1, read as the reverse complement.
TCCCATATACCTCTTCTCTCACATATGCATTAGCTTTCCTCCTTATTGACATCACTTGCGAGAATGATATTTTTATTACATTGACATGTCATAATTTAAGAAAATGACCTCAGTATTCACTTTTGATGTTTTGTAAGTTTGGCAATATCCACATAGTCTATGGATTTGGGAAAGAGTATAATGACATATATTCAACGTAATATTATAGAGTATTTTTACCATCCTAAAATTCCTCTGTATTCTGCTTATTCATCTCTTCTTCCCATCACTCAACTTGGCAACCACTAATATTTTGATTGACTTTACAGTTTTGTTTTTTCTAGAATGTACTATAATTAGAATTAAAAGTATGTGTTCTTTGCAGATTAACTTCTTTTTCATAGCAATGTACAGTTAAGCTTCCTCCATTTCTTGATAGCTCATTTCTTTTTAGCCTGGAATAATATTTCACTATCTACACCTATCAGTTTATTTATTAACCTATGGAGAGACACCTTGTTGCTTTCAAATACTGACAATTAAAGATGCTACAAAAATCCATGTGCAGATTGTGTGTGGACATAAGTTTTTAATTCCTTTGGGTAAACACCAAAAAGCATGTATGGAAAGAGTATTTTTAGTGTTGTAAGAAACTGCTAAACTGTCCTCCTAAGTAACTGTTCTATTTTGCACTCCCACCAGCAGCAAATGAGAACTTCACCAGCATTTGGAAATGGGATGTGGACATCTGTGGGAGTGTAAAGGGGGAAATATTCTACCTACCACCCTGTCTGTAAAATGGTGGAGGGGTTATGGCTTCTGAGGACTATTTTCTGAAAAATCCATTTGACTGGGAGTCTGAGCTAAAAGTAGCCTGCTGGTTTCCTGTAGTCACAGGAAATGCTTGAATTTTATTAGGAAGGCCAAAGGGACAATTCAGAGATGTGTGGCATTTGCCACCTCAACACTCCCCTGAGAATCAGAATGGTGTTGCTCTTCTGTTGAAGGACTTTGGAGAGGCGCTATTACTCATTATCAGGGTACGTGGAAATTATTTAGTGTGGAAATGGCTCAGACCAAAAGTGAGAGGAGATGGTAACTGCCTATTCTTCCATCTTATTCTGCTTTAGATAATATATGTCACCTGATAACTTACCAAATTGTTGTTTACTGTCTCTTACCGTATACCAGTGGGATGAAAAACTAATATTGCTTTTCTCTCTCTTAGGAAGTGTTGTACTTTTAGTCTCGGGAATTGTAAGTGACTTTCATGTTTCCTGCTCCGAAATAGAAGTGGCTAGGCACTTGTTAACCATCCTTATCTAGGATCTCATGTGGGAGGGAGTTTCACTGAATATTTTGGAGAGGATGAAAATGAAGCCTGGTGTGGCAGACTTCTTGATAACAGAGCAGTTGCTGGCCAAGGTTAACTGGCTCTGGGGTCTTGAGAAAAGGAAGGTGAAGATGATTTTTTTTTTTGAGGTCAAAAAATCTTGTGGCCATGCCCCTGGAGATAGCTCGATGTGGTTATCAGATGTGGTTAGCCAGTGTGCTTTCTAGAGGAACTAAACATCAAGTACCTTACATCCTCCAGTCTCTGACATAGAAGTTGGCAAGAAAAGAGCCTGTCTTGTGAGAAATTATTTGGATATTAGTGACAGAAAACATAATTCAACTGGATTAAACAATAAATACAAATATATTTACTCATAAAATTGACAAATCTGGAATGAGAGTTTCAATCAGGCGTTGGGTTTGGTGGCTACAATCAATCTCATTGATGGAAAGGGAGTCAGACTTTATTTTTGAGACTCAAGGAAAAACAAGCTGCCTGTCTTCTTTTTCCTCCTCTCATTGTAATCTCTCAGGCTTGAGAACAAGGGGAACTCAATCCACACATTTAACTTGTCTGTTTACCTTTATAGGATTTGCCAGACTTGGCACCCATATTCCTGGATGATGTTTGCTCCAGATGGTTCATGAATTTCTGAGATCCCAGATCTTCCCAATATGTGCTGCTTTCTATTTTTTGCCTTGGAGATCAAGTGTCATTCTTGAAACCTTCTCCTAGGTCATAAGGGTAGGTACTGATCCCAGCTTTCTCTTTCATTTTCCATCATAATATATTTTTTCAATAAACATAGATTGTAGATCAACTTGTATGAGGTTATTCTATTTCTCTTAAAAATTACCCTTATGTGTTTGTTTATAAGTGACTGTATATAAATACAGAAGTAAATATGCATATACACAGAGAGAAAGAAATATCTGCATGGCTTTATAATAAAGGTGATAATGATACCCACCAAAATTTTAAGAATAGTTGCCACTAAAAAGAAATTAATTAAAATCTCATTTGAAATGTTTTTAATTGAAGATGAATAGTGAACTTAGGTATGGTTTTTATCATCATTTGATGAAAAAGAAATTGCTTTTGAGTTGGGGATATAGCCATCATACTTCAACCACTGCAACTTCAGCACAGACACAGAAGGATATTAACAATTATTAAAATTGAAAGGTTCTCCTAAGTGAAAACCTATGGGAGTGAGCCAGTACGTAGGGTGTGCATGTGTGCATGTGGTGTGTATAAATATATATGCACATATATAAAAAATAAATATATGATTTCTTTTTATTAAATGTTAACTTCTAGCTTCTCTTTCCTTTTGTTTACTCTTGGTAAGCTTTTGTCTCCAAAACCTATGCGGAAACTATTTGAAGATGAGAGCTGCTGAGAATTATTGTGAGTATGTTAGACAAACTCCTTAACCTGCCAGCAGCACTGCCTCTACTGTCCCTGTGGATACCACTGCCCCGGATCCTGAATATATGGCACTACCACTCTCTTCACTGAACCTGAGTAGTCCTGGAATGCCTTCGGTAACTGTGTTCTGGAGTCCTTGACACTACAACTAGCTTAGGTTCTGGGTTGTGGGGAAAATGCTTACTTTCAGTTTTATGTAATATTCTTTCAGAATGTGTATTCAAGTTTTACATTCTAATGTTCTACAAAGATTTACATATATTCTCTTTCTCTGTATTTCAAATATGAGTCTATGTGAGTGTTGAACTGGAGAAATCGTCCAACAAACAACAGGATTTACTCTAAATAATCATGTCTTCCTTTAGTATAATTCTTCTCCCAGGAGTCTCTTTGATTCCTCATGCAAATTGTATTTATAATAAGAAAAGAACCCTCTAAAATTTATTTAAGGATTACAAGGTATCACACATTGTTACAAATACTTTATATATATTCATTCATTTAAGCCTCATGAAACCTCGAGATTTTTAGTAGAAAATATCATTTTCGTTGTGATGAAAAGGCTGTAAGATGTTGCTGTGCAGGAGGTTGTCAAGAACACCTGACCACCTGTTGACCCACAGGTGAATAGACCTGTACAGTAAGAGGCTTCTTACCACCCTCTCTCCCAGCAATGTGTGTTTCCTTGTCTTTCCTGCCCCAACCAGTTGCCCAAGGACATATCCCTGAGAGAAAACGTATTATTGTAACCATTTGGATGGTATACATGACAGTATAATTAGAGCCACTATACCAGCTTTTAAGTTTGGAGGTGGATAGGGTAGATGCAAAAAAAACCCTTCTTGTCTTGCAAGACTGCACCTTCTATCAGTGTGACTTGGGGCATTTGGATTCCAACAGGTGAAATTTCGGGAAACCCAAGCACTCAGATCATAGCAATTTACCTTATCTTAATTATAGTTATATTAATATTTAACATGAATATTAAAATATTTAATTTCAAAGATTTTAACTAGTAACTTGCAGATATGCCCACAAATAACTGATATTGCCTGGGTTCTATTACTGTATATATTTCAATAATAAGGAGAATTTTAAAAACATTGAGATATAATATTACAAATGAGTATTATTTTCCCCATACTTTTTTTTTATAGCTTTTTTTTTTTTTAATAGAGGCATGTTTTATTTATTTATTTGTTTGTTTTTTGTTTATACATGCACTGGGTACAGTCAGAAGCGCAGGAGGGTGAGAGAATTCACCAGAGCCAGAGCAGGGAGCAGAGCAGGCAGAAGGACCGAAGTACACTGCTGAGGGGAGCAGCGGGCGGCAGGAGAGGTCTGCGCGCCATGTGGGACCCTCCTCCGGTGGCCGGGGAGCAGCCGGGGATCGAACCGGCGCCGCAGAGGCTGCGGGCAGCTTCGCAACCCAGTGCTCAACCGCTGCGCCACCGGGGAGGCCCATTCCCCATACTTTTTATTTACATTTTTCTGCCAAAAACATTTTTTTATATAATTAGGAAAAAATAGTATTTAAGAAGGTATTCACTTTTGCTTTCTTATAGGAAGAAAACATTCTGTAGCCATTTTGGTTTTGTTATTAATATCATTAAATAATTTGGAAGGAAAATTTATAAAATGACCATTTAAGAAATAAATGAATTGCTAAAACATAATGGATGTTTTCATGTGAGATGTAAAAATATGATTCCTTATGCAAAATTCAAATGTGCAATCCTTCTGAATATGACTTGCATAAATAAAGTCATGTTTCTATATATTTAAAAAGGTTTGTGTTAAAGAAATCATAGATATACACATGTATATGTTCATTTACATGTGTATGCATAAATATATGCATGAGCTCATACACATATATGAAGAGTTTGATTAAGTTCCAAGGAATTAAAAAGCATAAAAAATAAAAATAAATCCATGGCAGGGAGCACACAAAGCTAGTAAGGAGGAGAAGTGTTTCACCTCAAAGTGGAATTGCAAAAGAGGAGAAAAAAGGGAATATGACTCTTCAATCTCTGCTCGGTTTTTATCTTTCAGGATATTGAGTAGTTCTTAGAAACAGCCTGATAAGATGACTTTCAATTTATAAGCAATTTAATAATTATATAGAACAATTCCATTTCTTTGGAGTAGCAAAACTTTACAGACTGTCAGGTAGCCCAGGATTTAATAATGACATTACATACTGAGTTAGAAGATCTTGTTCTGACTTCACTTTTCTATCCTAGACTTTCTGATGAGGTTGTCATTTGATGCCACCAGATTTAGAGACAATTTAGACTAAAACACAAAGTCTGATGGATAAATAAACCCCTTAACTCTTTTACCTTCTTCTAAAAGTTAAGATACTGTAGCCAAAATGTGACTTTTTATTAACCCTGCAGTTGTTCTGTGAGAGTATGCTTCACAGAGGTTTTATTTCCCCCCTACCCAATCTTTATTGTGAATCTCCACAAGTTATGTGTTGACAATGAACATATCTGACTAGGTATTATAGTGAGAAAACTTCAGTAATAGGAAAGCTGGGCATTCCTGGAGTCCTTTAAAACTCATAATTGACAACATTTCTTCATCAATCACAGGCCTCAGTCCTAGGATCCATTTCTCCACCAAGCATTTCTAAAGAGATAAATTACTGCTATTTTGCTAACATGGTCCTAAAATGACTCAACAAGCTTACTTTAAAATATTTAAAATATATCAACAAAAACCATATCCTAAATTTATAAAAACAAATTAAATGTTGATTTATAGCTATCAAACATGGACTCCATTTAGAAATGGAAAGAAATTTGCCATTATCCAAGAACTTGAAGAAAAATCTCTGCCCTAGATTATCTAAATGATTGATTTTGGAATGAATTATAGATTTTATTATTTCCCTAGCAGATATAAGTTCTAATTCTATTTTTGGGCTAGCCCTAATATAAAATGGTAGCCCTTGAGCATCCCTGATTTATTAGGATGGTAGTTAATGTTGATGGAAAAAAAATAAGAGTGTCATGTTGATGAGATTTGAGGGTGACTAATAAATATTGGAATAAAGAATGGAAATTATTTGTACTGCAAGCAATAGGGAATTGCTGAAGAGTTTTCTATCAAAACCACACTTTATTAAAATTAATGAGATCCAAGGACTTAAGGACATAATGAAATCAGGTAAGCATCCCCCACTGGAATTTATGAACATAAAGGCTTAAATGTGATGATGATGATAAGTCAAGAAGAGTTATAAGAAACAGTTAAGAAAGCAAACTAGTGTGGTAAGCAATTCTATGTGGGTAGAGAAGTTGTGGGTGGAAATGAACAAAAGTATAAAACAAAAAATTTCATTGTTTGTGGACATGAAAAAATGTAGATTGAGTTGAGTCATATATTAGTTCACAGTAACATAATAATATCACTTTTGAATCTTTGAGTTTAACAACTTGGGGTTTATTTTTCTTTCCTTGTTTTCTTAAGTCACAGAACTTCTCATAGCCTAAATTCACTAGTGGGAATGGCAATTCCAAAGTCACAAACTAATTTGTTCCAAAACAAGATTAGTTCTTAAGTTTCCTACGTATCAATTTTTTTTGGTTTTTTACATATAGTTGAAGTGATAAAAGTGAATGGGAATATGACAATAGTAAATAGAGTGAAAAAGGCTCAACTCCATGGATCCATCTTTGTCAGTGGAAGAAACCTCCTTCAACCTAATGGTAGGTAGCAGCTTCCTGGTCTCTCTACCCCATCCTAGGGGATTAACTGCATTGCCACAGAAAACTATAATGCGCTCTCCTGAGGCAATTATCATTTTAAACAATGCTGACTCCTCAGGGTTTATTCCCATCAACCCTCTTTGCTTCTACAGTATAATTAGATATAATTAGATTTGAGTCCTGGCAAGATCCTAGAGGTGAGGTACAAAGTTTGACCTAGAGAGGCTATGCTATACTCCAAAAGAACTACTCGATTCATTTGTACTGCCAGAAATCTGAAGAACGTGTGTGGGAATGGACACTAGGGGTGTGGATACAAAGGATGAGAGTATAGCATTGAGTCAGGCCCAATTTATTGATCTGGGCTCTGTGGGGTAAGAGAAATTGGTCAGGCTTTTACACTGCTGGCCTCTGTTGCTCTCACCTGTGGCCTTGAATGTAGATGGTGCTGGGGAACATGGGCACAGGGCATGCATGCCTGATGGTGGCCACCTAGAGAATGGTGTGTACATGAGTAATTGCGCATACCTGAACCCAGAGGCTGAGGCCTTAACGGCAGTGTCACTCAGAGACAGAGGACAGCTGCTGGTTACAAGAGGACAAGTGACTACAGAGAGTTAGGACCATGAGGTGATGCCTGAGAAAATCCCAAAAGAAAAGCACACAGACTCCCCTGGGGCTGGGAGGCCTGCCAATCTCCGCACCCCCACCCCTCCCTGCCTCCCTGCCTTGCCAGCCTGCGGGCCTGTCCTACAACAACTGACCTAAAAAGAGCATTAAAGCCACTTAAGTCCCCAGGACTCTCCTTTATCCATCTGCCCTAATGGATAGAGAATTGCACTATAAACTTAACTTTTGCTCTTATGACTAATACCATTCAGACTCAAGCAAATTGTTTATTAATTTTTTCACTTATAATATGAAAACAAAAGGTAATGCATTCAAATACCAGGAAGGTTTCTTAGTCAGAAACAGATATTGTTTGAGCTGCAGTAGGAATTTGAGCCGAAGTCCTTATGTAAGTACAAAAAACAAATAGACTTGTCAAATTGTTCCTCTCAGATGGCAGGAGTGGAGTATAGTCCTTCATAACAAAGCACTATTTTTTACTGTTGTCTATTCACTGTTGTCTAATATCCTATTTTGTGGGGGGTTTTTGATTGTTTGTTTGTTTTTTTGTATTGTAATTTGTAGTTCTGTGGCTGCTCATGTTTCCAACAGCTGTTTGGCAGCTGAGGCATATTTTGCAATTAAATATTTTTCATGCATTTTTATATATAGGTGCAAACATAACATTCACCAAAAAAATATATTGATTAATTACATGCATAACAAGATGGCTAACAAAAACCAAAATTATGAATTGTACAAGAACTAGATTTTCAAAAATAAAAATACTTTTTCAGAATTTTACCTAGCTCAAATAATTTTAATATATAAATTATTTTATGCATCAGATATATGCTATTTGTATTCCTGCTACAGACCTAGCACATTCTGAAGGCAGATCTGCTTGGTCAGGCTATTTATCTTCCTAGACTGTAGAACTATTAAGAGTACACATTTATTGATCAGAAGTGTGATATCACTACTTGTGTTTATGCAAGTGCTCTTCAGATCCAGAAAAAAAAAGATAACTATAAGATCAGAAGATAACATTAATTGTTAATATGGAAAGAGAAAAAAACTAGTGAAGTTACTTCTTTCATTAAAATCTTAAATATGTAGTCTTTTATCCTTGTATCCCTCGGGTGCTTAGTCACACTTCAACTTTCAGATGAATCTTTTAAAGTTTGGAAATCAGCTGAGACTACTCCAGCTTGCCTAAGAGAAAAATCTTTTGGTTTTTGTTGCTTTTTTTATTAACTAATCTAAAACTTTCAATGTCTGTAAACAAAGGGAAGACTCCGTTCTTCCTGCTGACCTGTGTCCTTAGTGTAGACTGGTAGACTCCAGGGTTAAGGTTTGTTCATAATTATTAAGAGTAGCCTCAATCATCTTTGGTTTTGAGTCTTTATTTTCATATTCAAGTTTCCGTTTCTTTATAAGGCAGAAAACAGAGGAGTCGGGCCATAAAGTTCCTACATTCTCTGGTGAAACTGTTCCTTTTCTGCACTATTATTACAATTTGTACTTAAAATGAATGTCATATACCTTATTTCTTTTTGAAAATATATATTATTTTAGTTAACCCTTTTGAGTGGTTATTATAGGACAAATGTTAAACATTTCCATACATTGTCTTAGGAATCCTGATAAAAATTAATGAGCTGGTTAAAAGAATAGGATCTGGAGTCAAACTTCTCGGGCTAAAATCTCACTTGACAGATGTGTTACCTGAACAAGCTACTTAACCTCTCTGAACCCATGCTTCTCATCTGAAAAGTGGAGATTCTAAAAGCACCTTTCTCACAGGAGGGTTGTGAGGATTATTTGAGACGCTATTTCGTTAGACACTTAGAATTGTGACTAGTGCATAATAAACATTCCGTGTTTGCAATTATGATTACTCTGTAGTGATGTTAGTTATGTTTGCTTGTTGGGGTTTTGCTTTACAGGAGATAGCTTGAAAACAGCAAATCACTTTAACTTAGTTATGATTATCATTGTGCAAACAAAAACCATGCAGTTAAATCTACATATCAATCTAGTTTATCTACTTACAGTAATAGTTTTATGGAAGTCAGGACTTACAAACTCACTTTCCAGCGACATACTTACAACCCAAACATTACTATCAGTAAGGAACTCCATTATGGTCACAGATAAAAAGCTTCTGTAATCACACCATTATTTAAATGTTATTCCTTTTGCAAGAAATAAAATATTTCCAAAATTACAAGTGCTAATATCCTAGAGATCTAGACACCCTCGGGGACCATGTCAAGTAACTATTAATGATATATGGGGTAACGTTAATTTGTTACATTGCTACATATAAATAGTACTCTCTCTTGATTGGTAAATCTCACCTTATGTAATTTAAAGTAGTGAATTATAAAAAATAAGGAAAATCTTCTTATTGATTAGGTAAGTATTTGAATTATTTTCCTCCCAAAAACAGAAAGTATAGTGTCTTTAGTAGATAATAATAATTATTGATAATGTTTTGTGAAGTTCCTAATTATAAAACTAATGGCAAATTTGTCAGTTTTAACTTTTTGGTGGAGCACAAGTACATTGTGGAGATTAAAGAGACACCCACATAATCACAAGCTGACAACTATTATTGATATTATCACCACATTAATGTATTTTAAAATAAATTAGAAAAGATAAATGTCAAATGTGCAGAAAAGCATTTCCTTTTCCTATTCTTTTTATATTTGCTTTTCTTTAGAATTCTCGATGCCTTTTTTTCTTTCTTTCTTTTTAATGATAGCCTTTGAACTGGAACCATCTGTAGGTTGTACTGAATTGCTGTTATATAGCCCAGTAGGGACTTTTCACACCTTCTGTAGGTCACCTGGTATGAAATATCAATTTGTTCCACTGACAAGATGACTCATTTGTTGCTTTGTTCTATGCTACCTTATTTTGTCTTCTTACATTATTGCTTTTATTCAGATGGTGGGACATGGTACAGTAAAATGGAAAGTCACTAACTTTCAGTGAAAAACCACACATGTCCACATCATTCCTAATGGAGACTTCTTAATGTTATCATAAAATAAATAAGATAATGTGCGGCCCCTTTTATGCAACCCCAAACTTAACTTTTAGGCAGTTTATTTATAAAGTGTTTGGGGACATGTAAATCAGATGTAAATTCTTCTTTCAAATATTAAGAAGAATGACCAATGGTTTTTAACAAATGACCTATGCCTTATATTTCGTTTAAGAAACTTTCAACAAAATACAATAATAGAACAGTGCAATAATCCCTCACTCAAATAACTGTCACTCAGTTTCAATAATGTGTTTCTTTTATAAACTGTCTACTTCTTCCCAATAACCCAGAGATTATTTAGAAGAACATCCAAGAAACTAACATTCCATGTGTAATTTTCCCATGTGGAGAGCTAAAAGATTAATGTACATCATTGTAGATATAACCATAATTTATTGCCCCCAAATCAAAAGTAATTCATTTCTTAATTTCATTAAATATACAGTATTTTTTCATAAATTTGTGCAGACAATTTGTAGCATTTTTGTAACCCCTGAAGACCCAATTCAATAAACTGATGGCAATTTAATATGTGTAGTAAATTTGGCAAGAGTTGAGCAAAGTTGATGACTTCAGTTGTAATACAAGATATATTAGAAAAAAAGTTAAAATAAAAAAGATGGTTTAACCTGGGGAAAAAGAATAATTTCAGAATGGTATTCAGAGATATGAAGTCTATTTTAAAAATAATAATAATAAGTAGCTCTTTCCTTTTTCCAACCAGAAAAGAACAATGAATATGAAATCAATTTGTTGTAAACCTTAAAGGAGACTATTTTAATCTGTAATAGTTATAAAATCCTATGTATCCGGACTTTTTAGTAACATATACTGAAGCTGTCTCTAAGATTATGTATGTATGCAGAGGTATACATGTATATGTGTGTATAAATATAGCAATTTGTAAATGGGCTTAAAGATAGAACTAAAGTGATTATTTGTCAACTGGCTTGAATTCTGTAGCTTTTTGCTGGTTGAGTAGGTATCATGGACTTCAGACTATAAACATCCCTCTTTCCTACACCCAATCTTTTCAGAGTAGACCATCAAAAGCCCACAGAGGGTGATAACACCATCATGAACTTCATCCTTAAGTCATAATGATACCATATGTCCCCACACATGTTTCGAACTGATAGTAACTATCAGGTTCTAGACAATTAAATATTTTTAGATAGGTTAGTAGGAATAGAACTTATGGAGGAATAGAAAATGGAGTGATCAAATATTGAATTGAAAGACCAGTCTTTTTTTTTTTTTAAAGTAGGATGGCTTCTTAAGTTTGCATAAGATAATTACATTAAAATAAAGTACTCCCATAGAAGAGGTTTGGCAATGTATTTTTAGACTTGGTATACAAAATGATTTTATTAAAATGACACTTCCTTTTAACTCAATGACTCTCTGGTGTCCCTTTTTCTTTTTCAAACCTAATTTCTTCCCTTGAAGATGGAAGTAATATTTCCTTTTCTATCCACTTCACTGAGTTCTTATAAAGATTAAATAAGGTAATGTGAATTTTTTTTTCAATAAGAATAAGCTTTCGAAATCCACTCAAAAGATCTGGGATCAGCTGCCATGTTTGTTTGCTTGCTTGCTTTGAAAAAAAAGGTTTGACAAATGTTTTGTTACTCAAATTGGAATAACAAACATTACCAGATGATGCTTGAGTAATGCTAAGACCAAACCTATGCAACAGGTCATTTACATGATGCTTTAGTTCGGTCTATGGAGTCCTAACCTGGCTAACTTGAGATAAAGTTTTCATTGAAGGAAGAACTGAAGACCTTGACTGGGAGAAGGCAAGAACTAAAACAGTCCCATAGAGTGAAGGCACAAGCGCAAGTTGACAGTCTTTCATGCTGCTGTACTGACCAATCAGCTCCACCCCCCTCTCCATTAGCTGTGTCACTCATCTGAAGAGTCAAAGTCCCAATTGAGTATAATAAACATTGTTGGTTTTGTAAGCCACATCTTGTTTAGGGATAAAAAAACAAATGTTAATAGCACTCTCTACCAGGATGCAAATAAGAAGGAAGAAGAAATTATTAGACAGTTTACTACTAGAAATAAAGTTTTAGATTGTAAGTCCAAATGAATGGTTATCATGAGGGAAAGGAGAAAAGGAGAGGGTTAATGGGGTAAAAAGGATCAATTTTATGGTAAAAGATAAAATTGAACTTTTAGTGGTAAACTTAATGTACTATATACAGACATTGATTTATAATGATGCGCACCTGAAACATCATGTTATAATCCAATGTTACTTAAATAAAAATTTGTTTTAAAGAAGTGGTAGCAGGGCCTCCCCTGGTGGCACAGGCGGTTAAGCCCCGCATTGTGAAGCTGTCTGCAGCCTCTGCAGCACGGGTTCGATCCCGGCCTGTCTGCTCGCCATGTGGGAGCCTCGCCAACTAGGCTCCCACATGGTGAGCAGACCTCTCCTGCCTCACCTGCTGCTCCCCTCAGCAGTATATTTCATCAGTCTGCCTGTTCTGTTCCCTGTTCTCTCTATGGTGGATCCTCTCACCCTCCCGCACATCTGGCCTGTACCCCGGTTCTTGTATAAATAAATAAATAAATCTTTTAAAAAAGGTGATAGCAGACATTGGGTAGCTAAATGAGGAAATACAACTCAAAAGTCACCTACATAATAGCATTCAAGGGCGTGTCACAGAGTAAATATTAATAAATTTGATTTCTTACCAAAATTTATAAATACTGGTGGATATTTTAATTGATTTTAAATAAACCATGTATTATGTTTAATGATGTCTCAGAAACCTTAATATTTTTTAAAGTTTCTAAACTATATAAAAACAAAGAACAGCCATTAATAAATACATAAGCTTGCTTCTTTTTTTTAGCTATATTTCCTTTAGAATTGCATTGAACTCTCACTTTTCACAAGTTAGTGGAGTAGTATTTCTCTTCTTGTCTCAGGATGAATTTGTCTGAATCTAAAAATGGCTAACAAATCTGCACATTTGGTTTTACTCTTAAAATATTAATATCAATTGATATATTCATTCTATTTAGGCAAAAATGTACCATTTTGATCCTAATCAATGTCTAGCATAATACCTAATGCAATTAGTTTCTAGCAATGTTGTCCTATTTTTAATGAAGTTGGTGTTAAAAATTTCTCCATATGTTGTCTAATTGTCTCTATAAGAAATTAAGAGTTATAAACCAATTATCAAATGCATATTTAGAGATATTCACATTGTATCCCCCTAGATGCAGTAATAAAGTGAATTTATTAATAGTTTTCTTAATTTTGAAGTATTCTTGAATCCCTGGAGTAGACCCCACAAAAAACAAACAGAAATTTAGCGCCTACCTTGCACTAATTTCTTTGGTAATAATAGATTTGGAAAGATATTACTTATCATCACTTCACCAAAAATTATACGTATTAACATTTATTTAAAATATGGTCTTGGGCCTCCCTGGTGGTGCAAGGGGTTAAGACGCAAGCTATGAAGCTATCCGTAGCTACTGCAGCACGAGTTCAATCCCACGGCCTGCCAGGGAGCAACCTACATGGCACAGCAGACCTTTCCTGACTCACCTGCTGCTCCTCTCAGCAGTGTATTTTGGTCGATCTGGCTGTTCTGGTCCCCACTCTGTCTCTGGTAAATCCTCTCACCCCCGACACCTCTGGCCTGTGCCCCAGGTCTTGTATGCATATGCATAAAATAAAATAAATCTTTTTTAAAAAATATGGTCTTATATATCTCAACATTATTTAATATGCTATATCAGATATTATATGTTGTTTTGTTATATAATTCCTATATTTCTCAGTAGATATCTAATAGATGACTTCGTTGGTCATAATAGAATCTATGAAGTTGTTTAGATATTATCTTTGTTGTTATGGAGTTGTATTATTTATGTAAATCACAGTGGGTAGCTTCATTTCTTAAACATTTTCTTAAATATTCAATTGACTTGGTTATGTTGGGAATAAACTTGCAACTTTAACAGTTTGTTGTTTTCTTAGCAAGTAAACTAATGATAGCTATATTTTTTACCTCAAAGCAATAATCACAAAACTGTAAAACTTTGGAAGGATTCAAAAAACCATGAGCCCTAACTTCCCATATTATAGTGAAGGAAACAGGTTAATAAGGGCTCTGTGTCCTGCTCTTATCTCTAGAACACAGATCTCAACTCTTCTCCTTCTGGATCCTTTGCACAGGACTCTAGTTACATGATCAGAGATTCTTTGCAATTCTAAAGCAAGGTTATAAATTGCAACACTACACTTTGTGAAAGTTCAGTGGCAGTCACACTACCATTTTAAAAGCAATTATAATCCTGGATTCAACATTGCAAGGTTAAGGTCTTCCTGGCCTCTGAATATCTGTTGACATCTGAAGAACCATTTCTAGTGATAGCATCTAAAACACACTTTTAGCTGTTTCTTTATTCTGAGTCCTTGAAACAGCTTAGCAGGTCAAAAGAAAATAAAGCATTGACTATTCAAAAGTGAAAGGACAACAGTGTGCTATTACTGTGCAAGACACGAATCAAAGCACACATTCACAATTTTTGGAAATTATACTGTCTGGGGCAAAGAACCTGTATTGTAAAATAACAGTAATAATCACATCAATAAAAAATGAATTATTTAACCTATGACATTAAACTTCAATTACTAGATCTTTTTTTCCCTTTGTTAACATGCAAACTGTTATGAACTAGTGAAAATAAGACTCCTGTAGTCTATACTGGCCCAGACAATATTTTACATTTTATTTAATTTTTAATATAATCCTAATAACTTCAATTTAAAACTTTGCTTCTATCTCATTTTACAGCATAAAAAATTGAAATACCAACAATCTAAATAAAATGCTACAAGACATATTAGATAATAATTGGTGAAGCTGGCATTGAAACTGAGACAGTTTGATTTCATAATCTACATTTTTAACCATAATGGTGGATAAAAGACAAGTGTTGTCAGAAATGAATCTGAGATTACTATGCCACTAGAGTGTGAAAAATAGAGGAATATCAAGGAAAGGTGAAAAGCTGAAAAGAAAGTAGACACAAAAGTAGAAATATGCCATCTCTAAAACTGACAAAAAAAAAAAAAAGAATTCTTTCAGAAGAACTCATATCAGATATTCCTGACTGCTGGAAAAGAGAATCTTGAAATTGTAGCCAGTGGCTGAAGCCAAAGACTGTTACAGGTGGGGCCCCAAGGAGCAGGGTGCTGATGAGGATTAATAGCCCCAGAGACTTTGATAAGAAATAAAAGGGACTGCAGAAGCATTCCCAACCCCACCCCCACCCTGGATGCACTGTTCAGGATTTGAGCGTTTTTTTCCAGATCTTCAGCAACTCTGGGGTCAGTCATTTCTATCCCCACCATGCCCATCTTCCAGAAGGCTGTTGCAGGCCTCTGAAGGATGTGGAGATTGGTTGCTGAACCTATCTCAGAGAAGACAAATTTCGGAGGCTTTGCAGGTAGCTGAGGGACTGAAACTGTCCCCAGCTTTGTGGCTGTCAGAGCCTGGAAGGGAAGGCGAGGACCCGGAGCAGGCACCTCACTGAGCTGTGTGAATGTGGCCATTTGTCAGGTCATTCGGCTGCTGCGGCTGCCGATTTGAGTGTGGATTGTCTGATGCTGTGCTGGTACATCTCTGCAGCTCCGTGACCATCTCTGCTGCATCTTCTGCTGTCTTAGTGCTTTGGATCCTGGCCTATTGTCTAGCTGCCACCTGCTCCAGGCCCTCAGTGGTAGGAAGAAGCCATCTTGGGAGGCTTTGTGTTTAGGACACTGGACATGCTTCAGGTGAGGTAAATGGCCAGTTGTGGCCTCGGTGACTCTTTGTTTTTCCTTGTTTGTTAAATAAATCCTATTACTGTTTTTGTCTAAGCCTGAGTAGTCTTGCAGTTGTGCGTGCAGGTGAAATACTCAGATAGTGACTGGTAAACTATTTGGGCAGTGTCCTTGGCCAGTTTTAGTGTCCCTGTGTCAAATCTCCCCTGAAACACAAGTTGGTGAGCTGCAGACCCCACAGCTCCTGGATGTGTAACATGTGCAAACCAGAGAGCATTAAGGAGAGCAAAGAAGAGAGAAGGAGAGTTTTTTCCAGGGTGTTTTGCGCTTTATTTGCAAACAACAGCAAGTTGTTAAAAAGGCCTTTGGTGTAGAGGGAGGAATGCGACCCACAGTTTCCATCACATCAGTGTTCTGGGACCTGTCAGAATCTGATAATGCCAAAACATTTACTCCCAGTTCTCGGTGTGTTTAGCAATTACAAGTATTACGGTGGATACTATATTTCTAAACGGAAGTCACACATAAATTCCATACATTTTAAATAGATGTTTGTTATAGTTAGCTGAAAAAAAATTGTTTTGTATACATAGTGACAAAATAAATTAAAAGGTATTTTTCTCACTTGAATTTTCTGGTGAATTGAGCATCATAAAGAATAGACTTGAAGAAGTAGGCTAACCATAATGAATTATTCAATACCTTGTCTCACCAAACTAAATCCAAAACAGGAAGCTAAAAATAAAAGTTAGTTAATATCTTCTGAAGACAAATTGAGAATGGTAATATGGATAGTGTTTATTGTAGCCCAAAGGCAGATTGGTGCTTAAAAATCTGTTGCCAGTATTTAACACTGGTTGTATTGATTTAGATTCGTTGTCATTGTCACCTGCATATGTTTGTTTATACCACTGGGCCCATGTTCCATGTGTCTGGGCCCTGTACTTTTGGATAAATTGCTTTAGTTCCTGAAGCAACCATTATATAGCAAGTGACTGTTCAATATATCATGAGGGCCCAAAGAAATAATATGCATACAACTCAAAGCCATCTGCTATTCCAAATGCTGTTTATTGAATAAATAAGTATTGATTTAATCTGTGAATATTTATAACTGATCAGGTGGAGAAAAGTTATGCTGAACATGAGAATTGAATTTTCTCAAAGCGCTATGGATTATTCATAAAGCAATCACTAGACTCAGGTTATTTTTTTCCCTTTTCATTAAGATAACATTAGTTTACAACAGATGCAGATTTGAGGAGTACACTTTCTCATATCAGCAATTGTACATAACAGACCACTCCTATCACCAAATGTCCAGACACCATCCATCAGCAACTGATCTATACCCTCTATTCAACCCCTTCCCACACAACTTCCATTATTTGTCACAATTCAAGCATTTGTTTTGTTTTGTCATTTGCTTTTTTTCTTTATCTTCCACAGATAAGTGAAATCATATGGCATTTTTCTTTCTCCTTTTGACTTATTTCACTTAGTATAATCCCCTCAAATTCCATCCTTATTCTCACAAATGGCAACATTGAATCAATTTTTATTGAATGGCAGTTGAATGGCAGTACTCCACTGCGTATACATACCACATCTCTTTATCCATTCCTCATCAGGCACTTGGGCTGTTCCACATCTTGACTATTATGAAAAATGCTGGTACACAGCAATATTATTATGGTGTGTATATATTTTAAAATTAGTGCTTTTATGTGCCTCAAGTAAATACACAGATGCATAATTAATGGATCATAAAATAGTTTTATTTGTAATTTTTTAAGAAACCTCCATACTGTTTTCCATTGCGGCTGTACCAATTTACATTCTCACCAATGATACACAAGAGTTCTTTTTTCTCCACAGCCTCTCTAATACCTATTATCTCTTGACTTTTTGACAATAGTCATCCCAGCCTATGTGTAGTTAAATATTGTGGTTCAATTTGCATTTCCCTAATAACAAAGGTGTAGAAGATCTTTTTTTCTTTGCTTGTATGTTTTTTTGCCATCTGTATGTCTTTTTGATAAAATGCTTATTTATTAAATCTTCTGCATTTTTCAGTAAGATTGTATGTTATTTTGTCGTTGAGTAGTATATATATTTTTTATATTAACCCCTTGTTTGATATATTTTTGTAAATACTTTCTCCATTAAATATGCTGTCTTTTTTCTTTTGAAGGTATCTTTGCAAGCAGAAGCTTTTTACTTAGATGTTACCCCATTTGTTTATGTTTATATTCTCTTTTGTTTCTCATACTATCTGTAAGGAATCCTCAGAGATATCACAAAAGTCAATGTCAAAGGGCCTATTAGCTCTAGGCTATATTCTAACTATTTTACAATTTAAGGTCATATTCCATTTTGAATTGATTTTGTTATATGGTATAAGATAGTGGTCTAGTTTCATTTTTTTGTGTGACTGTCCAGTTTCCCCAGTACCATTTATTGAAGAGATTTTCCTTTCTCTATTATGTACTCTTGGTTCCTTTGTTATAAATTTGTCGCCCATATATGCGTGACTTTATTTCTGAGATCTCAATTTGATTCCATTATCCTGTGTGCTATTTTTATCACTGATACCATGTTTTGATTACTGTAGCTTTGGAATATAGCTTAAAATATGAGAGCATAACACCATTCTTGGTTTTTTCTTTCCTTAGTATTGTTTTGGCTATTTAAGTTTTCACTGTGGTTCCATACAAATTTTAGGATTGTTTTGTTCTCTTTTTGTGAAAAGAGCTGTTGAGCATATAGAAACATTAAGACATGTGCCAGCCTTCTTTGAAATCAGGTTGTAATGTATTTGGCCAATAAAACAAAAAGAAATAAGCACCCTTACTTTCAAGGATAAATCCTAAAATTTCAAATTTTCCCTCTTTTTTATTCCTCTTGTTTGAGGGAACCCCGACATAAAATGGCCTGCCTGACTGTGGGTCCTCACCTGCTTACACCGCAGCCACACACAAAAGGTTAACACAGGTTTATTTACAAGGGAAGGGGAATGAGGAAATGTACGACTCAGGGAGAAAAGAGGGAGATAAATTCTTTAATGTGTCGTACCCGTTCTGCCGACCTGGAATCCCAAATGACCCACCGAGACCAAACTTGCCTGGCCAAGAGTACAAGCCAAGTGCCCCAGACCCCACTAACATGGCTGGGTTTATTTACAAACAGAGAAAATGGCTGCTTAACTCCACCCTCAGATCCTTGCAACTTCCTTTTGGGGATCATTGGATTTGTAGTTCCCAGTGTCTTGATGGAGTGGGGGTGACATCCACAAAACCTGTATGGAGTTTGCTCAGGACATCCTTTCCCCTAACACTCTCTCTTCTCCCTTCTTCTCTTGTGCTCTTTTCTTCCTGCCTGCCTCCTCCTCTTTCCCTTCCTTATTTCTCTAACCAGAAGCAAATGACTTCAGGATAGTAGAGCTGAAGTGTAGAAAGATCCCACATCCTTAAGTTATCTCTTCAAAAATATGCTCCCAGGAGACCCAGGGTACTTACAGTAGATGATGACATTAAAAAAACAAAAGTTAAGGGCCTCCCTGGTGGTGCAGACTGTTGAGCACAGCACTGTGAAGCTGTCCACAGCCTCTGCAGTGCCGGTTCAATCCCCGCTGGCCTCGGAGCAACCCACATGGTGAGCAGACCTCTCCTGTCTCACCCGCTGCTCCCCTCAGCAGTGTATTTCGTCAGTCTACCTGTTCTGCTCCCCATTCTATCTCTGGTGAATCCTCTCACCCTCCTACGCATCTGGCCTGTACCCCTGCTCTTGTATAAATAAAAAATAAATCTCTGAAAAAAACCAAAAAACAAAAGTTCAATGAAAGAACTTAAAGCATTTTGCTTTGAGAGGGAAGTCTGTTATGGCAGTTAGCAGTGTTATCCTGTCTAATATGTCAACTAATATGTGACTCACACACCATATGTATCTCACCCAGTCCTTACTTATTTGTTCATGCTTATTGAGCAATGCTGAATCCTTAATGCTATACCCAGGAAGTGTGTCAGACCTATTGAAAGCAAGTGGTAGGTAAGATAGACACTCCTTCTTCTAGAATCTGTAGTAATAGGACATTGGTATTTATTTTTTACCAACTGATGAATTCGTTATTTTCTCTTCTTCTCTGTTGTACTCAACATCCCTTGGGGCAAAGGGAAAAAGAGATACAGAGATAGAAAGGCAGAGAGACAGAGAAAGAGAGCTGTTAATTCTCTGAAATATTCTCTTCTGATGGTAAGAAAGTAGAAAGAGATTGTTTCCGCTTGAAAATTTGCTCACCTAGCAAGAGCATATCTAAAGAATTCAGCCACCCAGAAATTACAAAAGGATCACACCTCCTTTAGGTAACACAGAGTAGCAGTAAAATAAGTGAGCATGTTCTATTCTATACAAACACAAAACTATGAGCCATAAAGCAATTCTGAGTGAGTT
This sequence comes from Talpa europaea, assembly GCF_964194135.1. Lineage (NCBI taxonomy): Eukaryota > Metazoa > Chordata > Mammalia > Eulipotyphla > Talpidae > Talpa > Talpa europaea. The sequence goes on along the minus strand of NC_140083.1, from coordinate 31,324,334 downwards.
AGATGAGCTCAGGCTGATTCCTGATATGAGTCTAATGATGAGTCAATGGCCAAGCTATTTATAACAGAGTCAGTCCCAGCAAGAGATAAGAGCCTGTGCAAAGCTTCATTAAAACTGGTATTTCTGCTGGCAGCTACCATACTAAAAAAAACACTTGTGATACCATCAGCACAGCAGTCCTGGGTAACAAACCAACAAATTCTTCGTATTCTTTCAGCACCAGTCCATGGAATGAGAATATTAGCATAGTTACATAATCTAACCTCCAACTTTGAAGGCTACCTAAACCAGAATTATCAAAGATTACTGTCTTTTGTTTAAAAATATTACTTCAAATCCTAAAAGAAGAGGAATCTTTAACAAATGGAAGAAAACTAGACTGATTTAATGTAATACAATAAAAATGTGAAATTGATTTTACACAGCAAAATAACCTTCCAAGTACGCATATGGAACATTACAAAAGACATTGAATGTGTACTGTGGATTGTTAACATCACACTGGAAAAATTCATTTTGATAATTTGAAAATTCTAGTTTTGGGGACTGAGAAAATTTGCAACAAAGCTAATATGAAGTTTAAGTAAAATAGGCCTTCATTTTGTATATATAGAAAGTCAAACAACCTAAATATTAAGTGACCTCTCTAATTCAGGTATTTCCAAAGACCATCCACATCAGTGTTATTAAGATGTTCCTTCTCACGCAATTATCTGGGAACAATTTCATACAGCTGGAATCAGAATTATTATATATTTTTTAAATTGAGGTAATGTTGGTTTACAATACTGTATGTAATTCATAAGTATATATGCAGTCCTATGTTCATTGAAGCACTATTTATAATAGCCAAGTTATGGAAACAACTTATGTGTCCAATGACAGATGAGTGGAGTAAGAAGAAGTGGTACATATACACAGTGGAATACTACTCAGCTATGAGAGAAAAGAACACTTGCCATTTGTGATGATGTGTTAGAACTGGAGAGAATTATGGTAAGCAGAATTATTATATTTTGAAGATTGCTAGATTCTTCATTTTTAACAGTCTATATAGTGCCTAAGAGTTAATAAGCTACTGATTCATTAGAACATGGATTTTCAAACTTTAGGGTTTATTGAAGAAATATTGTTAAACTCATTGCTGAGCTCCATCATCAGTTTCTGATTCAGTAGGGTTAGGGTAAGTTTTGAAAATTTGCATTTCAAATAATTTCCCAGTGCTGTTGATACTTCTGGTTCAGGGATCATACTTTCAGAACCACTAATTATGGATTATGAATAAGAATATGTGACAAATTATCTCATTTAGTGGCCATCAAAATCCACAAACTAGTCATTTTCTAAATCCTCAGACATTGTCCCTAAAGATAATGGGAATATAATAATTTTAATAAAAATATAAAAGAACCTCTCTGGAACCTCCTTCTAGTTTTAAAATGATAAAGTGGATACCTTAGAGAGTTTTTGTAGTAGATAAGAATAACGCATGGAAAGCCTTTGACCTGACATACAGCTAGGATATATTAAATTGAAAAATGTCGAGATAACAGAAAAAAATGCATAGATAATGCAGTTTGTTCAAAAGGTTTAATCCATGTTTTATCTTCATAGTAGGAATCAGGTGCTAATATTCTTATCTCAAGTAATGAGGGAAGGACTCAACCCCACACAAACCCCTGCCAAATCTGTCTTCTAAAGTTGGTGAATATCTAAGTACTGTTCTGAGAATAGGTTTCTGGTTTCCTATAACTTGAGATTGAGCTCTTTTATCCCTCTCCATTGTGCAAAATGTAGAATAAAAAACTTTACAGACTCTTAAAGAGTCCACTTTTCTTTTCAAAGGTAATGTTTCTAGTTTGAAAACTCATAATTTACACATACATTAAGCCCATATTTCCTTGATCAACTCTCAGCTGCCTTCAAAGTAAACCTCAATACCATGTAGTAAAGAAAGCTATTCAAAATGCCCTTTTGATGGGCCTTCCTGGTGGTGCAGGGGTTACAGACAGCTGCTATCAAGCTATTCCCAGCCACTGCAGCACTAGTTTGATCCCTAGCCACCAGGGAGAAGCCCATATGGCACAGCAAACCTCTCCTACCTCGCCTGCTACTCCCTCCAGCAGTGTATTTCAGTCAATCTGCTTGTTCTACTCCCCACTCTTGTCTCTGGTGAATCATCTCACCCCCACCCCTCTGGCTTACACCCAAGTTATTGTATGCATAAATAAACAAATCTTTAAAAAAAAATCCCATTTGAAATGGACAGATTGGTCTGATAATTTCTCCTGCAATTGGCTCTTAAGGAGAATTAACTGATCTTGTCTTTTAGCTGTTGCAAAGACAGATAATAAATGATCAGCTGCTCTAGATGCCCCCCACCAACTCTAAAAGCACAATACCAAAAAAAAAAAAAAATCAAGGGAAATTATTCTCAAGAGGTTTATAATAATTGGTTATGGGTTATTTAATTGGCTATTTTAGTTTTTTTACCTCAAAATAAAAAAATTGATGAACAGATTGATGAAGCATGGAGGTGAATAATAATAAAAGAAATCAAGGATTTTTATAAAATACCTCCACACCAAGAAACAACTGAGCTAGAGACATTAAAGGGATATTAAATTCATAGCCTTTCTTGACACAGAGTGCAAATCCACATTTTGAATGAATGTGAATTCATTCATTTGAATGAATGTGAATCCAGAATTTGAATGAAGGGGGTGACCTCTTCAGAGGTTTGCAAAGTAAGAACATGGCTGCTGAAGGGATCACAATTCAATGGAAGCATTTTGGGAAAGCATTTTTGTCACTATGGAGAACTAAAAAGTGCACCTGGCCCCTGACTGCAGAGTTATATATATATATATATTTTATCATTATGAAAGCTTTTTAAGATTAAAAGAAAATCATCTAAGATTTTATCCATAAGAAGGTAGAGGAGGAAGTAGGACACAAAGAAATACAGCAAGTGAGCCAAAATAGCAACGATGAATAAAACCAGATGAAGCCTGAAGAACGAACATATTATTTATTCATTTGACAGTCTCTAGAATCAAACAAGAATTACATGTTCTGAATACATCAAATATTAGAATTTGCCAAGGATAGCAAAAAAAATAAAAAAATAAAAAGAAGGAAAGCAGAAGCAATGATCACACTACGTCCTAAGATAAAACTTAAGGAGTACAGTTATTCTTGCTTCTGTGAACACAATTAATTGCTCTCATTAACACCCACCAAATTCTACTCCCTCTCAGCATTTTCTTTGTTAGAAATCTCATGTACTGCGATGATCTACACTGGTCTCTAAGGTAGCCCAGGAAACAGTGATAATTTTATCAAGATTAACAAATAATGACATTCTTTACATAGATTATCTTATTTAAGCCTCACCAGTTCTGAGATCGTCATGTAATTATCCCCAATTATCAGATCTGGAAATGAAAGTTATTTTAACAGGGAGCTATATGCTAGATGCTCTAGCAGGAATTTGAAAACCTGGATCCAGACCTCTACTGTAAGTGCTGAGCTGCATTGACTCCTAAAGAAGTAGTAACCAAATTCTGAATATTTTGAGAAGTAAAACTGAGGTGATAGCCACAAGGTTAACTAAACCAAACAATTGGACAGGTTTGGACATTAGTCCCTGAGTAGACAAAACCAAGCTATGTTAGAGGATAGGATGGGAGGTGGGGGAAAGAAGCATGTGATGGTGTAGTGGTTATGCACACATCTGTACCTTTTTCTATCTTAAACCTCTTTTCTTTTTTGAATAATTTTTTGAATAATTGAATCTACTCCTCCAACTCCAGAAGTAGGCTGTGACTGAGGTATGTTAATTGGAATATTTGTTACCCGCTGGAAGAAGTTCAGGGGCAGGCGAGAATCAAGATGGACAAATAGATTGCTCTGGGGAAGTGCTATGAAAAAAAGAGAGTGACCTTTCTCTCTTTTATTAAGATTGCAAACTGAAAAGACAGGCAGCTTTGAAGGGCTTTGCAGAACATACTTTTTTGGAATAGTCAACACAAAGAAAGAAAAACTGAGAGAGAAACAAGAAAAGGACTGATATCTTTGAGCCTGTGAAACCTTCACAACCTAGACTCTGCTGTGCTCAGTCATGTGAGATCATAAACTATTCATTTATTTGATCATCCTATTGGGTTTTCTCCTCTCACTTCCAGTCATTGTTGTCTTGATTAGAACAGTACCCCTAGCTTCTGAACTTAAAACTAAGATTCTTACTTTTTAAACAGCTACATTACCTAAAGAGAAAAGACTCAGTATTTTAAGTCATAACTATTTCTACCACCATAGCAGTGCCCAGCACTGTTGAAAACACATTATAAAGAGCAAGTCATTTAGTTCTCACAGCTGTATTATGATAATCTTCATTTTATAGAAAAGGAAAATGAATCATGGATAAGATAAGACCTCTCCCAAGGTCATAGAGATAATATCATTGATTGTGAGGTCCTTCAAGCTCAGTACCAATTACTGTTTTGTTCAGCCTGCTATAACAGACTACCACAGACTGGGCAGCTCAATCTATTTATTTCTCATAGTTCTGGAGACTGGGAGATCCAGAATCAATCTACTGGCAGATTCAGTATCTGGTAGGGGTTGCTTCCTTCTCTTCTTGCTGTGTTCTTTCATAGAAGAGAAAGACAGAGTGGTAGGGAGAGAGAGAGAGAGAGAGAGAGAGATTGAGAATACATTCCAGTTTCTTATAAGATTTCTTGTATGAGAATGCCACTCTGATGACCTCATCTAAAGCTAATTACCTCCCTCCCAAGGCTCCACTTCCTAATACTATTATATGAGTGGAAAACTTCAAAATATGAATTTGGAGAAGGCACAAACATTCAATCCATAACAGAAACATTGGTTCTAATCTCCTAGTCAGTCTAGATGAGAGAATAAAGATATACCAACATGAATTTCCACCTTTCAAAATTCTCTTTCTCTGTATGAGTAATATACATTACTGATACTCCATCATTTAGGGCAATAATGGCGGGAGTGCAAGTGAACTACATTATGAATAACCCAGACACATGGAGAAAAGAAGATGGAATCCTAGCCATCCCTTTATATTCATAATATTACACAGATAATTATTTTTGAAATCAAAAAGCAGATTGCAGAGAAAGATTATACAAACTTGAATGCTAATAATGTATACATCTATTATAGTCTGAATGCAGAAATTGTCCCATTTAGTAATAAGCACATACCTCAAATGGGCCAATTAGCAATGCCTAAAATTCAGGCCAATTCTTGCAGAAACTATAAGTATTCACTATATTAAGCCATAAAGCAAAAGATACTTAAGGGATTTTCCATTCCAGAACTTAAAAATAATTCATAAGAAAAACTGTTACATATTTAATGAGAATTATCTCCAATTTGAAAATGGAAAACTATGGTCATGTGTTTGATAATTCAAAGGAAGATAGTTTGATGCATCCTTAATGTAATTTTAGGTTGAAATGATGATGATGATAAGAAACACCATAAAAGAAAATAAACATTACTTTGACACCATCAGCGCCAAATTATCTCTTCCTTGTAAAATTTTAGCAGCTTTCTTTCTCTATTCAATCCTGTTCTACCTTTTTTATAAGATCATAAAGTATAAAATGTCTAAAGGAGCTAAAAAAATATGTGGGCAAGTAGAAAATATTGATATTTAGTATTTTAAGTTTTCTATTTTCATTTTATTAAAGAAAATTTATCAAAATATTTAGTAATATTACAAATAAATATTTTATAAAACAAACCACTGGGATTTAAGCTTAGGGAAATATATCTAGCTCAACTGACAAAATGCTATTATTTATTTTTATATTTTTGATACATATATAAAAACAGGAAATTTTAATTACTACTGTCGATCTAAACTAAAGGATGTCAAGGGAAAAGCTAAAAGCATGACGAACTTTGCAAGGTAGCTTTGCATGAAGGTGAGGTAGAAATAAGCAGGAATCCAGGAGTCTCAAGTTTGTCATATGTTTTTTCTTTTCTTTTTTTTAAAGATTTATTTTTATTTATTTATACAAGAACCAGGGTATAGGCCAGATCTGTGGGAGGGTGAGAGGATTCACCAGAGACAGAGTGGGGAATAGAACAGGCAGACTGATGAAATACACTGCTAAGGGGAGCAGCGGGCACGACAGGAGAGGTCTGCTGTGCCATGTGGGACCCTCACTGGCCAGCCGGGAATCAAACCTGCGCTGCAGAGGCTGCGGACAGCTTCACAGTGCTGCACTCAACCCCTATGCCACCAGAGGATGCTCTCATATGTTCTTTTTCATCAGGACTAGCAGATATACAAATGGCACACATCGAAGTCATTTTAAGTATATGCCATTTTATCTTTGAACCTATAGATTGCTCTCCCCCAAAGGGTTAGAAAGTCTTTTTTTTTTAAATAAACCCAGAGTATCTTCTTCCAGCATCACCTTGGTGTAGAGAACTAAAGGTCAATGTGGGCCTTGAAAAGTCTGTGTCACTATGCAAGCACTGAAGTTGTTTTAAGTTAGAAGTAGTGAAAGTCCTACAGTCTACGAGGTTTTATTTTATGTCAATCATCTGCCCTTTTCCTAATCACAGAAGCAATCACTGCTCCCTCTTCTTTATGACCTAAAAATATGTAGATAAGGGAGTGTCATCCAGATACAAGTTTATCAGTGAACAGGTCCTCCTTGTCTGAGAAACTCATCCCTTCACTCTCAGAGTAAAAGAATGAGATCATCCCCTCCTTGTCTCATGATGTCTCTCCCTTTTCCCTCCTTGATGTCCTGGATCCCTTAACACAGGATATATATCCCTGGTCTATTCCACTTTACTTTAGAATTTACAGTCCTCTAAATTCTCTATTTATATGTTCATTTTTTACCCTACTAATCTTTCTGATGTTAATTTGTTCACCTGTCAGCCTCAGAAGCACAAAGATTGTGTGGGATATTTCCTCCAACCCCCCAACAAACCTAACAGCCAATCATAGGGAAAAGTGCCAGGCATAATAGGTGCTAATTGCACTTTTGTTTTGTTTATTATTTGACAGTGCAAATAATAAACAAAAAGTATCCAGAACAATTCAGGGCATATGACATACAAGAAGCTACAGGGCATTGGAAGAAGTGGCATGGATTCAAATCCTCTCTCTCTGGTTTATCATATGGGGTCAGAGAGAAGCAATTTATTTAGTTTCAGTTTCATTGACTTTAAGCAAAGCATTTTTATTAAATATCCTTCTTTTTCTAAGTAACAGAACCATAGTCAAAATAGCTTCATAAAGTGAAAATGTCAGCTTCAGTATGACTTGTTCTAGAGATAAAAACATTGTTTTCCGGTCTCTTTCTTAGCTAACTTTGAAGTTTGCTTTTCTTGGAGATCCCATCATTGTGCATCATATGGTCAGAGTGGCAGGGGGAGGGTGATGCTGGCAGCTCCAGCCTTACCTTGCTCTTAACAGTTTATGACCACAGAGGAAGATAAATACTGTCTCCTGGTTTTATATATTAAATCCAAGCTAAAGTTCTGCATTGAGCTGTTGGAGTTGTGCGTCCCTTCCAGAATCAATCATCATGATCAGAAATGTATAGGACTCTACATAACTACCAGGGTGGTGTGTGTGCCTACCTCTGGCCTGAATGGAAGCACATGGTGATTTCAGTCACAAAGAGTCAGTGAACTAGATAAGTGATTTCTCAAAGGAAACAAAATATGGGCAAGAGTTTCAGAATTATTCATGAGAATTATCTGTAATTACACTTAACCCATATCAAATCAAGTGCAAAAGTGGAGCAAAGATGTTTTCAGACATGCAGTCCTCTTAACATTATTTCCTGCCTACTGTTTTTCAGGAAACAACTGAAGGATGTAGCTCAGATTTTTTTTTTCAAGACGTAACAAAAAAAAAAAAAAGAAAAGAAAAAGAAGGAAAGATAGGAATGAGGAAACAAGGATTCTGCTAGAGGTACAGAGAAACTCCAAAATGCTTGCGTTACCAAACTCTGGGTTCTGCAGGCGGTTACAATGGTTGCTGGAACAGACAGAGAGTTACAAGAAAAACTGACAAAATACACAGTGTATATGATGCATTTGAGAAGAATTTAACATTCTGTTAGAAAGCTTTCAGCAAACAATAGATGAGAAATTAAACCAGGATGGGGAGGAGGAGAGAGAGAGAGAAAGAAAGAGAGAAAGAGATCATAATACATATAGGAAAACAAGTCCAAATATTTTTAAAGAGAGAAAAAATAATGGAATGATGCCTAAATTTAAAAATAATAATAATAATAAAAGTCAGTTGTTATTAATCATGTTAAGAAGTATGGTCACAAACCTGTGGAAAAAAAAAACAACTAGAAAACTTGAAAGTGGTTACCTCTAAAGAGTGAAAATCAGGAAAGGAGACACTAAGGAATAGTGTTTTTAATAATCAATCATGACTTTAAACTGTGAATATGTGGGGTTTTTATTATATATGGTATATATGAGACATATTTTCATAAATATGAAAATTGAAATTTCTATGAATATGAAAATGAATAAATAGATGAGTTTTGGGATAGGGAAAGGAAGGGAATTTTCAAAGACAATGTGAAGATTTCATGATTAAGGAAAAGGAATAAACTTCATGGCTAGTCTTTAATCTCATTTCTGCTGTTAAAAATAGAAGAAAAACAGACCCCAAATAGAGGCCCCAGATTTCATTACTGTTAGTGTTTTAACCTATTCCCAAAGTGCAATCCATCAGGAGTCTTAATCAGCACCAGCTTGCAGTGGTAAGAAATGTTTTAGCAACTTCAAAACTCTTATAACAGAGAGGAGGGACATGTAGCTGGATTAGTGTAACTTTACTGAGAAAGTTTTAAAGATTGGGGCAACCTTCACCCAGTGGTTGCTTTTACAGTACTCTTAATATATCCATAGCCCCTAACATTTCCTTTTCTTAGTTGGATCACCCTGGGAAATGCAGGTGACTCAATTATAGAGAAAGTCAGATATATTAAGTAAATGGCTTGCATAAAGTATATTCTATCTATACAGCAGCACTCATTTATCAGGGGATATAAAAATATTTCTGCACTTGTTTATAGATTTCCCCTATAAGAGACATCAGTTTTTCTTTAGCTAAAATCATGTATATAAATCTATACATGCTTAGAGCAATCACTTGTTCAAAATTGTCCATGGAGAAAAATAATTTTAAAATGTTCATGGACAAAGGCCTCCATGATTTATTTGTTTTTTTTTAAAGATTTATTTTTTTATGTATACAAGACCTGGGGTATAAGCCAGGGGTGTGGGGAGTGAGAGGATTCACCTGAGACAGAGTGGGGGGCAGAACAAGCAGATCTACTGAAATACACTGCTGAAGGGAGCAGAAGGCCAGGCAGGAGAGGTCTGCTGCACCATGTGGGTAGCTCCCTGGTGAGCCGGAAATCAAACTCGTGCTACAGTGGCTGACGATACATTAATAGTACTGACTTTAACATGTGTACCACCAGGGAGGCTTGCCTCCATGATTTATTTATAAAGCATCAGTGGGATCACTGATGAGAGAGATATTAGAAAGCATCCATTACCACTACTGTCAGCATAAAAAAAGAAAATTTGTAAAATAACATAAATTTCACAAGAATGAGAACTTGCCATTGGAAATGATTTAGAAAAATAATGTACAGGAACACAATGGACTAAATGTTTATGTCCCTTCCCCAAATTCACATGTTGAAATGTTAATCTCCAGTGTGATGTTATGAAAAGTGGGGCCTCTGGGGTGTGACTGGATGTTAATAGTGAAGCCCTGGTACACAGGGTTACTGCCTTTAAAAGGCGACCTTAGAGAGCTGCTTCTTCTCTTCCACCACAGGAGAACACAATGAAAAGATGACAGTTTATGAACCAGGAAGCCGTTTCTCCCCAGTTATTGTACCTGCTGGCACCTTGAGCATGAACTTCCCAGCCTCCAAATCCTGGGAGATATAAATGTGTGTCATTTATCAAGTCTATGATTTTTTGTTATGACACCCCAAGGAGCTAAGACAAGGATAATGGATTTAAAAATAACAAAATATCCATGATGCTTCTAAAATGTTTGGTTTGTGGGGTGTGTGTGTGTGTGTGTGTGTGTGTTTAATGTTGTTGTCAGTTTTAAGAACTCATTATCTTCCATTCATCCATTTCCTGTAACTGATGCTGTATAGTCACTAAAAAAGCTGACATTACTGTGTGGCTTAAAATTTTTAATGCACCACAGTGTAAAACCTTAAAGTTAAGCTCTGTTTCCACAGCAACCACAGTTTAGCTCCTCAAGCATAGTTAGACTTTTTATTGTGGTCTTAACCTGCATGCACACAGTAAGGATGCTGATCTTTGATGCAACATTTTTAAGTTTTATTGTTTGTATAAGTCTATGCCTGTAGTTTCATATCTGCATTTAAAAATTCTTTGACAATTTTACATAGGAGTAATTTTTGAGATAAAATTGGTAAAAAATAAAATCATAATTGTGAACAACTGGATATTTAACGCTATATAAAATAAAATACTAGTTATTTCAAAAAAAAGAGAATTTGGCAGTTCATCTCTAGAAACAAAGTCTAGTCCAAGTTTTGAGAGCCCTGCTCTTCACGCTCCAATGCATACACATAACCTGGAATATTAGGGTTTCTCCTGAGCCACTAATGCTCTATTGCTACTGGACAATCTTATTACATGGTGGCGATCTCATGTGCTGTAACAGGGTGGTCCCCAGGAAAGGGGGAGGTTCCCTGCCCCACCCAAGGGAGGGTGGAGCTGAGCAGGAAGAGGAGAAGCTGCAGAAGAGACTGAGGAAGGAAGCAGGATGGAGCCAGGAGACCTGGAGGAGGCGCATGGAGCCTAGAGACACGTGAAGAAACTGCGCTTGTCTTTTGGTCATAGACTGGGTGACACAGATGTGGGTGAGACCCATGGGGAGGTGACAATGGCAGCTTTTATCTTGATGTTGATTTTGCTCTTTTCCTTCCGGGCTTGTCTGGTTATTTCTGACCCTTTGCTGTGGGTCCCCACTGGAAGATGCTTTAGACTTGTGGCAGGCTTTGGGGCTTTGCTCTGGGCCAATCCCATTTGGATGGACTTTTACCCACGAGGGGACGGGTAACTTTGTGTGCTTCATTTAGAAACTAGACTCTTTGCCTTACCTGTATTGTTTCCTAGTTTTATTAAAGTTCCTTCCCATTAAAGTCTCCTATGTTTTGTGTTGATGCGGCGGATGGCAGAACCCATTTAGAATAGGCAGGTTTGCGGGGTTTGGGCTGACCCTCTCCCTGTCCTATAACAGTGCCACAAGACTAAATGGTTTATGTGAACTGTGCGTCATGAACTTTCAGTCACTCTTCTTTAAACAGGTAAGTCTCCCTCTTTCCATGAACTGAATCAAGAGTCCAACCCACTCACACTTTTCTATAAAGCTAATTTATTCTCTGGAGGAAAAAATATGCTCATTTTTTTCCCATCACAAGAGATCTGCTCCTTTCCACGCGTGTGTATACACACAGTTAAAAAAACAGGAACAGCTGAATCAAGCCCTTGACAGAACTTTATCAGAGTGGAACATTCACATGCTAGCAGTAAAACAAACAAACAAAAGCTCTCCAAGGATTTTTGAGAAAGGATTAACATTAGGTTTTCATCCAAATTTTTTTCATCCACAGCCACTGCAGCATAGAATGAGTTTGAGCCCCAGCCAGGGAGATACCCACATGGCACAGCAGACCTCTCCTGACTCTCCCGCTGCTCCCCTCAGCATTGTATTTCAGTACATCTGCCTGTTCTGCTCCCCACTCTGTCTCTGGTGAATCCAATCACCCCACACACCTCTGGCCTGTATCCCAGCTTTTGTATGCATAAATAAATAAATCTTTAAAAAAATATGAAAACTTGTTGGTCAATAACCAATTTAACTTTTAATACCATTCCTATGAAGAATTTCTCTCTCTTAAAAATTTCTTTAATTTTTTGATATAGCAATGCTTTTAGGTCATTATTTGATGAAAATTACTCATGCATTTTGTAATTTTCAGGCATTTGGGGAACTGTTGGTCAAAGAAATAGATTTTTCAGCTTTCAGAGGGAAGGGGAAATAAAGAATTTAAGCAAAATAAAACATTGAAAGGATATTTCATATTCCTATGAAAATGTCTTAGTTGTATTTGTCATATATGTTGCCTTGACATTCAAATTGTATGTTCTAGAATAAACCAACTGGATAATTTCATTCATTCATTCATTTAATGAACTTATATCTGGTATTTCCTATTTGTCAGGAAAATGGGAGCTACTACTGTTGCAGAGATTAAGGTAGTATGAAAAGAATAATTTAAAAAGATTATCGAGAGACAACATTGAATATTCTAACAGTGTTGATAACAGCAACAGCCTTTTTTTTTTTTTTTTTTTTTTTTTACAAAAGAAGAGACTGTTTGATCTTGCCTGTGGATGCTAGAGAACAGCACACATTAGAGAAAAGCTCTAATGTGTTTTTTGAAGGAGGAGAGGTTTTTTTTGCTCCAGGCTTACATGTGCAGAACAGAGATTAGCCCAAAGCCATTTTTGCTTTGCACATTAAAAACTCTAGAATATTGATGACTCAAAAACCAAGAGGCCATAGGACAGGAAAGATAAACCTAAAAGGACTTGATATGTGATGGGACAGAATTTGTGTTTTAATATGTAGGTAATTAGAAGTCATGAAAGTTGTTTAAATGAAACATATTTATGATTTTGGAAGATTTTTGTCAGTTGTGTGTTCTGGAATAAGTGAATTAACTGATGACCATAGGGGATCATAGAATTATAGTTTGTTCTATCATTTGGATTTTGGACAGTGAAAAATATAGCTTTTCTAGTGGGAGGGAGACAGTGAGTCATCCATCAGAAAACTGAATAGTCCTTGCTAAGGTCAGATGTCCAGCTTATCCCTCCAGCTACCAAAAGTGTGAATGATAATAATGGCTCATAGCTTTTATTGACAAGAGTTTCTTCAATTGAAGTCATGCACCCTCGGTGAGGGCAGGCTAGGTAGCCTGTATCTAATGACTGGTCTATTCAAGATTACAAAAACCCAATCCCATTTCCTAATTCAGTACAGCCTGGAAGGGTCATCCAGCTTCCTATCTCCCTATGAAATTTTGTGATGGTGTCTTTCCTCTTTTCTTACAGGTACTACAAAAAATAAACTGACTTCCAAAAAACAAACCAAAAAGTACTATGTCTGATGGCAGAAATACAAAAATATAGGAGAGAGAGAGAGAAATTCTTCATAGGAATGGTATTAAAAGTTAAATTGGTTATTGACCAACAAGTTCTCATATTTTTTTAAAGATTTATTTATTTATGCATACAAAAGCTGGGATACAGGCCAGAGGTGTGTGGGGTGATTGGATTCACCAGAGACAGAGTGGGGAGCAGAACAGGCAGATGTACTGAAATACAATGCTGAGGGGAGCAGCGGGAGAGTCAGGAGAGGTCTGCTGTGCCATGTGGGTATCTCCCTGGCTGGGGCTTGAACTCATTCTATGCTGCAGTGGCTGTGGATAGCTTCGTAGATTGTGCCACCAGGGAGGCCCTCTCATATTTCCTGAAATATAAAACTTTTCCTTTGTCTATATTATTTACGTGTGAAAATTTGTTAACTCCTGCATTCTTTCAGCAAATATTTACTAGGTTTTCTGTGCTTAAGAGACTGCTTGGCACAGAATTAAATAGAATATGGGCGTCTCTCATTAGAGATTGCAGTCAATTTTGAATAGCTAAGAATCAGGGAAATAACTGGAGGCAGTTCATGAACAAAACTTGATTCAGATAATGAACCTTCAAAGGATTGTAGGTGCTGTGTAACATAGTTAAATTTGTATTAGCAAAAATTTACTTTCTGAAAGTGTGGGAAATAAATTGAATGAGACTGAAGGTAAAAGCCCAAATAAGAGGCAGCTTTAATATTCTAAGAGATCTATGTAGTGCAGACCAAGGTGATGAAAAAATGAATTCAGATGGGAGGGTACATTTAAATTATATTTAGAAACAAAGAAATTATAGAACTTTGAACAATTTATGAAAGAAATGATGGTTGGAACAAGACTGACAGTGAACCTTAATATTCTTCCTCAGTCTATAGGTTGCCTCTCGTCACTGAACAAATTAAGATGAAACTGGAGATTACAGTTTGATTTAGAGAAAAGGAAGTTAAAATTAGTTCAAAATTTGATAATTGAAGTCACTATAGTTTATTAGTTTCTCCAAAGAAGAAAACTCCGTAGTGAAATAAAAGATGGCTAATGAGATAGTAGGGCATAGTGGAGCAAGAAAGACTTGTGAAAGAGACTGTAAGGAAGTACGGGGAGAAACCAGGCAAGAATGGAGATATGGTACTATGGATTCCGTGGCATGGAATAGAAGTAAAAAAGTGTAATGACATATTGAAAACTGTATTCAAGTAAGAAAATAATTAATTTGTTTGGATTTAGCAATGAGAGCATTATCATAATGCTTAATTAGCGCAATTTTAGTGAAATGATGATACAATAAGAAGTATTTAAATATTATGGACTGAGGCATGAGAGATTATATAAAGAATATGAGGTTAGGCTGTTTTGTCATCTTAGAAATGAAAGAACAAATAATAGAATAAAGAAAAATTAATAGGTAAAGATTGTTATTTTATTGCATTTTAAATTTTTTTTAAGATTTATTTATTTATTTATGCAAGCACTGGGTACAGTCAGAAGCGTGGGAGGGTGAGAGAATTCACCAGCGATAGAGCGGGGAACAGAACAGGCAGACCGACGAAATACACTGCTAAGGGTAGCAGCGGGTGTGGCAGAAGAGGTCTGTCACGCCATGTGGGATCCTCGCCGGTGGCTGGGGATCAAACTGGCACTGCAGAGGCTGTGGGAAGCTTCGCAGCCCAGCACTCAACCACTGAGCCAGCAGGGAGGCCCTGTATTTTAATTTTTAAGATAAAAACACAAGCACACATATATAAGCAGAAAGAAAGAAATTGGCAGTGAAGAAAAAGACTGTCAATATACAACAAAATGTTTCATAGCTAGAGAAATTTTCAAGGTCAATAAAGGAGTAGTGAGCATAATGTCCAGATTAAAGGTGACACAAGTTGATGTAGATGTGTTCATTTCTTCCCAGACAAGAAGAATGCAATTATTGGTATATTAAAGTGTTTAGGTTGGATGGAGGAAGCAGTTGGTGATGGACATCATACCTGAAGACATTCATTTCTTCAGTGAAATAAAAAAGGTTTTATGCTAATGGAGAAAGGGTAGAAGCTAAAGGAGAATGTGGAAGATTTTGAATACTCACTGTGAGTAATGTCAAGACTGTAACTAATTACAAATAGACAAATTACTAAAAATCACCAAAAGTCATATGAATTTATAAACTATAATTCTGTAGAGTTATCAAGCTGCACAGCTGAATGATTTTGTCTAATAATTTTGAGCAAAAAGTCAATGTGAACTTCACTTTTTTTCTTCACTGCTAATTTCTTTCCTTCTGCTTATCTATGTATGCTTGTGTTTTTATCTTAAAAATTAAAATACATGAATAGTATTGTTTGGATTTCTGAAATGGAAATGTCTCCCTTCATCTTTTATGTCAATACTTTGGTCAAACTTTGGATTTTACATATACTTGGGCCATTTGTGCAATCTGAGAGACAATTCAATGTGTGTTTGTGTGTGGGGGGGGTGGGGGTGAGGGTCTCTGTATGTGTGTAACAACACACATACAAAAAAAAAGTAATTCTTTTCTGCTGTAAAGGAAATGTTCTTGCCTTCTTGCAGAGAGCAGCTTCTTTTATATTACAAGCTTATATGTACTATAAATGTGAAAGGCAACTACTTTCACATATATGAAAGGAAATGAAGAACATGGATATATGAGTCACCCACTTAAATCAACTAGTTGTTATAATTGTGATTCTTTGTTCATAAATTATAATGGACAATTTATAAAATGAAAAATAGATTTTGCTATATTTTCTCATATCTGGAAATATGATAAGTTATTTCTAAACATTAATAGTGCAATGGATCATTGAGTCATCTTAAATATAATTCATATGGAAATGAATTATAATTAGGACTTCTCTTTATCTTATATATAAGAATGACTATGAAAAAAACATTTAGACAAAATACTATTAATATTAGAATGTTTGAACTGTCCAGCTCCATCCTGAATATTACATACAAAATTTTAATAATGCTTGTTTTTATTAACTGCATTTAATGCACTGTAATTTAATTTACATTGATTACTATATTAAAAGCAAAACAAATAAGAGCAAAAAGGTAACCAGTTTTGTAGCCAATGAGTTTTAAAAATCTTGTGTAGATGTGCTGTTTATATCCAGAATTGAATAATTTATATATTATGCCTCTCTCAATGTTTGCTCAATCAACAAACTCTTAAGTGAT
Organism: Talpa europaea; assembly: GCF_964194135.1. NCBI lineage: Eukaryota > Metazoa > Chordata > Mammalia > Eulipotyphla > Talpidae > Talpa > Talpa europaea. The sequence continues at coordinate 31,307,841 of NC_140083.1, read as the reverse complement.
AGATAGAAAACACATCCCAAGTACCCAGAATTGCATTTGAGGATACCATCAGGACATTGTTTTTGTCCTTAGATAAATAACCATCTAACTAGAAATAAAAGTAGTGAGAAAAATCATATACTCAAGGATTTGGTACTCAGTATAAATGCCCTAGCTATTTAAAAAAGAGAAAGATTGATGTGGACTAGAATTATAAGTGTCAACTAAGGACAACATGGAGATGCAATGATTTACTACTTTGATTTTGATCTCTCTTATCTCCTCAATCTGTCTATATTTCAACCATTCTCAATGTAAAATCAACTTCAATTTCTTACTGAAATCAATCTTGATAAGATCTCCCACATCTATGATCTGAGCTCATTTTTTATTATCCATTTCAGTATACATTGCCCCATATATGTTTGTTCCTTATATAAAAATTCCATTATTTTTGTACTTGACATAATCATTGAAAATTCCCTAAAAGTGAAGTTGCTGAACATCCATACATATAAAGATTTCTATACAGTTTACCAAGATGCCTACAGATGTCCAGGAAGTCTATGTCCAGTTATATTTTCACTAACTAGTGACTCTTTTTATTTATTTATTTATTTATTTATTTGTTTATTTATTTAAGAGCTTTATTTATTTATTTTATACAGGAACTGGGGTACAGGCCAGAATCGCGGGAGGGTGAGAGGATTCAACAGAGACAGGTGGGGAACAGAAGAAATGAAAAAGTCTTTTGCGAAATAGAAATACAAATGATCAGCAAACATCTTTGTTAACAGGTAAGCTTAGTGATGAAAAATTGCAAAGAAATCAAGTACTATTTTCCTATTAAATTGGCATGAATAAACTATGGTTTCATTTCTTCCATACATTTTCAACAACCTTTTCCTTATTAATTTACTAAATGAATGGATTTGCTTATTATCATAGTTTCTATTTATTTTTTAGTCTGATAATAATGATTGGACTTTAAGGTTACAATTCATGTAGGTTTTAAATATCTTCCCCCAAAACAGTTCTGTTGTTTTAGATATACTTTTACCGTTATTTCAATCTTTCTTTGTAGGTTGATCAGAGTGATCAGTGAGCACACATAGGTATTCAACAAATAGTTGTTGGACAAACATAGGGAATCAATTATAATAATAATCATATTAGTTAATTGAAGGTCACATTTAATTGAATTTAACTCTTTTCCTATTATTTTGTGGAAATATTGACCTACAGAATGAAAGAGTGCTCTCAGTTATCTGTAATAATCATTATTGATGAAATAAAGTGAATTATTAATCTTCAGAATCTCATAAAATCATTCTTAAAGAAAAATGGACTTCTTTACAAGGAGAAGAAAGAAAATTGAATAATAGTTTATATACACAATGTGTTAGTTTTCAAACATATTTGCAAATTATTTGATTCTTCTTTCATTACAAGATGGAGTCAGTCTTCTCTCCCTTTGAACTGGGACTTGTCTTTATGACAAGTCCTTAATATGACTTCCAAAAAAGGCTTGATAAAGCCATTCAGATTCAATCAATTTTTCTTGAGAAATTCACTCTAGAAGCCTTCAGCCTTCATTTAAGAAATACATGAAGAATTACAAGGGAAAAGATAGATAAAGAGATAGGGGGAAAAAGAGAGAGACCTGAGGAATCTTACTATGTCTTTCAGTGTGTCAGACACATAAGTAAATAAATCATTGAAATGACACCTTTCCCCAGTGACTCTCTTGACCCACATAAGAAAGACCTCAAATGAGAAATGCCTACAGCTCTGCTAACCCCCAGATTTGTGAACAAAATAAATGGTAAGGTTTTTGATACTCTGTAAGGTAGTTTGTTATTTAGCAATAATCAGATGCATGGCAAATAGTTTCACAAAATGAAACAATTCAAACTTTCATTATATATTCTAATGAAGTGCCTTGCATCTGAAATATCAAATACAAGATATTTTCTTACTTGTATCTACAAGATATTTTCTTACTTGTATCAGAAATACATCAAAATTATACTTACAAGATTATAGAGGGAGGAATTCCAATTAGAAAAGATGTATTTAAATTAAGCTTTAAAAGCTTTACATTTTATACTAGTCAATGAAAATAATAGTTACCTATATTTTTATCAAATTTTTAAAACTTAGTCCCCTTCGATACTTGATCTCCTTTAATTCATTTAATCTGAATGTACAGAAACAGTCACATTGTTTCAAGAATGAATAGCTTTTTTTGTCATGAGCTAAGACAACATTCATTACAAAAAGACATTCTTTAATTTGATATTTATAAAGGAGAAATAAAAATAAAATTGGTGGGTGTGTAATTTTTTAGCCATATCAAGTCTTTGTTTACCTGTTCCATATATGTGATCATATATGGAATTTATATATATGTAGTTATATCTATATTTACGTAATATGGAAAAACAGCAGAATTCAAATATATTACTGCAGATTTAGGTAGGTAAATAGCAATTAAAAATAAGGAAATATTTCTTTTTCCCCAGATCCTCCATTCTCCTGATTTGTATAAATTTAATTCTGTACCATTTAGTTTATTTTGTGGTTTTGCTCCAAAAATTATACAGCCTGACAACACAGGTCAAAAAGTTTAATGAGTGTTTTGCTAATGTCTTCAAAGATTCATTTAGTTTGTCGCAAAACATGACCCTATATGAAGCAGTATAAATGAAGAATAAATAGAAGTTACTCATTGATTAATGGTGTTGGCTTTGCTTAGTTAATCTGAAAATTAATCCATTGCCAAATATAATTCACAAGGCACAAACTGATGAATTAAATGCAATTTAGAGATTGAAAAAAAGCAGAATTTTAGAAAGATGAGCACTTTCTTTTATCCTTTTCTTCCTTGTTATGTTTATCTTTAATCAGTTTCTCTGCAGTAAAAACATTTAAATCTTGAATTAAGGTTTATAAATTTTTTAAAAAGGGAAATTTAAGGGATGATGTTAAAAATTCAAAATATATTCGGTAGGAAGGATGAAATGGTGCAGAGTTCACTAATAGAATAAAAGAGATGAAAATGCAGACAAAAATGAAAAAAGATAAAACAAAACAATATAAATGCATAATGATAAACACTATGAACAATACAAAAGGAAATGGATTTGATGAGGAAACCAATATTTTATGAAGTCCTTTCATCCTTCAATTTTTATGTCTTCTGTTAATTCTAAGCTAAACATGCAATATCAGTATTTTCATCTGCTATTCCAGGCACATTATTCTCTTATTTGACACAGGCTGTCCACTACTCCCTAAACAACCTAGTTACATTTCTGACATTGAGAAAATATTGGTACTTTCTCTATAGGTCAGACACTAACTTGTTATTCCTTTAAATTCTGCATTTCAAATTCCATTTGTGCCCAAACTCCTTTAATAAATTTTTATCAAGCATTCAGCCCTAAAACTCTACACATATTTTAGTTATGCTATTTAATTGGGTTTTGCATTAAAAAAGTTGTAATTTATGAGAACTCTCTAAGCTTTACTTCCCTCATTTGTAAAATGGAAATAATAAAACATAACTCAGAGAGTTCTTATGAAAATGAATAATGTTTATATTGATCTATAAAGACAGAAATTTCTATGTCAATGTTAGTTTTTTCCATAATATTAACTTTGTATTATCATTTATATTTTTGAGTATTTGTCCTGCATCAGTAGCCCACTGAATATTTGCTATGCTTCAATACGTTTTTCATGGAATGTGTTCAATGATTTGTCATCATCACTTTCCATGTCCAATTTTGTGTTCCCTCACTTTGAAGGGTCTATTTGGTTCTATTTTGAGCTTTGTTCCTCTTATCTCTCTACACTGTACCAAGAAAATATGCTAGAGAAGGTCATCAAGCTGAAACTCAAAGTTGCTCTCCAGTTACTTCAAAACCAGAGAGCAATTTCCTCTGCATGTAATTTTGTCTCCATTTCTACAATCAAGTCTCATTGTTCTGTCTTTTTCCTTGTTCAATTCTAGAATAAGTAGAATCACGGATATTAATGTTAGTTCCACAGAATTCTAGTTGAATCATTTATAAATTCAGGCTGTGAACATATATTACTTTTTTTCTTTCTTGGACAACTGGTAATTGATGGAGGATCAGACAGCATTGTACTGTGGAAAGAACCTACATTTGAGAATTACACAGAAGTGTATTATATTTCTTGTGTATATCTCTTGTCATATAATGTAATACTATGATTAGATTCTGTACTTCACTTTACATGTTATTATAAAATTCAAATTTTTATCATGATTGTGAAGACTATTGGGCTACAGAATTTTTAATAGTATCTAGAACCACCTAGACTCCCAAGACATGCATTGGTTCTTTTCCTCCAACTAAATAGCTATTGTAAAACACATTGTCTTTGCTAGGAATAGAGCTGATGCTGTATTAAATAAATTAGTGATTACCAGAAGGGGAGAGGGAAGAAGAGATGGTACATTGGGTAATAGGGGACAATTGCTTTTTTTAAAGATTTATTTATTTATGCATACCAGAACTGGGGTACAAGCCAGAGGTGTGGGGGATAAGAGGATTCACCAGAAACAGAGTGGGGCACGGAACAGGCAGAATGACTGAAATACACTGCTGAGGGGAACAGTGGGTGAGTCAGGAGAGATCTGCTACGCCATGTGTGTCACCTCCTTGGCTGGGGAATAGAACTCGTGCTGCAGTGGCTGCAGACAGCTTCATTGGTTACATTTTACCCCCTTCCGCCACCAGGGAGGACCAATAGGGGACAAGTGTATCGTAAAGAACAGAATTGGGCTTTTATGGGTGATGTTAATGTAGTATATACAACCTGAAACTTGTATAATGTTAAATGCAAAAATAAATAAATAAATAAAAAGGCTTAGAATTTTGAGAAAATTAAAACAGTGATTCTTTACTAGAACACAGGAAACTTTAAGGGGATATACTAAGTACCAAGAAATGGAATTAATTAAATTATCTTCATTTTATCTTTATATTAGGCACATAGAAAGAAAGCTGAATAATATTAGCCAGGGAAACAATATGTACTGCATTGCTGCCTAAGGAATATTGTCTAGAATTGGAAACAAATACATATGTTATGTATTTATAAGTATACAATATATATGAATATATGAATATATTTGTAAAAGATAACCCATATGATATATAGAATAACTGAAAAACTTTTCAACTATTTTAGAGTTCTTAGAATTTCCAAATTTTATGACTCTTTTTAAATCATAATGTAGTGATTGTTAGAATGAAAGATACATAGAAAGATCATTTATGGTGCTTGTTCCAAGATTTTAATTTTTAAATAAGCCTAGATATTTAAAAGGTTATGTAAATATGAAATATTAATATTACATTTAAGAAATGTTAATAACCTTGGCAACTACCAAGGTCTTAAGGTTTGAGTGGGGGTGGAGACTCTTCCAAGATCATTTACATAGTTGTTGACAGGATTCATATCCTTGTAGTCTGGTAGACTGAGGGTTTCAGTTCCTCCCTGAATGGATACCTGCAACTACTCTCAGTTCCTAGCCTGCCATGTGGTCTTTTCCATAGGAAGGTTCGCAGCCTCAGAGCTCACTTCATCAGAACTTGCAAATAGGGCCACCCTGGTGACACAAGGGGTTAAGTCAGCACTCTGAAGCTATCCACAGCCACTTCAGCACCACTTCCATCCCCAGCCAGGGAGCTGACTCACCTTCTACTGCAGACCTCTCCTGTCTAGCCTGCTGCTCCCCTCAGCACTGCATTTCAGTCAGTCTGCCTGTTCTGCTCCCCACTCTGTCTCTGGTGAATCCTCTCAAACCTTCCCCCATCTCTGGCCTACGCCCCAGTTCTTGTATAAACAAACAAACAAACAAACAAACAAACAAACAAATAAAGAAAGAACTTGCAAATAAGAATGCAAGAAAGAAAATATGAGCAATATAGAGTTCAAGGTCCTTTTAAAACTAACATCACTTGTAACATCCCGTTTATTTTTCCATCCCCTATTTTTCAGAGGCAAGTCACTCAGTCCAGCCCACACAGGGTATGAATATAAGAATGTAGGAGTCTCTGGGAATAATTTCAGCAGCTGCTGCAACAGTGATATTATATCTTAATGCATGTTTAGAAGGTTAGTTTGGTTGAACAGTACTTACTAAGGTGCATAATATGCGTCAGGCAGCAGACTAGGATAAAATGATGGGATAACATAATATTTGTCTGGGATGAGTCCCTAATATATTCTGGAAGCCAAAATGTGTCTGATTCTATTATGAACAGTCATTATGAAAAAATAAAGAAATTCATGAGATCAGAAAAAGTTTCCCAATGGAGAAAATTGAGTTAATTTTTGACACAAAAGGTGGAAAAGAGGCAGCATATCAAGCAGAGGAAAACAGCTATGCAAATGTACCAGGGCGTGACAAGCACAGTACATTATGGTACATGTTCATAATCGCGTCCGTGCTGCGCTCTTTAGAAGATGTTGTGGAATAACATATTCCTTTCAGAGAATGGGAAAAACACAATAATGATGTTAGGTATTATTAGTTCTCTTCTGCTCACTCTTCTTTGGCTCATGGTGAGCTCTCCTGCTCTTTAACAGGCATTCCTAGTGGTTTATTTTGTAGAATCTATTGCTCAAAACTGACAATATCCAAACTCAGCCTCCTAGGGGAATTAGCAATAATCATAAATTACTTCCCCACACAAACCCCAAGGTGTTTGTAGAAACTAAGTGTCATTAACAGTTCTAATGATCCTACTTTTTCTCTTAAGCAGATACCCAAGTAAGATACAATCATGTAAGGCATTATCTCCTTACAAATAGAAAATTGTGTATTTGCGCCAATTACAGTCTGTTAGTGCTGCAGAAATAATTTTTAATGAAATATATTACACTTCAAAAATTCACAACAGTTGTATTAAATGTAATGGGAAATTTTAAGTCTTTTTATTATCTCTGAGAAATATAAAATGTTATTGTGTTGTCCTCCTTAAAATTCTCTGCTCTTGAATTCTATACCATAATCCTTTGTTGATTTATGTCTTCCACTTCTAGGTATTTACCTGTGTACATATATTCTTAGGCCATTTATAAATCAGTAAAGGCTAGTGTCTTGGAATGAAGTCAAAAACCCCATGTTTATCTTATCATAGAACCTAGGAAATAAATCCAGACTGTATTTTTCTCATTCCAGTGGAGAGTAGACTCTCCCTTCTTCAGAGATTAAGGTTTTCCTCATGAATGTAATATTTCCTTCCTATATATCTAGTTGATCTGGAAAGTTTTGATTTTTTTTCCCTCTCCATTAGCTCCAACTTGCACATGATTCTAGAATTCTGTGACATCAATTATTTCCCATGTCTACATGCTTTAATATTTGCAGGACTCTGGAGCTATCAGAAGAACAGAAAATTAAAGAATTGGCAAAAAAAGTGATCTTTTCCTCACAAAATCATGAGCCTTAACCTGTGACTTCTATTTGTAAAGAAGTCAAGTTTCCTGTGAGCTTACCTCAAATTATTATAGCCCTAGAATTAGAAGGTAGAACACAATATGGAGAAAAACATTTTATTGCTAGCTAACTTGGAATTTGTTGCTGCTGATTTTATGTGCCCTAATACTAAAACAATCTCATTTTTATTGTAAGACCTCTCCACTTATCAAAATTGTTTTATTAAAATATTCAAAACCAATAGTCTTCCTACAACATATTACAACAAAAGCATGTAGATAGGTAAATAAATGTGATCTAACTTGGATTTGGAGGAAGGTAGCATTTGGAGATATAGTAATCAGAATTTTCAAAATGCAAATTCAGATCTGCAATTTAACTGCATTATTTTTGACAAATTTCTTAACCATGCTGATTCCTCAGAAGCCTGTTGTGCAAAGTGGGGAAAATAATAACAGCCATCACAGGGAATTTTATATAATCAAAGGAATTAATATTTGAAAAATGAATGGAAGAGCAGCTATCACAGAGATGGTATTATATGCTTGAAAGATTAAAAATAAAATAAAGTATCTCTTCAATAGAGCATGATCACCACTTCTCAAATAGAAAGGTAATTGTTAAAAATGACTTAACAAAAATAATTTTGATTAAGATTTCAGAAGTCTCTGGGGCATGGTGATTATGCTCTTGACTGCAATCATTTCTTTACTAGGAATTTATCTGTCAGCAGTAGTAACTGAAGTGGGCAATTATCCACATTAACTCCTCTACCAATATTTATCATTATTGTTGTGCCTTAGCAGACTTGAAGACGCCATTTGACTAAATATAAATCCATGTAGTCACCATTTTGAAAGCTAGTGTGTACATAACCATCCGTAGATTGCTATCTACAGATTTTTTTGGAATTAATTTGAAATACTTTTTAAAATAAATCTGTTTAACAAAATGAATAAGTGAATCCCCCTTCAAAATCATTAATTATAGAGATATGTCCTTTTCTGCTATTACTTTTATGACCTGAAATATGATGTACATACTCTAAATAAAAAATAACTGATGAAGGAATTTGTTCCAGAAATCTAATGTGGAAATACAGTAGTCACTATCTGTACCTAAACTTCAAGTTTCATGAAACTATTTTAAGAAAAACATTTTTCTCGTAAATACTTAAGACATATATATATATATATTTATATTTATATATCTTTTAATGAAAAAGCCCATTGTTCTGGCTGGCCTTTTATCAAGTAGAATCCTTTTTCTGTAGACATTTTATTTATATGTACAGCACTATCAAAATTTGTGATATTAATTATAACCTTGAGGTAATGCAAATCCTGAAATATTTGTAGAATCATCATGAATACTTTGTTAGTTCTATTTTAATATAAAGTACAGGATACTATATTATAAACTCTTGAAAAAGACTAGAACATTTAACATGTTGACTAAAAATCTATTAACTAAAATATCTTTTCTCAGACTTATTTAGCAAAAAGACTAAAACAGGAATTGGAATCCTAGTTTTTCTACTTACCCCAGTGATATAATGTTGGACAACTCACTGATTACTTCAAACATCTAATTGGGTTTGCTGTAAGTTAAAAATAATGATATCTATCTTGTGCGTTTTTTGTGAGGCATAAATGAAATAAATAGAATTAATTAAATTATGTACACACACATATGTATACTAGGTTTCCTTGATAGAGGGGTGGAGGAGATAAATTAATCACACATAAGATGGCCCTAGGAAAAAACAAACAAACTAAAGACACAAATCATTATAACTTGACAGAAAAACACACTCATGTCATCCTGGAAAATCATACTCTTTGACATAATATTAAAAATCTTCTGAAAGAACAGTCCTACCACTCCTGTTACAACATTGTGGTGGTAGACAGGGAGAGCTACAATTCACATCTCCTTCAAGGAAGCTTTAGTTGACTAGTAGGAGACAGAGCCACTTTGTCCAAGGTCAGCCTTTCGAGGTTAAACTATGTATGATGACTGGTAGAGGTGGGATAAAAAGATAGTGCCACTGGGACCAAATCAGCAATTCTGACAGACTTTCAGTTCAGTGCTTCTCAGAGTAGTGGGATCGCCATTGCAATTCAGATTTTTCTTTTTCCAGCTTTGCTTCCTGCACCTCCCTCCCAACTTTATTGATCCTGAAAGCTCTTTCTTGTAAATATTCTGAGTACTATAGTCTCGAGTCTATTTCCTAGGAACCCAAACTGCCAGACATCTTGTTCTTCTCACAGTGATGTCTAATCAGGCCATTTAATCCTGCTGTCAGATTGATTTCTCATCTAGCTCTAATTGGTCAGGCAATTTGAATAAAATGACATTATTTATGTATGACTAAAGTAATATGAGATCTTAGCAAAAAAGTAGAATCAAATATTAACCTATTTTCATGTGGGAAAATTAACCTTAGTACCTTGAATACGTGTTAGTAATATTTAGTATATTTTCAAAATGTCTATCCTTTAAATGAAAATTTCTTTTAGAAAATTATATTAACATTCTACTTCAGTCAAGAAAATAATTTTCATTTTTAAAACATGTTTTATCATCTCTTCAACAACCTACTGTTACCCCCTGCATCCTCTCAGACAATAATAGAAACCAGTGTCACACTATTTTTCCATCTCCCTTTTTTATGCCAGGATCTGTTATTGTCTCATAGTTGATCTTGTATACAGTTTTAAGCTTCAGGCAGTCACTCATAATCTAGATATTCCCCAGTCTTTACATTGCTTTATAGATCTATGACAAATCTGTCAAAAAATGAACACAGATGGAATAAAAGTAATAAACAAGGTAGGAATTGGCTAAAAGTACTATTATAGCACTGCATTAATGTTAACCTTTTCCCTACCCAGCAACCAGTAATTACAATTACTTGGAAAAACAATAAGAAATAAATGTCATTCTTTAAAACCTTTGGGAAGTGGTTAAATCTTCACAAAGCAAATATTTCTAGTGAAACCCTTTGGACTCAATGAGACTTTTGGAAAAAATAATTTGATCCAGTTTCTTTATATAGATTTTTACTATGGGGATAGGATGATTCTTGCTACCAACATACTCACCTGGGATCAGAGAAGACTAAAGTTTGCTAAAAGGCCTTGCAACAATGGCATAAACATCATCCTTGCATCTTATGGTAAAACTCTTTCTTACATATGAATGTTTTCCAAATGTAAACAAAGAAAAATTAAGCTGAAGGATGCAAATGTTAAGTTTAGAGCATGTAGAAAATATCTGGTCATGAAGAACAGCTGCCAGAATAAGACGCTTTTACTCATAGAGATGATTTTTCTTACAAAATTTGAAAGAAATTGTAATGATGAATCATAAGCCCTGCTATAAATAAATTATGACTGCAAATTGCCAGATACAGAAATATTCTCATTAAAGTCCATTGTCTTTGAAGACAAAATTGCCTCATTTATTATTTCAGTAGACTCAAACCAATTTAGAACAATTAAAGCCTGCATTATCAAACGTGCTTGATATGCACTGAAAATACATTAAAAGAGAAACAGGTGCTGTTCCAATCTAATAGGATCAATCACTGACTATCTAGTACAAGAAGCATGCTATTTTGTTGTGGAAACAATTTAGAGTGTCTCACTGAATGGATGCCAATTTCCAATCAGCCAATGACAATGTGGCATCAGACTATGCCAACCAATTCATCCATTCGTTTATTCATTTATTCAATCCTTCTATATCTCTACTCTGCCTATTATACACAAGGCAATTGGCCAATCACAGTTGGAAATTCAAAGATAATGAAAGAAATCGTCATTTAACCTTAGGCATATTCTTTAAGAAAATAGATATGTATTCAAATAAAGACAATTTATAATTGAAATTGTGGTGATCTGATCAATATGGCACAAGAAGATGTCCCTTGCTTTGCTCCTGGGAGAATAGGAGAGTTAACAGACAGATGCTGTGCCTAGAGGGTCCTATGACTTGGGGCAAACTGCAGCAACTTGTAGATGTTGGAGCTCTACACCAACTGCACTGGTTGGGACATGGAAGAGATTCATGCTTTATTAAATGAGAGGTGGGTGGAGAGAAAAACCAGGAGGCTGTAGTTTGGAGTAGGAAATGAAACACAAACTGTAGCATTGCTATCATGTGGTGCTTGCATCAGAATCTAGAATAGTGAGAGTAGCTAGTTATCAGGAATAGTGGGGTCTCCAGGTGTTGACCTCACTGATCCTCAGTGTCTCACCCTATCAACAGTGTTAAAGTTAGATTATAGCAAGATTGCAGGGGCAGGAGACAGATGTGACTGATAGAGACCAGGAGGCAAATAAGATAATTATAGTGCAACTGGAAAGAGTTTTATTTACCACTTATGGAGATTTTATTTTATTTTATTTTTTTATTTATGCATACAAAAGCCGGGGTACAGGCCAGAGATGTGGGGGGTGAGAGGATTCACCAGAGACAGAGTGGGGAACAGAACAGGCAGACTGACTGAAATACACTGCTGAGGGGAGCAACAGGCAAGACAGGAGAGGTCTGCTGTGCCATCTGGGTTTCTCCCTGGCCAGCTGGTGATCGAACTCATGATGCAGAGGCTGTGGATTGCTTCATAGCACAGTGCTTAACCCCTTGCGCCACCAGGGAGGCCCTATCAAGATTTTAATACTAAAATCTAGGGATTAGAATCCTATGGTAATGGGACAGGCAAATAATCCAAAAAATTAAAAGAAAGGGGGGGTCCTGAAATAAATCCAGGTTTATTTTGGCATGATTTAACTGACATGACTGTATGGTGCTTGTAATGCTCAATTAATTGATATCATACTTAATTACAATAGTATATATTTGTTAAATTATATTTGTCAAATTGAATTTAAATTATGTCTGAATACCACATTTCATTTAAAAACAAAGTAGGTAGTGTGAAGAAGAAGAGTGATGAGGTTTTGTGTTAGTACCCCACCAGATCTCAAAGGCGCCTTTCATGAATAAAATGAAGCTTGAATGGAAAAATAAATAAATAAATAGATAGATAGATAGATAGATAAATAAATAAATAAATAAAATAAAAAGTAGGGCCTCCCCTGGTGGCGCAGCAGTTGAGTGCTGGGTTGCGAAGCTGTCCACAGCCTCTGCAGTGCTGGTTCCATCCCCAGCTGCCAGCGAGGGTCCCACATGGTGTGCAGACCCTCCTGCCTGCCTGCTGCTCCCCTCAGCAGTGTACTTCGGTCCTTCTGCCTGCTCTGTTCCCTGCTCTGACTCTGGTGAATTCTCTCACCCTCCTGCGCTTCTGACTGTACCCAGTGCATGTATAAACAAAAACAAACAAACAAACAAATAAATAAATAAATAAAACATGCCTCTATTAAAAAAAAAATTCAGATTGTCAATATTTACAGAATATACTATGGGAATTTTGATTAGGTTTGCACAGAATCTATAGAATAGTTTAGAAGAAGTGACATTTTATTGTTTTTGTTTGTTTTGTTTTTTTTAAGATTTATTTATTTATTTATTTATTTATTTATACAAGCACGAGGTATAGTCAGCAGCGCGGGACGGTGAGAGAATTCACCAGAGCCAGCGCAGGGAGCAGAGCAGGCAGAAGGACCGAAGTACACTGCTGAGGGGAGCAGCGGGCGGCAGAAGAGGTCTGCGCACCATGCGGGACCCTCCTCTGGTGGCCGGGGAGCAGCCGGATATCGAACTGGGGCTGCAGAGGCTGCAGGCAGCTTCACAACCCAGCGCTCAACCGCTGCGCCACCGGGGAGGCCAAACATTTTATTGTATTAATTCATTTATTTTTTTTCTTATGGAGGCATTGGTTTACACCCTTCAAAAGTAACATTTAACACTGAGTTTCCCTCTCTGTGAACCCAGAATATTTTTTGGTTATGTGGAGCATCTGTTTTTTTTTTTTATTGGTGTCCATTCATACTGCTATAAAAATTACCACAAATTCAGTAGCTTACTACTGAAATTTATTCCTTATATTTATAATTTCTTATACTTATATTTATATATTTATGTTATATATTTATATTTTATATTTATATTGCTTATATTTATTTCTTATATTATTTATTTTCTTTACAGAAAATTTATTTCTCGCAGCTCTAGAGAGCAGGGAGTCCAAAATCATGGTACCAGCATAACGGGTTCTAGTGAGAGGCTCTTTCCTGGTTCAGAACCAGCCTCTTTTCATTGTGTCCTCACCACTTGTTTATGCTAGAATATACATGTACAATTGCTTTTTATAGGTTAACCTTCTTTCCTGTGACTTTTTTATACTCATTTATAATTCTGGGAGCTTGTTTTGTTGATTCTTTAGGATTTTCTGTAGGGACAGTCATGTTGTCTGTGACTAGTAACCGATTTATTTAATATATTCTAATTTGTTTCAATGAATCTCTGGAAAACCAATTTGTACTAAACATTTAATCACATTAGTTTCAGTATTAGATTAAAAGAAATTTAGAGTTTATTTTAAGGATTTTCTGAAGAGTATATAGTTTGTCACAAAATTGGTAAGTTGCAGATACTAAATATAAAGGACTGAGCTTTGAGACTCAAGTAGAGTGACATCCTTTAGCCAGTTAAGACCCTTCCAGAAAATCTAGGTGATGAAACTAATTAGGAAACTTTTCCTGCTCTGACCGGCAGGCAGCATTTGCTTGTGCACCTTATTATCATTAATTTCTGTTCATTTGATTTTCATTCACCTACAAAATTTTATCCTCACACTTCCAACTATATCACAGTCATTTGCATATTGACAGGACTGTGAGACCAAAGTAAGTAAGGTGATCAACTCTGGCTTTTTTGAGACATTTATTTATGTAACCTTAATAGTCCCATGTCTTGAGAAGACTCTCAATCTGCTAAAGTAAGATGACATGTATCTTAGGAAAGTGTGGTTCCTGTTATGAAAAATCATATTAAATATGCTGTGTGTACTAATGTTCATATTTTAAGGTATAATGAATATGAAACATCACTCATCACTTTCAAGTGAGATTATCTATGTTTTGGAGCTCTCCTTTTATAATTTGGTGTATGGCAACATCTAATTATAAAAATACTCAATTATTCAGTGAAACCTTCACTCCGTAACCTAAAATATTTATATTTTTCTTCATAAAATCTCTATTTACATACAGTGTCCTGAAAATATCTACACAAGTTATCAGAGAAATAGCTGGCATTCAGACAAATGTATCTGCCATTTATCGCCTCTTGTTGAGAAATGAGCTTCATTAAACCTAACTGACTTTGCTTGCTGAAATTTTCCATCTTGTTTGCCTCCTCCGACCTCCTGTGAGAAACAGCCAAATAGTGTTAGTTTTGAGGTTCCTGGAAAACAGCAAGAAATGGAAATCCAAGGTCTGCTGTAGTTCACTGGAGATAATTTTTCATATAGATTACTTTGCATCATGCGGGATGCAGAAAAGTCCTTTGTTTCGTAGATGTTATCAAATATAACATGGGAATGAGGTGATGATATATTACTAAGTAGGAAAAAAGCAGTCTATGAATCATGATACTGTTTTTCTGATACATACACACATACATACATACATATATATTTTTTGTAATGTTGTAATATATGGTTTGTAAATGTTTAGGAAAAATGTTTTGAGAAACAAAATCCTATAAATTCAGGTTAATTTGGTTACAAACATAATGTCAATCTTGTGTCTATTTCAACTTTTAGTATTTTAGTTATATAGTAAAAATTTCAGGCATTTTATTATGCTTTTTCTTTTCCTGCTTATCAGTTGGTCAACAACTTGCATTTGCAATGGTAGAAGATAGTGTATTTTACTAACTGTGGGACAGAAAGGAACAGTACATGAGATAACAGCCACTAACAAGTCACAGATCCAGAAAGAATTATTTCCCAGGTTAGTTACCCATAAAACATCCAGAAGATTTTCTTTGTCCTAGTAGTCTGTTGATATTGATTATTTATTCAGGATGTTTTAAACCTCAGATTTCATCTGTTATCATTTTATTCTCTCTCTCTCTCTCTCTCTCTTCCTCTCTCTTTCTCTCTTTCTGCACACACACACACACACACACACACACATATACATTCTATACTTAACTGATCTAGGACTAAATCTAACTCACTTATGTAGAAGATAGCTGTGCCAGTTGGAGGCATTTGAGAGCCTTAAATCCTAAGACAATATGTACATGGCCTGTAAGTCATGTTCACCAGTAGTATTTTATTGGATTTCTACCAAGTTACAAAGATTGACAGCTGGGTTGCCATGCTATCAATCTTGATGTCTTGATGTTTATACAAACAAATCAACTTAAGTAACCTAAGTAAATTTTCTATCTTGTAAAGAGTTTTCATTGATTAAGATTACATTCCTAATACAAGGTAAAGGCAATAAATATTATATATGTTGAGTGGAATAAGGTAAAGTACCCTCCCCCACCCACATACATAAACTTCTTTTTCTAAATATTTGGCAGAGTTTTCATGATGCGAAGTACTTTTAATGCTGTCCTAAAATCCTTCATCTGCACTAATTTTTGTCATTTAGTAATATGCCACTTGATTCTCTGTCATGCTTAAAATAGAATTGCAATGAAAAGGAACAAACATGGTTACAATTAATTATCTATTACTTGTTTATTTGAGCATAAAGAGATTTTGTGACTTAAGGGAATTAAGAAAAGTGCAAAAAAACCCCTTAGAATTGCAAACTAATTTTTCTAGTTTAGAAATTTTTTATTGTATAAAGTTTCTTGAATGTCACAGTATTATTTGTTTGAAAATGAAGGTCTTTTTTTTTTCCTTAGTCATATCCCATATTCTATTTGCAGAGTATCTAGTTATCCCTCTTCATATTGGAATGCATCATATCCAATAACATCTCTTTATATACATGTGCAGGAATTATAGAGGCCCATGGCATGAAAGAGATGCACCTTCACAGTTGTATTCCCTGTGCCTACAACAAGTCCTGTCACTTAGCTGAATACATGAATTCATAATTTATGTAAGTTGAAAAAACCCAATGGCATCTCATCCTCCAGGGATACTACATTCTAATCAAATTTAATATGCGTATGTTCCATATAGGTGTATCCAGTTTAAAGGTGTCTCAGAAGATCAACTTTCTATCAACATGCACTCATACTTTTTGTTGCCATTTTAAATTAATTTTCTCATGATTTCTGCCTGGTCAGCTTCCTTAATTGACCATTCTATCGGTAATAATGTTTTATGAATTAATCGTTTTTATAAAGTTTAGTGTGATTTTAATAGATTCTTTGGAAACAGTCGAGTTTAACTTTCAAACTTGACCTATTATCTAAAACTTCATTTTTAGTGTTAATCTCAAAAGTATTCTCTTACAGCAATTTTGGTGAAATTTCAACACTCAATGGAATGCAAGTAGCTCAACCAGAGACAAAAAATTTTTCTCACTGTTATACATTCAAGATAAGGGCTTATTTATAATACTAGTGTTCCACTTGCAAAAGAAGGCCTAGATGTAAAATAATATTTTTAAACAAAAACTAAATTTATATATGAAATGAGATGTATGTTTTGTTAGTCCTTAGAAATCTTTGTGCATCTTCAATGATATTTTAAATGACAAAATTTGTATGAATTTGGTTATCAACATGTCCTGCACCTTCTATATACTAGAAAACATGGACCTAGCTAGTAAATGGGAGTGTCTGCTTTCAATTTTCAGAGCCTCCTATCAGATGCATGCAGAGGCAGCCAGGTCTCATTCCCAGGTTTAGGAAGGAATTGTCTTCACTGACTCTCAGTACTACAGCACCTAAAGATTCAGTCTTCTTTTAAAAAACAAAACAAAACAAAACAAAACAAAACTTTTTTTTTTTTAAGATTTATTTTATTTATACAAGAGCCGGGGTACAGGCCAGAGGCGCGGGAGGGTGAGAGGATTCACCAGAGACAGAGTGGGGAACAGAACAGGCAGACTGATGAAATATACTGCTGAGGGGAGCAGCAGGCACGAAAGGAGAGGTCTGCTGTGTCATGTGGGATTCTCGCCGGCCAGGATCAAACCAGTGCTGCAGAGGCTGCAGACAGCTTCACAGCATGGCGCTCAACAGCCTGCGCCACCAGGGAGGTCCCCCAAAAAACACAAACTTTTTTAAAAAAGATTTGTTTATGCATACAAGAGCTGGGGTACAGGCCAGAGGTGTGGGGTGGTGGTGGTGAGAGGATTCACCAGAGACAGAGTGGGGAACAGAAGAAGCAGACTGACTGAAATACACTGCTGAGGGGAGCAGCAGACGAGGCAGGAGAGGTCTGCTATGCCATGTGGGTTGGTCCCTGGCCGGCCTGGGATCAAACTCATGCTGCAGAGGCTGTGGATTGCTTCATAGTGCGGTGCTTAACCCCTTGTGCCATCAGGGAAGCCCAATGCAGTCTTCTTGACATTTAGTTAACAATTTATGTGATCGTCTACTTTTAATCTTGATCATGAAATAAAAGCAGTGTTATGTACTCTTATGGAATGCAGAGATGACAAGGTATCTTTCCTTTAGCTGCAGCCTGTAAAGACAGACCATGTAGAGAGAATATTTTTGTGCCATGGAATATAGAGAATGTTAGCAAAGTGCCATAGAACTCTGAGAAGGAAAAGGAAGTTGAATGTAGCATCCTGGTGTCTTCTGAATCTAGTGGTGAAGAATGAACTATGAAATGAGTAGTGGACATTGTGGTAGGCATACAAAAAAAATCTCTTATTTTGGAGAAGAAACTGTTGCAAACAAAGTCGCAGAGGTGTGAAAGAATCACAGAAAGCATTCAGAAAATAATCAACCACCCAAGTTAAAGAAAACATAGCACAGAGAAGTTAAAAAATGAAGCAACTTTACAATATCCAAAAGTATGTGCCTTCTATAAATAGGAGATAAAAATAACTGCATTGCATACAAATATCCCTGATGAAAAAAATATCCACATGCTAGTTCAGGAAATGTGTGGAAAGGGGGAAAAAAGCTACATCTGAAATAGGTCAGTTGATTACAGTTTTTGGAAAAAACCTTGATTCATAAGCCAATTTTGGAAAGTTTTCATTCTGTTGGATGCAAAGGAGAAGAAGCAACAAAGAAGACTGAAAGGTCTGAAAATAGCCTAGTACTTTGTCAGAGAGTGAAGCAATGCATATAAATGTGGAAAAGGGGGAAAAAAAAGGAAAACTGGATAGTCTAGTGTAATTGCATCCATTCTGCACATACTCAGTCATCTAGTACAATCTGAGGTAGAGAAAGAGGATTTATCAAGAAAAATCATTTGCAAGTAACATGAAAAAATATGGCCAGTGCATCCCATGCATAAATAAGTTTTGGCAATCTAAAATATTGGTTCTTCTCACAAATTATTTAAATGAACCAACAATTGAGTTAAAGACACAGAGGGATATTTCTTACTATGCAAAAAGGGAGCGTATGATTTTCTTACTCCTTTTTTATTTATATATAAAGTTGTTATTGACAAAAATGGAAGTGTTGTTCTCAAATGATTAAATGCAGGGAGATACAAACCCCCAGAGGCTTGATTGAATAGGACAATAGGTACTTTGCAGATCAGAATAACACTAAGTCAAAGCCCAGGCTCAAGGACACATACTAGTATTGTATTCATAAGAATAATGGCTGATGCTAGACTGTCCAAGCTGATTTTCTTTCCACAATCAGTGAAGGAGTGTGCCAGAGTTAGAGAAGTCTGTCCTTGCTCAGATTAATGTAAAAGTGTTCTTAGCTTAAAGTAGAGTGGCAAAAGGAAAACAGTCCCAGAACTGCACAGTTTAGAATAAAACTCTGGGAGTACCTGTACTATCAAATGCCCTATCAATAGAAAATGAAAAATGAATATTTCACTTATGTAAACATGTGTTCAATTTTGTACAAAGGCAAAGTTCCTGGTAAGAACTTATTGAGAAATATGTTGAAAATTTGAACAGGAAAAAATTCCTCACCTGCATGAATGTGTTAACTGAGGTAGTATTTAATTTTCAAGTTATAGGAACAATGAAACCTATCCATGAACCACTAAGAAGATTAATATAATAAGCCTTCACTAATTAAAGAAATGAGGAGATAGACATAACTCCAAATTGTGTGATAATTTTAGGGGAAACAATTTCCAACTGCTCTTCAGTTTAGAGATTCTATAAATGAGGTTGTCAATATAAACTAAAGATATTATCTGATATCCATCCACACATCGCAGATATTTTTTATCCACTATTTATTTTATTTAAGAAATTTCTCAAAATGGACATCAACCAGTACATTGCATTTAGAAATCGTTAGTGCCATCGTATGATTGCTATACTATTTAAAGTTGAATATTATTGAATTCGTGAGTTAAACATTAAAAATGCCCAGATGTTAGTGGTACTTTTTATATCTAAAAATTATACTTCATTTCTTTAAACAAATTAGTGAAATTGAATTTGGGGGCGATTGTTCCCCAAGGAGACAAGGACAACCACATAAGCTGCTAATTTTTAGTAAGGATATCCAATTAACAAATATCTGCAAAGACATTTTAAATAATCAGCAGTTCTATAAATAGCAACCAATTCCTGGATTTTCTTAATTTGAAGGTTAATGTGCATTTGAATAAAATGTGTGTTTTTAATGAAAACTGTGAAATTTCTCATATGAAATACATTTGAAATATACTTGCTTGTATTAACTCTCTGGTACAAATATAATTTGGGTGTGTGTGTATGTAGGCTAGATGGATAAACACACATATATAGGTAATAATAGATATAAAGTAGAAAGATAAAGAAAAAGATATATTTCTGAAATGCAAAATTTGTTTACACAACTGTCAACTCTCCTGATATTGTCATCAATAGGTCACAACAGTTGTTCACACTCAGGAACATTTTCTAACCCCTACTGCGGTAAATTATTTGACTCAACGCCTTATTTTCTCCATCAAAAAGTAGTCATTGTTTATAAAATGCTTATAACACTATTTGCCAGAACATAATATTATTATTTTTGTCTTATTACCATTAACCTTGTTAATATATTTACTATAATTTTTATTTATTTTTTTAATATTCCATGAGCATTTATTTTTTTTTTTTAATTTAGATTAACAATGGTTTACAACACTGTATGTGGTTCAGAGGCACAGGTCACACTCCTCAGATGCAAGTCATCACACCACACCCACCACCAAGGCACCAAGGCACGCTAGTCCGTTGTGTCCCTCCACAGATTGCGTTCCCCCCATTCCTGATCCCAACTTGTAGCCTCAATTCTATAGTCAGATGTCTAGGTCTTGTTATTGGTTTGATTTTGTCTGACTCTTTGTTTTGTATCTCTGATTTTTCCAGATATCTTCCAGGAGTTTTTCATCTAATGGAAATATGACCTCAAGCCCAGAATTGACGTCAAGCACAGGTCAGGAGTACACTGGTTATAGAGAGATGATACACTCATTTTTAGCATGTACAAGTCATGCCTAAAAAAAAAAAATTGTAGGATATTGGATTTTCATAAAAGTCCTGAGTTAGAGATACTGATTATATGGGAAAGTATAGCAGAGCTAGGAGAAAATCAGGAGAATCAGCCTCTTATGAGAACAATCTTCAAAGAGGCCTTTTAAGTATATGTTGATGCAATAATTATTAGTAAAGATATTAGAGGAAGGAGTATGAAAGCAAGAAAATGATCAGATAAAGGAAGGTGATCAAACTCTGCTGCTTCTAGTACATGCTGGCAACCTCTTGCTGCCCTCAAGCAAACCCACTCGATGATGTTACAGCCTGGCTATGGTCTGTGGAAGAATTAAAATTCAGTCCCTTCCCTATGGAAAAAACAGACTCTCTGTATTTATGACATG
This sequence comes from Talpa europaea, assembly GCF_964194135.1. Classification (NCBI taxonomy): domain Eukaryota; kingdom Metazoa; phylum Chordata; class Mammalia; order Eulipotyphla; family Talpidae; genus Talpa; species Talpa europaea. The sequence goes on along the minus strand of NC_140083.1, from coordinate 31,286,482 downwards.
ATTATCAGCAAGACAAGAACACTTAGTGTAATGTCAGTAAGATATTATTTTCCAACAGCTCCAACAGGAAAATGTATTATTCTGAAGAATTTAGACAGAAATAAAAATGTTATTTATGTTTTCTGGCAGATCTTATTTCTTTATTTTTTGCACTTTGAATAGCAGAGTTCCTTTTCATGAATATTCTAATCAGATGGAAGATTTTAGCCATAGCTGGGAGTTCCTACAAATGGCAATACCTGAGTAGAGTAAAGCAACAAATATCTGCCTTTGGCAGAAGGAAAAAAAATCTGTTTCACAAATAGCTCCAGTGCATCTTGGGTACTCATATCAAGAACCCTAGACAGCTTTAAAGAAAGAAGAACTGTCATGTTTTGCCTCCACATTTGCTATTATACCAGACTGATTTTTATATTCTCTGGCTGTTCTCTCAGTAATTAGTTCATTTAAATATATGAAAAATGTAAATTAGAACTCTACTGCTTCTAGAAGAATGAACTAACCTTGTGAATGACTGAATAAATGAATGACCCATTGACAGAAAGAGAACAAAATGTCTGACATGTTTTCTTACTCTTGACATCCCCAGTTAATCTTCCATAGCAATAGAACTTGCTTGGTGAAAAAGACAATTTTTTGACTAGCAAAAATAAAATGAGCCTAAAATGTCCCTGAAACCATTTTGAACTTGGAAAAGCATGTCAACTTGAGAAAACGTATTCTGTCGAGTATCTGGTTGGGAGAAATGACAGAAGCAGCCAGTAATTAAAAAAAAAAAATCCACATTCTAAAATAATAAAATAAATGTTCTTTATTTTATTGCCATACATTTTTTAAAAAATACATAGGGCAATCTTCTATTCTTCCTTCTTTTTTATAATTCCTTACTCATATTTCAATAACTATTAAGTTCTAAAATCTCTCTTCCAAAATTAATTTTCTGCTACTTATATTAATGCAGTATCTCTTTGCTTTCAGACTACTGGCAGTGTGCTCATAACTTTTATTTTTAATTTTAGTCTCCCTACACATTCTCTCCACTTTCATCTCTACCTCTTTTTTCTTTGTCTTATGCCTTTAATACAGTTAATCTGTTTTCACAATCCATGGAGAAAACAATAAGGCTGGAGGGTGGTGAAGTCTGGTTCGGGTGGGGATGGGCAAATGCTTTTGGCATTTGACCTTCTTCACAGGCTTTGTGTAAACACTTGCTTTTGTGAGCCTTTTGACAGATTAGAACCAAACTTTTCCCTTGTCTCCTGAATCAATCTGTCCTGTGATGCTGTCATTCTAGTGCCAAGTGGTTCCTTTCTGGAACAGTGATCTCCAACTTGTTTTAGAGACTGCACCTACTTCCAAGCCTCCCTGCACTATGATTTAGTTCCAGATGTCCACCTCTCATGTGGCTGGTGTGTTGGCTGATTCATTCTTTATTTCTGTAAAGGGACTGTGACAGCTATCTTCCTAAAACAGAATTTTGACCATGTGACAGACATGCTTATCACCACTGATGACTCTTCTTTGACTCTGCTTTTGGAACCACATAGACCCAGTGTCTAGTTTTGTCACTCATTAGCATAGTTTCAGGCTGCTGAAATTCCATGTGACTCTGTTACTTTTCTGGTAGCAACTGATTGATTCAATTGCTAATATTTTACTTTGAACTTAGAAATCAAATGTTTTGCTTTTGAACTTAGAAATCAAGCTTCTTTATATACCTGTAACACCATTGCCAAAATCAAGGTAGTAAATATAGCCATCACTACCAAAAGATTAAGAACACTAAATATGAGATCTCTTAAGTTTGGGGGTACACATCTTCATACTGTTAGCTAATAATATATATAAAATATATATCATACATATATATCATATTTATATATATTACATATTTATATATTTTATATATATATATTATACAGTGGATCTCCCAAATGTTTCCATTTTGTGTAGCTGGAACTTCATAGCCATTCAATAACAACCTCTATTTCCTTTTCCCCACCTCCCTGGCAATCACCATTTTATTCTTTATTTCACGAGTCTGATGATTTTATATAAATCATATAAATGAAATTATGCCGTATTATTGTCTTTCTGTGATTGACATTTCATTTAGCATGTCTTCAGGTCATGAATGGACCTGAATGGTTTTCACAAATGGTAGGATTTCCTTCTTTTTTATTTTTATTTTTTATTTTTTATTTTTTATTTTATTTTTTAAATCTTTTTAAAAAAGATTTATTTCTTTTTTATGCATATAAGAACTGGGATCTAGGCCAGAGGTGAGGGGGTGCAGAGGATTCACCAGAGGCAGAGTGGGGATCAGAACAAGTGGATTTACTGAAATACACTGCTGAATGGAGCAGCGGGAGAGACAGGAGAGGTCTGCTGCGCCATGTACCCTGGTCAGGGATCAAACTCATGCTGCAGTGGCTGTAGATAGCTTGATAACACTGTCTCTTTAACCCCTGCATCACCAGGGAGTCCCATTGCAGGAGTACACATATCTCTCTAAGTTCCTGATATCAAGCCTTTTGGATAAATAACTGAAAGTAGGCTTACTGGATTATATAGTAAAATAGTTCTGTTTTTATTTTTTCCTTGGTACCTCTCTACCCTGTATTCCATAGTGGCTACACTATTTTATATTCCCAAAACTGATATATAACGATTCCAATTTCTAAATACATTCTCACCAACACTTGTTATCTTGTTTTTGATAATAAGTATGAGGTGATATCTCACTGTGGTTTTGACTTAACATTTCTTTCAATGTTGGGGTACTGTTGCTGTTCTCTGAACAACAACAAATTTTAACTCCACGGAAAACATGGAGTATCTTCTGTAACCATGAAAACCTCAGAAATTGAATACTATAATTATTATTAAATGCCAGTTCCATTTACTAGCACAAGGATAGTATCTCTTTTTCATATTGTACACAATTGGAATATGAAACAAAATTCACTCATTATATACTCTTTGACACTGAGTAGAAAAATGATTGTACCTACAACTGATGTATGAAAAGCAAGAGGAAGACCAAATACCTGAATGAAAATAAAAATGAAAAACAAATGATATAAACATGGATATTATAACAGAGTGACTGAACTTTGGACAACTCTTCAATGTGTATCAAAAACCACTTGAAATATAGTTCTTAAAATTCAACCAGTCATTCCAACAAATTGCAAAGTGCTTTGAAGACAATAATGGGATGAACAAAGATATCAATAAAATGTGTTATTTGACAAACTTGACTAACATACAGAAATCAAATAGAAAATGTTTCATAGTTTGTAACTCAGTGCTGAACTGTATATTACAAACTTCAGGTCTCTAGGAGTTCAAAAAGAGGCAAAATTAAAATAAAACATGTCTGCAACAGTACAGAGGCTTATTCTCTGAGCCTTAAAGTACAATTAGGATTTAGAAAGGAGAGAGTATGAGATGTTTTGAAACAGAAACTATCTTAAACAATACTCTGTTATTTTGAAATACATATTAAAAGAATACTGTACTGGAAGGGTGTTCTATGAACCTTTATCTCCACAAGGCCAAATTAAATATTTTAGACTGTGGGTCACAGGTCTCTGTTGCAACTACTGAATTCAACCACATCAGCTAAAAAATAGAGATGAATGGCAGTAGCAGTGCTACAATAAAACCATATTTACAAAAGAAATTGGGGAACCAGATGGATTAGGCCTACAAGCCTTATTTCACTTGTTCTAGATGAGCAGTTAAACATACTTCTTATACAAAAGAATGAATCCTCAGGTCCATAGGTTAAGTACCAACTGCAAAATCCCTGAGGTTTTATTTGGGAGGAAAGGTGTTCTCTGAAGTTTTGCACACCAAACTCTCAAGGGTGTATCTGCCATAAGCTAAGACTCCCTTTTTAGAAGTAAATGCTTGACTAAGTCTGCAGAAACCTCTTTGGAAATGACTCTCACAATTAGAAAACATGGAGGAAGAAAAACACAGCTGCATAGGATACTGTGGACTGGTAATCAGTGGAATTGCTGGTTATTTTCTGTGAGGACAATAGATCTTAATTTAGTTCTGTTCCCTTTTCCGATCTTCATACTACATACTCATCTTATACTATGATGGCACATATTAAATATACTGTTACTACTTTATCAAAATCTCGTGATAGGTACATTATATTTTTTGGTGGTTGATTTGGTTGTTATAATGTAAATGTTTCATGATGTCAAAAACTATTTAAAACTTCCTTATCTTAGAATTTTTTTGTGATGAGATTCTGTATTTCTTTCTTTTCTTCCTTACACAGAACCACAAGCTACCAGGAGCTTTGTCTAAGATGCCTCAGTGTGAAGAGGTAGGATTTTTATTTGAACTAAAAATAAAATGAAATTGAATAGAATATATTCAAGAGGGAAAAAAAATTCACCCTTTCACTTCTGGACAAGAGAAAACATCTTGAAGTGTATACTTCTGTCATTTGAAATGACTCAACATTCTATCTTAGAAATCTATTAATCAATAAACTGATGCTGACAAAAAGGTTATATAGTTTGTAAATAAACTCTTTTGTAAAATAATTGGTAAATTATTCCAAATATTATTCCAAATAATGTTAAGATGAATATTCAGACACAAATCTATGAATATTTAGAATATTGTCTAGAAGTAGAATACATGGGATTAATATTTTGAGGTCTTTCTACAACTTTGGGTTAGTATGGGATCTTTTGTTTTAATTTTGCCCTTTTCAAATGCAATAATGGAAATTCAATGTTTTTTCTATGTATATTTATTTGATTAAGAGTTTAAATTTTATGTGTTTATTGACATTCTTTTATTTGGAGACTTGTTCTTCCAACCAATTGACATTCCTTTATTGACATTCCTTTATTTGGAGACTTGTTCTTCCAACCAATGTTTGTCTTTGTCCACTTGTGCTGGAGACATCAGTGTATCCTGAGAGATATGAGATTTCTGTCCTCTGGGAGTTTAATCAGAGGTATGCGTGTGTCTGTCAAGTGGTCAGCAAGTCTTCACTCATGGTCATCAATGCATGGAGGATATAGCAAGATAGAAAAAGATTTTGTCCTAAAGAGAGAAGCAAACGATAATAAAGTGTTCATATACAGTTTTTTCCCAAATATTAATTTTTTAAAAGATTTATTTATTTATTTAGGGCCTCCCCGGTGGCGCAGCGGTTGAGCGGTGGGCTGTGAAGCTGCCTGCAGCCTCTGCAGCACCGGTTCAATCCCCAGCTGCCAGCGAGGGTCCCACATGGCACGCAGACCTCTCCTACCATGCCCACTGCTCCCCTCAGCAGTGTACTTCGTCAGTCTGCCTGTTCTGCTTCCAGCTCTGGCTCTGGTAAATTTTTTCACCCTCCTGCACTTCTTACTGTACCCAGTGCTTGTATAAATAAATAAATAAATAAATATACAAGAACCGGGGTGCAGGCCAGATGCGCAGGAGGGTGAGAGGATTCACCAGAGACAGAGTGGGAAACAGAACAGGCAGACTGATGAAATACACTGCCGAGGGGAGCAGCAGGCAAGACAGGAGAGGTCTGCCGCGCCATGTGGGACACTCATGAACCAGTGCTGCAGAGGCTGCAGATAGCTTCATAGCACTGTGCTCAACCACCTGCACCACCAGTGGAGGCCCCCAAATATTAATTCTAAGAAGAAACTAGAGTAATATAGTAGAAGGTATCAGTGACCAGGATGTTTGGAAAGGGAGGGCTAATATATTCAAAGAAGTCTGATGAAATAGAATTTAAGTTGAAACTTCAATGATAAAAGGAAAGCAGTCATGTTAAAATCTGCATGAAGGGTGTTCTATCTTGATGGAACAACGTTCACAAAACATGCTGATGTGAGAATGAATTTGCTATTGTCGTGAATTAGAAATACAGCCAGTGAGAATGGAGGATAAAGAACAAGTTGGTAAACCAAAGAGAGTGAAATCAGAAAGTTAGGAAGTAAATAGGCCATGTAGGATCTTATAGGTCATTATAAGAGTTGGACTTTTATCAAGGAGAAGATTATTGGGCCATTTTGTAGAGAAGCGATAAAAAAAGAGGCAATGAATTGTTAGAAAATAAAGTAAAATAAATAGAAACTTTGATGAAGTAGCAGATTTGATGGACAAAATAAAGACATAAAGATAATTCTAATGCAAATACAGCATATATTTGCATATGTCCCTGGTGTGGTTACTTGAAGTAGAAGTATATAAGGGAGATCAAGAGACTTTAATGGAACATAGAAACATAGATAATGTTAATAACAGGCATAGGAGAGGAGATAATATCAGGCATAGGAGAGGAGAGAGATCTAAGGGGAGGTGAGTGATGTGATGGCAATAGATAATAATAAAAAGGGTAGAATATGTTCATTAGAATCAGTTCAGAAGGTGGGCAAATGCCACCTCACCTAACATTTCTATAATAAGGGGGCATTAGGGTGAGCAGTCTCAACTTGATGTGGCTACAGGGATTAAGGTTTAGGCTGGGAACCAGCATATTTTGTTTATAGCAAGAAGTGATGTGTTCTTTGATGAGACTGAAGAATGAAGGGGACATAATTTCCCAGGGACACAGGTGCATAGGGCACAATATGAGGGCTTGGAATGAATAAGAGTGGAAGAGGAGGTTCAGGTCACAAGAAGAATGACACAGGATGTCATTGGCTTTGATCAATCTTCCAAACAAAAGTTATTATGACATCTTCAAATAAAACATAAAAGCAAAATCATCTTATGCTTACCCCATGACTCACAAATCATTGTGAGAAAAAAAAGGCATAGTTTTTAGAACCAAAAAGATTCAGGCTTTTCTTCACGTATTATTTATTTATTAAAAATCATTGAAGTGGGGCCTCCCTGGTGGCGCAGCGGTTGAGCGCTGGGTTGCGAAGCTGCCTGCAGCCTCTGTGGTGCCGGTTCAATCCCCGGCTGCTCCCCGGCCACCGGAGGAGGGTCCCACATGGCGCACAGACCTCTCCTGCCGCCCGCTGCTCCCCTCAGCAGTGTACTTCGGTCTTCTGCCTGCTCTGCTCCCGGCTCTGGCTCTGGTGAATTCTCTCACCCTCCTGCGCTTCTAACTGTACCCAGTGTTTGTATAAATAAATAAAAATAAATCTTAAAAAAAAAAATCATTGAAGTGTTTTCCAAACACCACCGGGTGCTGAAACTCTAAAACAAGTAAGAAATGATCCCTTTTCTGTGGAGACTTACTACCTAGGAGCAAGAGAAAGAATTTACTTTCTAAAGATGTGTGTAGACGAATTGTAGTGAATTATACCTAAATTCATAAAATATTAATAGACTTTGTTTACTTTAAAATCAAATTTCTCACTTTGAGCAGTCCATACTAAAATAGGTGAATTCCTGTTGAACATAGCATCTAGACGTCAATGAATTATGTTTTTATGTAAGGTCATAAGCATGGGGCCTGTATTTAATGGGAATTCTTTTGAGACAAATATGAAATATACCTGGATTACGTTTCAGGTCCTTCTGCCCATTCCTGTCCTTTACAATACAAATATCCCATTATATTAGTGAAGCTGGTTTGGTCCCTATTCGGAGTAAACTGAGTGAGGTTGCTTGAAATGTCTGCTGTATGTGTCAAAAGTAGTCAGATTTTGTCATGCACTCATTTTGTGACAGATCCAGGCCATATACACAAAGCGGGCAAGTGCCTTATAAAATAGAACTGTGCTTTAACCCACAGCAATGGCTCTTCACCACCCATTCCACAATCCAAATATTCTTGCAAAAATAAAAATGATACAGTTACCTCACACACGAATACAGAAAGCAATTCCTCCAAACACTGAGTACTGTTATCTTAGATTATTTTATGAATATGTTTTATTTTCTTTTTCCAACAAACCTAAAACTGTCACTATTAATAGAAAACTGTACTATATTATGCAATGCTTTTCTTTGAAGTTTAACCAGCCCTAATACTAAAGTGCTGGCACAATTTTTATTCTACAAAATCTTACTCCAAAGAGATGTGACATTAATGTGACACTTTGTTTCATATTGACTATCAATTTGGTAATCTTTAGATTCTAAATAGGAGTGTTTTGCATTATCTATATTCTATTTTGTAAGAGGGCAATGGAAAAAAGCCTGCCATTATTTGGAAGAACAATCTGTTTCTCTTCACTGTCTTAATTTAGAAATTTGTTCTGTATTTTAACTGTTTAAGTCAAACAAAAGAACCTTCTTGGATGTTTGATTACAATGGCAATAAATATCCTGGTATACATCTAATTTCCAACTAGAAAAATATTTACTGGATCTATTGAGGTTAGGTTTCATTTCAGGTAGCCTTATATAAGATCTTATGATTCATAACCAGTTACTAAAATTTATATAAACTTGTATGACATCATTTAAATGTTCTTTATTATATTTAAATTTAATATAAATATTATTATATTTAAATATAATATAAATATATAATATAAAAGTCCAGAAAATTCCAAACAAATTTTATTGGCTAATTTTTATTATTAAAATATTTTCAATCAAAATCTATGGTAATTAGTTGCCATAAATATTACACATTTTAAGTGACTTTTATAATTTTTATATTCCATTGTATTAATACATGATTCCTCTCAGTCTCTTTTAACCTACTGTGTTATAGAATGGCTACTATGGGTAAAAGGTATTGTAATCATCTCATTTCAAAACTTATTAGTAAACAAAAGTCAAAATAAAGTCTTTAAAATCTGGTGTGATTTTTAAACACAAATAGATTTAAAACACAAATAGACATTTTGGGTTTATTATATGAACAAATATGCATTTATAGCAATAGTTCTAATTTTTCAGTCCCCAGCATACCCCATCTTTTAATGCTTAGTTTCAAGCTGCTAGACATAGATGCTAACCTTAGGGGAAAAAATTATAATGTTGCAAGAGTTTTTTCATTAATTGTGTTGGAGAAAACAGATTATGTTTTGTTTCTGAGATATTTTACATCAAAAGCTTATGCCTGGTCTGCTTCAAATTGATGTACTTTCCAAGAGAAATACTTCTACAAAACATCATCTCTGCCACACAACAACATAGATAAAAACATGGGGGAAAAATTAATAGAATCATGCCTTCTGGCCATGATGGAAAACTGTGCCTCTTCCATTAACAACCAGAAAACTGAACAAAATATATGAAAAAGCTCTATTCAAACACTGGACAGCATGAAGTTCAAGAATCTCGTCCTTGCTACGGGAGAAGTGAGTCCTGTGACCATTTGATTATCACCATGTCTTCTGCCTACAATCACTTTTGAGGCCAAGATGAAGGCAGAGAGAAAACTTAAGCAGAGCATCATTGTATCACCACTGCCTTTAGGAGGTAGAAAAGCCAGTTTGGTGAGGCTGAGGCAGCTATTATGTGGGACTATAAGGCAGCGAAGAGGGAAATACAGACAGAGAGAAATTCAGAACTAGAATAATGGTTGTTTTTAGTCTTTGATGAAAATTAAGGTGAGCATGCCAAGGTTAACTTCATCAAAGCTCAGCAAACAGTACCATGAAGTTATAAATTGCATAACTTCCAGAGTTATCACAAGACAAGGAGCTGCTCACATTCCAGCCATCTGGAAGGAAAACACTATTGAGTATTCAAGTATTCATTAGATACCCAAGAGGCCCTGCTTTAGTAAAAAGTATTAGTAATTACAGCTATTTGATAAGCACCTTAACAAAAGTTATGCTAAAAAAAGCTAGTTGATCGACAAGTAACAAATTGTTATAAAAGAAAAAATTCTCAAAATCTTTTTAAAAAATCAAAAACAGGCATTAGATAACTTAATATATACAAAATTCAGCATTAATAAAACCTTTTTGAAGCATGTCAAAGGCAGGAAAATGTGATCAATCACCAGGCGAACAATCTATCAGAAGTGACAAAGATAGTAGAAATACAAGAACAGGACTTTAAAGAAGCTATTGTAAGTGTACTTCAGATTAAACATGTGAATACAATGAGAAGTAAACTGTATTTTTTAAAAAACAAATGAAACATCTTGAGATGAAAAATGCAATATTTGAAAAAAATTACTGGATCGGTTTAAGGTCAGTTTAGACATTGTAGAAAAATAAAAGACCATCTAAAGTTAAACATAAATGGAAAACAGGTTTAGAAAAATGAACAGAGTCTAAGTGATAAGTAGAATAATATCAAGCAGAAATTCCAAGCATTTTGGTTTAAGGTGTCTCACATAGAACATCCAAGGGAATACAAATAGATAAATCAAGTGTAAAACACCTTTAGGGGAAAAACACAGCTGATGTTAAAAATGATGCTTAAAGGGATAAAGTTGTTATGATTTGCATTTCTTAGGAAAAATAACCTAAATAAATCATGCATGAATTTTTGTAGCCAAGTGCAAAAGCAATTTTATGAATGTCTGAATAAGGAAATATCTTTCTTTCAGTAGATCATGTTTCTTACATGTGTCTTGTATGTTGCAGGTGTACATAAATAGAGTTCTATATATATATGGAATTAAAATGATGAGGCAGCTTTATTTTTTTTAATTTTTTTTTAAAATTTATTATTATTTTTTAAAGATTTATTTATTTATTTATACAAACACTGGGTACAGACAGAAGCGCGGGAGGGTGAGAGAATTCACCAGAGCCAGAGCGGAGAGTAGAACAGGCAGAGTGACGAAGTACACTGCTGAGGAGAGGCAGCGGGCAGCAGGAGAGGTCTGCACGCCAAGTGTGACCCTCTCCCGTGCCGCCCAGGATCGAACCGGCGCTGCAGAGGCTGCGGGCAGCTTCGCAACCCAGCGCTCAACCGCTGCGCCACCGGGGAGGCCCTAAAGATTTATTTTTGTTACAAGAACCAGGCTACAGGTCAGATATGCGGGAGGGAGAGAGGATTCACCAGAGACAGAGTGGGAAACAGAACAGGCAGACAGACCGAAAGCACTGCTGAGGGGAGCAGTGGGCGAGTCAAGCGAGGTCTGCTTCGCCATCTGGGATTCTTGTCGGCCAGCGGAGATCGAACCTGCCAGAGGCTACCGAAAGCTTCACAGTGCGGCGCTCAACCGCCTGCGCCACCAGGGAGGCCGACAGCTTTATTTTGTATATAAAAGTTAGGATGACATTAATTAATACCTCAGTTATACTGAAAGTAAATCTACCACTTGCACATTGTAGTCTACTTTTGTGCTATGAAATCTCAGAGAATATTGCGTAGTGATTTTTGAGATAAACAAGGCCATGAGCTCTATCTGATTCTTTAAATGTATGGTTTAGAGCAAGCATCACATAAATATATTTACAAGCACTATTTGTTTGTATATATACATATATTTCTATATTTGTGTATATGTGCATAGATAAATACATAGATAGAAACACCCATATATAGGTGCATGAAGTATAATTTTTTAAATTTTTTTAAAGATTTATTTATTTATTTATTTATAACAAGCACTGGGTACAGTCAGAAGCGCGGGAGGGTGAGAATTCACCAGAGACAGAGCCGGGAAGAGAGCAGGCAGATGGACAAAATACACTGCTAAGGGGAGTAGCTGGCGAGACAGGAGAGGTCTGTAGCACCATGTGGGACCCTCCCAGCGGCTGGGGATTGAACCAGTACTGCAGAGGCAGCTTCGCAGCCCAGCGCTCAACCGCTGCGCCACCAGGGGAGGTCCCATGAAGTATAAATTTAATTCCAGATATCTGAATCTCGTGACAGAATAATATAAAGATATTGGGAATTATGCCTATATATACATTATGGATATATATCATGGACAAACAAAAACAGTGCTATAATATATCAAAATATTTGAAACAGTAGAACAGGCAGAGGCTACTAGTCCCACATTGGTGACCTTAAGTAACACATATAGAATTTGACCACAACCATTGCTTTTGTGAAGATGGCATGATAAGTGTTAAAGCATATGGAGTTAATACCTAAAAGATTCTGTATCTTCTAAAAATACTAAATTTAATTCTATCCTTGATGGCAGTTTTTCCAGCATGAAATTTTAGGATATTGACCTATTTTTAATGTATTTACTAAGGTTTTCTTCTTAACATACGTTCCAAAATGGTTCATAATAACAATAATTAAAATTTAAAATAATGATGGTCTTCAATAATAGGAAGCAATTATTATGGTAATAATCTGTGGAAGATAACTTCAAGCAGCTAATAGCAAAGGCAAAATTATAGGGAATGAATAATGGTGGTAATCAAATGAACAATTCCTCTACTAAAAATGCTTATTTCATGGCAACCTGGTTAATTAATATTGTCATTTGTTTGTTTCTGGCAAAACAAATAAATACATTAGCTAAAATAAATAGACAATACCATTCAAAATAACTAATATAGTCCTAAGCATCACAAAAAGGCCCATTTTGATAAATATTTGTGAAAACACATCTCAGGTAACTAGCTAAGAGTTATAGATGCAGTATTGAATTATAAATCCTAATACTAATTGATATAGTTTCCATCATGTCACAAATTTTAGCTAATGTTTAAAGTGCACAAGATCAGTGGCTTTGTTTACCCCACATCCACAGATCTACCACTTGCACAATGTAGGTGTTAGATAATTGTTAATAAGTGGACTAGAAGATGAAGTATCTCTTCTGAGAACAGCCTTTGTAATGAAATAATCCATTTTTACTACTTTTCTATATATGCACTTATTCTTAGTTTCTTTTCTATGATCTTACTGAGTCCATTTCCAGGGTAAAAGAGCAAAAAGATTACTAAATTTTTATTAAGTTTCCTAGCAGATTTCTTTCTTTCCTTTATTATTCTTTTCCTTTTCCTTTATTTTGTTGAACAACATGTGGTCCAAAGGGAACTAGAAAACTTAACATATGGGCTAGAATGTTCCTTTTGATGTTTCACTGTGGTACTGCACATAAAGTTTTATGAGTTCCAGGAAAACAAATGAAAACAGTAATTCAGACTCTAGTCTAACTATCTCTATAACCTTAATTTTTGTTCTCACTTATGGCATCGCCATCTTGGGAATTCTTATTACAAAATTTAAATTCCTGAATCAACAGAGCAATTCAAGCAGCAAAGCTGTTCAACACATTAAGGAGGTGGTTTGTGTTGCAAAGGGCAGCAGTAGGGCAAGCACTTCACTTCTAATTCATTGTGATAGTCTCAGGAAATAACACACACTATCTGGTGGCATAAGTTCCTTGCTATTGGATCCCACACATTTATTATATTAAAATAGGTTTCGTCAATCCCAAGCCCCAGTATTATGTACAGTCAAGTTTCATGAGAAATTTGTTGTCAATTTTCCTAGCTCCTTAATTATGATAAATACAACATAAATTCCATCAATGCTTATGGAATTAAAAGTCTTTAAGAAGAGTATTTAAAAAGTTCTAGAAAAAACTATCTAGTCCTTAAAATAAAAAAGAAATAATGGACCCAAATTAAGATAAGTGGGTAAAGACATTTCATTGTGGAAAATGAGAATTTAACAGGCAGGCCAAGAAAAGGAATGACCTTAGATATCAGCCTCTTGTCAGATATATGGTGTGCAAATATTTATCCTATTCAGTAGCGTGTCTTGGGTTTTAAAGTTTCTTTCACTGTGCAGCAGCTTTATAGTTGGATACATTCCTAACTATGTTCTCTTTTGTTTCTCTTGTTATTGTAGACAAATCCTCAAAGAAATTATTGAAGCCTATATTGTGGAGTGTTTTGCTTATATTTTCTTCTATATATTTGATGATCACAGACCTTAGAGCCAAATTTTTCATCTCATTTTGTGTTAATTTTTGTCTATGGTGTTACATAATGGTCTAGTTTCATTCCTTAGCATGCAGTTGTCCAATTTTACCAACACCATTTGTTGAAGAGACTTTCCTTTCTCAAATGTATACTCTTAGTTCCCTTATTGTAGAGTAACTATCACTGTTAAGTGTGGGTTTATTTCTGGACCCTCAATTCTATTCCATAAGCCTGTGTGTCTGTTTTTGTTCTAGTACCATACTGGTTTGCTTATTATAGCTTACTGTATGTTATTCTTGTAGCATAGTTTGAAGTCTAGGAATGTAATATTACCATTCCTTTTTTTGTTAGGATTGCTTTGTCTATTTGGGGTCTTTTGTAGTTCCATATAAATTCAGTAGTGTTTTCTCTATTTCTTCGAAGAATAACATTGACACTTTGAGAGGGATTGTGTTGAATTTGTATATTGCTTTGGGTAAAATGTCATTTTAATAATATTAATTCCTCTAATCCATGAGTAGGGAATATCTACTCCTGCATTATGCAGGACTTTCAACTGCTTTGTTAAGTTTACTCTTAGGTATTTAATTTTTTTTTGATGAAATTGTAAATGGTACTGTTTTCTTGATTGCCTCCGCTTCTAGCAGTTTGCTTACATATAGGGATGTAAATTATTTTTGTATATATTTGCATATCATACCTCTGACAAGGGGCTGATATCCAAGATCTACAAAGAAAATTCATACAACTCCACCAAAAGAAAATAAATAACCCAATCAAAAAAAAAAATGGGTGGAAGAGGAACCATGGCATTTCTCCAAAGAGATACAGATGGTCAACCGCCACATGCAAAAATATTCATCACACTTATTATCAGGGAAATGCAAATCAAAACCATAATGAGATACCACCATACACCTACAAGAATGGTTCATATCAAAAAGAACAGAAACAGCATTGGCAAGGATGTGAAGGAAAAGGAACCCTCATAAACTGTGGGTGGGACTGTAGACTGATCCAGTCCCTATGGAAGACAGTATGGAGATTTCTCAAAATGTTAAAAATAGATCTACCATATGATCCAACAACTCCATTCTTAGATAGCTATATGAGGAATGCAAAACTCTGATATTCATTGCAGCACTCTTTACAAGAGCCAAGTTATGGGAACAGCCTAAGTGCCCAAATACAGTTGAATGGATTAGGAAGACATGGTATACATACACAATTTAATACTATTCATTTATTAAAAAAAGATGAACTTGCCATTTCCAACAACTGGAAGGGTTATACTAAGCAAAATAAGTCATAAAGGGGAATATAAACACCAAGACTTTCACTTACATGTTGAATATAGAAGTTTAAGATAAAAGTTCAGATTATAACAAACCCTAGAAATCTGACTATAGAATTGAGATTACCAGAGAGGTGTGTGTGTGTATGGGGGGGGGGTGTACACAGTAGGGAGGGGGTATAACTGACTATGGTGGACTGTGGGTGCATTGGTGGTGAATGTGGTGTATTAGTGTGCATCTAAAATGTGTGACCCTATACCTCTAGATCACATGCAGTGTTGTAAACCAGTATTACCTCAATTTAAAAAAAAAGTAAATAAAATGGGTGACCACACAATCTGTAGTAAAATAAATTTACAAAGATACCTTCTTGATTTGGTATCATAAATTACTAATTTTAGTTTATATATATGTTAAGATCAATGTGGGAAAGCCCAGGGTAAATATGGTGATTTCTAGGGAGCTTGACTCTGAAATTTCAAAAATTTTCAGCATTTCTAATAGTTTAATTATATGTGATGTTCTACAAGTGGTCTTGCTGGTGTCAGGACTGAATGAATAAATGAATATTAAAATGTTATGTAGTACCTATGTAAAACTCCTTGGGATTTTTTTCTTTTTTTTTTTTAATTCAGTGTTCCAATTGAAATAAAATTACTAGTATATATTCTATTTGGCATTCTGGTTTTCTGTTCCTGAATTGGAAAAGTCAGGACTAAACTACATGTTGAAACCTGCTTCTTCCTGTGAATAAGGGAACACTATAAAGAAAACCATTCATTGAAATTAATGGAAAGTAAGAATGATTAAAGAAATTATCTCTAGTTCCTCTGATCTAGCTAAGGACCAATAAACAAGGTGTTATGATCACAGTTACCAGAAACACAGTCTGTTGCCAAAGTAACAAGAATGAGCCAGATCGTTGGGTTACTTAAGTCCTTATGTAAAGAAATAAGGAGAGGAAGAGAGGTTTTTCTAAAAGTTTCTAAGTCCCCTCCAGTTTTCAGCTTCTTAAGGATTCAAGCTTTGAAATATGAAAGCAGTGAAGATAGTGAAGAAGTTAGCAAAAAATATGGATTATTTTTAGATAAAAGATATTTGAAGACCATAGATCAAGCTTAGACACACCTCTGGATTTTTTGGCATGAGGTTGGTGTAGCTGCCCATTTAAATGACCAGGACTGTGTTATTTATCCATGGAGCAGTTAGGACCCTAATATAACCATAGGGATTGAGGAGAGACATAATAAATACATCTGCTCTTATCCCCTTTGATTAGTTATATTGTTTACTTGTGTGTGTGCTGGATGCCTGTTTTATGAATATCTCCCCCATTATATTGTGTGCCTCTTTAAGGTAGGGATTTTTTACATTTCTTTATGTTTTAGAATCTGACATAAAATGGGCCTGAATAAATGAATGAATGTTGCATTTGTACAGGCATACTTAAATGAATGAATGCTGGTCCCAAGACAGGCAAAGTAAATACTAATAGTTACATTAGTTTTATCTAACATGTTTCAACACCTTAGTGAAAAAGCTAAAATCTTGGTTTTTAAAGTAGAATATAATTTCACTAGTTTGTATGTAGGAAGCAATAGTGGCATGAACTTGGGGTGTTGCCTAGCAACTGCTTAGCACTAATAGGGAAAGTTCTTGGAGGCAGACCTGAAGAAAGGATCCTAAATTACTGTAGCATAGAATTTATTTTCTAGCTCAGGTACAGTTAGGTCTTGATGATTTAATTTAATTTTATGATGTGGTTTATGACTAATTATGGACTACTGACTTGCTTCCTAGGAGCAAAGAGCACAATACCCTCCGTTACAAAGTGGGGTCCTTCAAAAACAAAATTCATGATTCTACATTTCTTCAAAAATTGGAAGTTCCGGTTCAACATGGGTTATTATAGTTGGGGCTTGGTAGTAGCCAATTCCTTTCAACAAAGAACATATTTTTCAATTTACCACAATTCTCATCACTTCTAGATAATCAAACTCTCATGTCATGACTCTTTTCAGGGAGACAAAATGTAGTGATAAGATGAAGGCCGTGTTGTCTTGGAAGCAGATGGTACTGACTCAACAGAAATAGTGTGAATAACTTCCCAAATTTGAGTTAAGTGGCATCATTATGGTAACTTGAATTTTGGTCTTGCTGAAAATATTTACACAAAAAATATGTGAAATTATTAATCAGTTTCTCAATCCAACCTCAGAGACTGTTGTTAAACATTTACTAAGGCACTGTTGGATTGAGGTGAAGAACAGATTCGCTACACAAAACCACCTCAATTACATATGTTGGGAAAAAAATTTCACCTGAATAAATTTATAAATCTAATTGACTTTATTAAACAATTCATGAATTAGGTAGCATTCCAGCTATCGAGTAGACTCTGAGAAGGGTTTGTACAAAATGGAATATTTTTATAGTCAGAAGGCAAGTGAGACAAGATGGTCAGCAAAGAAAGATTATTTCAGTCAAAACCACCTGCCCTCAGTAGTGAGCAGATGATCTCACTCATGCTAATCAAGAAACTCCAGATTGATTGGTTTAGAATTCTACTTTTTGGGAGAGAATGAAAGTATAATTAGGTTAAAAGGTCTCAACGGGGACAGATTTAACAACTCCATTCTGGACCTGTTCTTTCTTTCTTCTTTAAATATATATATATATATAGTTTTATAAAATAAAATCATAATTTACAATGATAATGCACTGAATCTATCATGCGTCATCTTTATCTTTTAATTTTTTATTTTAATTTTTATTATTTTTTATCCAAGTAACATTGGTTTATAACACTCCATATGATTTAGACATATAGGTTCATATCTCTTCAGATTTATGTTACCACACCACCCCCACCACCAAACACTCATAGTCCTAGATCATAGTCCACTGGGCTCCTCTCCCCTCTCATCCTCACCTCCAACCTCCTCTCCTGATAACCTCAATTTTGCAATCATGTATCTAAGCCTTGTTTTGGTTTGGGGTTGTCTGACTCTGTCTTGTTTCTTTATAGTCCACATATAAGTGAAATCATCCAGTATTTGTCTTTCCCCTTCTGACTTATTTTGCTTAGCGTAATTCCCTCCAGTTCCATCCCTGTGTTCACAAATGGAAAACTTCTTTTTTAATTGTATTACTTTTGTACTTAAGCAACATTGATATACAATACTGTATGTGATTCAGAGGCTCATACAGGGTCTTCAGTTGTATGTTACCACACAACTTCCACCACTAGGCACCCATAGTCCTCCACCATAGTCCAATATAAACAACACGACTCTTCTACCCAGACCACAAGGTTCTTAGTAACTGACCGAATCAGAACTTTAGTCCAAGGCTATGGCAACATATTCACTCATATTTCTCCTGGGATCCAGCTGTCTCCCTTATTGTCTAATCCTTTTTCTCCAATTTTTATCTCCCTACCACTAAATATTCCAGTAGTTATTATTTATCTTCTTAAAGGCATATTGATTCTGCAAGTATCCTAGATGTCATTTTATTATTTAACATCTTAAATTTCTGTCTATCTTTCCTGAAGTTCCTCAGGGACTTTGCCTATCAACTTATAAGTGAGATTCATTGGTATCTTTTCATTACCAACTGTCCTTTTTCTTTTATATCAGAGACAGCTGTTCAACCTGGCATCTTCCCCAGCTGCAATCAATGCATATAATATCACAGTGCCTTGATTGGATTCAAAACATTTCCCTGTCTACAAACAAGAAGACAGTTTAAGATTTCTGATGAACATTCTAAATGATGCTGCTTAATTCATCTGCATTTCTTGATATCTTGGTTGTTTCATATTGATCTTTAAAAATAGAATTCCTGAGGTTGCAAGCTGGGAAGTGGTCCTAAAGAAGAGGAGATTAAAACCATGATGGTGCAATATGGATACTACAAATTCTATGGCACTGAGTATCAAAATGAATGTGTTGAAGAAAAAGTTAAATGTGCTGACTGTAAGATTGTTAGCTAACTCCCATTATATGACCAGTTGTTTACTGTTATTCTTGTTGCCTTAAGTAGAAAAAAATCAGTTTTGTTAACTAGAAAAAAAAATTCTTGGCAGAACTTATATATGATTTTCATGACCTATAAAAAGTTTTCACTTAAATAATGTTGTCAGAATAATTGTCACATGCCTTCTCATACCAAATTAATTTAAATCACTCCAAATAATTTTAATACCATAAATGTCATTTGTCCAAGATTTTTATTGACTTTTCAAATAGTGTTTTAAAATGTCTTTCCTTATAATAAAATAAACAGTCTGTCTTCATTGGAAATATTTTTTGTGTGTTTTACGTCTAAATTATTGCTTTTATTTTTTCCATTTTTATCATTTAATTACTGCCTGTTGATCAAAACCATACCAAAAAGCAAACATTTTTATTACTGTTTATTGGATTGTCATCTGCTCTGTCTATTCCTGCCTCCCCAACTTCTGAGATAATCAAAACAAGAGCACCTAAAAATTATTTTTGTAACTGATGAATTCTGCAAATGGGGTACTTTTAAAGGACCTTTGTCAACTGGAAAAAGGGTCAGAAAAAAGACAAAACTTGCAAGCTGACCATAGACTTGACACATACAGCAGGGGAGGGGAAACTGGGGCAGGAAGAGCACAGGAGACTATGGTGAGGGATCATGAATGCGATGGTGGTGGAAGAACTATGGGGAGATATCAAATACTATCCAAAAATTAACAATGATGTAAGAAAATAAATACATTTTGAAAGGCTCTTTCTGAAAAAAAAATCATAACAAATCACATATAAGTGATTTAAAAAAATTATCTCCATAGCTTCCAGAGTTGTGTTCACCTTGCTCCCTTGTTATAAATTGTGCTATTTTTTAAGTGCATTAAAACAACCTGCTTTTTGGAAAATCTAGAAGACTGACCCTTAAACTATTCTATTTAAAGATATTTTAGAGAATTTTTAGCAGTATCTGGACCACAGGATGTACCACAGGATATATCAGGAAAGTGGAATGAGGTAAGTGTTTCTCAAAGTGACAGTTATAAGTGAGTCCAACACAGGGAGATGAATCACATGGTCATCATATTGATCTGAATTCTTGGAGCATATAGATCATAAATTTGAAGGAGAAAGACAATGCATTTCTGCAAATGGAGAGTGATTAAGTCCCTAAAACTCTCTTTGAAATAAATGGGACACAAAAGAGGTTGTTTTACCTAAAACAACATCACCTTCAACCTTGGCCAGTTTCCAAATTCTTAAGACTTCTTTACAACCCTGTTAGAATGGTGTGTCTTTAAAGTGGTAGGTGATGGGATAGCCACTGCATGTAAAAACAGAGGGTTCAGGTTTGAAAATACAGTTTGCCTCTTACCTCTTATTACCCTTAAGTATCTACTCTAACCAAACAAGTCACTGTCCCATCTGTAAGAGTTTGTTGAAGAAAAGTGTCCACAGATCTAAAAGTAGCATGACTCGTGATAGTGCAATGCAGACTCAAACTGAAATCCTTTCCATTTTTTTCATTGACCTGTTTTAGGGACTAGTTGAAAATATTCCAGTGAAACATCTAATCATTTCTGAACTTTCTGGTGCTAGAATACATTATGTTGTAAGTTTTTGTGAAAATTCATTAAGAATTTCATCTTAACCTTAGTCATCTCAGCTCCTCTGAACTTCATTTGAATCCTTCTACAAAATGGAAACAATAATCCCAATTCCTATTATACTATGAGCTTGCAAAAAAGTAAATTATATAGTAAAAAATGCTATTATGTTATCTAGGGAAGAACCTTCACTATGATTAGAGGCCAAAAGTCTCTGAGTTGCTTTGCTACCCCTTTCAGAAGAGGAGCTATTATTAGATGAGATTCAATCATTTATTCCTTCAGTCCACACTAATAAATTTTTAATATTTTACCTAGGTAGAGCACACTGAGATTTATAAAACGCATTCCCTAATTTCAAGGTATGGATTGTCCAGAAAAGATTGTAGATTCAGTTTATTGTGGCCCACAGATGTATTTTGTTTTCTAGCACAGTTTGAAATTTACTCTCCAGTTAATTTACTCTCAAGTTAGCTACACACTCATGCCTCCCTTTCTTCTGATATAAATCCACTTGTGGCAAACATGATATGTGTGCTTCTCTTCCAAAGGCATGTGTTGTAGGTACACCTTTACTTAATGAAGTGAAATCCCAGTACATACATCTTACTAATATTGCAGTTTAAGGCTACTTTCAAGAATGCAAGATCCCACATAACTCTTGAATAACATTCAAATAACTCATTCTTTATTTTGAATGTGTGCACACACACATTCCAAAAGCATTTTTTTTTCATTTTTCTTCCAGACCATGAATATCTCTAAATATTTCGTGATTTTCTGTATTTCTTTATAGTTTTGCTAAGATGTGTCCCTTTTATACTTGGTATACTTTTCTCACATCCTATGAAAACTGTACCTAACTATAGCTCCCTCAAGCTCAATAAAGTAATTCAAATGTTTATTATTAGAGTGTTCCATTCTTTTTTCTGAATGCCTGTATCATTCATAATGCCTATTCAACTTAATTGGGAATGTATGTGAACATTTATTTAGTTATTTTTTAACTTTCTAAAACATTTATTTTTGGAGAGTAGGAACTGAGTCTTAAACACTCTTATTTCCAGACCATCACCCAGTGAAATCTTGGTGACATATATTGACAACAAGCAGTGAAAACTCATACAGCTCAACAAGTGATCTCCAATACATAGTTCTGATTACAGATATGGTATCTGTATCTGATTACAGATACAGATTATTACAGATATGTTATAAAATTGAATATAAATACAATTAAATGTATATAGTAAGATTTACTGTTAATTCCCAGAATTAAGCTAATGATAACTTTTCAATTATTATTTCATCCTTAAGTAGAAACAACAACCAAAATTTAAAAAAAAACAAAACAAACCCACACATTCCAAATGCTCAAACTGTACCAATCAGCTCAATGACTTCAAGAGCAATTATAATAAAATTATCTGAGGTGCTATATTATACATTAGTTTTCACAGAGGGCTGTCTTGACCTTCTACTACACTTGATAACCTTCTGATTTTATGGATAAACTTATTTTACTGATGTTAAGACTCTCTATTTTAGAGAATCACACTTTAAATGCCTCTGGAAAGAAAACCTGTTCTGAGAATTGTATGGAAGTCTAGAGACTATTACCCTAATAGTTTCATCTCATACAGAGTTATCTAGTCTGCTGCTCTCTGAGTTTCCATGTAATTCCTAGGAGACTACAGTCCATTACTTTGATGTGCAACATTTTAAGACTACATTTAACTATATTTAGGCAGGTCAGTTATTTGTGGCTTTAGCCTGTGGAAGACTGATCTCTTTATGTGCACATTCATTTTCCTTTATTTTTCTTTAATGGCTTAGTGCATATTGGTCATACATCCTCAAAATGGATTTGAAGTAGAAAAAATAGAGACTTTTTTTTAAATAACCCTTCTTCCATTCAACAATATTTTTATCTATAGACTGCAAAGAGTTAGTAGAAAGCAAAGATTATTACTGAAGGAGTATTGAACGTCAAATTAGAAGAAATAATTTGGCCTCTGGTTTTGTCAGAAATGGCTTAGGTTGCCTCTCGTAGTTTTTCTGAGCTTATTTTTCTTATCCATGGAGTTGAAATTAATAATGCTACCCACCCTCTTTCAACCTCAAAGTATCAAATGAGATATTTTAAGTGAAGAACTTTGCAAACTCTTAAGCATTATACAAATTTCCATATACTGCCAAGCATGAATAATGATGACTTAGCTCTTAATTTTGGCACAATTATTCTTGCATATCCAAAGACAAGTCACATGAGTATACTGACTGACCTATGGGATTATGCAAAGTCAAAACATAGATTTGGACACATGAGAACGAAGTCAGTTATATATTTGAAAGGCAAGTATATAAGGGCAAAGTATATTTAAAATAATTTCAATACAAAGGAATTTCATGTGAAAAAAGCAGCATATAATAGATGAAAAAATAATACAATAGTAGTTGTTACTATTATAACGTAAATTCAATGAACATCCAAAATTCAGGGAATCTGTTCAAGAAGAAATGGAGCAAGTAATCAGATAAGAGCTATGCAAGTGATACCAATCAAAGCAAGTAGATGGGCACCTGAAACTTATGGAAGCTCACAGTAAAATTTCAATCAAGTAATGACAACATTAGAGTTGATTTTAAAAAGTCCAGTTATTAGAATGATTGGTTAATCAGTGAGAAAGAAGATAGAAAAAGTGTGTCTTTGCTTTTTTTAGTTTGTTTTTAAAGAAATATGCCCAAGGACAGATGAGTGTATTAAGATGTGCTTGTGTATGTGTGTGTGCGTGTGTGTGTGCACACGCCATAACATAGATAAATGCATAGATACATGTCTGGAGCCGTCCGGAGCATGCGCCATGTTGCACATGTGTGCGATGAGTTAAGTTTCGCTTTACTGTTTCGCCTTCTGAGAAACCACTGTGTTTTCCTGTAAATCACGTGAGACTGGGAGGTACAATGGGAGGAGCTACCAGGGTATAAGAAGAGAACCACGAGAGAGAGGATAGGATACTGCGAGAGGTTACTGCGAGAGGAGCAGAGAGAAGGCCAGGGAAGGTAGAAAGATAGGGAAAAGAAAGACATGGAAAAGTGAGAAGGTAAAGAAAAAATAAAGAAGCAACCGCTAGCATCATGTTGTCTCAAGCCCCTCATTTCAATCCTCAGCCCTTCTCTTTTCGTGCCTACGAGTCCCGCAGGTCGGAACAGATATATATACATACATTGCTTACACATACACAATGGAGCACTACTCAGCTGTATACATGGATGAACTCTTATGTAAAGTGAAATAATCAGAAGGAATATGGAAATAATGGATGGTTTTGTTCATATGTGGAATATAGAGAAACAAAACAGAGTCAGACAACACCAAACCAGTAGCAAACCCTAGAAATATGACTGTAACACTGAGACTAGCAGAGTGGATGGGGGGAGGGTGGAGTGGAAAGCGTGGAGGGAGCACAATAGACTATGGTAGAGAACTATGAGGCGTTGATGGTGGGTGTGGTATGGTAACATACGCCTGAAGAAGTGGAATCCTATATTTCTGAATCTTATGCAGTATAGTAAATCAATGTCAACTTAACAAAAACATCTTAAGGAAAAAAATATGGTGCAGTGATTAAAGAATATCACTAACATCTCTGTTTAACAAACTACAAGGCAGATTTCTATTTAGTATTATAGTAGCAATGCCCAAAGTAATCATTTTGCTTATTAGCATGTACACTCTCAAAATGCAGGCCAGTAATTGCATGTATTTCAGAATGAGGCCAAAGATGGTATTAGTAGGTTTACATATTATTATTAAAGGTATTTCATTCAACCAATTATGTTTCCTGTTTTTAGTGAAACTGCCATACATTAAGTAGAAAAATAACTTAAGAAGAATACAAGACTGAAAAAGCAAAACTGAAAAATAAATGCTATTGAAAGTAACCAAATAGTGTCTTTTCACTGACTGCCCAGAAAGTCAAACTGAACCAAGAGTATGTCTCTTTGAAGTGGCCATCAGGGGGTGGGTTGGGGGTGGGGTCACTCCCACCATTTGGGGAACCCACAAGAAAGGGTAAAGAGTTACCCAAGAATAGATGACTGGATCAAGAAGATGTGGTACATACACCATGGAATATTACTCAGCATTGAAAAAAGATAAACACATGCAATTTGCAGCAACATGTATGGAGCTGGAAGGGATCATGCTCAGCAAAATAAGCCAGAAATAAAAAGAAAAATACCGGATGGTCTCACTTGTAGCAGGAATCTAGAAAACTTAAATAAGGGACCAGGAAAAAAAAATAAGAAAGAAAGTATCAAAATCAACAAATAACTATGAACCAGAGACACTTCGGGGGTGGGGGGGCAGGGAAAGGAGGGATTAGGGTCAAAATAAGGGGGTTGTAATTGTATAGGGAATATAAAAATAAAATTTAAATTAAAAGAAAAGAAAAAATAAAAATAAATAAATAAATAAATAAATAAATAAATACAAAACCCCCCCAAAAAAAGAAAAGTTATTTCATTTCAATAGCATAGCCTCTCCTCCCAAAGATGGCACAGCTTGCCTTGAGGGAAAAAGTACATGACTTCAGGGCCTCCCTGGTTGTGCAAGGAGTTAAGCACAGCACTATGAAGCAATCCGCAGCCTCTGCAGGGTGAATTTGATCCCCGGCCCATCAGGGAGCTATTCACATGGCACAGCAGACCTCTCCTGACTTGCCCGCTGCTCCCCTCAGCAGCGTATTTCAGTCAATCTGCCTGTTCTGCTCCCCACTCTGTCTCTGGTGAATCCTCTCACTCCCGACACCTCTGGCCTGTACCCCAGTTTTTGTATGCCTAAATAAATAAATCTAAAAAAAAAAAAAGTGAAAAAAGGTGCTTCATCCTTGGGAAAGAAAGAGTAAAGTGGAATGTATATTTAAAGTTCTGGCTGCTTGAGAGTTGTCTAAGGCACTGGTTTCAGTCTCCCCTGACTCAATGTTATTTTTTACAAATGTAATAAATTTAACTCTTGAATTCTGGAAAAAAAAAAGAGTTATATTGATAGAAATAGAAAAACAGAGGCTTATACATTATCTCCTAGCCTAAGAATGTCAAAGAATCAAGAGCATATGCTGTTCCAGAAACTTTAAAGAAATTATCACAATAAAAACCCTTTGGGGTCTCCCAGTTTTAGAAATCAGTGCCAAATATTTGTACTCTAAAGCCTAGTACTTTTGGGTATTTCACACTCCAACTGATATTTTAACCATGTCTCCCATTATCACAAAAAGTAACAAAAATATAGCACAGAAAAACATCTATTTTGACAGATTTGATCATTAGGAAGCAGTGAAGACAGTCACAAGATATTTCCTACTAGGTTCTTGGACAGAGAAAGGAAATGTAATTAAGATGTTGAATAATTTAATGACATGCATTCTCCAGAGCATATCTACTTTTACTGCTGTTGCTATTTCCAGATCCTACTTTCCAGCCAGCGATTTTTTATGAGTTGCGATATTCACTTGAAACCGTATACACTATCAGAGATCCAGCTCTCAAATGGAAACTAGGGCTTCCCTCCACCTGAAATGAAACTCACTGGAAAAAACTAGAACTGCTGTGTTAACTGCTTTCAAGAATCGCGGATGGCAAGTGAGCTAAATGTTAAAGAAGGATATAGAATTTTCAAAGACACTGTTCATCCAAACATTCCTTGTGTAGACTTCAATACTGAATTTTAAGGTTTCAAATTGAAATGTAAGAAACATTAATAAATACTATATCATCAAAAATGATGTAATGACATCATCTGAAATAATGTAACTACAAAGTAAAATGGGAAATAAAATTTCCATACCCTTAACTCTTGTTGGAAAAGTTTCATGAATTAACTTTCAATTGCCTTTAATTTTATTTCCCTGGATTTGGCAATTTTATCATTTTTATCTAATACTATGCACACACTTTTACTTTTATTCTCATTCAACCCCAGACTGCTTGCATCCTCAGCTTTGTATCT
The DNA here is from genome assembly GCF_964194135.1 of Talpa europaea. NCBI lineage: Eukaryota > Metazoa > Chordata > Mammalia > Eulipotyphla > Talpidae > Talpa > Talpa europaea. The sequence continues at coordinate 31,259,812 of NC_140083.1, read as the reverse complement.
TTGGCCTATTTTTTTTTAATTAACATATTTTTAAACATCCTTGCTTACTTTTTCACATGATAAGATTTCTCCCCTAGGATCACCCTAGCTTTCCCATCACCAAAGTACCCACAGCCCTCTATATCATCCCCCCACTCACTCCCCCCACCCTTTCTACACTCTCCCTCCACCTCCTACTCCCTTCCTGGTTGTCCCAAATCAATGATTTCCTTTCAAGAGTCAGTCTTATCTCATGTTATTCCCCAAAATGTTGCCTCAATTTTGCAAATGCTTTCTTTTTCCAAAGTGAAATAATATACAACGATTGAGCTCATCGCACCACACTGATTTCCAAACTGTGTCAGGCAGAATAATGGACTCCCAAAGATATGGTAAATCCAGAAAGCCATGTGCTATTTTTAACTTAAAATGATATGAAGGTTATGAGTAACCTAACAGTGTTTGAATGCATAGAGAAGCTTCCAGAGAGTAAGAAAATATCTTGTTCTCCTAAAGAAATATAAATCTCCCTCAAGAATTTTATGCAATTTCTCATCATTTTTTTTTCTTTCTTAGAAATTAGAAAATTAAGTCTGTATGTTCAGAGATGGCAACTTTAAGTTAATAAACCACCAACTGATTAGGTTATTATTAAGCTGATTCATGTGATGCATATGTCCCATGTTCATCCACATTGTATAGCTTTATACTAGGCCAAACCATTTACAGATAGAATCGCTGAATTGTGGAACATGGATAGGGCTTGATGGATACATCATTTTCTAATTAGCAATAATAATGACCATTATAATCAATCATTATTAGCAATTTCTTAGTCTTTGAATGCAATTTTAGGCAGAATATTTTAATTACAAAACAGGGATATCCTCACCTTGAAGCTATATTATTCTGACTGTGTGCTTCAGTGATAACTTTAAAAACTTGACAGAAGAACTAAATTTTAAAAAATATTTAGAAAAAATAGCATATTGATGATTCAGTTAGAAAACATATTTTTGGGGCCTCCCGGGTGGCGCAGCGGTTGAGCGCTGGGTTGCGAAGCTCCCCGCGGCCTCTGCGGCGCCGGTTCAATCCCCGGCTGCTCCCCAGCCACCGAGGAGGGTCCCACATGGAGCGCAGACCTCTCCTGCCGCCCGCTGCTCCCCTCCGCAGTGTACTTCCCCTCCTTCTGCCTGTTCTGCTCCCCGCTCTGGCTCTGGTGAATTCTCTCACCCTCCCGCGCTTCTGACTGTACCCAGTGCATGTATAAACAAACAAACAAATAAATAAACAAACAAATAAATAAATAAAAATACATGCCTCTTTAAAAAAAAAAAAGAAAACAGATATTTTTGGAATTTTCCTTCTGTAGGGTAACTGGTTTGGTAAATGGTTTTTTAGGCTTTTCTGCCCTCCCACCATTAGGATTGTCCTGCCTGATGGGGCACCTGTAGTTGTTACATTGTTGCAAACTATCTTGTTACTTCTGTGGGCCATGGGAGGAGTATGGAGATAGGCACCAAGAGAAGCAGAAGCCAGAGAGAAGCAGAAGAGAGAGGCAGGAGAGGGAAGGGGAGAGTAAAGACTTGCTGGGGGGGCTAGGAGGCATACAGGCACCTCTGCCTGCCCTGTACCTGTTCGCCACACTACATGTAAAGCTCAATAAGCCTGTTAAAGCCACTGAGGGCTCCAGGACGCCTCCTTTACCCCGTCTGCGCAGATCTTAGAAATCTGCTCTGTGCCCATCCTACCCCTACACCTTCTTTCAAAAAGAAATGTTGTGCTATCGTTTGCAGGAAATATGAGGAATTGAGAAACCAACACCTAGTATAATCATATGTTTATGCTACCATGGATGGTGTTGATTTGCAAACTTGGGAACTTCGGGGTGAAATATGAAATCAACTCTATACATGGAGAGCAGGGTTAGATCAGAGAAAGAAGCAACCTACTCCAGAATAGCAGGTGACAATTATTTTTCATGTAAATTATCTGCTTTTTTTTTTTTTCAAAAAGAAGGTGACAATTTAATTATCAAGAAAGCTTACTTATAGCTGACCATGAGACACCCCCCCACACCCCACCATGCTGGAATCTTACAACTTTAGCATCCTTAACAGGGTTTAAGGGTCACATATAATGTTCAGATGGTCTCATCAATGCCTTATGATCTCAAGACTGAGTCACTGAGGCAGTTGCTAGTGAGGGGACGCAGGCTGAAGATACATTACAAAGACAGGGACAGAATGAGGAGTCTCAAAGATCTGCCGAAGGATCGAACAACAGTCACATCCTCTTGGCCTTTTCCCAAAGGCACAATATATTCCTTAGAATTATGCTGAATCAGAAAGTTTTTTTTTTTAAGATTTTCCAAATAATATAACATAACAATATATTAAGGGATATTTTCTTTCAGGACTGGTAATCTTGGAAAGAATCACACATGCTTTTGGCAAGGCAGGATGAAATATTCTCTGATCAAATTGGAGGAAAAAGCTTGGCAAAAATATTCTGAATCTCCTCTTACTTTCTTCTAGAAAGTGTAAGTAAATAATCTTATCTTTATTCTATTCATGGAAAACTGTCATCCACTCACGACAGACACTGAAAAATATTGGAAAGGAAGAAAGCTTGTTTTTAATTACCTAAATAAACATTGTACTATTTTACTAATAGCTTTCATACTATGACCAAACATGAGAAAGAAGAAAATTAGGAGGAAAAAAAAAAAAACCAACACATGTGGTTGAATGAAAGTGAGTTTTGACAGATTGTCATGATTTAAATAAAAATTCCCAAAGTCAAGTCTTTTTACCTATATTTAGTTATCTTCATGGTGCCTAATTAAACTTCACAACAGGAATATTTGATGCCCAATTACCTCATCTGAATTGCCATATAATATTCTGTTCATAAAAATCAAGCTCACATTAGCCTCACATTTTGCTATTCTGAGTCATTAAACAATCTACATCATTTGAGATATAGTCTTTAGAATATAGGCACATTATTATCTTTTATAACATATTATTTTAGCAGTCAGGATTCCTTAATTCTTTCCACAAAACCTTGGGACCTCCCCTGGTGGCGCAGGCCATTGAGCCCCGCGCTGTGAAGCTATCCACAGCCTCTGGCAGCACCGGTTCCATCCTAGCCGGCCAGCGAGGGTCTCACATGGCATGGCAGACCTCACCTGTCTGGTCCGCTGCTCCCCTCAGCAGTGTATTTCATTATCTGCCTGTTCTGTTCCCCACTCTGTCTCTGGTGAATCCTCTCACCCTCCCGCGCCTCTGGCCTATACCCCGGTTCTTGTATAAATAAAAAATAAATCTTATTTTTAAAAAAGTATATATGCCACACGATTTAAGTGATATTTCATTATTATCCAAAATTTCCCGAGGCAATTTGGATCATCATAGAAATAAAATTATTTGTATCTACCCTATAAACAAATGCAGCTTCTTATATTCCAATTTACAGAAGTGAATGAACCCTAAATCCTTGAAATCTGAATATCATCAACCGCTAAAATGTTAATTTGATTCTTGCCAACACATACTCTTGAAGAAATAGATGACTAATTGTAGGGTAGGTAAAAAATGTCAGGCTTTTCTGCCCTCCCACCATCAGGATAGATGATGGATCCTTGCCGTCCTGAATGCATGCCTGATGGCGGGCACCTGGAGTAGGGTGTGAGCATAGGTAGATGGGATTCACCTGGGCTAAGACTGTGCTTTTAAGGGCGGCGTCACGGAGACACCAGTAGAAGCCAAGCAGAAGCCGAGAGAAGGCTGCAGAGCCCAGCAGAGTGAAGACCTGCTGAGGGCTGGGAGGACTAGCAGCCTCCTGCCCCCCCACCCCCCAGCGCCCCTGCCTGCCGTGTACCCGGTAATCCCAATAAAAAACTGCAAAACCACTGAGGACTCTGACTCCTCCTTTACCCGGTTTGCTGGATCCTAGAAAATCTGCTCAGTGTCCCTTCCTGACACTACACTAATGTTCTATATGGCATATTGCCCATGGGATTAATTCAGGATTGCATATTCAACTATAAAATTGGGGAAATTTCCCTTTTTGGCTATTACTAAATATTTCCATAGTTTCCAATCTAGAGAAGAAGTTAAGGAAAAAAATAGCAATAATTTGGATCTAAAAATCTCATCACAAAATCAGCGAATCAGAAAAATCTGACGCTCATTGACTTGAGCTCCAACAATGTAAATCTGCTCAAAGTGAAAAATGGGGGCCACCCCGGTGGCGCAGCAGGCTGAGTGCCGTGCCATGAAGCTGTCCACAGCCTCTGCAGTGCAGGTTCAATTCCCGGCCAGCCAGGGAGAAACCCACAAACTGTCTGATGGCAGGCACCTGGAAAAGGGTGTGGGCATATGTAGATGGGAGTCACTTGGGCTAAGACTGGGCTTATAAGGTCGGCGTCACGGAGATGCCAGCAGAAGCAGAGAACCACGAGAAAGCAAAACCATGAGAGGAGCATTGAAACAGAGACAACCAGAGAATGCCGGAGAGCCCAGAGAGAGTGAAAACTTGCTGGGGGCTGGGAGCCCTGCCGGCCCCCCAGCACCCTTGCCTGCCATGTACCCAGTAAATCCCAATGAAAGCCTGAAAAGCCACTGAGGGCTCCAGGAATCTCTCCTTTACCAGTCTGCTCGGGTCATAGAAAACCTGCTCCGTGCCCTTCCTGCCTTCTACAGCATGTCAGACCTCTCCTGCCTCGCCCACTGCTCCCCTCAACAGTGTCTTTGGTCCCTCTGCCTGTTCTGCTCACTGCTCTGTCTCTGGTGAATTCTCTCACCCTCCCGCACCTCTGACCTATACTCCAGTTCTTGTATAAATAAATAAAATCTTTTAAAAAAAAAGTGAAAAATGGCTTAGAATATCTCTGTCAAGTGTTTCACCTTGTCTTTGCATTACATTTTTTGCCTCAATTGGCTACATAGGCTACAATAACTATTATTTGAACTGCTTGCCAATTATTTGTAATTTAAAAATCAGTGTTTTGGGAGAGAACCAAGAAGTTGGTGGTTTTTGTAGATGTTTTAATGAGCAATTAAGAATATTTACATTTATTTTTAAAATTTATTAAAATTCTATTTATATTTTATTAACATTATTAAAGTTTTAAATAAAGGTAAGTAATCTATGACATCAGCTTCACAAAGGGAAATGTGTTTATTTTGTGCACTAATAATACATTAGTAGGGTGCATGTAAAATAGAAAACAATATGTTCATCATACTCTGACCTAAAGCCACCACATAGTCCACAAAATTTGCCAAAAATAGTCATTCATCTCCCTAATCATTGGACATCAATGTATCTATGGTTATTCATTATATTCAGTTATATGTAAATCAAAAGTATTTTGTTTAATAGAAATATAATAGACACTTTCTGACATACAAGAAATTGAAAATATAATATTATAGTATATAATCAATATTGCATTCAAATTATTTCTCAACTCTAAGTTCAATCAATCTGAAGGTTTGTAATGACTTCAATTGTTTACCTAAAAAATGCTTTTTTAGAGTTGAAATTTCAGGGGCCCTCCCTGATGGCCCAACACGTTAAGTGTCAGCACTATGAAGCTATATCCCATGTTGACCTACAGGGCGCAGCAGACCTCTCCTGGCTCGCCCACTGCTCCCCTCAGCAGTGTATTTTAGTCAATCCACTGGTTCTGTTCCCCAATCTGTCTCTGGTGAATCCTTTCACACACACACCCCACCTCTGACCTATACCCCAGTTCTTATATGCATAAATAAATAAATCCTTAAAAAATAAAATAAAATTGAAATTTCAACAACTCCCTAGGCCCCTCCACACTGCCAAGCGCCACACAACAAACACACTGCCATAAACGCAAGGCCCAGCTGTTGCCTGCTAGATGTCCTAACGAACTATAGAAAATAGCACTCAAGGTATAGGCTGTCTGCTGTGTGGAAGGAGAAAAGCAGCCCAATCTTAGTTCATTTTCCTTACAGCTATATTCAAAGGATCAGAACAAGATTCCAACTCAGATTTATTTTGACTCTAAAACCCATTTCTTTACCAAAGGACTTATCTGCAAAGCACAATAAAATCAAGATACTTGAGCTAATTAGGGGAAGGGGATTTGTAAAGTGAATTTCTGGTCCTAGGTACTAACTTGGCTTTGCTGTTGAAAAAAGATTAAAGAAATAAATAAGAGGTTTAAAATATAGTAATCATAGAGGCTATGACAAATTGAAATTTAATGTAAATTGGTATTGGTGCCTAGTCTGATGAGTGACGCAGGGCAGCAAGGGATAATCACCGTCCTGAGAAGAAAGGTGCCCTCTATATCCCAGACACTTTAAGGCCTGGTGATACCGAAGAGAGGAATCAAATTGAAAAAAAAAAATGAATGGTTGACCCTAGACAGGTAAAAAGGACCCAAAGTATAAAATGTCTTAAATGGCAAGCCTAGAAGTTTATATTTTATACTGACATTGACAGGGGAACAATGAGGGTACGAAGTTCATAAAAATCAATTCCAAGTAATATTTCAGTTTAACAAATACATATTAATATTCTTCTATGGTAGTATGTCAGGTTGTAGAGATGAAGTGATGAATTTCTGCTGGGGAATTCTAAGGGTCAGTAACTAGAAAAATGAAAACTATTAAATCATTTTATCATGTTCCTTTGGCAGTAAAATGAGACAAAATGAATGACAGCAACTTGTCAGTTTACTTACAGTTCCCTGTCAATTTAGGCACCTGAGAAAGAAGAAACTTAACTGTTTCAAAAAAAAAAAAAAAAAGGAAGGCAAGAAACTGTTAATGATTTTCAAATAATATTTTTTATTATTAAATTTTAAGTGTCTGTTTCAAAATTAAAATAACTTACAGAGTGGTTGGAATTCCTTCCCATCCCTACTCAATCACTGTAAATTCTCAAAGTTGTATTTTTTGAACTTGTCATAACTTATATCTACCAAGGAACTCTCAGAGACAAATTGCATTGAACCAGTTAAACAGGCAAGGAAGATTTTATTCAAAATTACAGCAGCTGGGGTCAAAACTCTTGAAGAGGAGAGAGAAATGAACTCAACTTCATTGAAACAAGAGCAGGAGAGTTATTAAGTTCTGAGGTAAGCTAGTGGAAAAGTACTGGAGAACATTAATGGGGACATTAGTTGAACAATGTGATTGGGTCATCTGTGTTCACGAATTGGCATGATTCAGAGTCTTTTACCTTCCTACAGATGGAAACTTTCTTAATTGTTACATTTCAAAGGAATGGCACCCAGATCCTTGAGAAAGACATTGCTGGTTTGTAAAACTGACATGAGCTGGGAGAAGACTTACATTTCCAAAAGGCAGCAATAGAATTTATAATATCAAGTTTTTGTTTTATTTTAATTAATATTCTAAAAGTTCAGGGACCTATGTTTGGGAAGAAATCTGCCTAAAGTTTATTCCAGCTGAGGAGATTATTAAGACATCTTGATCATAACTACGAATTAGTAATTCAATTCAATGTATTTTTAGATAACACTGTAATTATGAAAAAATCTCACACTTAACCTGGCTTAGATGAAGGATTATTTGGCGGTGTGAGGCTGTAGAAATTCCTGCTTATGACTTTCTAGTGAACCACATACATCAGAGAATACCAACCATCTAATAATTCAGTGTGTCCTCATATCCAACAAACCACATGATAATATATAGTCATTTGGTGCCAAGAATGGTCACTATTAAAGGCAGTCTTCTTTCACCTTAATATTTTGACAGTCAGTGGTAGGCTGCTCTGCATAGAATTATCAGTTCAAATAATAAGTAGAGCTTGGAAATAGATTAAGAAATTTGATTTTGGAAAATAAATGTCATAATGACATTTGTCCTAGGAATGTCATGTATGAGATCCACATTAAACAGCAATATATTCTCAGTAGTAGTCTGTCATTATGCTGTGCTCTTTAATAAACATGAGACATAAAACTTGTTCAAACATTTTTTATACAAATCAAAACAAAGATAAAACCAGGCATATTTTATATTTTGACATTCATTAGTTGATTTCAAAAGTATTTGGCAATATTAATATAGACTTTTTAAAAATGGATATTTATTTTCAAAATGAAAAGGAGAAAAAACAAATCTGGACATGTTAGAGAAAGTTGTTAAAAATTATACTTCAATAGAAAATGAAAATTGGTGGTCCCTTCTGTCTCCCTGTAGGCAATGCAAATATTTCAAGGTCTCCAGCGAGAAGAATTCCAGACCTTTCATGAAGAATTCTGACACAGTTTATGAAGAATTATACAAGTTTATTTTTTTAATCTTTGTCTTTTTTTGTTTGTTTCCTAAATGAACTTGCTTCAGGCGATATTCAGTATTTCTGCTCCATCTTATTCTTTTTCTTTGTCTCTGTATACAGTTTTGCATGTATGCATTTTAATCATTATTTCTTAAATTCTGGAGCTCTCTACCAGTCATCCATTCAGAATTCTCTAATTTTTTTAAACTTTCTGGCGGCACCCAGTGTGATAAGGAATAGTTACTGCAGCAAGAGAAAACATCATGCAGAGCACTTAAACTAGTGTTCTTTGTTTCCAGAGAGGCCAAGTTATTGGGAAAGTGTAAGCTCTCAAGGGGAAAAAAATAAATATACAGTCACTACTTAGGTACTGACTTTTGCAATAGTTATATGTTTTATTTTGTTTTGTTTTGGTTTTGATCAGCAAATCAAACAAGTTTTAAGTAATATAGTTTATTTTGGCAATTGAGAAATAATTGGTTTTAAAAACATTGCCAATCACTGCTAAGTGATCTCAAAAAAATAAATAAATAAAAACACTGAGAACATTGATTAGGAAAATGTTTCAGAAACCATCATATTAAAATTATATTAAGAATCCTTGCATATGCCAGCTGTTTCATGTTATTTTTTGCTGCTCCTGAGATAAATGAAATTTTCACTAATGTCAAAGTATTTTAATCATTTTGGCATGATGATAACTCTTCCAGACTTATAGGAAGAATTCTAAGTACTTACCAGAGATAAAAATTTAATTTTCTCCAAAATAATTTTCTTGATTTATATTACATTGAATGTCCTTATCTCATTCTGTTATTACAGAAAAACACAAAAACTGAAGGTATAAGCTCTGTAAATTTATAACACACACACTATTTTATAGACAATGGTGTCTCGAATTAGGAATCAGATTTGGTGATTATAAAAAAATTACTGATGAAAATAATGGTGAGCACTTCTTCATGTAACTGTTGACCATCATGTGCTTTTCTGGAAGAAGTGCCTATTTCATTCTTTGGTCCATTTTTTTTTTTATTGAGTTGTTCTCTTTTTACAGAGTTGTATAAGTTCTTTGTAAAAACTGTATATTAGTCCCTTATCATCAGGAAAATGCAAATCAAAACCACAATTAAGTACCACCTCATTCCTGTAAGAATGTTCCTTATGGGGGCAAAAAGCAGTGGAGTAAAAGGAACACTTGTACACTTTTGGTGGGAATCTAGACTGTTCCATTTCTTGTGGAAAACAACATGGAGATACCTCAAAATGTTAAAAATAAATAGCAATTCTACTCTCTAGTATTTACCCAAGGAATGCAAAAGCTCTCATTTGAAGAGGATGTGCTAATTGCAGCCTTATTTAAAACAGACAAGCTGTGGAAACAACCTAAGGGCCCAACAACAGATTAAAGGATGAAGACGTGGTGCATATATGTGCTGGAATACTACTCATTTAGTAAAACGAGATGCAACAACATGTATGGAACTGGCAGGGATGATGCTAAGTAAAACAAGTTAGAAGGAGAAAGGCAAATGATAATTTCATTCATGTGCAACACAGGAAAACAAAACAAAGGAACAAACAAAACTAAGCCAAAACACACTCTCTGACTGTAGAATTGAGGCTTCTAGAAAAGAGTGTGAGGTATGGTACAAATAGGGAAGGGTGCCCAAAGGTATATGAGGAAAGTTTATGGGTGCTTTGCTGGTGGATGTGATATAGTAACATAGAGCTGAAGAGGTATGAACCTATCCCCCAAAGTAATATACAGTATTGTAAACCAACATTACCTCCCAAATCAAATCAATCAATAATTATTACTTTGATTTTAATAAAAAGAATTCCCTGATAAAGTTACTACTAGTAAATAAAAAGATAAATTACAGGGTAAGTGAGTATGATATTTCCAAGCTCTATAAAGTCATGTAATTTCTATGTTTTGAACTTAATCAAAGACCATTAATAAATAATCATTGCCAAAGTACAGGATGTGTTGATATGATCTTTAATCATGTATAAAATTACTCTAAGCAAAAGAGTCTTTTTCAGGTTATAACACAATTGTCCTAATAGAAATTTGTCATATAGTTGTGTTCATATATATGTGTATATATATTAAGCAGTTCTAAGAAATTGTCCTAATAGTGTCGATTTCTTTTATAGCTGATGTCATGTAATGTTATATGACTATTGGAAAGTCCTATAGTATTTAAGTATGCTTATAAAATTTTCCTTGCTCTTTAATTCAATTATTCCATTCCAGGAATAATTTTCAAGAATAATGCTCTCTGTCAAAATATAAAAGTGGATTATGCACAAAATGATTTTGAAATATAAGTCAATGTTTTTCTGATTTATAACAGAATATAATAAAACAAATACCATAGAAGTCATAATGATAATAGAAATACATGACAAAATAACATGAAATTAGAATAAAAAAGAAAAGAGTAAAACTGAAAAAATAAAAACATTTGGGTTATGGAGTGGAAATTAAGGAATTATAGCTAAACTTTTTGATTTCTATATCATTTACTATTTTTTTGGTAAAATACAAAAAAATATTTTTAAGAGAACAAATCTGCTAGTGGATAAGCAAACAATATATTTACATCTTGAAATAAAGCAACAGCTTTATAAGTAACTCATATGTGGTACACATAATTCACAATGAAAAAACTAATAAAACTGTTTTGCTAAATGTATAGAGGAGCCAAATTAAAAACTAAGTGTAAACTAACATACTCTTACCATATGATCCAGCAACTACACTCCAGTATTAATCAAATGAAATGAAAATTCTGGTCTACACAAAAACCTGCACATGAATGTTTCTACCAGTTTATTCATAATTGACAAAAATTGGGAGCAACCAATATGTCCTTTAATAGGTGAATGGATAAACTGCTCTACACATTCAGACAACAGAATATTATTCAGCACTAAAAAGAAATGCACCAGGGCCTCCCTGGTGGTGCAGATGGTTGAGCAGCACACTGTGAAGCTGTCTGCAGCCTCTGCAGTGCGGGTTCGATCCCTGCCAGCCAAGGAGATATACACATGGCGTGGCAGACCTCTCCTGTCTCACCTGCTTCTCCCCTCAACAGTGTATTTCGTCAGTCTGCCTGTTCTGTTCCCTACTCTGTCTCTGGTGAATCCTCTCACCCTCCCACACATCTGGCCTGTACCCTGGTTCTTGTATAAATAAATGAATCTTTAAAATAAATAAATAAAATAAAAAAAAGAAATAAAAAGAAGTGCACTAGCAGACCATGAGGAGACATGGAAAAACTTTCAATATATAATGCTAAATGAAAAAAAGTCAATTTGAGAAAATTATATACTATTGGAATCCAACAATATGGCATTCTACAAAAGACAAACTACAAGGATGAATAGGTACACCAAAGTGGGTTTTTAGGACAGTAAAATTATTCTGTATCATACTATATTAGTGGATACATATCACTATTTATTCATTAGGCCCCATAGAACACACAACACCAAGAGTGACCCCTAATGTAGATTATTGACTTTGTTATCAATATAAGTTCATCAATTATAACAATTATACCACTTTGGTGTTGTGTAGAGGAAGGAGATTGTGGGGGAGGAGGGTGAATGGGGACTCTTATTTTCCACCTAATATTATCTTAAAAAATAAAGTCTATTTTTAAAAAATGAGTCTTAGGTTATGTGAGATTTTCAGTGGAGGTTGCCATAATTTTTGAAGATCTTAATGTTCAAAACATATAATCAGTGTTGCACCATTTTGACATGACAGGGTAATAAATTAAAAAAAGAAACCATGTAATATTAATGCAATAAAATTATTTAATTTTTAGACAATAATTAAAAATATATACTGAAATCCGAATTAGTTTAGGGGAAAACAAGAAATTATAAAATTTAAGATTGATATTAATGATACTGAATCCATGTTAATAAAATGAATACATATCTGTAGTTTAATAACATCCAAGCATTTAAACAATTAATTGAATTTTGTCAGGGAAAATGGGAAGGAAGACAGTTTTTATCTGCAAGGACAAATTTTAGACTACATATTTTAGTCATCATAAACTGCTAGGGATTTCAATATTTTAATAGATTCATTTAGTTGTAAATGTCTTCAAGCACATTATGAATCCTCCAGAGTCTCTGCTTTGTAATATAAGTTTCTAACATATTCATTGTCTATTTCTAAGATCAGTTCGCTACTGCTATCCCATTAGCCTGCCTTGTGATTTATTTCAAAAATACAATGAATATCTTCACTTTGCATTCATGACCATTTAATCTTGGTTTTTAAATCAAAATTTAATGGCAAGTTATTATATATTATAACACATTTTTTGCCCATCCTATATCTTTTTTCTTTTTATAGTAAATCCTACATCCTGACACCATTGTTAGAAACATTTCATTAATAATTATATTTGGACATATTTCCTTTTCTGAGCTTAGTTTCTTTATTGTTTCTTAATAGCACTGTGCATTTTTATACATTAAAAAAATATTATATTGATGCATCATGGGAAAGTGTTGGGTTCACCAACCTTATTATCATTTTCCTTTAACCCTTTCCCTAATCCTTCTGGTTTTTATGTGTGATGTGCTGAAACAGACTCATAACCCAGAAGTGATGCAAAAGCCATATTCAGGAGATAAGACATACAAAAAGAGCTTTAGCAAACATTTAAATAATAAGGAACTATGGCAGGGAAGTTTATCTGTGACAAAATATAAAAGAACAATTATGCCTTTCTGATGCTTAACTTTATCACCAATAAAATTAAAACAAAAACCATTTGCCTCAGAACTGCTGTGATGATTAAGTTGGAAAATAGAAGTAAAGATTCAGTACTAGGCATAACATGTCATATTAATATATAATTCCATAATAATGATTTTGCCATCTCAAAATTATAGACGAAATTTTAGGTAGACAAAACACTTAGAAGAAGAAAACACTAACTACACATGCCTAAAACTTGAATGAAAACGAGAGTTAAGTATTTGGAATTTCATTCCAAATTATCATGTGTGAGTATCTGGTTTGGTACCAAGAAGCAAAAGTATAGCATAGTCTGTTGCAAACACAAAAACAGAGAAAAGAGTCAGGAAAATTATGAATAATTTAATCACATTGTATTCAAGTTAATCCCCAGCTCGTTTGCCTTTTATTCTTCATTTCAGTTAGTTACAGTTTCATTTGTTATAGCCAAGGTTGTGCATGCACCTTGAAATATTCACAAAAGGTCCACGATACAGGGGTTCATAGTTAGCATATACATTATATTCAGAATCCCAGGGGAACTAATAGATTCTGGTAACACTGATTAAGCATGGTGAAGAATTCTTATACAGTTTCAGCTGCAACAGTTTTAAAGACAAGTACAAGCTTAATTAGTCACAAAACTCACAAAAAAGTGATTGAAGAATATCTCTTTTATGCAAAATATACATTTGAAGATATAATTTAAGATTCTACTATATGCTGACACTTCGCCTTTATCAATAAAAAAATACTCTCATTCCAGATTTTTTTTTTTTGTATTTATAATTGAGGTAACAATGACAAAAGACTTAAACTATGAAGAATGTTGGTGAGCATTTTTTTGGTCACTATTTTCCAGAACTAAACAAAGATGTGATTAAAAATATGTCAGTTTTCATAATAGGCACTGAAAAGTTTACAACATAATGTGACAAGCTAATAACATAACTTGTTTATAAGAAAATGATACAATCAATGTTCATGGATCCAAACAATAGGAAGAAACCAGGGAAATTAAGACAGACCTATACTACACCAGTATCACTGCCTTGCATGATTGACAGCACAATCTACTGCGGGCCCAGGAACGGTAATTCACAGAGATAAGGGCCTCATTTGAAGCTTCCGAGATGCTGATTGTGAATTTGGCTTCCTTGGATATGAGCTGGCCAAAGCTTTTGACCCATGCATACACTTTGATATTTACAATTGTTTCCTGGACACGGCCCGTTGTTAAGCAGACCACTCAGATGGAGAGCACCAAATGAGTTCCAGTCACAGTTCTTTTAAAAACTTTAAATGACTCGTGTCGTTGCGGGGACCTCTTCCAAGTGCAACCTGGTCACAGCAGGGCACGTTCAGCAGCAGAAGTCTGTTTCCGGGACAGTCCTTGGCATGGCTAAATTCCACTGTCCCTTTTTCAGCAGCCAAAAATCCATGATAAATTCTGTATAACACTGCAGCCAATAACAGCAGCACCAGACAGTATATTAATTCCTTTACAATAAAGATGCGTGTAATTATAACTTTCTATGTGTATTGTTATCACAAGGATCACTGAATCTCTAAATATCAGATATGTACGTCTGGGTGGAGACACTGCTGTACAAGATCTCTGACATGCAGATCATGCTCTAGTACTTGGGATCTAGAATAATACACAGTATGTGCTGATAGCAAAAGTGACAATTGTCTTCCTAACAAAGACATGAGAATTAGGAATGAATCAACAACCTCACAGATCCTGTATGCCTTAGAAAAGTTGTTTATATGTCATTTTTTTCCCTCCCATGCCCAAAAGACCAGACACACTGTTGCTATTGCATTTATAGAAATGTGTAAACAGAATTTCTTTCACTTGGACAGAATAAGCCTCCTTAGGGGCTTTGTTTGAGTGTAGTGATAAATGCTGGTTGCTAGGTAGTAGAAACTGACACTGTAGCAGGCATCCAAATGCAATGGTGATGTAAAACTACTTTAATCCTGCTTATCAAAAAGGTCCACAGTACCAATTCACTTAGGTAGTCTACAGGGTATTGTTAATTTATACATAAAGCAGAGAGACTGTTATAAATAGCAATGAAGGCAAAGGGTGGGGCAGAAGACCCAACACTAAAATAATGAAACCTGATCAAGGCATTTCTGTGCTTCACGGAGACAGATGGGATACACAGTCAAGACAGGGAACTAAGATAGACAAACAAAACAACATACAGGACAAAGCACCTGATTAAACATTGCCTGAAAATCAGATTAGTCCAATGAGTTTGAAGTTTAAGGCTGGTCAAGAAAACCTCCCATGAACACCGATGTTCTTTGATGTTTGCACAAAAATTAAGAAATAAAAATAAAAGAAGGGGGTAAAAAGACACGAGAGCTTTGGGTGATATTGGCACTCTGCCTCTGAAAATGATGACAAATTCTGGGATTTAAAAAAAGAATGACTATTACCAAGCAGCAATTCCTGGCTAAACAATGCACGCCTGGCTGGCAGTTACCTTTCTCTCGTGTTTTGTGCCTTCCCCAAGCCATTAAGTAAGAGATCTGGCTTCGGCTTGCGTGTAACCAGTAATGACAACATCTTTGCAGTTATCTGTGTGCAAACAACCAGAGACATTCAGAACTCTAATACAACATTGTTTGAATAAAATAAGTCAATTAAGAAATTAAACTATTTAAATAAATAATTTGCTCAAAGATTAAGGAAAAAAAATACCAAAGAGAAACTCACCCTCCCTGCCCCACAATTCAACATGCAGAACAGTTGACCAGCGCTTTCATACCAGCAGGATGGATCGATGCAAATACACATATCCCGAGCTATCCACAATCCCGAATTCTGAAACATTGCTTTTAGGTGAGAGACAAGATGGCCCATGCAAATGAGCTGACCAAAGTTATGTTGTGTGCAATCAAGATAGGATCCGAGACAACTTCAGAATGGTTTAGAGTCACAAGAAATGGAAGTCCAGTGAAGTAGTTAGCATTTGGAAGCACAGTTTTAAATATATCTCCCTGAAGATATGCTTATGTATTTGTGTACTGGTCAATATCTGACACTATCTGTCATTTTATTGCAAAAGGAGATTAGGACAACTAATATAGAAAAGTAGTAGCAGCACTACTTTAAGTAACTTTTATAGCCAGGATAAGACTCATTAGCTACCCAAATGGCATTTCAGACTTCAAATAGTAGTATCATGCAGGATTTTTACTGTATTAATGGAGCTTGGAGTAACTCTATGTTTAATTGCTTCCATTATGGGGTAAACAGTACTTGAATTAATACAATTTAGCCGACTGACGCAGTTTGGTTTACAAGATAGATGGGATAGGAGATCGAGAGCGCCTCAGAGGACAAGGAGAGTTGTAAGGTGATGTTACTGGAGAGAGCCTCAGAGCATTGCCTGCCAAGCCCGCTATGTTGTTTAAGCTTCGTGATTTTTCATATCCTTTTATGAAAAAATGCACAGACATCAGTTGAATTCAACCAAAAAATAGACACAGACAAACAATACCATGCAAGGTAATCAAAAGTGCTATTTTTGAATTCAAAGAAGAATTTGTATACAAAGAATTCAATATGGAGACAATTTATAACTCTAAAAATAGGAAGCTTAAGGTAGCTGTCATTCCCAAAAGATTAAACCAGTTATCACAAATTACAGTGGCAATACTTCAACATCTATTCTTTCGCAGAATATACCTGGTATTGATGTAATGCTGTCCTATGCTATACCAGAACTCTTAAGAATTAGGCAAAGCAACTTAAGTAAGCTATAAACTTGGCTACTACTTTTAAATTTCAGAATCTGTTCCTGAAAAAAAAAGATTAATGGGTTATTTATTGTCTTTTCAATTTTTGTTATCTACCAAGCTAATAAAGTATGTTTAACTTCGAGTGGACACCTCTTTTTCCAGCAAATTTAATCTTCCAGCCTCATAGGGTTAAAAGAATGATGTTTACATAATGGATTTGATACCATTATCTAGATAATGTAAGATGAATGCTCATTTCTAATCCCTTGTATAAAAGAAAATGAAGTTAAAAAAAAGAATGAAATAATGAAATATATATTGGATTATAACATCAATGAAGTATTTTGAATTTAATTATATGATGTTTTCAGCTAACTCCCCCTGCCAGGAATTAAGAAAAATTTGGTAATAATTCACTTTTTCCTTCTATCACTTTGCCTTCTAATTTTCTATGTAGAACAGTTATGGAATTAGAAGGTAAAAGGTGCTTCTCACAAAGTTTAATTCAGTAGCTTTCCTCAGCTATTCTGGCAATAACCCATCACGGTCATTTTTGAAAGGATTCACATTTTGTTGTATTTTTATTAGACAAGGTTAGGGGCACTAAAATGCGGTGAGGAGCACATGATGTAAGGCTGGGAGCTGAATTGTCTGAAAAGTAGCTCAAGTGCTGACGGAGAAAACAGCCACATTATACAGCTTAGGAAATAGCATGCTCTGACAGTGCTGATGAAAATGTGTTATAGAGCAGAAAAATCAAGTTCTGTGCTGGGCAGCCAAACCTGAACAAATAAATACAATTCCAGTGAATTTCCTGTTTCCCTTAGATTTACAGCACACTCCTTGCGCCCTGGTTAGCCCGCAGTGTGCTTGGTGACTGTATAAGTAAGAACATGGGGCTTGTGTGTTTCCTCGTGTTCCTCATAGCTACTTCTTTCTTCAATTCTGTATTTTCATGGCACTTCTGAGAAAGTAGCCGTTGCTCTCACCTCCTTTCACTGGAAGGGGAGAAGTGATTTAAGAAATTTAGTGATCATTTGATTTATGAGCACGCAGGCCAGATGGGATGTGGATTGCAATAACAGCTCTATTACAGAAGAGAGTTGAGCTAGATAGGAGCCTGCACAACATACACACACACACACTTTCAGTAGACTGGTTGTCTACTTTGAGATTTTGTAGTAGGAAACTTCTGTCATTTATTAACTGTGGTAAAGTTCGCTAGGACATAATTTCTGCTAATGAAGAAACTATCTGACAATGTGTTTTGCTAGTATCCTGAGCTAATAAATATGGAGATATATATTTCATTGCCCTTATGGTGGATGATGGAATAGTTAATGGGAGAATGTTTTAATTAAAAAACAATTGCAGGTCATTTACTCTTATGTATGGATCCTCACATACCTGGGAGGCTAGTTATTACTACTTTTCTGTAAAGTGTTTGGACTTAAATACAACTTTGGGAATTTTAGAAAGAGTAATTTATCCTAGCTGACTGTGTAATCTAAAAATGTAAACTAGACTATAAACTTTGATTGGTTTTGATTAAAATCAAGCTGGAGAACATGTATGTGCCAAGAAGGTTGTTGATACCTATAAATCATCCTTATAAAATTTTAGCTATTGTCCTTGCAATCTCCATGTTCTGTACAGGATCTCCCAAAACAATAAAGATCTGTTTGACAATTTTAAATTAATCATGCTAATAATATTTAAATGTTGGTGGCCATTATAAATGTTTAATTTTCTGAATCATAATTTTTAATATAGAGAATGTCCTTTCTGTTTCTGCATTCCTTTATTTTAACTTTATTGTATTCATTTGCATTTCATTTGCAAATGCTTCCCTTTAACTTAGTAATAAGTATTTTATTAGCAATATGCCTTTCATATAAATTTAGTTCTCTTTATTATACAGGTTCACTTTTGATTAGGAACTTTAACAAAATGTTGTTGCCTAATCAAACTTTCATTGACTGCAATGGCTGAAAATATAATTCACAAAAATCAATAATAATAAACAGTTTAAACTAAAATCTAGGGCCTCCCTTGTGGCGCAGCAGTTGAGCGCTGGGCTGTGAAGCTGCCTGCAGCCTCTGCAGTGCTGGTTTGATACCCGGCCAGCCGGCGAGGGTCCCACATGGCGCGCAGACCTCTCCTGCCGCCCAATGCGCCCCTCAGCAGTGTATTTCATCAGTCTGTCTGTGCTGCTCACCACTCTGGTTCTGGTGAATTCTTTCACCCTCCTGCACTTCTGACTGTACCCAGTGCTTGTAAAAATAAATAAATAAATCTTTAAAAAACTAAAATCTAAATGGTATGGTATGCTTGGTGTGCTTTCTATACTGTATTTGAAAAAGTCTGTGTTTATTCAGGGCAATGTCGAAACTGGCTATCAAAGTGTGTGGTTTTATTTATGTTTTTCTAAAAACTACTGAATAAATAGAAATGAGTTCCTACATATTGATAGTTCACTCTATTAAGGAATCCATAGGTTTTCTTAATGTATATTCAACTATATTGGTAGACTATATTATAAGTAATTGGTAGAAAAATAATTCATTGGGAATCCAGTCATTTCTCTTTATCTACAAAGGAGAAAATTTTCAAAATTGTACAATCAAATCAGCAAAGAGATCAACATGAAAGGTAAAAAGAGAAACCATATATAAAATAAATGTTTGAGTAGGAGAAGAGAAATATCTACAACCTACATAAAAAGAAACAAAACAAATGAATTAATTCCTGATAGACATGACAAGAAAACAAACTAAGAAAATTAAGTGAAGTTAGTCAGAAATGTTACTTCACCTAGGAGAAAAAACACAAAGCTGCAAAAGAATTAGGCAAGAATGAAAAGGAAGTTGATTGTGGTTGAGAAATGACTGAGAATAAAAAACTTACAGATGAATGTTCAAAGATGTTCTCATTGATAAAACACATCTGTATTTGTGAATTAAAATTGCATATATAACTTTCCCATATAAATTAAATATCTATTAGTTGCTTTGCTCACTGAGCTGACATTTTAAAAAAACCTCCTTATCGATATAGTTCTTTAATGTTCAGTCTTTTTCCATCTGTGATTTCCTTGACAGTTTAAAACTCAAAATATTGTCTAACACAGAAAAAATATCTAGCTACATCCTTAAACAAATAATATTGGTATAAATATTGCATGTGATATTTTGTTGAATAATGCTCAAAATGTATGTAGATTCAACCACATGTTACATATAAATACATATGTACGCATATGTACATGTATATACATATAATGGAGCTTATATGTTATTGTTAGTTAAATATTATTATCATCATTATTAAGATTTGTACATAGACTTTGATCAAATACTATGATAGGATATTAACTATCTTCATAAAATATTTAAAAAGTATTACAACACAATATCTAAATTTAATATAATAAACTATCAGATAACCCAATTCAGATAATTGAAACACATTTTGTTGCAAGGAGCAGACGGAGAGAATGGAAGTACGTGGAATGAAGAAGTATTTAAAACCGCTTATTGAAGAAACAAGAGTCCTTTGTCTTCTCTTTTCAGACTCAAAGGAATAGAGACAGAAAGGACAGTATAAAGTGTTAAGAAATGAAATAAAAGTGCATGAGTAATGATGTGTTTCAAAGAAAAATGTTATTACAAAATAAATAGGAGAGGCTTAAAATGATAAAGTATTCAACAGGGAGAAGCTACAATGGATAGAAAATAAGCAAGATATTTTTTATTTATACTTTTTTTTATTGAGGTAAGATTGGTTTACATCATTGTTTGTGTTTTGGAGGTATAGGGTTTCTCAGGTGTAACCGTCAGGTGTAACTTCTGACACTACACCTACCACAAACGCACCTGTAGTCCATCCCCACAGTGCAGTAGCACTAATATGAAAGTTTGGAGAGAATTTTCATGCAAGTTCAGTCAATCTCATAAGAAATTATATAGTTTTCACTAGTCTGTCAATAAAAAAAAAACTGGCAAAAAAGGAACTGAATGTATCAGGAGGAAGAGGTAATCAGCACTTTGACAAAGATGTGCTATAAGTGTCACACAATTACTTCTTAAGGAGGAAAAATGTCCAACTTTCCTGAGATAATTATTTTACTAAAAATAAAAATCAGCACCCAGGGAATAGTTATTGTGGCACAATCTAGGAAAATAGAAATATATCATAGAATAGAGCTTCAGTATTCTGTTATATTCCTTACAAGATGACTCCCCCAATTAATTACTTACTAATTTCTATGTGCCAGACGCTGTTCAGCATCAACTGAAAAGTAGTAGTAAACTTAAAGAATTATTATTGTCCTGAAAAGAAATTATTTAAATCCCTATGTAGACTTTCAAGTCGTAACCTTCTGACAATTAGATAAACTGGCAAAAACTGCTCAAATATTGGGTAAGAGGCATAATTAGAGTAAATTTAATGTTTTACTTGAGGAAAATGCCTTATTGTTTTATAATTATCAATTAGTTATCAAATATATGTAGAGAACCAACTAGTTAAT
The DNA here is from genome assembly GCF_964194135.1 of Talpa europaea. Classification (NCBI taxonomy): domain Eukaryota; kingdom Metazoa; phylum Chordata; class Mammalia; order Eulipotyphla; family Talpidae; genus Talpa; species Talpa europaea. Next base: position 31,238,459 of record NC_140083.1, on the reverse strand, counting down.
TTATTACTTATAGAAAAAAGATAACTTTGAAAACTGCTGAGTACTTTATGTTAAATTGGATGACTGACAATTTTTAAAATGCAGGAGGATGAAATGTTTTTCAGAGATGACAATCAAGCAGGATGATATGACATATATTTTAAAATGTTTATAATGAAAGAAGATGTGACAAGGATAGGAAAAGAGCACTACATACAGTCTTTTCTAGAAAACTATAAACAGTATTTTACCTCACACCATATATTTGCAACTCTTAATCACCTGTTCGGATCTGATTAAATGCGTGCCTACCTTTCCTGATGCCTCCATCAGAAGCACACGTGTAATCACCTGTCGTCAGTAGGAAACACGTTTCCCCTCTTCTGTTTTTGTCTCTGGTACTAGAACGTCTGATGGGGAGCCTTTCTGGGGGTGATAATGGCGGCTCACTTCCTGTACTGTCGTCACCTGATAACACTGGTTACAGCACCATGCCCATTGACAGACAGTGATGGATGAGGAAATGAGACAGTACAAAGAGTTTACACCAAATGTCCATAGTACGGTCACTCGATATACAAAACATAATCACATCGTCATAAGAAAAATAATTTCCATCACACCTTACAAATATTTACATGGAGTAAATGGAAATGTATTGAAAAGGAGAGAAATGTTCTTTGGGGAATTTTTAAAATTCCATTTTGATATATCGAATAGGAAATTAATATTCACAAAGCTAATATGAATTCAAATGGTGATCGTTAGGAAAAACACAAATTAATACCCTATAATTTTTAATATGCTATCTAGTTACTATGAATAGGAATCTTTAAAATTGGAGTCTCTAAAATAGGAATCTTTAAAATTGGAGTCTATTTAAGGAAAAAGTCCAATTAAATATTTGTTTTTGTAGTTTGTTAAGACACACACTTTTATTCATTTCTGAAAGTAGTATTTCCCTAAAATCTTAATAAAAATGATTCCAAATATCACAAACTTTGTATCCAGTTTCTTCATTTTTAAGTGACAAATATGTTTGATTGTAACAATAGAACTAGATCAGCTTCTCAAAATGCCCTAGAAACAAATATGGTTTTACTCTTACATGCTTGTTAAAGGTTTTCATATACTATCAGCCTAGAAACTAGTGTTTTAGAACAATGTTTACCCAGGCTGAGAATGTGTCCTCTTTGTCTATGCCCTTCTTAAAGACTCTGCACAGTTTCTCTGAGAACAGTCTGATTGATGAGCAATACCAACCACTCACAAAGACATTATTTAGCTAGAGGTTTTTAGGTATATATTTACAGAATTTGCAGAACAGTCTGCTAAATGAATATAAGGACTATGAATAAAATCTCTGAAAAACAGTTCATTTCCAGCTATATATTTTTTCTATTTATCCTATATAATCTTTTGGTAGCTAAGGAGGATAGATTTGAAAATTTTACCTTGCTTTGCTTAATTGATATTTGTTATTTATAAATTATGCAAGACATGGAATCATGTCATTTTAAGAAAGAAAAGAATAGCTCTATCTAAATTACAGGGAACACATATACTCTAACTTTTAATAGTTTGATAAAAACTAATTAAATTGATTAATCTAGAAAATATTTCATCTGTAATACATGTAAGAGTTCACACTACTTACAATCACTTTGGCGAAATAAGAGTATCAATTTATAGCCAATCAACTCTAGATTATCTATGGTAATGGAGAGAAGTGGGGACTCAACTAGTCTCAAGCAATAATCATCCAAAATTTAGTTCTCAGAGGAACAGACTCCAATGGATAGATAGTGCAAAAAAAGAAAAGAGACTCCACAGAGAATTTCAACTTTGCCATTAATTAGTTGAAGTAGGTCACCTATCCCCTGAATTATGGTGGTTGATTGTATTACATAGCACCTTGACCAATCCAAAGGGATTATATTGAAATGCCCTAATTAAGAATAATGAAAATGTATTCAATCCTGTTACTAGGGTAGATCTTTGTTATCAAAAGGATTATATTTCATATCACCTCTTTGGTGTTAAGGCCTTTGAAATGTAAACAGCCATTCTTCTTAAATAACTGCTTCTTGTGAATTAGGTTGAGATGCATGGCCCCAAGAGGCAGAGATAAAACTGAGACAAATACACCAAGCCCAATGATATGGAGATCAACATTTTGGGGATGAAAAGATGGAAAATGAAAATGGCCAGTATCATACCATCACATCATGCAGGAAAACAAAGAAACGTTGGCACAAAAGCAACAAACAGGCAAAGAAAATATTGGCACCATCAGCAAAGGGCATTCCCACTAAAGCAGAAAAACTCTATAAACCAGCTATGCAAACTTCTACTTGGAATTCATTTAGAAAAGCTACAATCTAGTTATCTACAAGCCTGACACAAACACACATTTTATGAAGGGGTAGAATCAAAAACTCATGATCGTTTGCATAAAATGAGAATGACCACCATCTACCCAAGGGTCATACTGATCTATAAAGTATTTAATGACATGCATTTGAAATTGTGCCTTACCTGATCTGTTGTGTTCCAGAAGTCGATTGTCTTTACCCAGACACGTGTCACCCTGAGTGCTATTGCAGGCCATATTTAAATCTGTCTTGCAAAAAGTTGGTGAGCTTGCCTGAGAGGCAGGAGGGATGTGCTTCTTTCTTTTCCTTGGAAGTTTCTGCTTCGCCATTGCCAAAGAGTAGTACATTCCAAAATTGTTGACAATGACAGGCACTGGCATGGCTATTGTCAACACTCCAGCCAGAGCACACAGGGCTCCCACCAGCATCCCTGACCAGGTCTGGGGATACATATCTCCATAGCCCAAGGTCGTCATGGTCACCACAGCCCACCAGAACCCAATAGGAATGTTTTTGAACTGTGTGTGCTCACTAGCTGACGGGTCATTAGGTTGAGCTCCTACTCTCTCAGCATAGTAGATCATGGTAGCAAATATCAAAACTCCTAGTGCCAGGAAGATTATCAGCAGCAAAAATTCATTAGTACTAGCTCGAAGAGTATGTCCAAGAACTCTCAGACCTACAAAATGACGGGTGAGTTTGAAGATTCTCAGGATCCTCACAAACCTTACCACCCTGAGGAAGCCAAGCACATCTTTAGCAGCTTTGGATGAGAGCCCACTGAGTCCCACCTCTAAGTAGAAAGGCAGGATGGCCACAAAGTCAATGATATTCAAGAGATTTTTGATGAATTCAAGTTTATTGGGAGAAAAAACAATACGGACCAAAAATTCAAACGTAAACCACACGACACACACTCCTTCTACATACGTCAAGGCGGGATCCGTTTCAATTTCATATTGTAGAACAACACTTGTGCCATTGATGACTGGTTCTGTCTTGTTTTTAACAATATTGAAAGCTTCATGTGTCTCCAGGCAAAATGTTGTGATTGAAACCAGGATGAAGAATAAAGAAGCAAAAGCAATAAACTGTAGAGGGGAAAAAAGAAATAAAAAAAGAAACAGAGTGTGATCTGAACCAGAATATATACTTTGATCCAAATCTAAGAGCATCAATCTCTGTAGATGAAAAAGAATAAGACATATTTAGAGATTCTACTTGGGTTGTTACTCAAGTGAAAGACAATATGTGTGGATAATATTAATTAGAGTTGCATATGTACTATATTTCAAACCCCGTTGTCAGTTTATACAGGTAAAAAGAATGCTCCTTTATGTTAGAAAATAATGTCTCGACTCTTGTTAAGAAAAGATACCAGTGCAAAGAATGTAGAAATCACTCCAAAAAGAATGTTAAAGAGCAACAGACTGAAAAAAAAAAAAGTAAACAAGGATCCTAGGAATCTACATATATTAAATTAAGTTTTATATCTATAAATAAATGACAGAGTCCACACTAATGGAATTTTGAAATCCATCCAAATTTAACTGTAGGTTTCTATTAACAAAATTTTCAAGTTGTCATGAGGAATGAACATGAAATAAAAAACTCTGAGCTATGTTAGCACTGAAACTATATCAACTTAAGGTAAAGACTCACCCAAAAGAACCAACATAGGGAAGAAGAGTAGTGAACAAGAATGAAGAGAAACAGATTTAAGGAACCAATTAAAAGATCATTTCTTTCTCTCCTGGAAAAGCACTCCAAATGTTAGAGTAACATGTTGCAAAGCTGTAGGTTTTTTTTTTTTAGTCAACCCTATCTCATTTCTTCAGTTAACATTACATAAATAGAAGCAATGACTAATAAATAATAATAAAAATTCTCACATAACAAACATTCTTAAAAAGCAATTTACATAATTAACTCATGTTAATCCCCATAACAACACTACAATTATCCCATTTTACAATTCTGGAATACTAGGCACAGGAAATTTAGGTCTTTTCCAAAGTCATAAGATAGAAGGGGATAGATCTGAGACACTAACCTAACAGAGTTAGGTCCAGATTCTTCTCCCTTAACTAGCAAACTCTCAAATGTAGAAAATAAATATGTTTAAAGCACTGATTTCTCTTAGGATCATATATTTCTTAATAATAAAGACCTAGAAACTTGAAATCCAGTTGTTTGAGTGAATGGTAATTCTGGGTAAGACCTGAGGCTTTCAAAGAAAGAAGGAGATTCCTAGTGCTTTCTGAGAATGATCTCAGATTTATCAAGATAATAAACACAAATAAACCACTCCTTGAACATCTAAATGAATTATTCAAAAGCAGAAAGGTTGTCAGTTAAGTTGGGAGGGGGGCTTATTTGAAAATAATAGGGTATCACTAAAACTCAAAATAGTTCCCTAGTATCTACTCTTTGGCCATGGTACTGGGAAAATCCAAGAAGGCTTCAAGAAGAGATTGAAAACATCTTTTTTTGGTTGAGTTTCAACCAACGAGTATATATGAAATAAACAAAAGGATTAAAATAAAAACCTTTGGACTATGACCATCTGCCCTAAAAAACTACCCCCAACCATGAAACTATTTCTGTGTGGTGTGCTAGTTACTACCATCATTCATATTGCTTCAGAAGCAGGTTACTTTGACATATTTTTCTGTGTACATCTTCCAATTTCCCTTGACTTTGGTATTATGATTTGATCATTATCTTTCCAAGATGTACAGAAAGACATCAGTATGCTTTTCTTCATTCATCTTTCTCTTCATACAAATAAATGCATGATTCTTAGTTTTAACTCTTAGTATTACTAGGTCACCATAGAAACTTTAAAAAGTTGGCATCTTTAGAGGAAGAATTAATTATCTTTGATATACATTATTTCTTAAGCTAATCACAATTTTATCTATAGATTTGAGAGTCAAATTTGTTTCTGCTCCCCCCTAAAATCTTCTTTGATTAGTAGAGTCCGACTTACTGACTGCCCACAGCTATTTCCCACACTCCACCATCTCTACCTATCTCCAGCATTTCAGAATAAGTATCAAAAGATTCATACACAACTTTTGCCGTTGATGCAATTACAGAAAACAAGAGTTAAATAAACTGCAATTTTATTTTATGCCTCTAGTCTTCCTTAGTCAGCATTTTTTAAGCTATCTTTGCCATCTCAGACTCTCCTCACTTACATTTATGTAGTGAATTGAGTGGGGGTCTCCAACACTGTTCATTCAAAATTTGTCTTGGGCCTTCCTGGTGGCACAGGCGGTTGAGCGCAGTGCTGTGAAGCTGTCCTCAGCCTCTGCAGCACGGGTTCAATCCTGCCTGGCTGTGGAGATACCCACATGGCACGGCAGGCCTCTCCTGTCTCGCCTGCTTCTCCCCTCAGCAGTGTATTTCAGTCAGTCTGCCTGTTCTGTTCCCCTTCTGTCTCTTGTGAATCCTCTCAACCTCCTGCACATCTGGCCTGTACCCTGGTTCTTGTATGCATGAATAAATAAATCTTAAAAAAAAACAAAAACAAAAACAAAATGTATCCTAGCTTACCTGCCCACCTTCATACAACAAAAAGTTTTCTTGTATACTTTGCTCTTTGTCAATAAAAAGCTCTGAGGTCTTTCCCAGTCTGATATTTTCTCACCTTTCATTTAGTCATTCAACAAATATTACAAGAAGCTTTCCTATGCCAAGTCTCATGATTAAGGTTTTAATTTAACAGTCGTTAACAAAACATAATCTCCATCTTTGAAGAACTCACAGTCTGCGAGAGATACAGATATTAAATAACCATGCAATTATACAATTGCATTTGTGATAAATGTAAGAGAAAAAAAGAATGCTTGGAAAGGATCAAGAAAGGAACTTATTTTGACTGAGGGGTCATAGAAACCTCCAGCAAAATATTAATAGTTTGAAATTTGAGGGATGAAATGGGGGGGGGTGGGGGGGAGTGACCTGATGGAAAGGGAAGACTTATATAACATAAAATGGGAAATTTTTACAAAAAAGACTGGACCTTTTCTGTATCATTTGATGACTAACACCATAGGAACAGCAAGTTATCCAAATCTGCCTCTATGCACATATTGTGATGAATAAATCCCAATGTAGCACAGAGACCCTGAATTTAAAGGTTAGCTTTTTTTTCCTGAACAACTTTAAATCAACCAAAAATATTACCTGGGATTTAAAATGAGGCTGGAAGCTGACTTTAGAGCCATTAGACTGCTGGTGGTGCGCCTTTGGACTTGTGTTAGGAGACCTAAAGAATTCACTGATGTTGAATAATTTTACCAGCCCCTTTGATAGAGATGAAGTAAAAAAATAAAGCATATAGATTGAAGTGCTTTTAGTTTTAAAGTACTTACAGATATTAGAAATCATTATTATGTATTTTAGTATACTTTCATAAAACATAATTATTACCTCAATGAAAACTACTAGAACCTGATGTTTCTGTTCATTAAATAACTTATTATGTTGTCAGGAAAAGGTCAAACAGAGTCTTAAGATACCACTTTTGAAGGTTGGAATTTAAGTAACATGAATCATAGTGTGCTAGAAAACCATTTAAATTACCAACTCATATTCCCATAAAAGGAGCATGGTCTGAAGATCGCATTCATTAGCATACACTCAGGGATACACAAATGTGAATTCTTTACCCCCACATCACAGATTGGACACATTTTCTCTTCTGTAGGGAATCTGCATCTAACAAGCTTTGTAGGTGATCTCTATGCATACTAGTTTGAAAATTATTGTTCCAGAGCTTTAAAAAAAAAGGATTAATACAAATGTATTGAAGCAGTTTTTAAATTACAAGCATTTTTACATTTTAAAAGAATCTTCCTAAAAATCAGTAAGAATGGTTGACAGCCTCTTAAGTGATGGGGTATTTGTGCATGTGTGTGCATGTGTGTGTGTGTGTGTGAGAGTGTGTGTGTGTGTGAGAGAGAGAGAGACATTTTAGCTTCTATACAAATACTAGTCAGTAAAACAATCAATGGGACAAGCTTTAAATATACAAAATGCTAAGACACCAAACTAGATAAAACGAAAGTTATCTAATTTCAAAATTCATCTAGAATTTGCATCAATATTTATCATCAATATTATCAATATTTTACCACAATTATTTAAAAGAACCACATCATGTTATGTAGTTGTAGTTGTATATTGTCATTGTAAATTTTATAGCTCAATATATCTTTGGTTTCTAAGTACTTCGTGAATCAACAGGAATGTGATAATGCTGTCATATGAAAATAAAAAGTATTGAAAAAAGGAAACAAGATTAACTGGTTGGGGTTCTACTTTTAGGTATTATGTCAATCTACCTCAACACAAATATTCAAGTATCCATAGATCTCTGCTTATGTGCAGAGTAGGATAGAATTGAAAGTATTTTATGTTTCATTTTTGTTCCTGTTAGCATTAAAATAAATGTAACTGAACTCAATACCTAACTTGATAACTTTCAAAACACATTGAGGCCAGGATCTGAAGTGGCCCTTATTTGTGCTCCTCTCACTGGGAATCCCTAATATTGTAGCATTTTTCACATAATTTTGTTACTGATTCCACACATCCACAAATTGTTCAAAGAGGATTTAACCATCCATAACGAAAACAAGAGGTAGGTGCACAGTCCTTGTTTTGAAATTAGTAGGAACAGTTATTGAAATTATTTTTTGGCCCCAGCATAAAATCTGTCCTTTTAAAATCATTTCATCCTATTCATTCACAATTAGAAACTGACATATTTTGCAAAGTTCGGAAACCTGAAGAAAAATTAAACTGATAAGAATAGATACTACACTTGATTGTAATCAAAAGTCTGAGAAGTCATGTGCTGATATAATCTGAAGAGGTGTGATCCTGTAACTCTGAATCATATACAGTGTTGTAAACCAATGTTGCCTCAATTTAAAAAATACAAAAAAAAAAAAACCAGCCTGGAGAGAAAATAAACTGATTGTATTTTTAAATAAAACTACTGAAATAATTGAATATTTGGAAATTAAATTACAGGAAGATTTTTAAGACAACTTGTCTAAGATATATGTTAAGCAACTTCAATTTTCACAATTCCATATATTTTTAGTTTGCATTCAAGAGCATTTTATATGTTTTAAATATAAATGTTTCATTTTTATTATGCCCATTCTGCTTAAGTAGTGAAATAAAATTTGAGAAAAGCAAGGTCTTCCAATTCTGAAGAATCAGACCTGATAGGGCCTCCTGACCCAAATTGTCTACTTTTAGAAATTTGCTCTGGAAAAGATTTCTACAAAAACACAGATAGATAAAGAAGGACATTAATTTAAGCACTCTTTATATAAAAAACCGCAACAGAATAAAATGTGAATCAGTCAATAGTATTACTGAGAATGGGGTAGATTGATATATACTGTTATAGAATAATATCTAATGAAATACATTAAATCACAAAAGGGCTGTGAACAACCATATTCACAATCTAATTCTGTTTATTTTGTCATGTATAGCTAATCTATGTAAATAGAATAGAAACACTATTATTAGCAGGAGTTAGATCTGAGTGTAAGATTAGCATCAGGTATGTGTGTGACCACTTGGGAGACCTGACTGATTTTTATAAATGTCTGCAAAGTTTATAGTATTTACGAAAATTTTAATCATGAATTATTTATTTTTAAACAAAGCTCAGGGAACGTAAGGCCTAAGAGAGGCTCTTCATTCCCAATGACCACTAAGCTGATTTTATTAGTTTATAGAAATTGTACACTAGAAGTTGGTGATTTTATTCTTTCCTACAGCACCTTAAACACAGCAGCTGCTTTTCATTATTTATATAGTCAAGTCCCATACAATAGTTTTGCCATAATTAACAAGAGTGTGATGTCATTCACAGAACTGTGGTCTCTAGAGGGAGAGAAAGTCTTTTTCATTAATAAGTCTGTCCTTAAGGGTTAGCCAAGCAGCAGCAGCTGGAGCTGTCTGGTGGTTCCACGCCGAGTTGACAATTACATCAGCTTCTGAGGCTGGCAAAATCAGTTTTTCTTTGTTCAAGTTTTACTATATAAAATCAGAGCCACAAACTTCACTGCATGTATGATATTGAATTAGACTAAAGAATGTGATCTTCCTTTAACAGTGATGCCACATATATAGGACTATAACATTCAGAAATTAGTGAAAAAAGTAAAGAAGATTAAGTTTCAGGTTATTGTATAAAATCATGTTTGTTTATGTAATATATGTTTTATATCTATAGCTACAGAGAAGATATATTTATATATATTATGTATGCTGGTATAAATTATGTGTAGACAAAAATATACTATAATGATAGGTATAGCGCAGCTATAAAACAAAATATTATTTAGATTCCTCAAATCAAGAAAAATATTTCTATACTTTGCTGTTGGTCACTGAGATTCATGTGGGCTCATAAACAGCTCATAAATATCTTCCACTATATTTCTGGATAGTCTTATACAGTATATATACACCTTATTCCTGTACATTTATTTTCAAAGACATCACTGATTTCACTAAAATTTTGTTTGTAGCCAAAGCCTGTCCACTCACACCAACTGTAATTTTCTAGGATAAAGGTAAGAAAGAACTGTATATAATGTTAGTAATAATTAAATTAATTATGGTGTCCAAAGTTAGGTAACTGGAATTAAAAAACATCAAATGTAAATATACACAATATCATTTTGCTTCTGATAGTCTCACAATAAATTTTAAAGTCTTTGTGTCAGTAACATATTCCATGAAAATAATTTTTATACAGTTTTGACTGAAGAAAAATTTTTCATTTCTCATTCATGACTATAAAGTATTAGAAGTGGTAACTTCACAACATAAACATTAATTCCAATTCCTATTATTGAAACTCCTTTCAAATTTCCATTTTTAACTGGTTGATTTGTTTTAAATTTATTTTTAAAATGTGTCAAATTTCTTGGAATGATATGACTTACACAACCTTGGTCTAAAATTAAACCTTCTCTAGCATGAATTTCAGTGTATCTGTTGTAAGACCAACAATCTCTTACTGAAATGAATTATCTAAGGCTCTTTAGTTTTACTTAGTTGAAAGTGAGGGTAGCAAAAGGAGGGCAGAATTAGAGTAAAGCTAGGGTAGAGTACGGTGGAGGTGACTAGTTAGAAACACATATCAGAGATTCACTAACTCTGATAGTCTATTTCTTTTTATTCTGGTTAAAAACATACCCTCTACATGGGCCATGTTGCCTGGCTAACCGCAGTGCATCTTTGCTATTTCAGATCCTTGTAAACCAGAGTATCTCAAGCTTCTGTCTCAAGCAATATTGTCTTATTTCCATGGTGGCTTGTTCAGTAATCATTTTTAATGGAATGACATTATGCCCAGCAGATCCTCCCTGCCATACACACATTTACATATTTAAGTTTGGGCTTTAGTATTCCCAAGATCATATTGTTTAGTGAACATTTGCTCTTCTTTACTATGCATTCTAGGTCAGGACCCACTCTAATTTACTTTTGCAGGTATCCTTATGTGGACAAATGACACTGAAATCTCATTTCTTCCTCAACTTTAAGGATTGGGCACTTTTTGCAATACAGTACTTGCCAATTCTTTCCAGAGGGCAGAGGTGAATTTTCTATTTGCACAAAGTAAATGTCTTTGTGTAACTTGTCATTTTGTTATAAAAAACAAACCCAAAATTAAAATCTGAGGGGATTCACTGACCTTTGTAATAGAAAATTCAATAGGGTCAAACATAGCATTGCTTGCCTAAGCAACTTAACCTTATCAACCAACAGCTATCGAAGTGTAGTCTAGGGACTTCTAGTGGTCATGAAAGCTTTTCTTGGGTCTATGAAATCAAAACTAGCTTTGTAATAATATTAAAATATTTTTTGCCTTTTGTATTGTCTCATCACTGGTTCACAGGGGAACTTTCCAGAGGCTACACAATATTTGATATCACAATGGATGAAGGCACAAGAAGACACTACAATCTAATCATTTCTATTGATACGTAGAGATTTGCAAAAGTGTAAAACAATGCCACTCTTCTCTCTTTAGTTTTTCTGTTTTAGGATTTTTTTCTTTTAAAAAATTTAAAGATTTGAAAATCTTTTAAAATTTATTTTCATTAAAAATATTTGCTGACATCACTAGATTATGCATTAAGCCAGGAAAATAAATGCCTCTTAATCTTTCTATGTATAACTAATAGAACCAGCTAGTGACTCTATACAAGATCACAAAGTCCTAAAGTGATCTTTAATACAATTAACTACTTCATTATATTTTAAAATAAATAAATAAAACCATGCATTTGTTTTGTAATAACTAAAGTGAGCTCTAACATAAAGAATTTTCATTACTCAGAGAAATCTGTAATAATAAAAAAATCTGAGTCCCCTGCTTAAATAGTGGATTCTCTTGAAATCTGATAATCTCATCTACTTCTATGATTCCAGTTTCCATCAGTGCATCAAAGATAACTCAAATGTCATTCTCCAGTTTATACCTTCTTTTGTGATTCATAGAATAATTCCCCAAATCAATGTAGTTTTTTGGTCTTAGTTAAATAAAAAAAATATAAAGGTAATCAAAAATCACTATATTAAGCAGGGTTCTCCAGAGGAAGAGACCAATAGGATATATAAATATAGAGAAAGAGATTTATTGTGAAGAATTAACTCACATAAATTTAGAGGTTGAGAAGTCCCAAGATTTACCTTCTGCCAGCTACAAACCCATGAAAGTCCATGTTGTAGTCCTAGACCTCCCTGAAGCCTTGAGAAGCAGGGAACTAATGATATAAGTCCTAGTGTGGATGTAATGCCTGAGAACCAGGAGCATCATTGTTGGAGAGCAAAGGAAGATGACTGTCCCAGCCCAGGCAGAGAAGAAATTCATTTTTCTGTACTTTTGCTCCACCTGGTCCTCAATGAATTGGTTCATGCTCACCCACACTGGTAAGGAAATTTTTCCATAGTCTACCTTATGAAACTAATCTTGTCCATAAAATATACTCACAGACATACCCAAAAATAATGATAAATAATAATAAATAAGTAAGCATTCCTTAGATCAGTCAGGTTGACACATAAAAGGAACCAACACAATGACTATTATACATAATTGATGATTTCAAAGGAACTTCAAACTCTACTGGCCCAATATATTACAAAGTGTGATCTTCTGATCCCATAATATTTTTCTGTTATTTTGAACCATATTTACCAAATAACTTAGTACCTAGACTCTTCTTTCTTCCCCCAATACCTTCTGTTGAACATTATACATTCTCAGAATTGGAATATCTCTAGCATTTTCTCCCTTCTCTACATTTTCAGTGCCAGAGGCTTAGATTTTAATTGCTTTTAATTTGCTTTTCCTGGATTACTTGGAATAAGCACTCTTTTATGGGAACAACTGTGATTATGTCACTCATCTGCTCAAAACAGTTTAATGGCTCCCAATTACAGGATAACATACAATGTTCTTAATATGTCATTCAAGAAATTTCTTTACACAGACCTTAAATACCTGCCTACCATGAATATCACAATCTTCTGTGATGAACCAGACACTCTAATCCTCATCCTTTGTGCCTACAGTGCTTCTATCTGAAATATACCTCTTTCCTTTGTATGATTAGAAAAGAACTACTTAGTATTCATGATTCAATGCAGAAATTACTTGGTCTTTGAAAAATTGCCTAAAACCTGAGGTAAAATTAAGCACTTTCATGTTAGTTTCCAATACATATCTCTACTATAACTCATACCTCATTTTTGTAATATTTTATTTTCTGGTAGAACACAAACTGTGACAGTAGGAATTTTTATGTGTATTTTATGTGAATGGCACTCAGTTGATGCTTAATGTTTACTGACAAAAAATAATGGCAGAGACTATATGGCCACATCTAGTTATCTCAATTCTGGTTAACAGATTTAGACCCAACCACTTATTCCAAATGGATTTTTAAGAAGGCCTATGAGAATAAGTATGATAGAAAAAGGGGGAAAATTAAACTAACTATTAGCTAAGACTAATTAGGGAAAAATTGTCAGTTTGAGTGACAAAAGCAGGGCAATGTCAGGGATGAAAAGGAAAGTGAATGTTTTCAGGAGGAAGGATTAACAATGCCTATTTCAGCAGAGCCCAAAGAAGATAATGATGAAGAAAGTTCTATTGGATGAGCTAATTAGGCCACCCTTAGTATCCCTGGATGAAACAATTTTAGTAAAGAAATAGAATCCAGATTTGAAGAGATTAAGAAACTAGTGGGCTCTGAGATATCTGAATGACAAGTTCACACACACATACACTCACATACACACTCCATTCACAAAGGTTTAAGTCTGTTTGTTCATAAAGACCACTACAAATTTTAATTTCTTTGGCTTTGCTGTAAGAATAAATAAAATTGGTTAATTCTACAAAATATAAACAACAATTCATTAAATATATCAGATCATATTTTTGAAAATATGAAGATAAGAACTTAGTAATGAAAGTTAACAGCAAATATTCCTGAATGCTATATCCGTAGTTTAAATCATGGTATATATGCTTATTTTGTGTTATTTTTTAAATTAATTCAACAGCAAAAATTCAATTCTGCATTTGCTGGCCTAAATAGGATCAGTAGGTAAGAAATTCAGGGCTAGGCCACTTACAAAAGTTCTATAACATCAATAAGTAAAGGGGCCTCCCCAGTGGCACAGCCAGTAGAACACAGCATTGTGAAGCTGTCCACAGCCTCTGCAGTGAGGGTTTGATTCCCTGCCAACCAGGGAGATACCCACATGGCAAGGCAGACCTCCCCTGCCTTGCCCGCTGCTTCCCTCAGACCATCTTGGGTCCGTCTGCCTGTTCTGCTCCCCGCCGTCTCTGGTGAATTCTCTCACCATCCCGCACATCTGGCCTGTACCCTAGCTATTGTATAAATAAAAAAATTTTAAAAACTGGGCCTCCCCAGTGACGCAGCGGTTGGGCGCTGGGTTGCGAAGCTGCCCGCAGCCTCTGCGGCTCTGGTTCGATACCCGGCTGCTCCCCGGCCACTGGAGGAGGGTCCCACATGGCGCCCAGACCTCTCCTGCCATCCGCTGCTCCCCTCAGCAGTGTACTTCGGTCCTTCTGCCTGCTCTGCTCCCCACTCTGGCTCTGGTGGGTTCTCTCACCCTCCCGCGCTTCTGACTGTACACAGTGCTTGTATAAATAAATAAATAAATCTTTAAAAAAAATTCTTTAAAAAAATTAAAAAAACTTAAAAAAATTAATAAGTGGTAATAGAAAAAATAATAATAACATTAAAGGCCTCCCCCAGTGGCGCAGCCGTTGAGCGCTGGGCTGCAAAGCTGCCTGCAGCCACTTCAGCGCCAGTTAGATTCCCCAGCCGCTGGTGAGGGTCCCACATGGCGCGACAGACCTCTCCTGCTGCACCCACTACTCCCCTCAGCAGTGCATTTCGTCAGTCTGCCTGTTCTGTTCCCCGCTCTGGCTCTGGTGAATTCTCTCACCCTCCTGCACTTCTGACTGTACCCAGTGTTTGTATAAATAAATAAATAAATCTTTAAAAAAAATAATAATGATAATATTAACATTAAGATGCCAGGAAAAAAACTGTCTTTGCCATAGTTAAGGTAGCAACCCTAACAAAATGTTTTTTCTTCTAAAAATAACATCAGCAATAATAATACTAATAAGAGATATTTCAGTGCACACATATATCCAAGAAATAATTTTCTTCTCATTTAATCCTGCAAACATATTCTATAATAGATTTTATTATGCTATTTTACAGAGAAACAAAGGTTTAAAGACTCAGGCTGAAACTCTATTTTATAACATATGCCGCTTCTCTTAATTCACCTTTTTTTGTAGGAATCTTCAAGTACAGAACATAAAATTTTAGAAAATAGGAAAATTAAAATACTCCTATGAACACTGTTTTATGCAAATGTACATGAAAACATACACATTAAACTTTGCTCCCCAACAAGCAAAACCAATAAAGACAGTAAAATATAATTTCTAAGATTCATTCCTGTTTTGTCTTATGGATTTTTATATGTAGTACTTTTTAAAGACCCTTATAAAATAAAAGGGAAAATAACCAAATCTGATTCTATGTAAGTAAGGACAACCAAGCAAATGGATATCAGGCTAACAAGCAAGGACCTGCTTGTTATTTTGACAAAGTAACTATACATGTTGGACCTAAAGCATCTAAAAAATTCTGACAGTTGCATGAATGGGCAAGTGGGAGCTGAGTTCCTACTCTTTCTTTACAGTCTTTTTTTTCAGTCTTTGTTTTCTAGCTAGAGAAAGAAGCAGTTGTTTTCATAGATTATTTAGCTTCATTTCAGAGCTTTCAGAGCAAGGTTTACAGGACTTGCCCTTGATTTAGAGACAACAGGAGGAAAGCTTCTGAATATTTAATAGAGCTAGAAAATACTGCATTTAATATTCTCTTGAGCTTGCAATGCTGACTTAGAAGGAAGCCTAAAGAGTCTCTTTTCTACATGTAGAATCTTAAAAATGCAGTAAGAATTCAGTAAAGCAGTCTCTAAAATGACAACCAGAATTTGAATGAAACATTATTTTTTAACTTTTTTTAATTAAACATTGGATTATAACATTTTATAGTCTTCAGGTATCAACATCTGTATATAATACATTATGTTCACTGAAAGTCCAGGTCCTTAAAGGCAAAACGTTTCTATTAAAATATGTGCTGAAAGGTCTTGGTCAATAGAGGAAAAATAACTATCAACATTGCTTTAGGGATTCACTCATTTCTCTTTTTAAATCACCTTATTTCTCCTTTTGATAACCTCATTAATTAGATAACAGCAAAAAATTTATCTAGGCTTTGTTTTGTTTTGATTGGCTGTGTCGTTTTTGCTTTGTTTTGTTTGAAGTAGGGACATATTTTCAGAATACTAAGCAAATCAAATTTTTAGAAATAATTAAGTGAATCTAAGAATCTCTAATAGTTATTGCACATCCAACGTGCTTTTTCAGTTTTAATTTTATAAATGCGAAAATTTCTTTTAACAGGCTTTGCTTTTGAAAGAACTAGGATGAGAGAAGGGTCCCCATACCTTAAATTTCTACTCAACTGTTTATAATCCTTCACTGGATCTTTTTAAAATTGCCTGCATTTTTTTCTTCTCTTTTCTACTACTTCTTTATAGGATGTACAAGACTGTAACTTGATTCAATAATATCTCTTGTCCTTTTGTTAAGTTAAAGGCTTTCTGCCACGAGATTATAGCGAGATCAAGAAAAATTCCTGTGCACAAGGAGCAAGTAATCTATTTTGGGGGAACGATATAGGAAGTAAATGTCTCAAATAGAAGTAAAATAAGAGCTTTTAGTAAGAGATAAAATGCTTAAAAGCCCGTCATCAACCCACCTTAGTTTGGCTTCCATTCACATATCTCCAGTTAGATCAGCCAGCACTCATGAAGGTCATCAGCTGCAAGCGTGTTACAATTCTAATGGATATTCTTATGTCTGCATCCTCCAAACCACTAAATGCCATAGGTCCCATCCCTTTCAGACTTACTGAATGGCTTGCAGGATATCATGCTCTTCTGATTTTCATCATACTTCTCTTAACAATATTTTTCAGTTTTCTCTGCTAGGTGTTCTCATCCACTTGATCTCCAACTGTTGGAGTGACATAATAATTGGTTCCAGACACCCTCATGTGTCTGGGTGACCTGGTACAGGTCAGTGATTAAAACCTGCATCTATTTGCTTGTTATTCTAAGTATATGTCTCCAGTCTCATTTCCTCTGAGCTCGAAATTCTCTCTTGCTCAACTGCTTTATTGACAATGTCAAAGGATGTGGAATCAAATGGAAAGTCCTTTTTTTTAAATTTCTCTGCCCCCAAACCTATTCATCCCCTCATCCTCTTTATCATGGTAAATGGAAGACTTACCAGAATAAAAACAGAGAAGTTATTTTGGTGTCTCCCTTTCTTCCTCACTTAGGGATCTATAATAGTTCACTAACTTCTCAGAGTCCCAGTAACAATCATCTCTTTGAACACTTGCCATAGTTTTCTAAGTAATATCCTTGCTTCAGTGCTCTGGGCATTGTGATAGTTATCTGGAGCTACGTAAATGTTATTCCAAAACCTTGTAACATGCAACCCATGTTCCAAAGTTTGGAACTAAACTGCACATTTTTAAGCAAGAAATATCAAGAACAAGGAAAATAGTTTTAAATCACTACAGTCTTCCTTGGCCCAAAGTGCAGAACCTTTATAAAAAACAATTACAAAATCCCTGTGCAAGTGGAAAAAATGGAATGAAATGGTTAAACAAATGAGTAAATACAAGAATCACAAGTTAGTGCGATATTGATGGAAAGAATAGCATCTAAAAGAAGACTAAGTGGAAAACCAAAAACAGTCAAAAATTCTGTGGTCACTTTTAACGAGGAATGATGTAAAAGCATAAACTACAGGGACAAACATTACTTCAAATAAAGCACACTCACAAGCAGAAAGTGTGGTTTCCCAGAAACAATCTCAGCGAGATTGCTTCAAAGGGAGAAACACTTTAGCATTTATTGCCTTTGAGAATGTGGACATAAAAATACCCCTTGGTTTGCTGACAGACTTATAGCTGATGACCCAATAAGAACCATCTTCTCTAATTGGAGAAATATGAATGACAGCAAGACTCAGGTGGGATGATGCAGACTTGTAAGCATTTTGTCATGAACTTGACAAAATGGGAGGGAAGTGAAAATACACTCCTTTTCAAGGACTAAGTAAAAGGAAGCACCTCTAACTGAAAGTAACTTCTGGAAAACTTAGGTTTCACTAGGCAAGGAAGTAAAAGAATGATAAGAAAATAAACTATAAGCAGGATTATTAATCTGCTAGGGCTACTGTAACAGAGCACGGCAGATTGGTTGACTTAAATCAAAGAAAAATAAATTTATTTTCTCACATTTCTGGAGATAGGCAGTCCAAATCACCTTGATTTGGTTCGAGCAGGGTTAGCTTCTACAATAGCGAGCCTCTTTTCCTGATGGCAGGTGACTTTCTTCATCTCCCCTCACATGATCTCTCTTCTGCATGTGCTGCTCCTGATATCTCTTCCTCCTCTTTTTATGGACATCAGTCTGATTGGATTAATACCCTACCCTTATGACCTCATTTAAGTGTATTTTTTTGTTAATTTATTTATATACTTTTGCATTGTTATTCATTGTTGAACAGTGTTTAATTTCTCCTCTCAGGTATTGTTCCCATAAAATTATCACAACCAAGACACTCATGATCTATCACCATAGAACTCTTTTGCTTTTCCCTCCTGTTTTTATCCCTGTTCCTCCCCCACTCTGATAAATGTCTCCAATTTATAGTTTGACTGCTAGTTTTGTCTATTTTTTTAATGATCCCTTGTATGGTTTCCTATGGTCCTTTTATAAGTGAAACCATTTGACATTTTTCTTTTACCTTCTGACTTATTTCATTGAGCATAATCCCTTCCAACTCCATCTATGTTGCTGCAAACAGCATAAGTTTATCTTTTTTGATTGCTGAATATTATTCCATGGTGTATATATACCACATCGTCTTGATCCAGTCTTTTATTTGGGGGCACTTAGGTTGTTTCCATATTTTAGCTATTGTAAATAGTTCTGTGATGAACATAGGAGTGCAAGTATCTTTTTGAATTTAATGTTTTTGTGTCCTTTGGGTAAATTCCTAGGAGTGGAATTGATGGATCATATGGTAGATCCATTTTCAGTAACTTGAGGGTCCTCGACACAGCTTTCCATAGTGGTTGGACCAGTTTTCATTCCCACCCGTGATATAAAGAGGTTCCTTTTACTCCACATCATTGCTAGTATTTGTTTTTGTTAGTTTTTTGATGTTGGCCATTCTTACTGGTGTGAGGTGGTATCTCATTGTGGTTTTGATTTGAATTTCCCTGATGATAAGTGATGTTTGAGCATTTTTTCACTTGCCTTTGGCCATCTGCATTCCCTCTTTGGAGAAGTATCTTTTTAGCTCTTCTACCTACTTTTTGACTGGATTCTTTATTTTATTTTTGTTGACTTGTGTAAGCTTTTTGTAGATCTTTGATATCAGTCCCTTATCAGTTTTATTGAGTGCAAATATTTTCTCCCAATCTGTGGGTATCTCTTCATCTTGGTTATTGTATCTTTTGCTATACAGAAGCTTTTTAGTTTGATGTAGTCCCAGCTCTTTATCTTTCCCTTCATTTTCTTTGTTTCAGGGGATGAGTCTTTAAAGACTGAGACGTATGCTATGGAGTGTTTTGCCTGTTTTCTTCTATGTATTGTATAGTTTCAGGTCTTACATTCATGACCTCATTTAACTTTAATTACCTTCTTAAAGGCCCTATCTCCATATCAGTCATAGCAATTAGGGCTTTAATGTATGAATTGAGAAGGGTTGGGTGGCTACACAATTTAGTTTATGATAGTGAATTAGTGAATTCATAGTAAGAGTACACTGTGGGTTACATGGGGCCAGGTGAAAGAAGAAAAGAGTGGTTTGACCCAGTGAGCTGTAGGTACAGGAAGAACTTACAATTGATGTTAAGAGGATGGCAAAATTGGCTCAGGGTGGGAGAGGTCTGAAAGGGAGACCACAGCTGAGGAATAGTAGGAATTGGTCTATAAACACAAAAACTTGTAGGCAGTGCAGTGAGTAAGGGAAAAGTCCATGTTGCATATTACATGAAGTTGGAAATTTGAAGTAAGTGTTCAATGCATGTATTAAGAATGGCTTTGAATTGGTGCCAAATTGTTAGTCTTCCCAGAGGTCAGACACCTACCTGCCTCATCTGACCTGTAAAGGGCAATTATTCTATATACAAAAATAACTTTCAACACCAAAAATGAGAGGCTGTTGTAGGTGTGTGTCAGCAAAGTCTGAGGATGGGTGTGGGAGCAAGCTAAATAGATAACAGTTTGTCATTTCTTGAACTAAATAACTCAAACACTTCATTCAATAAGCAATCATTAATGACATAGATGGTAAATTCAATAAAATCTTGAGAACCTTAAGTTTCTTATTCTACATGATTTTTATATATTTTGTTAGCAGAATATGCATATAAACCAGAGACAAGACACATACTCTCATAATTCATGATGAACATGTTTAGGCAGGTGAAAAGCAGATAGGAAAAATGAGATGCTAATGCAAGACCAGTCAAGTATTCCTACATTGTTTTAGCTTGCCAATGTGCTAATTTTCACAATCAATTATTTATCCCAACAAATGATTCATATCAACTTGCATGAATTTTGAAAGTTTATAACAAAAAAATTAGACAATTTTCACTTGTTTGGGATTACAAAAATGATTAAATTTTCAGTGTGTAAAATGGAAATATAATAAAGAGCTTGCCATCACGTTTGACATTCAGAATAGGGTTCTGAACCCAGGTTAAATCCCACATAGACAAATCCTGAGAAATAAAATTTGACTCGTTACTTAATCTCTGCTAAATCCTATTTTGAAACAACTTTCATGAGCTGCTTTATTCTATTCCTATACCACTCCCAGGAGCTATAAAATACAATCTCTCTTTCCAAACTTCAAAAAATGCTACAGACAATCACGTTAGGTAGACAAAATCACATCCTCATCACACCTATGCTCTCTGCAGCTCCATGTTATGGATGTGATTGTTTTAATAAGGTGTCCTGATTTCTCTTGAAATAATTACACCTTTTCAACTTCTAGGGGAAAAAAACAAATATACTAAATTCTGCTGATCCAGCAGTATATTAAATATTCCATATAGTTGTATCAGGAAGACTGAATAATTATTTTTTAACTCATGTACAGAAATAACATTTCTGATTTGTTGTTATTATTAGGAGATGAGATTAAGGTTGTTTCCATTGAATTTTTCTTCTGCTGTTGTCAGCATGGCAATTGTTTTTAACAAGATAAATGCTTTTAAAAGCAGACTTTGAAATGACAATAATAATTATGCTCAAAGATGTCATCTCTAAGATATTTCTTATGACACTGGATATCACTTTCTAACTTTGAATTTGAGTGACAAGAAAATGTCATCCATTATGTTCTTTGAAGTCTCTTACTTGAATTTTGTGGACTTGATGTTTATTTATTTAGCACTGTTTCAATAGTTCAATAAATACAATGCATATTGGATCTGGAATTGATCTACGTATTCTTGTTCTCACTCTTTAATTGAAAATAAATTAGATTTTCAAATTTAACAATATGTGTTTTGAAGAGTGATATTGTTACCTCAAATATAACAAATAAATATATTCAAATTGTGTTGTTATTAATTATGAAAAAAGGAAGTATAGACATATAAAAACTGTCAGATCATTTGTGTAACCTTTTGTAAGACAAAAAGTCTAAAGAGTTAGGTCATATATCCAGAATTAACTAGTTAGTGGCAGTATCTCTAACCCACTGTGGTATTTACATGCAGTTCTATTTAAAATTTTACAAACAAAAAGATGATAGCATATTAAATCCTATTTAAGAAATTTTCTATACATGCATTCTACTAACTTATATTGAACACCTTCAATACATAAAACCAGGTTAGAAGAGCAAGCATGACAGATAGAAAGAGTCTCACAGGAATGAAGAGATGGAAAAGATCCTCCTGGGGATATCTGAAAAGGCTTCACAGTGGAGGGGCTATTAGATGCCACTAATTACTTTACAAGACCCCTGACTCTTCTTTATGCTAGCTTTGTGAGAAGAATTATATATGAAATCAACTCAGAAAATGAGATCAAAGTGGTGTCAGGATTTCCTTGTTTTACTCCAGGGAGATTAATATGAAAGTTAACCCAAGAGTCCTGTAACGTGGGGCAAAACTGGAACACCTCTTAGAATCCAAGATCAACACAGACTGAATCAATAGGGACACTGAAAAGACTTATACTTCATTAAACAAGAGATAAATGCAGGCAGGCTGTGGTCTGGGGTAGGGCGGCTGAAAACACAAACTATAGCGCTGCTGATCTGAGAGGTGGCGGCCTTGGGGAGCAGGGAGCTGAGTAGTGTGGAGGCACACACCCTTCACTGAGAGGAAAACCTGCTGAAGAGCTTAGATACTCCCAGTGGGCTGAAGATGAAGCGTACGCAGGCTGCGTTCTTCCTCCCATACCCCTCATGACTGGCACTGATGCTGTAAATATCACTGGCAGTATGCAGGATAGAAGGACTCCTGACCATACCCTAGAGAGGAGAGATATCAGCAGTACAAACAGCAGCCAGCACTCCCACCACCACATTCCAACCAGCAACTGAACACTTCCAAGACCCTCCCCTACCCATGACTCAGCAGCAACAAGGACAGCACCCTGGAAGTAATCAGATAAAACCACTGAGTGGTACTGCAAGTCTCTAAGTTACTGGTATAGACACTTGAAAAATTATCTAAGGTCCCTTCTCGCTCCATCCATGTTGCTGCAAACTGAATGTGTTTATCTTATTTGATTGCTGAGTAATACTCCATTGTGTTTATGTACCACATCTTGTGTATATGTACCACATCCAGTCATCTATTTTTGGGCATTTGGGTTGTTTCCATAGCTTAGCTATTGTAAACAGTGCTGCTATAAACATAGGGATGCAGGTGTCCTTTGGAATTAATGTTTCTGTGTCATTTGGGTAAATACCTAGGAGCTAGTAGGAATCATGCTCAGTGAAATAAGTCAGAAAGAAAAAGAAAAATACCGATGGTCTCACTCATAGCAGGAATTTAGAAAACCTAAATAAGGGACCAGGAAAAAGACTAATCAATACAAAGTAAAAATCAAAATCAACAAGCAACTATAAACCAGAGACACACTATGGGGGTGGGAGGGTGGGGAGAGGAAGGACTAGTGTCAAAATAAGGGGGGGGTGCAATTATATGGGGAACATAACCAAAATGAAAATGTATACATTGTGCAAAAATGAAAATGATGTATTATATAAAATAAAATATTAATTTAAAAAAACTATCTAAAGGAGCAAAATGGACGCATTGAAAAATACAACACATGCCACTTTTTTTTTTTAATAGAGGCATGTTTTGTTTATTTATTTATTTGTTTGTTTGTTTTGTTTATACATGCACTGGGTACAGTCAGAAGCGCAGGAGGGTGAGAGAATTCACCAGAGCCAGAGCGGGGAGCAGAGCAGGCAGAAGGACCGAAGTACACTGCTGAGGGGAGCAGCGGGCGGCAGGAGAGGTCTGCGCGCCATGTGGGACCCTCCTCTGGTGGCCGGGGAGCAGCCGGGGATCGAACCTGCGCTTAAGAGGCTGCGGGCAGCTTCGCAACCCAGCGCTCAACCGCTGCGCCACCAGGGAGGCCCACATGCCACTTTTTGAAACCTATAGATAATATGACATCACAAGGAAAGAATAATTCTCCTGAATCAAACCACAGCCATGGAAGATTTTACCTTGCTGTAAGTTACAGAGTTTAAAAATGCCATGATAAATTTAAAAAAAAAAATGAAATTTTAAAAAAATCAAGACAATGTAATAATAATACATGAGAACTCAGAAAAACTAGCCAAAGAGGAAACACTGAAAATAAACTCTACCCTTTACCTTCCTGCTCTAAGTATATAAATATCTGAAAAATCATCAATATGAGGAATGCGTTCAATAGACCCTCCTCTGTAACTGCTTGTGTCAGTGACTAACTGTCCCCTTTCAGGGTCCCCAGAATAGCCTGTGACTTGTCAATGTCTTTCACATTCTTCCTTCCCCTACTCCCTTACAACTGTGAATATTTTAGGAACAGAGAAAATTATTACTTAATGATCTCAGTTTTACATACATAGGTGGTCCCCTATAAAGCTTCTGTTGAACTAAAGTAAACTGAGTCTAATAAAATGATCATGGATGTACCTCTTAAAAAAAGAATCTGAGAAAAGACTTCCCAGGAGAGGAAAAATATAAGTCACAGAGCTTTAAAATATTCTAGTAAGTCTGGGGTACAGTTTGGCAAACTGTGCACACATAAGCTGGGTAAACGATGGTGTGGAAAGTGGGATCATGTTGCTTGCACAGTAAATGATGGGTGGTAAATTGGGACTAATGTGTTTTTCTCTTCAAGACAGGTCTCCAATGGATACTTTAAGCATGGCAGTGACATACACAGTCTTTATTTTCATATGGATTTTAATTAATAGAAAAACTTTGGGGAGGAAAAACTGAATAATAGGATATCTCTGTTGATTAGATAAAAGAAATTGACAGTATGGGTTAAAGATAGGCAGCAGCCATCGGGGTGGAGAAGAAAACCGTTTGAAGATATCACTGAGATAAAACAGACAAAATTTATGAGTTTATATTGTTATAGATTATTTAATGAGGTTAGTAATTTATAAAAGGCAAAAGTTAGAAATGAACAGAAGTGATAATTTATAGAAAAATTTAAGGTACTTTGTTCCTGTAGGAATTGTCTCCTGACAAAATCATTTTATTTATACTCATAAAAAGTTTGATTTCCAGAAAGCCAAAAGAAGAAAGAGATTTGAGGAATAGAGGTAGAAGAATAATTATAATCATCATGGAAAATATCAAAGAGAACTTAGAGTATTTGGACTTGGATAATAGGAAGTAATCAATGACCAGAATACAAGTCCTTTCATGAGAGGATTGAGCCCAGAAACACACTGTATAGATTCAGGAATGACTGGTGTAGAGGACTATCTGCTCATAAAATTCCCCATGATTAGAAAGATAAATTCAAAGATGAATCTTTAAGGTCAAATGAAGTTTGTTTGTCCTTGCTTGGTTTTTCCTCTTTTTTTTTAGAAAATGTTTTGAATATGCTCACAGTTAAAAGGAAAGAAATCAATGAAAAGGAAGAGTTTGCATACTTAGAAAAGGCACATTTATTTCTAAAACTATCTTAATAGAGAATTAAAATTGAAGAATCATTGAAACATCAAAAGCAAATAACAGTTTCAATCTTATATAATCTGAAAATAATGTTTCAAGATTTGTTTTCATAGAATTATTTCAATGGGGTTAGAGTTTACTATATAATATGGCTATTGCATATGACTTCTGTGGACAAATTTCAGTGGTTTATAGAGATCTTATTTTCTTCCTATCTAAGCATAATCGAGCTCAACTAACCATTCCTTATTACCAAATACTTCAAAGGAGGAAAGAAACTCCCTTTACTGAGTGTATCAAGAAAAGGAAAGCTTAACCTCCCACACTTTCAGCCTCAGGGTAGAAACTTCTTGAAGATCTTAGTGTACAAACCTTTGAGATAAATGAAGCTTCAAGCTGATAAGGAATAATTATCTCCTATTTGCTCCAGCTACCCTGTCTGCATCTTTCCTATTCCAGGGAGGCCTGGAAGAGTCATATTTGAATGCTGGGAGTCATTTTTTAAGGCCATAAAGTCAACTTCAATAGTTTCATCTATACATCCAGAAAAAAATTTAACAAGATCTAATTCTTTCATCTGCAATAAGTTTCTCAAGAAGTGGGGTTGGGGGAATTTTAATCTATGTGTCCTTTATCACAAGTAGGAATATGGCTGATAACAATCATTAGCCAAGCTATATAAGCTAGTTTAAGAAAATGTACTTAATAAAAGAATATTCATAAATAAGAATGTTCTAATACAAAAAGCATTTTTACAATGCATTTTTAGGCAAAACATAGTCATTCTCTAATGTGCATAATATTAAAAATTGTAAAGGCAAATTATTTTAAGGAGGAAAATTCCATGGAATCTAATACTTAGTTTGTCATTTCATGTCAATCTACAAGATGAGATTCTCACAGGACTTTAAGAGATACTTTAAGACTTAAAAAAAAAATCCTCTACATGGTCTTAAATACAATCCTACATGATAATATATAAATGCAAAAATAGATTTATAATGCATTTAATTCTTGTGTATATTTGGCAGATTTGATTAAATTGATTAAAACAGCATTTATGTGAAATAAATGGAAAGTACAAGTATACTGAAAAATGAATTTTTCAGACTAAGGTGCTAAAATATATCCACAAGATATATACATACAAAGACAGAAAATTGCATTCAAAAATACATACTTTAAAATTAATAGCTCATTTTCTTAACCATAGACATTTTTTCACATTATTGCATTTATTTTGCTCAGTGCTTTATTTTCACTATTCTTATGTTCTTTTTATTGTGGTACCTAAATCCTTACCTATAC
Organism: Talpa europaea; assembly: GCF_964194135.1. Taxonomy (NCBI): domain Eukaryota; kingdom Metazoa; phylum Chordata; class Mammalia; order Eulipotyphla; family Talpidae; genus Talpa; species Talpa europaea. The sequence continues at coordinate 31,211,860 of NC_140083.1, read as the reverse complement.
CTGTACATTTTCATGCTATTTTAGAAAGAGATTGTTGTTGATCATATCTTCATTATTATATAATTAATTCTGAACAATTTACTTAGGCCATTTGTATCCCACATTGTGGATTGAGATAATAAAACTCTTTACATAGTTACTATTTGATCCTCAAAATGAACTGATCTTTGTAAAAAGGCATAATGCCAGTGTCTCTTCCAGCTTAAAAAAGCCTTGAATGCAATTTTAAGAAACATTTGCTCAGAGAGACTAATTTCGAAAGATCTTCCTATGTCTCACTGCTGTCATAGTTCAAGGAACTAAGAGAGGATTTCACATCCCCACTTATACCCCAGGACAAGAGTTCTTGCAGAGGGTACAAGCTGCAAAACCTACATCACAGCCTTGCTCATTTATCAGGCAGTACTCTATAAATATTATTTCATTTCTGCTTATTCTTACATATAACAGGCTTATAAATAAAAGGGTATACTAAAAATATTGGTATACAGGTTTATCATATTTTTTCTGTTGTTCATATAAACAGTTCAGAAGGAAACCCAATACGTTCTAGTATCTTAGGTTAATTTACTCTTAATGAGAATTATCCTATGTACCTTATGCATTTTATGTAAGTTTTCAAAGAATTAGAAAACAATGAACTATGCTTCTTCCTAAAACTTCACCCCATCCAATGAATATCTTTTGCAATTCAACAGACACTTCAAAATAATTTCTCAATGCTGTTATGAGGAACAATTAGCCCTTCATCCAAGTGAGAAGCTATGGTGTTGGATAATAGAACACCAGATACAGAGATTTTGTTTATATAAATCTTTTACATGAAAGCTCAAGTGGGGTATTCTTTAACATGATATCAAATGATATATGTTACTTTAACCTAGAAGTAACATGCCATGGAGCTACTTAAGTTCATATAGCTTTCTTTGTTTTTCTTTTGATGACTTTATCACCTAGCTCTTTGTAACTCATTAAAAAACATCATGTAATTATAGGGAGAAGAATTAAAGTGACCTTGACATGTGAGTATGGTGGCAAGACAAATGTGATATCTAATTTCATTCAATTAAGGAGGTTTTAAATTATGCTAATCACAGTATCAACATAAGTACCTCAAACTGATACTTCAGGAAGTAAGATGATACAATGGTAAAGATAAAAGAATCTATTCTTCTGTAATTACAAAAAAAAAAAAATACTTCAAAAATACTTCAAAAATATGCTTGAGATTATTCAGAAAGTACTGTTATTAAAATGTGTGCCTAACATATGCTTAATCTCACTATATTTGAACTCTTAAAGATTGATAACATCTGAGAAATCCAAAGATTTGAAATATTACAATATTTCAACAGAAAAAAATCAATAGAAAAATCAAGTAAGTCCTAGATACAAAAAAAAAAAAATTATGATTAGCTTCTCAGAACTCTTGTACAGAACTCAAAAATGTCTCTGCAACTTGCTGAGTGCTTGGGAATGACAACCTTAACTTGCAATTTTCTTTTCCTTGTCAGTTTAAATCAGACCTTTAATGTTATTTCTGTAAAGGTTTTTGAACTAAAGATCTTGAAATAGCTTTGATCTGATATGATTTTAAAACACAAATCTGTCAAAATTGCCAAATAAATATAACTTGCAGACTACTATGAGATTTAGGATTGCACAAGAAGACAGTTTCCACTGAAGTGGGCAGAATGTTGCCCATTGAAAGGAATAGAAATACATCCCTCATTACAAAAATGTCTATTTATGTCAAAAGAAAAGCAAATATCACCTAACTTGCAATTCTCAATTCCCTGATTTCAAATTTCAGCACAGGTTGTTTATCTGTTGAGATCTGATATTTTATCATTATAAAAGTGTGGCTGTCATTTCTTTGATTATTCAGTCTAAGCATGTAATGTCTATGCAACTCTCTAAACTGCTTTGCAACAAAGGTACCCATATGGTAAAACAAAAATAATACTGATATTTTTAAAATAAACATAATTCTAAAATAAATTGGCTACATTCTATTGAAAAGAATGTTTGCTTGTAAGTAGGAAATACATTTTTAAAAAACCTTTCAAAGTGTTATTTCTCTACCAATTTCTGAAACCCATTTTCCTTATAATTTAATGTGTCTTCTTGCTGCTTTTGATTGGTAAGATTTCCACAAAATTAAACTTAAGAAATAACTCAATTGAGGGACAACAGCATGTTTAATAAAAACTTTTTCTTTATAGTTGCAATATCACATTAGTTCCAGGTAGATTCAATGATGTTATTTTCAGTACTTTGTTTCCTTGCTTAAAATATTCCGCACAATTAGAGAGGCTAAACCTAAATTTAGGATACTGTGAATTATTCATATAAGCTATGTGCAACTAAGATATCTGTTTAGTGGAGGAAGCATGTAAAAATCAAAAAATATAAAGATAGGTGATTTTCAAATGCCTTTATGGAAGAAATCATGGAAATGATTTAAAGTTAGTAAATTTATGGGTTATGAAGATCTAGATAATAATTATCCTTAAGATAGTGCTGTCACTCAATTTATGGTTTTTAACTCAAATTAACCCAAATAAAGTTAAATATACTTTAATTAAAGTTATGGCTTTATATCAAAGTTCTTCTCAAATATTCTGAACAAGTGCCTTCCCTCTGTTTCAATTTCACATAAAAGTAGCATCGATCATCCATTCTCTTTTATGGCTCTTCCACTTGTCTGCCTATTGAATTTGTAAGCATTTTGAGAAGAAAGATATGCTATAAAAATCGTCAACAAAAAAATAGATTTAGTGTTTAAAATGGTGGTTTGGGTTTAGGATTATCTGAAGAATCTTCTTAAATAAAAAGAAAACAATCTGCTACAATACTAGTTTAAAAGAAATTAGAAAATGCACAAACTGGGAAAGAGACTATAACTAAGGCTGGCTTGCATATATTTATTGCCATTCGGTTGTTGAAATTCTACAAAACCTGTTAGTGGTGTGTTTGCAGAGTAGAAATTGCAAGCATCCAATGGCCAGATTTAAGTGCAACAGGGGGAGGAGGTGAGGAAGGGCCAGAACTAGTATTCTCTTACTAGGATGCTCACTCTAAGAGGCTAATCTTCATGGAGTCTCTGCTACTTAATTAATTCCTCTTTCCTTGTTCATCTGGAAACTTATCAAACAGCTTCCTCAAGACATTAATTACATTAACATGGTTTCAGCCTCATTTATTTAGAATTTTGGTATGGGACTGTCACTGATGTCCTAGTCTCTTGTGTGTGTATAACAGCATTTAGATACGATCCTGGAGACAACTTTCAAATTTAAAATTATAAGCCTCATCTAAGAATTGAGCTTTGCCGAGCTCTTACTCATTTCATAAACATGAATTATGCATCTACCATGTTCCAAACACTAAGCATTTAATACTGACACTACAAAGATGTATATGATATAATCCTTACCCTCAAAGAGAATGAAGTACTAACTAATACAAACAGGCAAATTAATATTTATTATAGTGTTGTAATAAGAGTTGAATTAGAGAACACAGTGTGCATTTGGAAGCACAGAAGGAGGCATAACTACCAGGGGACAGGAAGTACTCACTTGAATCAAATCCAGATTGCTGAAGGAGTAAAGAAAAAGTTTAAAAAAAAAAAAAAGGTGTATAGTATTGCTGAAAGAAAGTCTGATGTGGGGAGTGAAAGATGAGGCAAAAAGAAATCATTCAACAATCTATCAATCTAACATATTTTGAACTTTAATCCCAAAATGATTATAAAAGTTTGCATAAGTAAGTGACACAAGATCCAGACTTAACAACTATATTAAAATGTGAACTAGGTATCAGTCATGATTTTTATTTGTCTTTAGTCTCATTTTACTACTTATACCAACCTCCTAGTCAAAGATGTTGGCTAAACTTTGCTCTAATCAAAAGATGTTCTGATTCTTCCTCCCATTCTTTATTCCTTCAAAGAAAATATCCCTTTGGGATCTGAATAATTTCCTTAACCTCTTTAGGGGAAAGTTGAATGTCTCCAATCATTAAATTCAATTTTCAGCAGCTCAAAACACTAATGTGCCTTATTTTCTAATCTTAAGCCTAAAAAGCAATCACTGGAAGTCTCTAGAAAACAAAGAAAAACATATAACCAATCTTGAATCTGTTGGAGTTGGGTGAAAGGCAGATAAAAGTTATTGCATCATAATTTCTACAATGTTCAAGTCTTTGACCTAAATGTTGAAATTTCTGACTTTATAGTTTTGAAAAATAAATGCAATTATAACTGTATTCATACTCCAAGTAAAAGAAACTATAGACCATTACTTATGTTAACTTCTCAGTAAGTATTCCTGGACAGAGCCAAACACGGAATCTTTTTTTCCGTCGAAGTCTCCTTTAGAATGCACCTGAATCAATTGTTTAATTCCTATCTAATCCTACCATAACAAAGATAAGCTTTCCTTGTACCATCTACAAATGACATTCTCTTAAGTATAAAGACAACTCAAAGTATCCTAATGATCAAACTACTGGTTCAAAAAGCTTTTAAATAGAAATGCTCTACAAAGCCTGATATATATTTAAACATGTTGACAACCTAGAAAAGACTTAGGAATATCAAAATGTATAATAATACCAAAATTTAGTCATTCTACAGAACTGTAGAACAGTGCCAGTGCCTCTTTACAGGCTCAGGGTTTACAATCAATGCATCCTACTATATGATATGTAACAGCATTACTATTAGGTATTGTCCATAACACTTTTCATTTATTATAATTAAGCTCCAGAATGTGAGACTCTTGATATTTATTTATCTCAATAACAGTAATGTATTTTAATTTTAGTAGGGAAGTGTGAGCTTACAAAAGTGTTATTTTAATATATTATTTCCCAATTAAATGTATTTATTTCTCTGTACCTACACAAATATATTACAAGCTATAACTGAATTTTAATAATGCTTAAGAGTAAAATTTTTTTTTTTTTTAAGATTTTTTTATTTATTCATACAAGCACTGGGTACAGTCAGAAGCACGGGAGGGTGAGAGAATTCACCAGAGCCAGAGCGGAGAGTAGAACAGGCAGAGTGAGGAAGTACACTGCTGAGGGGAGCAGTGGGCGGCAGGAGAGGTCTGCGCGCCATGTGGGACCCTCACCCAGTGACCAGGGATCAAACCGGCGTTGCAGAGGCTGCGGGCAGCTTCGCAACCCAGCGCTCAACAGCTGCGCCACCGGGGAGGCCCAAGAGTAAAATTTTTGTGGTTGGAAATATTTCCAAATTTAATCTAGTCAGTGGAAAAGCATGAGCCAAATCATAAAAATTTTTAATAACAGATTTATTATATCAGTAATAAACTGTACTATTTCCAGTGTTATTTTCATTAGTATTTGCTGGGGAAAACATCATTTTTGGCATCATTATTTAAATAAAAAGGTAACTATTTCTATATGGTAAACTCCATTAAAAATCAGTTTTCTAAGACTGCAAAATTTCCTGTTGTTATAGATCCGAATGACATATATTATATTCCACATATGTTATTTTGGTGATATCTCATCATATCCTGGTTAGCAGATTTAAATGTTTCCTAATGGGATAGTCTATGTAACCATAATTGAGAAAAACATGGTAAAGTTTCTGACAAGTCAACTTCTTGGCATTACTCATTTATTCTTTTATTGTTCAGCCATGGTAACGTTGAAGGACAAAAATGACCTTTATTCTGAAGGATTCCAAAGTATACCTTAATTTGTAACTATAGCCCTAACTATATGGACTTTCTTAAAATAGACATGTAACCATTAGATACTTATAAGGGAAGTTTAGGTAATTTAGGTAATGTATTTGTCAGAATGTTTAAGTAATAACAGAATAAGATCGTCAAAGTATATTATTCAAAGACCCAAGTAAGATAGCAGTGAATTAAACACTTATTCCATCTGGTGATTCTGATAGGAAAGAAGAATGGAGAATAGAACATTTAGGAGAAATACATGGTATATAGGCATCCCAATAGAAGACTGGCATTGGAAGAAAGACATACTCAAGCATTCAAACATCACATATTCAACGACTTTCTGAGTTATTAGAGGAAATCCCAAATTATAATTAGTATCACATTCTTTTTTGCTTCTTTAGAACTCACATTGGTGGCATTGTTTTTGCCACTTATTTTCATACTCTGTGGTGCTATTCTTACACTTATCTTTTTATGTAAATAGCTTTAATAAAAGATGATACAGTCAGCCCATTCTCAGGTATCCTGTATATAACACTGATTAAAAAGATTGTTTAAGAGTAAGAAACCATAAACTGTGAATGTATGCTTGAGAAAAGTAGTCTGAATGAAGACTGGAGAATGCTGGTGTTATCCTTCAAGAAAACAGAAGGTCAAAATGGCATTGGGTGACCAATGCTGTCTACCAGGTGAGCCCTAGATTATAGTTCAGGCTTTCATGATATAGTAGTATAAAGGTGTTAACTCCTGCCTTTGCTCAAACGTATGTACTTGAACATTAATTTCAGCATTCTTATTTAAAACTATTTCTATAGTTACAGTGACTCTCAGGAAAATGTAAAACTGGAGCAGAGAATACAGAAAGAGGTGTTGAATAGTAATAGCAATTTTTTCCATATGTGCAGTCTTCACCATGATACTACTAAACAGTTTCTGAGTCCTAAATATAAAAACAGCCCTGTTTGAAGTTCTATGTGTATATCAATTCATGTAATCCTCTGAAAACCTATGGCTGTAGATGAGTATAGAGACTACTCTTTTCTTTAGTTTTGAAATGAAGAAAATAAAGCACAAAGACATTAACTTATGCATGTTCACACAGATAATAATGGCAGAGCTGGGATTCCAATCAAGCCAGCTTCAATATTATATTAACTAGGAGAATGAATCTGGTAAGCAAAAGGAATGGGGGCAATGTTTGTGAAATTGCTATTAATATAATTTGCATTCTTGCTATATTAATACTTCAATGATCTTCATTTGAGATGGTGTTTTAACACAATAGATTAATTAACTTGGGTATAGCTAAAGAACACCTAAGTACTGGTAGGTTACATTCTTTTAGATTCTATCTATACCTGAGTTTACTGTAGAGACAGAGAATTTTCTTAAAGAGTGTTATTTTACTTCACTGAATATATATATTCATCAAGATAAATAGCTTCATACTCTATCATGAAATGCTGAAATTAGACTAGGTCAGATAAGACTGAATTACTTGTTTCAGTGTAGATCCTAGGCTGTAATGCCAAATGATTTTTTTCAATTTAGAGAGAATTTTGATGGTATTGTGAATAAGAGATCTAAATCTTTGTCACAAATACATTCCCAAATGCCCTAGAGCCATGATTTTCCTACGCTTCTCATTTTCCTATGCTTCTCTATCATAAAAGATGAAGTTTTCTTCATCCCTGAATGAAGATTTACATGTCAACATTCAATTTCAAAAGAAAAAAAGTTCAACTATGAACAAAAACCAAGGTCTCAAGACTTTAAAAATATTCCATTGTAATTAGCACATAATATTAAGAAATATCTTGTTTACTAAATGAATGAGTGAATGAATAAATGTATACTGAACCCCTTTGTTTGCATACGTGTGTGTGTGTGTGTGTATGCTTATGTATGGCACAATCTTCATAACTACCTGCAAGTTAAACTTTATACATCATAAAAATATGCACTATCTATCTAAACAAGGCTGGAGTTCTAACCACACATAAAACAAAAATTCAATTACTGGATACCAAAATCTTGGTTATAACTAAGAATCCAAATGACTAGCTAGAGTTTACAGTGTTTAATCATAGTTTCTTAACATAAACCAAGCATTCAAAGGTTAAGATAATTCTATAAGACATTTTTTAGCATGAGAGAGAGCAATGTGGCACCTCTATTTGGTATAAAGCATTTTCTTCACGGATGCACCTTTTGGGGGGACTGGGGGAAAATGTGTTTTCCTGTGCTTCTTTCTTATTTTCACATTTCATTAGTAGTGGAATAAATCAAAGGAATAAATAAGATACTGGATTTGACAGTTACTGCAGGAGAGAAGCCTGGATCTGTAACGGCACTGGTTTTTAATTGAAGAATCTTCCATCTAGTTTAACTTTACAGGATTTTTTTTTTTTTACTTCAAAGCATATTGCATTTGCTGCTCTTATTTTATTGCTCAATCTCCTGATCAGTTCTGTTAGCAATGACTTATTCTTCCAAAATAGCTTAACAATTTCACTGAAAAGAATTTTTTGAAACCACAAATGTAGATAAAGTGAAAATGATTAAATAACTGATGAAAACAGAAGCAGATGCACTGTTAATCCTTAACAGAAGCAGATGCACAATTAATCCTTTGTTTGGGGCATTTATACCCCAAGAGTGAGAATTGGAAACTATTTTGTTTTTGGATTATGTAAGAGAAAGAATATGTGTCTTCCCAATCATACATAGGCCCCACCTGCAATGGCAACATAGAAGAAAAAGGGAAAAAAAAAAAACCTATAAGATTACTCAGGTTGTTTCTTGTCATAAACCAACTAGCCATCCATAAAGAACATAGAATTCTATCTAACACTAGAGATTCAGCTTTTAACAAAAACAAGAAGTCATCTTGAATAAGTATAACATCTCTATAATGGAAATTATGTACTGAGCTACAATTGTACCAAATGACACATAACAGACCCATTTTCAAGTTCTGAATATCCTTCGAGGATTAACTAAAGAACCAGTTCTACAATGAAACCCTCCCTCAGCATGCATGACTGTCCTCTGTCCTCAAGCAGTAGGACAGTACTCATACTTTCTCTCTCTCTTCCTCCCTCTCCCTCACCTCCTCACTGTGATATCATTCAGAGCTTGTTCCTTGAGTTATTATCTGATCACTTAAAGCATAACCCTCAGCATGCGGTGCAGGACTGAGCACATATCAGAAATCACATGTTTCTTGACAGAAAACTAATCATGGTTTATTAATTTTGTCATTGCACATTCCTTTTGGAAACACTATATGCTAGCATGGGTAAAATTGACAGTTTTCAGAATGGCTTCCTATTTTCTACAGTCTTCCCAAAACTCTATATTTTAACTATATCCTCAATATCCACCCTTTCAGAAGTATATCTTTCATAAGTTTGTCCCATTATCTTCAAATGTTCTGAAACAACATTTCAACTGAACCAAACCACACAATAAAGACTTTCAATTTTTATTTCATGACTGGCAGATCAACACATTTTTATAATCAATTTTGTCACATTTAATTCTTAGGCAAGTCATGCCTTATTTATGTTAATATGTTTCTATTGGTATAAAGTAAAAACACAATCTAACACTGTTTATTCTTCTCTCTTTTCCAAACTGCGACTTTTTAAATATTCACTTTGACCTTAGAAGCTCCTTTGGTGGAAGACTACTTTTATAGAGACAATAAAGTATAATAACAAGGCCTAATACTGACTCGACCAATCTCAAAATACCTTTATTCTACAGATTTACAGCTCTTTCTCAACATAATAATTTGGTTGCTGGGGATAGTTTGCTAAATATTTTGGCTACTGTCTGATTCATTGCTTATAATAAATTTTCTCCGCTACCCTGGAAAATGCTAGCAATAAAAATTTCCATTACAGGTAATAGAGTTGTGCCTGTATAATTGTTTGAAAATATTAGAATAAAAACTATACTTCACAAAAGGAAAGCATAAATTTTTCATTGGGAACACACAGAAATTAAAAATAATGATGCACATCTGCTAAATTTAGGAAAAAAAACAACCCTCATTAATAGAGATCCTGTGATGTATTGATTGGTACCTAGAAGGCTCTGCTAAGCCAAAAGCAAATTTTAGACCTATATAGACCTTTCACTAGTTTCTTCTGAAACCAAGCATCTTCAAAATGATTGTTATAAAACTAAGATGATTCCAGTTTCCTAGATGTCTCATTTTCATGTATTCTCTTGAGAACCACTTTCTTTATTTCTATTTAAGCTTAAAAAGTTGCCTTTCTGCTAATTATTTTCTGGATGTGTAAAAGAAGCACAATAATATTTACTTTTTACTATAACCTACAATGATGGTGTGAAGATCAATTAAAGCTCTGTTTGCTGACAACTTTGAAAGTGCTATATAAACACAAGGTATTACAATTTTGAAAGATAAGTTATCTCAAGGAGTTTTAAATCCTGGAACTTCAAAACTTATTAGAAGATATTATAAAAACCTATAAACCCATGCCATAATGATAGCAATGATAAAACATTTTGAAATTTTCTTAAATTACAAAATGACAATAGAAGTGAAATCTCCACACCTGACCTTGCAATCATCACTAACACCAAAATTTTGTGGTAAAAGGAAAAACAACCACTAGAAAAATACAACTCAGCACAATTGACAAGAAACATGGAAAATACACCGCATTGTTTATCACTCTATCATAAGTACATCCTTTGCTGGTTGGTTTGCTACAACCATCTCCTGTGAGCTGTACACCACCCCGTCTGTGCCCCATATCTGTGAGGATGTTAAGTTAAGAGATTCAAGTAACATTTGGTCCTTACATCCTCCTAAATACAGACAGCGCTGACTGAATTGGCGCTGTAAGATCAAGGGATTGCTTTAAAGTTATGAAAAACATTTTCTTCTTTTGTCAATTAAATAAGTTTGTAAGAAAATAACTCCTTTAGTGAACTAAAAATGTTAGAAATTAGCTAGATGTCTTCTTTCCTTTGCTGAGGGAAGAAAATTATGTATAATTTCTGTTTATGTAACTTGCCTGTATAAACCAAGGTCAAAAATCCCCAGGGAGGGGGCCAGTCACTTGGACAAATTTGATATTGGTCTCCAAGGCCCAGGTCCTCAGTTTGACTCTGAAAAACCTATTTATCAATTTCTCTTACTAAACTTTGAGTTCACTTCACAGGAGTGATTATTTCATTTGACAAATGAAAATAACAATAAACAACCTTAGAAGAAAATGACATTTGCAACAAATGTGACCTGAAATAAAATCCTTAACATATAGAGAACTCTATTTTATAAATAAATAATACAATTTTAAAAGATGATGTATGAATCAAAGAATACAAGCTGTGAAGTACAAATGTCTATTTCTGCTTTAATGTTTAACTTTGTAATAAAAAAAATTCAAAATAATATTTGCATGTTTGAACCAGTATCAGTAAAATTCAGTGATGTTTGCTCTTCTAGGTGGTGTGTAAACTGGTACATTTCAGAAGATTAATTTAGTAATATGTACTCAAATTTAAACTTTATTTGATCCAGAAATTCTTTTAGAAAATCACCTAAAGAAATTAGTATCAATATGGTTAAAAATAAATAAGTAACTATAACAATGTGCATTTCAGTAATTTTTATCCTAAAAATGTGGAAGTAAAATAGTAATTTAGGTAAATTCTGCTATATTCACATATTGACTGTGTTTGCTAATTGTTAATTAATTGACATATTTTAAATTTTCCTGGTTTAAGAAAAATCCTCAGAGTTTACAACCCTAGGTGTATTTAACTGCTCTATATGTGAAGAATATAGTTATCTGGCACTTAATTTGATAATGTCAATGAGGGTACATATTAAAGTTGAAAGAGAATAATAATTTAGAAGTTGTGAATATTAAACACCAATCCTAGTACTGCTATTTACCAGGCATAAAATCTTGATCTATTTCTTAAAATTGCCACACTATATTTCTTAAAGTTGCCACACCTCATTTTTAATTCATGTATAAAATTGATCTAAAAATAATTTATTTTTTGCCTTAAAAGAGATACCTAAATACTGACTCCGAAAACATGTTACCGTCTATGAAGATTATATAAGCATTACAGGCAATGTGATTATAATTGTTTAAAAATAAATCAAGAAATTGACAATTCAAGTTTGCGACAGGCTGTGCCTCCCATGCTGTCTCATGACATGGTCCAGGTGAGGGGAGTTCCTGTGCTCCCCCAAGAGGGAAAGTTGTACTTCCCAAAAGAGGGGAGTTCTTGCACTTCCCAAAGAAGATCTGAACTAGGGAGTCTCCATGGCAATGCCTGCTAATGCTCTCCTCTTTGTTCTTGGTTAATGTAAATGTAAGTTAGCTATAAATTGGCCTGTGAAAACCTAATTCGGACCCAGGTGACAATTGGCTTATTGTTCTTACGCATGAACTATCACAAAAGAAGTAAAAATTGTTAAAGATATAGTCAGAACAGAAATGTCCTGGCCCTGAGAACTATGGAGAACAAGCTGCCCTGAACCAGCTGTGCTTGGAAACCATAGCCTAACCTGGGGGGTATCTGTTTGTGGCAACAATACATCTCCTGGTGTATGCAAAGGGCCAACAGTTAGCAGGTTGTGTGGAGGTTATGTATTTCTAGTTAAAAGTTAGATTTCTGTAGAACTAAAACAGTATTGATGAGTTACTTTAGATCACTTTGAAGTAATTGATAATAGGCTAGATTAATTGAGAACTAGGGAAGGGTTGATTTTAGTAATATAGCATAACAATGGACTTTCATGTCTACTCCAAAATTAGGAAGGCTTGACAGGATAATTGATTGTTACTGAACATTGTACTATCTTAGACAATTGATTATGTTAGAAAATGAGTTGTACCTAGGAGAGTAATTGTCTCTGTTGATTTTCTTAATCAGAGTAAAGAAGTGTCCTTTTGTAGTATGAGATCAAGAGGATCTTTGTATATTCATGAGAAAATATGTAATGATTGTCTCTGTTCTGCTTTGATGCTTATGCTGATGTAATCTCACCGCTGACCTTAAGGTATAAATAAAGACCTGCTGAGACCCTCAGTAGGAGATACTTGCACCAGAGAGAGTGTCAGTGTCTCCTCACTACCTCATCTACCTCACTCCACTTCCCCTCAGCCCTCTGAAAAAACTTCACTGACTCCATCCTGTCCTTTCTGAGATTCCTGAAACGACTTCCAGCTGGAGCTGGTCTCCAACAAAGTTCATAATTGTGTGTAAATCAACACAAAATATTTAAATCTAACATTTTTTAAGTCTTTCAGAAAATACTTCTATAATGAATACATGATTTTTCTAATGTTCGCTTTTCTTTTTTAATAGACTAGAAACACACTGTTTTAATTAGTATAAATTCAGGCATATCAAGAAATGAAATAAAATGACATTTAGTTAAACTCAAAGAGTAAATATATTCATTTTAATTCCCTGCATACTATATTCTTGAATCAAATGAAATAAGTATAAGCACCAATGTTCCCAAATTGGATGAATTCTTTTAATTAGAATCCTCCATTTAATTTTTGATTTGAGAGCCCCATGCTTCTCTTCAAGTATCCTAGAATTAAAACACTTCAAGTGTGTTTATGAAGAAAGTTGGAAAATGTGGATGTCAAAGAAAGTAATTCACCCAAAAATTCACCTAAAGATCACCTTCTTTATCAACTACAATATAAAATGGTCACCTTGGTCTCCAAGGGCTCATAATCTGTTTCAATATGTATGTATAATATTCAATATAAATATCTATATAATATATACAGACTAATACACATCATATTATATATAATATTTTGCATTTATTGAGATTAACTGTTGTCAAAGATGTCATAGAAATTCACAAAAATAGACATCATCCCAATTCTGCATTTTAAATGGTTAAGTACCACTCTTAAGCTAAAACAATTAGCAAGTGACAAGTCCAGGATTCAAACCTTTATCATTTAAATTCAGTTTTTGCTTTAACCACTGCAAAGTGGCTGACATATTTGAAAACTCCATTAACTAGCTTAGATCATTTCTATCACATTTCTTAATAAACGGTATGTAAGTGTTTCCAAGGAGTTTAATGGCCTGATAAAAAGTCTTTCTTTCCAGTCTCTCACAATTGTACTTCCAAAGACGGATTCTATTTAACTGATTAGGATCACTAATCTAGTAACTTTCCAAATAAAGAAATATCTCAAATATTAAGAATAAGAAAATTAAAGATGACTTTGTAGCTATGTCATTAATGCAATGGTTGTGATGGAAGAATATTATTGAGATTCAAAAGACTTGATTTCCCACCCTAAACATTTCTTGTTGAAATGTCTTTTCTGGTTAAGTAGGTAGAAGCCTGATGTATAACCACTCCAGTTCTAAAATTTACAATTTTAATAGAACTCAGCTTTTATAGATATATCGCCCCCTTTTGGAATTAGGAATTATCAACATCAACTATGTCAACTGGAAACTGTGAAGCCACTTTTTGATCTAAAAGCACTTGGAAGGGTTTTCTGGGCGGAGCTGTGGGGAGAGTGGAGGGTGGGTGGGAAATCTGTCCATAGGAGAGAAGACCTCGCCTCCACTCCCAGAATGTCCAACCACAATGGTTCCAAGCTGCAGAGCCATCTGCGGCCCTATCGTCTAGTAATGGTGCAGTGTAGGTGCCTTGGGAGAGGATGCAGAACAAAAGAATAATGAAAGGAGTTTAGCTGGGAAGAGAAATAAGATGACTTTTTCTACCTTCATTTGCTCACTATATTTTACTGTCTCATGTTCTCTTCCTGAAATACTAAAAAATGTCTATGAATAAGTTAGATCTTTCTAATTTGTTCCCAATCTGCATTTAGTAATGCATTAGGCAAGGTCAGTGAGTCAGCACCAGGCTTCAGGGCTCAAAAGTATTTTTAGTTCACCTTCAAACAAGTAGAATGCCATCCATCCCTTAAAAAGCAGATTCATTTAGGAAAAAAAAAAAAAAAACAAGATAAATGATAAAGGCAGAGATCAAGAAATGAAGGAAAAATGAAATTTGAAATGTCTCACGTTAATCATTTATGCATCAGGCAAGGACATTAGTACATACATCATTTACATTGCATTCTAAGTAAAGTGGGTTTATTTAATAATTGGCTCCACTAGTAAATTAGAATCAAATAATTATAAAAATACATTTATAAAGATTTTTAATGTTCAAAGGTACTTTAAAACTCATTTCATTTAAGTCATGTAGTTATTGATGAAATTGAAATTATCACAATACTTTCTATGTGCCGAGCTCTTTGCCACACACCTAGCAGGGATGCAAATGTCAGTAACACTCTGTTAGCCCTTGCGCTTATGAAACTTAGAGTTTGAGAAGAAAGACATATAAACAAATATTTATAACTCTATCTGAGAAATTCCACAAAAAAGAAATGTTCAGATATCTTCACAAAAATCCTGTGAGCCTAGTGGGTTAATATTTATATCCCCTTGAAATAGATGACATTAATTAAAGTTGCAAGCAGGTCAGGAAACTGCCTCTAGTGAGAAAACTATTTCACATTCAACCTAACAGACTGGGGAGTTGTTTGGCCTTGTGCCTTAAAACCCTATCTATGCCTCCAACATGGAACTTAGCACAGCTGGCAGGAGCTGTTTGGACACCTGGTCTTAACAACCTTGAATTGTCCCATCTGGGACCATAGCTTGAACAGAAAGAAATATATACCTTGCATTCAGAGTTTGCAAAGGCCCTGACTAAAAATTGAACCTAGTCTCATTGGCATCCTAAGATGAGAATTGTGAGGCACGCAGAAAGTTAGCCCTTCTGCACAAGCTCTAAGATAGCCCAGCCCAGAACATGTGATGGTGTTACTCCCCTCTCTCCTGCCCTGGTAGGTTGACCCCATAAACATCCTTTTATAGCTCCTGTTGGGGAACTAGTTTAAATTCTTTTCTGCCTCTGGTTCCCTTGTGCACATTTCTAATGAAGCTTTGTCTGGTTCAACTACACCAAGTTTTACTTAATATTATGTACTTCACATGTAAAATGTATATAAGCATATAAAAATGATATGGACTTAGAGATAATTTAATTTAAAATCTATATAAACTGGGCCTCCCCTGGTGGCGCAACGGTTGAGCGCTGGGCTGTGAAGCTGCCTGCAGCTTCTGCAGCGCCAGTTCGATCCCCATCCACCGGGGAGGGCCCCACATGGTGTGACAGACCTCCCCTGCCGCCCACTGCTCCCCTCAGCAGTGTACTTCTGTCCTTCTGCCTGCTCTGCTCCCCGCTCTGTCTCTGGTGAATTCTCTCACCCTCCCGCACTTCTGATTGTACCCAGTGCTTGTATAAATAATTAAATCTTAAAAAAAAAATTAAAAAAAAAAAATTAAAAAAAAAAATAAAATAAAATCTATATAAACTAATGAAAAATTCTGTAGTATTGGACATGAGAGAGCACTTTAATAGACTGGGAGATGAGAGTATAGAGATTTTGAGAAGGTATAAGTTTCTATACTCATTACTCTGTAAATTTCATTAAGCGCTTACTGTAATTCAGAGAAATTCAAAGTAAAAATTGAAAAGAAAACAGAAAAGAAAATATGAAATTTGTTGGTAGAGTCATACTCGCATACATAAATTACCATGAAGTCTCAATGTAAACTTGTAAGGAAATTTGTTTCATTTCACACATCTAATAAACAGCAGTGTTGAATCACAAACATGTCTAAAACAGAAGTCTTTACTTTCAGTTGCCAGATATTAGCCTGCCCTGCCCCCATAATGATGACACAGTATGCAGCATCAGGAATGAACAAGAAAACTATACCTTCACCATTAGGATTTATGCTCAAAAGGTTTAATTTGTAAATTAGGGAAGATTGACTTTTAAAACAAGAGCATTACAAATTAAAGGTAAATCATTATTACCTATGCCAGCATTGTATATATGTATGTGCAGATAAATAGATGATAGATAAATAGATAGATGTAGATATATATGGCATGATATCACATATATATGAACAGAGATTGGGTATATCCCAGTCATTTTCTCTGTTCATATTCCTACTAAAAATTAAATGCCTATAAAATTCTTCTGTAATATCTGAAATAAATGTTTAATCTACAGTCAATCAGTGCATGAACTTTCATGTTAATTAAGAAACTATCATTGCATCCTCAGCAGTCACTATATTATACTCCTAAATTGATAATCTTTGTTAGGATAGACCTTAATAAGACTATAATATAGACTCCAATTCCATCAGTAATTGAGTTGGGCTCTGCTTTGAAAGATTACGTTAATTACAGTGAAACCAAGAAAATAAAAATGCAACCTAGTTACATCTAAAAAATGATTTATGAATTTTTAAATACTGAACATTGTTTTACCGACATGTTTTATTAAAGTCAATGGGACATGTGCTGCTAAGAGAATATACAACATTTAACAATTTTACACTTACTTGGACACTTTTTTCCATTTTCTTTATAAATGATAAATTTGGTGAGATTACTACAAATGGAATTGCAGTCTCTATATTGTGTGTTCCATTTCAGATTAAAATATCCAAACTGTGCTCTTCATCCTGATAATCATTAGCCATTTATGATATTATATGTATTGATGTTATAATGATCATGAATGATCAGTTAATGGGTATTATTGAAATGGGGTGCCTTATGTGAACAATTTAAAATTAAAAGGACCACTCGTTTAAAAGGATATTGGTAAACAAGTATGCCACATAAGGATAGACTAAAGTTCAGCTGCCCTTGGAGGCCACGACTAAAAAGCTAAGTAAGATACCTTCAGACCAGTATGAATATAGGGGCTTAAATAAGTCAATTAAAATGCTTTGGACTCGATGCTCATGGGGTCTCGAAAGCCTTCTGCAAATTTGGTGTCAGCAGTTGGAGGCTTTGCCTGGAGAAACAGCACCCCCCTTCCTGATGAGCTGACATAGCAAGGGAAGTACTGGGGTCCACCTCCCTTATGTCAGTCTCCCAAATTTCTTGTTAGCAGTACCTAACTGCTCCCTTTCACTACCAATCGAATTGCAGGCTTATATTATTGTAATATGGATTTCCTCCACTACATCATATTGTAATTTCATGTAATTGGCTTGAGTCATAAGTGAAACCTCTCTACCCCATTGGGAGTTAGTACATTGAGATCTGAACCATATACATCTAACTATTTCATTTTTAAATAATCAGAATGAAATGAAACTCGAAATTCATCTCCCCAGTTTCACTAGCCACATTTCAAGTTCTTAATGAATATACAGGCTAATGGCCACATTGGGCAGTGCAGATCTGGAAACACTCCATCAGCATAGAAAGTTTTATTAAACTAGGTTTCAGCAACAACTGCTCTTAGCTTTGATTTATTTTTCATGCATAATGGCCCAGTTTAATATGTCTAACAAGCTGAATAAGATATTTTTTAAATAATATATAGGTATTATTTATTAATAAAATAGCTGCATTTAAGTTGCTACATTATAAAGAACTCCAAATTTTTCTCATTTCAATATCTTAAGTGACATCCCTTTCAGAAATTTCTATATAACCTCAAACTCATTACTTTCAGAAATTCTTCTCATCTTCCATACATACATGGTTCTCCAAAACTTCTGTTTTCTTGCTTTTTCTATTTATGTTTATGGTACTACTATCTCTGTAGTCATCAGCATAAATCTTCAAAATCATATTTAGCTTCTTTTTTCTTCCTCTCTTCATAATCTAATTGGGTACCATGCCATTTCTTCCACCCCATAATTCGCTTTTTTTTCCATATTTCTCCTCTCCATCCTCACTACTATTCTTATCAATCTTTCTCTCACTTTAATCCATCTTCCAAACAGATGCCATAACAGCCTTCCTAAAACACAGATAAGATGACAGATCCAATTTCAAAATCAAGTGCAAACTCTTTAGCATGGCCCTAAGAGACTCCATAAACCCTTACACATGTGACAGGGGGCCCCATAATGCCTTGGTTATGACTTTTGGAAGTTTTCTCCAAATACATGAATATTAGTTCAAAGTTTTTAATATTTGTGGTCCCAAGTCACTCCATCATAAAGTAGAGGAAAAAAATATTTGCTTTCAGAGAAAACTTACAGATTAAAATTAAAGCATGTAATAAATTATTGCTGTTAATATCATCATCATCATCTTCTTCAACATCATCAATTTGGCCCTGGCCTCCAGTTACCAGTTGCATTGTCAAAGAAATCTGCAAAGACAAATTTGTTAAGACCCCTGTTTCATTTCACTGGTGAAGGAAAATGGGTCAGACAAGGCACCATCCACTTGCCATGACCAATCGCATCATTGAGAAGTAGCCTTTTCATTACCAGTAAAAGTTACTCAGACTGTCAAAGCCAATGCTATAAATGGCCTTAAATTGTTTTTATAAGATTTCTGAATTTAGCACATTCATTATACTTCCTCTACCTCATGATTCTAACATTGTGTCTGTACTCTGCATACTTTAGACCCAGACACATTACAAAACTGAGCCTGTCTCATTGGCCATGTTATTATTGTAGCCAGATCCCCTCCATTAAAAAAAAAAAAAAAAAAACTTCCCTAAACTAAAAATTAGGAATAAGTGGAATTAAACTCTAACCACACTTTGTTTTCTCTTTCCCCTACCCCTTCCCTCAGGATTAACATTTAACTGGCTCCACCTGCATTCCTGGGAACATGGAAACTTGATTGTTACATCCTATTTGGGATGTAACCCAGCAGCTAGAAGATCTCAATTTTTTCTTTCATCTATGGCATATGTGAAAGAACTTAGTTGTTACTAGTTGATTGAAGGGGATAAATTCATGCTGCACTTCTTTATGATGATTTCCCCTCAAATATCAGCATCATTTCATAGTAACCTTGCAGCTCAAAATATATTCCCTTGAGCAATAATATCAAAGCTACCTGAGATGCTTACTCTTAGGAGTAAGCAAACTTGAAATGCAAACTCTTAGGAGAATTTAAATTTTGGAGATGGGGTCTGAGCTGTATTTTAAAAATCTGCTCAGAAAACTCATATGTAACTTAAAATTTTAAAACAAGGCATTATGTTACTTAGAATGAAAGCAATTAAATGACAAAGCCAAAAGGAGATGAAAGGCCATATGGAACTTCTCCAGCTTTCTCCCAAAAATCATACCGGAACAATTGAGGTCCTCATTTTAGATGTAGAGCATTGTCAGTTTGTATAATTACCCTTCAGCATAACATATCTGGTGTTCAAATTTTCTTGGAAAATACTTTCATAGTTTAAACAGTAAAATAGACTAATACTTATATAGCCAACATAAATTTATCTTAATCGGTATAGCATTTCTCTGGGGGAAAAGCTTATTTTTCATTGTCTTGCAAGCATGTTCAAATGTATTTTACTCAAGTTCACATTAAAATTCATTGATGACAGCCTATATAAATATCTTCAAGGCAAATTGAACAAAGACAACTATTCTTGAAAAATGAGCCACTCCCTTGGGTAAGTTATGACTACACTAATCAATTGTACACGACTCTAAACAACAATAATAATAAATCAAATTTAAATAATAAATAAAATAAAGTTTATGGTTAAGGCAAATAAATGAATAATTGTCCATTTTCTCCCACCTCTTCAGATTTATGTCACAATTTCTAAAGGAACACATATTACATATAAGACATTTTTTAATGAAATACACAAGTTAACAGCTTTACTCAAAATCAAACTAAATATGTGGGTATCTTACTATATTCCAATAGAAATCATTCTTCTTAAACTTTCTTAAACCATGGTTAGAAACTGTTTTTATGAGTTCACAAGAAGTGATAAAAGCATGCTCATTATTCTCCTCTTTCAATGCTTCTTTCCCTGCTCCAACAAATCCCTCCTCCACAAACTTTTGCTACCTTGTTTTTGCAGGATTCGCAGACCTTTACCAGCATCAACAGTAAGTAAATTGGGACTGCTTATCAAGTAGTTCTGTCCTAAACCACACTTGCAAAACTCTAGGAGTGACAAGGAGTAGCCTTATAATATCAAATATGTCATATCTCCTTCAGAGCACATGCTAACGCATCTCAGAAAAAAGGAACATGTGATCCTTGAAGAGGTATGAACAGTGGGATACTCCACTTCTCCCTGTCCTTGACCATTGTACTTCTCTTCCTGTCTTCCTTTAAAACTTCAAGGCTTATAGTGGACAGGGAGAGATGCACCTCCCCTGGTGGTGCAGGCGGTTGAGCACCACGCTGTGAAGCTCTCCGCAGCCTCAGCAGCACCGGTTGGATATCTGCCTGCCGGCACCACAGACCTCTCCTGCTGTGACTGCTGCTCCTCTCAGCAGTGTATTTCGTCAGTCTGCCTGTTCTGTTCCCTGCTCTGTCTCTGGTGAATCCTCTCACCCTCCCGTGCATCTGGCCTATACTCCGGTTCTCGTGTAAATAAATAAATCTTAAAAAAAAAAAAAAAAAACAGAGGAGGACAGAAGAGATGCTATTTTCTTGGCCCCACTCATATGCAACGTCCTTGGATTTTCAACCCTAGTATGCCATGAACTTGACTTCCTGAATAGGGGACAGCTGGAAAAGAGCAAGGTGGATATTTTAAGGGAGATAGAACAAAGAGGGAAGAGAAATGAGAGGAGACACAGGAGAGTTATGTAGACACTTGGAAGAGGTACCTGGAAGAGACAAGTGGGTGAGAAGCAGGTAGGGAGGCTGTTCCTGGTCTTTAGCAAAGGCAATGGCACCCACTAGCTTGCCTTCATGTTGCAGTATGCTTCATGTGGTATGCTTTTTTTTTTTCCAAAAGATTTGTTTTATTTACACAAGAGCCAGGGTACAGGCCAGATGCTCGGAAGGGTGAGAGGATTCACCAGAGACAGAGCGGGGAACAGAACAGGCAGACTGACGAAATGCACTGCTGAGGAAAGCAGAGGGTGAGACAGGAGAGGTCTGATGTGCCATGTGGGTTGTTCCGAGACCGGCGGGGGTCGAACCGGCACTGCAGAGGCTGTGGACAGCTTCGCAACCCAGCACTCAACCACTGTGCCAACGGGGAGGCCCAGTATGTGGTATGCTTTGTATTTTGAGTCTCCTCTGTCCTAGCTTTCTGGGACCTGTCTAACCTCTTTCTTGTGGTTTCTTGCCGGAAGGAATCTTAGACTTGTGGCAAGTTTCAGGCTCCAGCCAGGCATGTTACTGCATTTATCCACAGGGGACAGGTAATTGGGGGAGTTTTATTGAGAAAATATTGTTTAAAATCTTTTCTACTCGCTTTCCTTATGCATAACAATTCCATTAAAAATCTTTTACACTAAGAGTATGCATCCTGTGCCTTTGTGTACACAGATGGTCAAATTCCTTTCAGAGCATGCACCCTTAACTGTTAGGGGCCCCTTAGTGTACCTCAGTCATGTGCTAATATGACCAGTATAGTAAAATAAAAACTCTTTCTCTGCCATAAAAGCCATTGGTATTTTTACTAAGGGCAATGACTCCACTTCAGGCTTGGTGATATTTGCCTATATTGTTCCATCAGTTCATCACAAATCTTTATCACAAAATGATTATGACTTTAAAAGGTCAGGAATCCTGCATATAATTTGTATTTGACCTTCAGGTTTTGTTTAAATTGGTTGAATAGCTATTTGTTTCTTCCCATATATTAAAAACCTTTCAAGGAAATGAAGGTGGAAAAAAACTAATGGAATAATTGAAATTATTCCTTTTTAATCATTTCATGAATACATAGAACTAAGATACTTTGGTAAACATAAACATAAAAATTAATGTGCATATTCAGATTGAAAGTCAGCAACTCATAAATTAAATTCAGCAAAGTCTCTTTTAAAATTTAAAATTTAAAATTTATTCCCTTTTTCACAATGTCAAATGTTTCAGTAGTTTCAACTCTGCATATGTTGCGAGATCAGTTTACAGCCATAAAAAGAATAAATACATGAAAAGTGTTCCTTTTCCATGTGGTTGTGTAAAATCAATTTCTGTAAGAAATTAATAGCCCAAAAGGCCTGAATTCTCCTAATGTATCATCCATTCCTGTTGAAAAGCAGAGCTGTTCACCACTTATTGATCACCCTGGATCACTGGGATATTAAAAGACTTGAAGTTTTTTCCAATTTATTTTGTGATGGAAGTATTAATTTAGTCTACAAGTAAAAAAATGGGGGTCAGTTCCCAAAAGGGCTAGATAGACTTTTCTCAACATGCCCAAAGTGAGCTTCTTCCAATAAGTGTCATGTTCATATGAGGGAATAAAGGTTAATAGAGGACCTGTAACTCCCATAAGTCTATTGTCATTAGTAAATAATACAGATTATTTTATTTATTTTTTTAAGATTTATTTATGCATACAAGAACTGGGGTATAGGCCAGAGGTGGGGGTGGTGGTGAGAGGATTCACCAGAGTTAGAGTGGGAAACAAAACAGGCAGATCGACTGAAATACTGCTGAGGGGAGCAGCGGGTGAAACAGGAAAGGTCTGCTGCTGCACCATGTGGGTAGCTCCCTGGCCTCTGGGGATTGGACTCATGTTGCAGTAGCTGTGGATAGCTTCATAGGTTGCGTCTTAACCCCTTATGCCACTAGGGAGGCCCTACAGATTATTTTAAATTAAAAAACAGTAAAGGCCCTAGGGACTTTTCATCTTTTGCCCTCTTTTTTAGTCAAAAACATAATCACTGTTCCCCCTTTTCATAATCTAAAGAATGTATAGGGCAGTATCATCCAGATGTAGGTTAATCAGCGAACTCTCTACCTAAGTGTAAAGATGAGGTTACCCCTTTCTTATCAGGACATGTAAAATCTGCCTTTTTTCTTCTTAAAGTTTGAAATGCACATTTAGTACTTAGTCATTGGATGGGTACAACTTTCTGCTCATAAAATGTAAATTTATATTTTAAATTATATTAAATTTAAACATACACAAAGCATATTTTAAAAATGCAAGGTTATCTTTTCCTCCTGTAATAGAATTATAAATTCACTTACAGAGAAAAATTGTTGAGTGAGAGTTTCCATGTTCCCTGCCCCACCTAACGAAGGGTGGAGCTGAGCAGTAAGGAGAGGCTAGAAGATACTTGGAGAAGACTTGGGAGACTGGGAGGAGTAAAGACACATGAAGCAGAGAGACATGTAAAGAGTCCCACTTGCTCCTTGGCTTTGGATTTGCATCAGGAACTTGGGCATGGAGTTGAGACATGGAGAGATACTTGGAAAACATCTGGGTCACACACATAAGAAAACTAACAATGGCAGTTGTTACCTTGATCTGTACTGATTTGGCTCCTTTCATCCCAGACTTGCCTGGCCCTTCTGCCCCTTTCCTTTGAGTCTCTGTCAGAATGTACCTTAGATTTGTGGCAAACTTTTGGATCTCAGTGGCCCCTCTTTATGCCAACCCTGTTTGACTGTGTACTAACCCACTAAGGGATGGGTAAATTAGGGCGTTTCATTGGACAACTGTTATCCTTTCTTCTTGTCTTTCTTTAGATATCCGCTCATGCTATTGAAGTTCTTTCACACATAATTGCAAAGATTATGCTTTGACTTTGTGTAACAGATGGCAGAACCCATTTAGAGCATGTAAGTTTGAGGGTCCTAGGTTGCCCCTCAGTTCTGCATGCTAACAATTACATCTCTAATATTTTATAAATGGACAACCATAATACACTGCACTAACAGAGTTGTGTGTTTTCATGCCCCATCTGTGGAAAGTGTAGCCTGATTTGTTAAAGGTGATATTGCAAATAGCAAAATTACTCTGCTCTTGCAGGTTTACAAGTAAATGTACCTATTCTCATATTCCCCTAATTAAAAAGTTGAACCTGATTAACAAAATTCTCCTTTATCTCCTCAAAAATATATATAGTAATAATTTGCATGCCTATTTAAATTAATTGGTAAGTGCAACCCCTATCCAATCCAGAGAAATGTATGACTTACAAAGACTTACAAAGTCCGTTTCTATTAAAAATTTTTTACATTTTTTTTTAAAGAATAGCTTTTCTTTCTTTTTTTTTTTTTAATTTATTTATACAAGCACTGGGTAAAGAAGCGCAGGAAGGTGAGAGGATTCACCAGAGCCAGAGGAGCAGGGAACAGAACAGGCAGACTGACAAAATACACTGCTGAGGTGAGCAGCGGGCGGCAGGAGAGGTCTGCGTGCCATGTGGAATCCTCACCTGGTGGCTGGGGATCAAACCGGCGCTGCAGAGGCTGCGGGCAGCTTCGCAACCCAGTGCTCAACCACTGAGCCCAAAAAATTTTTTACATTTCTAATAAGAAAGGTTTCCATAAAGGCAATTCAAACATACATCTAGAAGTTTCCAGGAATTCTTTAATTGAATCAGAAGTGCTAAGGATTAATTAGCTACATCTGTCCTCATGACAGTCCCGATGTGGAACAATAATCAAATGCCACAGAAATTGTCAGTGATAAAGACTTACTGCATCTCTATCTCAAATTTAAATCCCCACCACAAGGATGATACAAAAAAGGATGTTACAATGAGTTAAAAGATACATGACACACTGTACTTGGAAACAAACCAATGCTGTCTAAGAAGATCTAGGTCTTTTTTAAGTAAGAATGGGTAAAACCAGAAATCGACAACATCTAATTCTTCCATGATAGGGAAAAAAAAACTTAATGGCCTCATCCTTCACATAGAGTGGACTATACATTGTCAGCACATTCAATCAGAAGGAAGATCTGTGTTTACTCACTTTTCTTTTACAGATAACAGAAGTATAAGAATGGAGACATATAAGAATGAAAAATGTTTTATAGCTGATCATTAATAAAGAAATTACATAACCATACCCGACTATTATCATTTCCAATTTATGATCACCATGCTCAAATAGTCCCTTAGTGCTGGGAGGCACTACTGTACTGTCATAGTCCAGTTAAAATGCCTGGATGCAGTTTTAAGAGTCCACACTTAGAAGGGTCTTAGCTTACTTTAATGTTCAGTTTCCACTATATTGACCTGGGCATTATTTTTAAAATATTTTTTTGGGCCTCCCCATTGGCGCAGTGGTTGAGCGCTGGGTTGCGAAGCTGTCCACCGCCTCTGCAGCGCCGGTTCCATCCCCGGCCGCCAGGCGAGGGTCCCACATGGCGCGCAGACCTCTCCTGCCGCCCGCTGCTCCCCTCAACACTGTATTTCATCAGTCTGCCTGTTCTGTTCCCCTCCCTGGCTCTGGTGAATTCTCTCACCCTCCCACGCTTCTGACTGTACCCAGTGCTTGTATAAATAAATAAATCTTAGAAAAAAAAAAAAAAAAACCTGAACACTTTAAAATAAATAAATAAATAAATAAATAAAAAATTTTATAAAACAGAACACAAACATTTTTCATCTTCCCTTGGGCCCAGCAATGTATGCTACTGGTACTATTCCTAGTCAAATTACTCTTCCATTCTCCCAAATGACTTTTTCACATATTGTTTTCTTTTATTACTCCAGTGTCCTCTCCCTCTTTCTTACTCTCCAGTTTGATGATTTGAATATATTAATTTACTACAAAGAAAATGAAAACAATTAAAGGAGAATTTCTGCTTCATCTGCAAACATATTCAACAACTACCTATATCTAACTGGATGATATACATATAAGCTTGGGTATCCTCCTGTTAACTGGTGATACACATATAAGCTTGGGTCTCCTCCTGTTAACTGGGTAAATCATTCTTCATTTTTATTAAAACCATCTTGCCCAAAGGAAGCAAAGGATTTTATTCAAATGTCTGGTCTAGTAAATTCCATGATAGGAAAACAGATCTGTGAAAACAACTTTGCATTTGCACATAATCCACCATCTTCATTTGCACCTTTGTTAGTACTAAAGGCAATATTTTTGTGTCCCCATCTGTTTATTCTTCATCCTATTTTTCTGAGAAAAAAAATTTATTGATATACCTAAAAGTCCTCAAGAGCAATCAACTCATAAATATTTGTTAAGTGATAAAATGAGAGTAACCATGTTTTTAAATATTTGTTTATTTAATCCACCAAGTTAACTTTACATTTTTAAAATTTTCCAATCTTGATTTGCCCACCTTAACTATGACATTTTATTTCTATTCCATTAGAGAAAAATGTGAATGGGTATTTGTGATTTCCCCAATTTAAAGAAACTTTTGGTGGTGGCCAAAAGACTCAATGGACTTGAGGTAAAATGGCTTTTGGTAAAATAGTAAAATTATTTTGAATCTACATAATTTAGATTTCACCTTCTCCCTACCATAGGTCATCTACAATTTGGTTAAAGTCCTTAATTTCCTCCATTGACCATGAAGGTCAAAATCCACAATTTGCACTTACATTATACCACTTCCAACCAAAACAACTTCAAGCTAATTGGCTCAATTTCCTCAAGCTTCTAGAAGATTTTATTTATATGTGAAAATGAATAAGAATGAACAAGATGAATGTTTTCCAATCATGTTGGTTGCATTAAAATATTTTAGGAACAGTTTGGGGGAAGTGAGGAAAATAAGAAGAAATCCCAGCAAATCCTCTTTCTACCAGAGCAAATAAGCAATTATTTCTTTTATTCATTAAATTTTCTCATAACAATTGTGTAAAATATTCTGCTAAAAATTGTCCAAGTTCCTTTTAAGTTATAAATGCCTAAATTAAGAAGAAAATTTACTGAATATAGGGAAAAAATCTTATGGTCAATTTGTTACACAAAGAGTCTATACCAAAAAAAAGGAATTGTACATTTTCTAAGAAGAAACTGTTACTGAGTAATAGTAAAACACAAGTGATTAGATAATAACAGGAGAAAAGGAGTAAAACATAGCAGAAGTATAAGAAAAAAATAAAAAAGCACATGCTCACCCTTACAGTCCTTAACCTAGGAATGAGCTGACCCAAATTGAAGAAGTTGAAAAGCCCTGCAATTCACAGATTAAGATAAAGCACAACTGAGTATAACACACAAGGTTTAGTGCACAAATAATATCCTCATTGTTTTTAGGTCCTTAAGCAATTTCCACTTTAAAATCATGGGAAGTAATTTAATTTATTGAAATGCTATTTTTTTGAAAATATATGTCCACACAAAAATGTGTGCATGAATGCTTATGACAGATTTTATTTTATTGCCAAAAGTTGGAAGTGACCAAAATGTCCTTCACAAGGTGAATGCATAAACAAACTGTGGTGCAGTCACACAATGGAATATTATCCAGTGATAAATAGAAATGAGACATCAAGCAACAAAAAGACAGTGGAGAATCTTAGATGCATATTGCAAAAAGGTAAAACCATGAAGACAGAAAGAAGATTAGCAGTTACCAGGAAGCTGGTAGAAGGAAAAAAGGAGAGATAGGTAAAGCACAGGCTATTTAACGCAAAGAAATTACTCCATAAGATTTTGCAGTGGAGGATATATGTCATCATACATTTGTCTAAATCTATGGAATAGAGAACAAACCCTAACGTGAATTAAGGACTTTAATTTGTGATCATACCTAAATACTGGTCTATAAATTATAATAAACGTGCCAAATTAACGTAAGATGCTAATGACAAAAGAAAATGGGAGGGAGTGAGGTCATAGATGGGCACTCTGTACTTTCTGCTAAACTTTTCTGAAAAACTAAACTACTCAGACAAAGTCTATTTTTAAAGGTCCATAAAAATAAGAAAGGAAAAGTCTAATAGTGAAGTAATTCTGCCTTACGAAAAGAAAGCACTACAAGTCATACAGCATGGTATAAGCGAAGACTTGGAAGACAGACCAGCATTTCACTTAGGTTTTGCTATTTACCAAATGTCTAACCTTGGGGGAAAAATGTTCAACCTCACAAAATCTGATTTTATCATTTATAAAATAGTAATATTTATATCTATGTCTCTGTGTTTGTTTTCTCAATATAAAATTTTCAAAAACACTGATGGAAAAGAGAATAGTATCAAGTTATGAGAGAAGGGGGCCTCTCTGGTGGTGAAAGGGGTTAAGACGCAGCACTATGAAGCTATCTGCAGCCACTGCAGCACAAATTCGATCCCAGCTCAGGGAGCTACCTATATGGTGCAGCAGACCTCTCCTGACTTGCCCACTTCTCCCCTTAGCAGTGTATTTCAGTCAATCCACCTGTTCTGTTCCCCATTCTGTCTCTGGTGAATCCTCTCACCCCCCACACCTCTGGCCTGTACCACAGTTCTTGTATGCATAAATAAATAAATCTTTAAAAAAAAAGTTATGAGAGAGGGGCCTCCCCGGTGGCGCAGCGGTTGAGCGCTGGGTTGTGAAGCTGCCCGTGGCCTCTGCGGCGCCGGTTCGATCCCCGGCTGCTCCCCGGCCACCAGAGGAGGGTCCCACATGGCGCGCAGACCTCTCCTGCCGCCCGCTGCTCCCCTCAGCAGTGTCCTTCGGTCCTTCTGCCTGCTCTGCTCCCCGGTCTGGTGAATTCTCTCACCCTCCCACGCTTCTGACTGTACCCAGTGCATGTATAAACAAACAAACAAACAAACAAATAAATAAATAAATAAAAAACATGCCTCTATTTAAAAAAAAAAAGTTATGAGAGAGCTGAGCATCATATATATTGACATTGTAATAACCCTGACTGATGGGAAGGTGGGTGCCATTAAGGTAGGGTGACTTAAGATATCAATTGAAAAGCAACTACTTGTTTATGAAGATACTGTTTCATGGACATGCAAAAGGCGAAGATAAAAGCTTGGCTGTGCTGAGAGGTCCCATCTAAATAAAAGTCATTATGTAGTCCTGATAACATGCCTAACATTTATTTTATAAATCTAAGTGCCAAATTTGAAGCAATTTGAGATGCAAATGGACTCTACACCCTCCCACAGCTCTTGAAAAATCTCCAAGTTTGGTAATAGCCACTTGAGACTTTCCCTCTCAGAAATGGCATCCCCCCTTCCTGGCAAATGGATAGATACCAGGAATCTCCCACCCACAGCATGCCAGTCTCTCAAATTTTGCCAGGAGATTTGTTGCCTTCCCCTTTTGTTGCCAATGGAACTGTATGCTTATATTATTGTCCTGAGTGAAACCTGCCTGCTTTATGGAAGTTAGCACTCTAAAAATCCTTAATATGAGAAAATATTCAGTTTAAACCATTGGTAAAAATGGATGCATCTTCTCCCTACTAGAATTCTGTAATAAGAAAGCTGGTTACTCACATTATTAGGAATATGTATAATTAAGAAGCATTGCTCATTTTCAATCCTCGAAAAGAGAGTGACTTTATACTAATAAAAACTCCAAACCTGAACATCATAAGTAGATACTGTTCTCATCCATATAAGGGCAACTTAAGGACATGATTAGCTCATTGAATATTTTATGTTAAAACACATCAGCAACATTTAATAGAAGTTTGCTTCTCTTCTTCCCAATAAGAAACATGAGCAGCCCTGTAAGTACTTACATGTATTATTGGACACTTATATTACTGTGCAATCTGTTGCCATTTGTAAAATATTTATTTCACATTACTCTTATTTGATTTAAGTCTTATTTCCATGGAGAATTTTAGGGAATCTTTTCAAATGTTCTGAACCTATCTTAAATCCCTTTTCTCAGTAGAATTCTTAAATTATTTTTTGTCTGGTAATAGAAATTATTTCTCAACAATTATAATGGAATAATTCTGAAATTATACAAAAATCGTAAGTCGAGTGTGGCCTGAGAAATACTGAGAGATCTGCTGATACAGAGAGTGGGCTACATCCTTGAAGAAGTTGGAAAGGTTCTGATTCCAGTGTCCTGCTGATTCATTGTTTGCCCTTACTCAAGGACTTTTCCTCAGTGCATGTGGCAAATAAGCAAAAGGTGTCAATATCTCCTATGTCCTTTAACAGCAGCTTTTAAATTAATAACCATATCTTGAGATACAAATCTTTTGAAAAGTACTGCTAAGGAATGCAAAGATCATTATCATTTATGCAAAATGTGATGGGAACATTTGAATATATTGAATATATATATATATATATATATTTGAAAAATTACCAGTGGTGTGGAGAAGGTCAGAGCAAATGCAACGTGTCATTTGTTCTGACATAAATTTACTTTCTATTTCTAAGATACAAATAAGAGAAAGAAATTGAATATTGCATGCACAAACCCACAATGCATCCAGGGATTTTGCAGTTGAATTTAGTTCACATTCAAATAAAGTTCAGTTTTCACACACTTTTGCTTTGTTTTGTTCATGAAAGGCCCAGCTGCTTGCCCAGCTGTCTATCAGTCATTCTTGATCATAGCTTTATTAGTGGGATTCTGTACTCATGCTATTTTCTTTAGCACTAAAAATGGTAGACACACTGTTTCTTTGTTTGAAGGTCATACATAAAAGTTTCTGACTCTATCAAACAGAGATTACAAAGGAGATATTTCTTAGAGGTTCTCATACAAACATGGCATTTATAAGTATTCAACACTGATTGAGTTATTACAGCTTCATTAGATGGTTATTGAATGATCTATCACTTCTAGATAAAGAACTCAGCTTATGCACAAATACTAGATTTCAATCTCAAGTCTCTATTTGAGTAACTTCAAATAAATAAATAAATAAATAAATAAATAAATAAATAAATAAATAAATAAATAAAATATATCATAAGAAAGAATGCCACACTTCTAGGACTTAGGACATCTGTCAAAAGGAACAAACCATCTACGAGCTGTGGACCAGTGGAGCAGGAAAGCAGAGTCAGAGGAATGTCTCCGACATTAAGTGTTGGGCATCTGTTAATACCTAAAAATTGGGGGAAGTGAACTAGATAAGTGATTTTATTTTTTTTATTTTTTTTTAAGATTTATTTATTTGTTTATACAAGCACTGGGTACAGTCAGAAGCGTGGGAGGGCAAGAGAATTCACCAGAGTCAGAGTGGAGAGCAGAGCAGGCAGACTGACAAAGTACACTGCTGAGGAGAGAACCACAGCACAGAAAATAGTGGGGATTAAAAAATAAAGATGTTGAAGTAAAGCAGATTCCCAAGCATCATATTCAAACTTTAACTTGAGTGATAGGCCTAAATGAATCAGCAACTTCCAGAAGAAATTATTTTAAAAAAATCTTTGTGAAACTGAAGTTAGATACTTCCTTCTTAGATTAGATACAAAACCCAGCAGTCCTAAGAGTAAAAAATATCTCAATTGGATTTTATCAAAAATAAATTGTTTTCTATTTTCATGATAAAAAGAAGGCAAGATAGGCAACAACTCATAAGAAAACATTTGCAAAATACATAGCTGATAAAATAATTACATTCACGATATATAAATCATTTATAACTTAAAAACAGAAAGCAACAACCCAAATTTTATAAAATGAAGATATAAAAAGATACTTTATCAAAGACGAGATGTAGATCATAATAGG
Source organism: Talpa europaea (assembly GCF_964194135.1). NCBI lineage: Eukaryota > Metazoa > Chordata > Mammalia > Eulipotyphla > Talpidae > Talpa > Talpa europaea. The sequence continues at coordinate 31,179,685 of NC_140083.1, read as the reverse complement.
CATATGAAAAGATGCTCCATGTTATTAGTCATTAGAAAAATGTAAATCAAAAGCACAATGAGATATTACCATAAAACTATTAGAATGGCTATTTTTTTTTAAATAGACAATACAAAGTACTAGCAAGGATGCAGTGCAACTGAAACTCTGTTACATTTCTTAGTAAGAACACAAAATGATATAGGTACTTTGGAAACCAATTTGATAGTTTCTTATAAAGTTACAAACACATCCACCCTTATGAGTCAATTATTCCATTCATAGGCAATGACCCAAGAGAAATGGACACATATATCAAACAAAGGCCTGCATAAAGTCTTCATTTATGATTACCCAAAGCTGGCAATTTCTATTAAGAGATGAATGGATAAACAAATTTTATAGACTCATGCAGTAGGACACTCTACAACAACTAAAAACAACACTGTGCTAAATGACACAAAAAGGCACACATTATTTGATTCATTTATAGGAAAAGGCAGATTAGTGATTTCCAGGGGTTATGATGCCTAGGAGAGCAGCTGGAGGGAAGGTCATTATACTTCAAATGGTCATTGTACTTCAGAGTGATGAAAATCTGCATTTTGACTAAAACATTGCTTCCAGTTGTGTAGAGTCAACACACTGTGACCCAAAAAAAGGTGTTTCTATACTTAAATGCAAAAGAATTGTACTAAAATAAATGTCTTTTCAAAAAAAAATCTATGTGACCTGAAATTTTTGCTGTTTCCACTTTGCATCCAGTTCCTATTCTTCTGTTAATTATTTTCTAACCTTGGTTCTGGTCTCAAGCTAAAATTGTATAGGAGATCAGGATCAAGTGTTTATCACTATTATATGTATTGATATTATAATTGATCCTGATTGATCAGGAAATGGATGTTGAAATGGAGTGACTTATGGCTAACAGTTTAAAATGAAAACGACCACTTGACAAACAGACAGCAAGGCAGGGAGGATCAAAGCTCAGCTGTGCTGTGAGGCCAAGCCCAACAAAACTGAAAGGTGGTTCTGCTAATATACTTCTGAAGCAGTATTGTAATAGGGTGGTCCCCAGGAAAAGGGGAAGTTCCAGGTTCCCTGCCCCACCCAAAGGAGGGTAGAGCTGAGCAGGGAGGAGGAGAAGCTGCAGAGGAGACTGGGGAAGGAAGGAAGCAGATTGGGGAGCCAGAAGGAGCCCTGGAGGAGGCACAAGGAGCAGAGAGACATGTGAAGAAGTTGCACTTGCTGCTTGGTCCTTTACTAGTTGAAACAGATGTGGGTGAGAGACCCATGGGGAGGTGACAATGGCAGCTTTTATCTTGGTTTTGATTTTGCTCTTTTCCTCCCAGACTTGTCTGTTTTGACCCTTTTCTATGGCTCCTGGCCGGAAGGTGCTTTAGACTTGTGGCAGGTTTCTGGTCTGGCTTTGGGCCAATCCTGTTTGGCCAGATGTTTACCTACAAAGGGACAGGTAACTTCGGGTGCTTGGTTTGGAAACTATATTCTTTGTCTTTTCTGTATTACACACTAATTGTATTAAGGTTCTTTTCCATTAAATGTTTATATGTTTTGTCTTGATACGGTGGATGACAGAACGTATTTAGAGCAGGCAGATTTGGGTGTTCTGGGGTGCCCCTCTCCCTGCCCTGTAACATTATAAGGACTGTAATAAGCCATTCTGAGATACTTTTGACTCTATGCACAGGGGCCTTCAAAGCCTTTCTCCAATTTGGTGTCTTGGAGAAGCAGCTCTCCCTTTCGTGACAAACTGACTCAGCAAGGAAAGTTTTCCAGCCCAGCCTGCAGCACCAATTGAATTGTGAGCTTATGTTACTGGAATGTGGATCTGTCCCCCAATAAATCATGTTGTAATTGGCCATGATTGGCTTGAGTTGCAAGAGAAATCTCTCCATCATCCAGATGAAAGTTAGCACCATTAAGATCAAAACCAGGTGCTAAATCACCTCTGTGGATCTGACCAAATCAATTAAACACAATGGCACTCAAGTTTTTCTGAAGAGCTCTTTAAATGTTAAAATATCTAATTCCTTTGGAGGAAAAATGAGATGGAAGAAAATGCAGTTTTTAACCACTTATGTCAAGACATTGAATTTAAATTGTATTATTAATAAAATCTTAATCTTAAAAAGTGTTTAACTTTTCAAAGTGCCTTGACATAGACTACTTCATCTTTAGTCTACAGTCACTCTTTCATATATATTGACTCTTTTAAAAATTGTTTTTGATTTTTATATTTATCAGTATAAATTAATGAGAGCAAATATTTATATATAACTATATATTATATATAGTTATATATAACTATATATCATATATGCCTATATATTTTATCATATTGTTAGCAAGCAGAATGAGGCATACCCTAGAACCTCCAAACCTGCCTGTCCTAAATAGGTTCTGCCATCTGCCATATAAAAACAAACATACTTTAGAGCATGAGACTGTCAATGGAAAGAAACTTTCTTACAATTAGTGTGCACTAGACAGACAAGAATAGAAAGAATATAGTAAAAATAGTTCTCAGTTAAACACCTGAAGTTACCCATGCCATCCTGCATAAATGCCCAGACAAACGGGGTTGGCCCAAAACAGGACTGTTGAGGCCCAAAAGACTGCCACAAGGCTAAGGCACCTTCTGGTAGGGAACCATAGGAAAGGAACAGAAGGGGTCAGACAAGTCTAGAAGGAAAAGAGCAAAATCAAAACCCAAACCAAGATAAAAGATGCCGTTGTCAGCCTCTCCATGGGTCTCTCATCCATGTCTGTTTCAAGTGTCTCATCTCATGTTCCCCAAGTCCCTGGTATATTCCCCCAAGCAAATGCAGCTTCTTCATGTGTCTCTCTGCTCCATGTGCCTCCTCCAGCCCTCTTCTTGATCTTCTCCCTTCCTTCTCCTAGTCTCTTCTTTCCTCTCCTGCTTGGGTTAATAAGCATGAGTAGCTTGGGATTTAACCCTTCCTTGGGTGTGGCAGGGAAACTGGAACCTCCCCTTTTCTTGGGGATTTCCCTGTTATGATGTATTTATTATATATTTAGCAATATAACTTATTAATGAAAACTTACCAGTCAATAAGTTAAAGAAAAGAAAATGTGTCCTGTGTGTTATTAATATAGTATGATATATATATCATATATACCAATATATCAATGATATATATTAATATATATGATATATGATAATTCCTGTTTTTTCTGGAAAAATGTTGTTATATCTCTGCCTTAGAAGACTATTTAGCCAGGGCCTCCCTGGTGCCACAAGGGGTTAAGCCCTGCACTATGAAGCAATCCACAGCCTCTGCAGCACAGGTTTGATCCCCGGTCAGCCAGGGAGAAACCCACATGGTGCAGCAGACCTCTCCTGTCTCGCCTGCTGCTCCCCTCAGCAGTGTATTTCAGTCAGTCTGCCTGTTCTGTTCCCCATTCTGTCTCTGGTGAGTCCCCTCACCCCCCGCATCTCTGGCCTGTACCCCAGCTCTTGTATGCATAAATAAATAAATCTTAAAAAAAAAAGACTATTTAGCCAGACTCATACACATATATACTAAATAATTTTCTATTGTATTGGACAAGAAAATCTAGCACTAATGTTTGTTGGTTGGGAGACATCTTTAAGCACATTTTGGGCATACTGGTAAATTATAACACTGAATTATATACAATAATTTTTAGAAAAAAATACATTTAAAGGGAGATGCTTCTGCTCTGTTACAAACATGTTGCTCACTTTAAATTAATGTTTTCACTGTGAATTATTATTTTAATGGTAGACTCATTTGCCCATTTTGAACATATATTTAAGTACCTTGTGTTGGGATTGCAAAGTCTGCACATATACATAAATTGTAAGACAAGTTTCCTATTTAAGGAGATTTATAATTCAGGCTCCATAATACCTATTCAGAAAGTCAGTTCAGCAGACTGATAGGGGAAAATTTTATCAGGTTTTCCTTGATAAAAATAGTATCAGGAAAACCTGATAAAAATAGTAAAATTTTTATCATATTCATGAAAATAGTTAAACCCCAGGCTACTCATGCTTATTCACTCTGGAGCAATTTCACAAATTGGAACTATTCTGGGAAAAACTAGAGGAAGTTTTGATTTGATGAACCAAGAAGTTATACCTGTTCCAAGTTGGCCATTTTGTCTGCTATACCCACAAAGGGTGCACCTCTGACTGTAACATGGCAAAATCAACAAATAATTGGCTGACTGAGTGGCCAAGCCTAAAGAAATCTTGATTTCTACAAAAGAACATCTTAGAGAAAACGTGACTAAACCCTGACTAGTCCCCAAGATCACCATTTCTCCCTAAGAGTTAGCTAGTGTAAACACACTTTAGCCTCCGGAAATGAAAAAGACCAAAAATAATGTTATGCACTTTTAATACAAATTTTCCAAAATTTTAGGTGTAGTACTAGTAAAGTCTTTAGGGTAGTTCCTTGTTTCTAGTGCTAGGGGGAAAAGGTAAGAAGAAGGGAAAAAGAAAGTAAAACTTTTGTATATATTCCTCTGTGGCCAAATTTATCAAGGCGAAATTGTTAGAAAGTAAGATTTCACTTAAGAAAAGACAGCATTTAAAATACCAAATCATCAAATTCAAAATGCTTCTCCTAGCAATGCAAACTAACAGCTGTGCACATGCATAATCAAAATTGAAATAATAATAGTACATCCTAATGGACTGCCTAGCATGAGAAAGTCAATGGCCCAAGGAATATGTCAAGAATGACTTCTTCCTGTGAATTGCCCTCATTCTGTGCTTTGTCATGGTGTGACTTCAGCAATAGGGAATGTGAAGTACTCATAGGATTGGATCTTTATTTTCACCTAGGTTCTTTACACAGGAAGAGAATATCAGGTTATGTTCCTGAAACAAGCTGCTCTTCTCTCAGAAAATGAGGTATCTTCTAAAAGTGAGTAAAAACAAAAGAGAGAATTATGTAGTGGGTAGATTAGACTCTTCTCCAGGGGACAATTTCATCACTTGGAATAGATTTTCAAATAAAATCATTAGATGTTCGTTAGATGACTAAGGTAACAACTGCACTGGTTATATACCTCTAATTTTGGAGTGGTCCAATTGCTAATACAGGGGAAAAAACATGCTAGCAGCCAAAATGGCCCTCACCAAGTGCTACAGCAAAACAATGTTGTCTGGATAGTCCCACAAGGTCTGTGATTTTTAGATATCCTTACATAGTATTTACTATCAATGACCAAAGAAAAGTAAGATTTCTAATTATGCATGTATGAATATGCATATGTACATGTACACACACATATATCTAATAACATATCTATTAATTATACATGGTTGTACTTTAATATACATGTTGTTTTTAATTGACAAAATCAAATAGTTATGTCTTAATGTAGTTAACGAGGGACACTGAAGAAAAATTATATTCTCACTAACATGGGTGAACTTTCAGAGGTTTTTAGAAAGTATAACAGAGTAACTCCCAGGGAAAAAGGAGATTCCCTGCCCCAACCAAGGAAGGGTGGAGCTGAGCAGGGAGGGAAAGAAGGAGAAGGAAGGGAGGAGATCAATAAGAAGGCTGGAGGAGGCACATGGAGCAGAGAGACATGTGAAGAAGTTGCATTTGCTTGGGGGAATATACTAGGGACGTGGTGAACATGGGATGAGACACTTGAAACAGACATGGGTGAGGGAAGCATGGAGAAGCTGACAATGGCATCTTTTAGCTTGGTTTGGGTTTTGATTTTGCTCTTTTCCTTCTAGACTTACCTAGCCCCTTCTGCCCCTTTCCTTTAGTTCCCTACCAGATGGTGTCTTACATTTGTGGCAAGCTTTGGGGCCTCAGCAGTCCTGTTTTGGGCCAACCCTGTTTGGCTAGGCATTTACCACAAGGGCATGGATATCTTTGGGTGCTTTCATTTGGAAACTATTAGAAACTATATTCTTTCTCTTCTTTACTCTTCATCACACAATAATTTTGTTAAAGTTACTTTCCACTGAAGTGTCTTATGTACTAAAGTATGTTTTGTCTTGATATGGCAGATGACAGAACCCATTTAGAGCAGGCAGGTTTGGGGGTCACAGATGCCCCTCATGCTTCCCTGTATCAAAAGTGCCATTGCCCATGGAATATATTCTCTCCCTTACATGTTTACTGACAGTGGAGCTCTGAAAACAGCACCTGCAGGTTATAATAAGAGTATTCATTTCAAATAGTAACAGATGGAATGGAAGATGCAAATTGGTGTTTTTTCATTTTTTGGATCGATGTCTACAAGTGGAGTTGCTGGGTTGTATAGCAGATCCATTTTTAATGTTTTGATACAACTTCATACTGCTTTCCATTAAGGGTTGGGTTAGTCTGCAAGTTTTGATTTGAACTTCACATATGATATTAAAAGTTATAACTAATGATTTTCTTACAATACTTTATAGTAGGAGGAAGGGCACTGGGGACATGTGATGCCACAAATGGGTACAGATTGAAAAAGAGGATGTTAGAAGAAGATTGAGAATGTTGAAGATAGTTTCCAGTTTTCTCTAGAAGGATACCAAATTAAAAAATAATAATAATCTCCAATGAAAATTCATATGATTTCTAAGTGGTGAGAATTAAAAGGGTTATGTCTAACTCCATAGAAAACAAACAAGTCTATGAATACAATTGGAAATTTCCAGCCATGAGTCAGACTAGATGTATGGGTACTCTATTTACTATTATGGTTCCCAAATATGTGGAGTATTGTTTTTCTTTACTTCTTGTTATTAAGAAGAATTGTTGTGGAAAGCATATGGTTTGTCCTTATCCATTGTCTTAAAATCTGAAATTATAACCTTTCATAAAATTTCACCAGAAACTTTTTATAAAATACAGAAGCAATGATTAGCTAATAGAATTTCCTATGGAATTAAAAATAGAAAGTGAGGGCCTCCCTGGTGGCACAAGGGGTTAAGCACCGCACTGTGAAGCAATCCACAGCCTCTGCAGCATGAGTTCTATCCCCGGCAGGCCAGGGAGCTACCCACATGGCGCAGCAGACCTCTCCTGACTCTCAGTGGTGTATTTCAGTCAGTCTGCCTGTTCTGTTCCCCACTCTGTCTCTGGTGGATCCTCTCACCCCCCTGCATCTCTGGCCTGTACCCCAGCTCTTGTATGCATAAATAAATAAATCTTAAAAAAAAAGAGAAAGGTTAAACTTGACTCCAGTGTGTTTGGTTCACACAAACCATAGGAATCAGCTGCCATATTTTGCAATGGAGAAAACTTTTGGAGAAACTGGTTTAGAGATTACCAGAATTTCATTTAGGGGCATGCTAAATCTGCCAAGTTGGTTATAAAGGCAGCTAGGAAGAGATGTCAATTAATGTAGTTAAATATAAGAATTGAGAGTTTGGAAAAAAATTTAATTATCAGCATATCAATATTATTTAATTTCTTAGACTGAAGAGTACAGCCTACAGAGGGATGAAGAGAGAATGACACTTTAAGATCTGATCTAGAGAACTCAAACATTAGGAAGAGGAGGAAAAAACAGCAAGAGAGTGAGAAGAAAGAGTCAGAAGCTAAAGGGAAAAAAAACAGATGATCTATAAAACAGATACTTCAAACAGAATGGAAAAATTGAGTTAATTGTGTTAAACACTGTTGATAAATTTTAGTCTTGTCAAAGATTAAGGATTTCACTTTAGTTTTAGCAACACGAAGGTACATAGAGATCTTGAGAAGGAGAATCTGTGAATTGAAGGCTGAAAATCTGACAGGACTAGGTTCATGCAAAACTGGTAGAAATGAGAACATAGAAAAGAAATGTGGACAACTCTTGATAATTTTTTCTTAAAAAAATATCAGAGAAATAAGGTAGTGGTGGAAGAAATTATGTTTTTATGCTAATAAAAATTAATCCAGTGGTAAGGAAGAAAGCAATGGTATCCCAAAAAGGGAGAATTTCTAAAAAGGTGTCACTGAGGAAATGAGACGAATGGGAGTCACTAAATAAAAGAGATTATAAAATCTGGTACAGATAGGAGAGAAATTTCACTCACAGAAACAAGAAGGAAATCAAAGAATGAGAACATGGGTAAGAGATGTACATGCAGGTTTCTTTCAGATTGGTATAATTTAAGTGAATAAAAATTGATATCAAAAGTACTAATGTTGATTGGCATTAGCTGTGTTGCAGGAACAGGGCTCAACCTATTAATTACATAATTTAATACCTCATAATTTAGATACTATCCCCACATTACTATGGAGAAAGCTAATATTAGTAATAAAGTAATTCATTTATTCACTTTCAAAAATATTTACAAAATCATTATGTGTTAATATTTAGGGAAAGTCAATATTGATCAAACACTAACATATACTAGTGGGAAAAAAACAGTTTTCAAGTCTATATCTCTAATCAAATTTAAAGTTAATTCCTTTTTTATTATTAAGAAGATAAACCAAAACATAATATGGCACAGGGATATAAACAGTTGAAATAATGGGGATAATCACTCATTGTAAAGATCTTTTATTATGAAGTTTATTGTAAAATGAAATACACATAGAAGTAAAATGGTATTTTCTATGTATCATCTGAAAAGTTTAGTCTATTTTTATAACATCTGTCAGAAAAAGAAATATTTCTCTAAAACTAATCTCTGATTAATGGCATATCCATTCAATCTTATCAAATCTTTATGGAATTTATGAAAAGCAGAAGGGAAACAAAGATGCATCCATTTATTTGAATGTTTCTTGCAAATATCCTTCATGTAACACAGTAACAATTTTTAAGCTTAAAAATCAGAAGGAATAAAAGGAATGTGGTGACAAGCAAAAAGAATATAAATTTTAGAATAAATTGTAAGACCAAACAATGAAAAATAAGAACTAAGTCAATGATTTTTACCTTTCCTGAAATATTCAGGAAAGGATGCAAGAGAATTTTTTTTACCTGCTGTATATTAAAACATAGAGCTCTCCTGACACTATTATTTTCTGCATACAAATATAATTTACTTTTAAATTCTGTATTCACATCACAAAAGATGAAATATTTTTAAAAATAGGAAAAAGAAAAAAAAAACAAGTGTAGAATAGAAAATAAAATGTCACCAGATCATTCTTAGCTCTGTGACCTCTGAGAGATGACACATTATTCCAATCAATAATAAGAAAGTGTGTTTGCTGGATAAGTCAATAAATAAATAGCAAGCAGTTATTTGGTACAATATTTAGGGATAGTTTTCCCCTATTTCTTTATAAAATCACCTCTCCAAAGGTAACTGTATATATCCAAGAAACAGTAATAAACAATCTGAATTTTGACTCAGAATGATTAATGTCATAAATACCAGATATGTCGTATACTAATGTGTGCTTAGTCAGACTACTTAACCTCTCAGATACTTAGTTTTCAAATTCATCAAATATGGGAAAATGTTTTTAATTTATTATTATATTATGGCAGGACATAGGAAACATTTTAGTGTTATTTCAGTCTGGTTAACTAAAACAAAATTGGGAGGCTATTCAGGGTCAGGTCCCAGGCATGTCCATTATGCCCCAGCATGTCCAGACATGCTCAGAAAAGTTCATCTTCAGGAAGGAGCTGAAACAAAGTCAGTCCACCAAAGACCATCCAAGAGTGAAACTGGACAAATCATTTCTCAATTAATCTTACTTTTGATTTGCATGTTATTGGACCAATGTAATCGCAACTGTCTTCTAGCCTAATTTGTATAGTACCAGAACTTGATGAACTTCTAACCCTCATTTGCATAACTCACCACATGACCAGAGTGAAAACTATCTCACCTTTTCTATGGATAGAAGACCTATCACATCCAGGCAATTTAACACACAATTCAAAGTCTTAAACCCTGTCTCCTGGACTGTAGTCCAATAAATGTTTATATTTTGTTTCAACCAGGGTCATTCATTCCAGAACAACCAGGTGTCATTCATTCTGGGACAAGGGTATCATGATTATAAAAGAAAATTTTTAGGAAATGGTCTAGAACAAACAAAAAGATATATCTATTGTTGTGATTATACCCTTACCCGGTATAGCTTTTCCCAATCTCACTTTGATGATGTACTTCTCCTTCCTACTTCACATTTTTAATAGACATGAGAACATCCATATCCATTCTTTAGTCAATACACCTCTCCCCTTACTTAGCTCCTTATATTACCTTATGGCAGTGAGATTGAAAAAAATTTTAATTGACAATTAGGTAGGAAAGAATAGTGACTAAAGCTTGGTTCCAATTACAGCTATATAAAATAATTACTTATATTTACATTTTTTTCCCATATCGATTAAGCTAAAGACTGTCTAGAGACAGGAAAAGACAACATGTCATTTCTTCCTTTCAAATTTCCACAATCTCTAGAACAATTTCTACAATATTTTTGTTTAGTCATTCACCTTAAAAGCAAATATTTCAAAACTAAATTCAGAATTGGGATTACTGTTTCCTATGACTAAACATTTAACTGCTTTTATCCATTCCTAAGCAGCAGCTTAATTTCAGAAACCCAACAATTACAATACCCCTCCCTCAGCACACACAACTTCTTGTAAGGGACCTTTTTTCTCAATATCTATTTGAAACCAAATAACAAATGGTGTTTTCATTAATCCAGAGTGGCACTTTCAAAGTTCAGACATGGCATGGATATTTAAGCATTTTTTCTGTGCAGGTGAGCTAAAATTCAAGCTGCCAAGTACTACCATTTAACTTTACAGTAAATATCATTCCAAAATAATAAGTTTATATTCCCCAAAAGAGGGAATATTACAGCAACTATCACAATTTCTCTGCAATCAAGTTCAGAGTGACTTGGAAAGTAGAAGTGTTATCTATTTGAAAGAGTTGAGTTTAAACAAACTGAAATTGAAAGCTTAGTCACTAACGAAAATGTGGGCAGGTTATTAATCCAAACTTTAATTTTCTCATGTAAGATGGGAAAATTAACATATATCTAAAGAGACTAAAAGGTAATTTAAAAGTACATACTGCTTGAAATAGCAAACCACATAACTGGTATTACCTTCTTGTATAATTGCTCCTAGTCTTATTGTTATAGACACCTTATTGTCTCTTATTGTTAGAGACACCTCTGTGAAGGGGAAGCACCATTTTCTCCACCCCCAATTTATATGTAGCTCTCTTAGATTATAAGTCCCAGTATGCCATGAACTGGACTTCCTTACTGATGGGCCCTTGGGAACTAGGAGTAAAGTTCAGTGCCATATTTCACTTTTAACTGACCACATGTGAGTCTAGACTTCTCTCTCTTCTGTAGCTCCTCTTGCACCTGGTATTGCTGTGAAAGAAAGCTAGAGGAGACTTATGAAAGAGAGATATGTAAGGACTTAGAAGAGACATGTGGCAGAGAGACACATGGGGAGACTATCCTTGGCAGAAACAAAGGCAGCCTTTATCTCGATGTGGTATCTCCTTCTGTCCCAGCTTTTTGGGATCTGCATAGCCCCTCTCTTATGGTTCCCTGCCAGAAGGTAACTCAGTTTCATGGCAAGCTTTCAGTTCTCACATCTGGTTTAGGGACAACCCTGTTTGGCTGGACATTTTTTGGGGAGGGGGTTTATTAGGAAACTATTAATAGGAATATCTTTGCTTTTCTCCTCTCTTTATGCATACCAGTTCTATTTACAGTCTTTCACACTGTGAGTCTGTTTTCTTTGCCTTTGTGCTGTGGATGATTGAACCCTTTTTAGAATATGCACTACTTAATAGTTTGGGGTCCCTGGGTGCCCTTTGGTCATGGTCTAACATTATGGAAAGACTTGGGAGATTCTGGACATATAGCATCTCCTGAAGTTAAACCCTCATGTTTCCACCATATGCCGTCATGGTATGCAGTTAAAGAAAATTAACTCCAAAGAAAATAAATGCTTAATCTCTATGTCTTGACGGAAGTCTAGAAACTATGGAACTGGGATGATTATTTGCACCTTGATGCACTCACTCTTGAAAAACTTTTAAGTTATTTTAAGTAGGTCATGCTTATGTGGAGTCTGAAAATTTGTATTTGAGCCATAATTAGGGCCACATTGCTAACCATCTCCAAAGTTAAGTGAGTAGTAAGGTTTTTATTTTATCCCCCGCATGGATGGGAGCATCTGACAAGCAATTTTGTGGCATCTCATCATTATCTGTTTATTCACCACAAGCCCAAAGAATCAAAAAAATTTTGTATTTATGTCCAGCTCTTGTAAGACCCTAATAACCTGACCCAATGGCTTCCAGTCAGCTATGGAACCCAAACAGAAGATTCAAAACTGGACTTAAAAAAATAAAAAACAATAAGACCATATAAGAATATCATTTAGAACTTAAAAACTAATCTGGAATTTTTTTTAAATATTCAGTAGAGGAAATGAAATAGAAGATGAAAAAATTTAAGAATTGGCAAAGATCAATGAAGAAGAATATCTCGAAACAGAGAAAAAAATTATAAGAATATAAAAAATCCTGGGAGAAAATTTAAGAATCTAAGGGAAAAATACAGGAGGTTTGATATGCAAATAATAAGAATTTCAGAGGAAGGAAAAGGAACAGATGGAGAAGAGAGAATAATCAAGCCAACAATAGACAAAACATTTTCTGAACTAAAGAAACATGTCAGCAGATTGAAAAGATTCACCATGTCCCAGAAAGGACTAATGAAAAAAAGATATATTTTTATATGTATTCCCTTAAAAAATTGTGTATTCCTAAGATGAGGTAAACTCTTCTAAGGGAAAGTTACTTTCTCAATAAAAATAGTCAGACTACAATTTGAATTTACTGAAATCCCAAAGGTAGGAGAATTTACTATTCACAGACCATTGAGAGAAAAAGACTAATTAAAAAAGGAAGAAAATAAAAATAAATCAAAACAGTAAAGGGTTCATCCACAAGGAAGATCTGGTTATCTGAAACTCTCCAGGTGTGATTTGTGACAAACCAACTAAAGTTGGTCAAGTTCATATATTTCTCATTCTTAGATTTTTCTCCCTTTCCTCTGTTCCCATTGGACCAATTTTAGCACCTCAACTGAAAGAGACAGGTATGAAACTTGCCTCTTGTCTCCTTGCAGTTTGACCTCACAATAAAACTTTGTTTTCCCAAAAGCCAATGTCATAGTTATTGCCTTCCATTAATGTTGAACATATTAATTAAATGTATATTAATAAATATATTTAAATAAATAATGTCTAGAAATCTTTTCTATTGAAGCACAAAATATAATTTCTTTCTGACTACATATATTTATCACTTTACATAATGTGAAAAAAAAGCAAACTACCACAAAAAGATTACTAACATTTTAAAGAAGATTCTCTAATTCTGTGCTATGCTTATGAAACACTGTTCATAAACAAATTATCCTCCAACTATCAAATATTTAAAAAATTAAAAATACTTAATTGAAGTAAAATTCTCTGAAATAAGAATAAAGATAATTCCACCTTGATAGTGACAACTGCTGAAGATTATATTTTGTTTCGTAGGGCTTTTAAGAACCAGGAGATTTTTTTTTTAATATTGAAAAATCTTTGTGTTTTTTGGTTAACCCCTTCTTACAATTGCCTAATTGCTATTTCCTACTACTGTCTCAAGTCTCAACATTCCATGTTTATTCTATCTCACTTAAAAATTCTACTATATCCTTTCTTTTCCCATTTTCTCCTTTTTGTTTATTTGTCTTTGAGCTCATATTACTTTCTTTATCCTTAAAGTCCAAGTTCCTACCTATTTTATTCATTTATTTGTATGGTCAAAATGTATCAAAATTGATAAATGCAAGCCTAACCTTTGTTAATAAGCAATATCTTCCAGAAATGGACCTAATAAAAGTACCACAAAATATAACAAGTCCTCAAAATACATAACAGCCATATAATTGGGCATAAGAAGATCAAAAGTCTAATAGAAATCTTAAGTATATTACTTTTGAATTAAGTATAACCACCCAAAGGATGAATATTGATTAAAATGTCACTATCCCCACACTAAAAGTATAAAAATGTAGTAGGTTATTGTTAATAAATTCCTAGTGCATACAAATACTCATTCCTTTCTTGACAATCAGGTACACCTTGATATTCAAATGTCAAGAAATTAAAAGATAATAAATAATTCTCAACTACTCAAAGTAGAATCAATGCCAAGTGTAGTTCAGAACACACCAAAAGTAAGTACTTATCTACCAACTTTTGAATAACTAGTGTTCAAAGTGACTCTATAAATAAGATGGTTCCTATTATTTGACAGATTTAAATGCTTTAAAATTAATGTACTGACATTAATCATAATTTTCATACCAAGGGACTTGAACCAGTAAGATGAATGTACTTAATTTTCATGATAAAAGACCGCAGTGTGATGTCTAAAAAGTTGAATTCTTGAATTTAGATCAATCTAAATGTGCTATTTATTCGAATATGCAGCCTTTGACCACCAGAACCTTAAAACCACTATTTCCTTTGTAATTTTCCAAACCAAAGAAAGAGAATTTAGTGCAGAATAATATTGAAAAATATTCTAGGTCCCCCCCTGGTGGTGCAGGGGTTAAAGACACAGCACTATCAAGCTATCTCCAGCCACTGCAGCAAGAGTTTGATCCTCTCTCCTGTCTTGCCCGCTCTCCCCTCAGCAGTGTATTTCAGTAGATCTACCTGTTCTGCTCCCCACTCTCTCTGGTGAATTCTCTTACCCCCTGCACCTCTGTCTTACACCCCAGTTCTTGTCTGCATAAATAAATAAATCTTTAAAAAAATTCTAACCCAATCTCCATACCTCCAGCTCCAAATGTTCATCATACTCATCCCCTCTTCCAATGGAGTTTAGAGTGACTAAGAATATATGGGCTAGCACTATTTATAAGAATCTGTCATCTAAATCTCCGAAATCCAATTTCGTAAGTTCACAACATAATAGTGAGATAAGTGGGGGAAATTCCCTCATTCACTTTGCATTTTGACTGTGAATCTTTGTTTCATCCATGTCCATCACAAGCATTAGTCCATTCTTATGATCTGGATCATAATACTACTATGCTGATAATAAGGCATGAAATGTCTAGCCCTTTAAAATACCCTCTAGGAAAGAGGTTTTTTTTTTTTATGAACAGAATTTAACTTTATTTACACTTATTTATGTGTAAGTTTATTTTCTCTTCTCCAAATTAATCCCCCTTATACACACATATATTTTTATGAAAGTTCAATTTAATAGAAAGTGGCTTAAGATCAATCATAAGAAAATCAGGATATTTAATTAAATTTATATTTGACTATCACTCAACTAAGCAATTAAAAGCTGAATGAATTACTCAAAACTTCAGTAGAATAATATGTAATATATTTAATTAAAATGAGAGTTATATTGAAATTTGGCTTACAGTTTCAAAACCAGTTGAGGATAGATGGATTTTAATAAAAGTCATCACTAAATGAAAAACAATCCAATATTAAAAGATAAAATGGTGGATGATTGCCTGATTTGATCCTTCCCTGTTGTTGTGCTCTATAGACAATCTGTCAACAAATATAGTGGATTCTCAGTTTTAAATATTACAAATATCATTCATTTATTCAATGACTATATAAAGAGTATTAGTACACAAAGTCACTGTTCCAGTCTCAGGGATATAGTAGTGAGCATAATAGATTGTGCTGCCCTTTTGAGTCTGTGTTTTGTAATGTACTGATGCTGTAAAGGCAATTAAGAAAAATAAAGCAGGGTAAGGAAATATTAGAAAGCAATATTCAAATAGTGTTTTACAACTCAAATGGTAACATTTGATCGAAGCCTAAGTGATGTGAGGAACGAAGCCTTCCTCTAGGTGTGTGCAAAGGAACTGAGGTCTTCTCTGTCTCTAAAATAACTTATACAATTTCCTTTATACCTTTCTTTGTATTGGTCTTTCCCCCAAATGCTCTCCCACTCTTCTGATACCTGTAGAATGCAATCAGTTGGGCCTCCCCCGTAGCGCAATGGTTGACGCTGGGTTGCAAAGCTGCCCGCATGCTCTGCAACTCTGGTTCGATCCATGCTCTGCAACTCCGGTTCGATCCCTGGCCGCTGGACAAGGGTCCCACATGGGGCACAGACCTCTCCTGCCGCCTGCTGCTCCCCTCAGCAGTGAACTTCATCAGTGTGCCTGCTCTGCTCTCCCCTCTGGCTCTGGTGAATTCTCTCACCCTCCAGCGCTTCTGACTGTACCCAGTGCTTATATAAATAAATAAATCTTTTTTAAAAAATTTAAAAAAAAAATAAAATGCAGTTAGTTATTTGAATGCTTCCATAACTCTTTCTCCAGAGACTCTCTAATACCCAACTTCTATATTTCACACTATCCCACTTACCGTGGCCTACACCAAATGTCATCACACTTAGAATGTAAAAGAAAACTGATACGTATCGAAATTCTAATATAAACCAAGATCTCTGCCTTTCACATATTATCTTTATTTTTATTTGAGTCACTTCTATGAGGTAGGTATTACTATTCAGTTTTACAGATGAGGGAACTGAGCTGAGAAGTTATGACCTCACAGTTAGTAAATAGCAAAGCCAAATCTATCCACTTTTGTATAATTTCATAAATTTCATTCTATTTACTTTTATTCATGTTCCTACATTAAAAACACAATTCGTTTCACGTCTTATCTCCAAGTTAAAGAAAAAGATGATTTTCAGTGCTTTTGCCTGTGTAAGGAGAAAATATCTCCCAAAATATGTCTTTTGGCAGATTAATATTAATGGGTGGCACACTAAAGGTTGGTTGGAGGTTATTTTTGAAAAAGACGAACTTCTGTAAAGGTCTGTTCTGGTAGAACTTAATCTCTTTCTTTCTTTTCAATGTAGCTGGCAGAACTCTATAGCTTTTCTCTGTGCCTTCTCCATAACATCCCTAACTAATCTTCCCTTTCTTCCCACCCTCAACAAGTCCCCTGTCCTAGTTAAGCTACTCAGATGGCATCTGAAAACCCATGGGCAAATGGTTCAGTCATGTTCGGTCTCTCCTAACAGACTCCCAACATCTTTGTTATTGTTAAAGTTCTTATTGGCTTTTTCCTCATCAATCTGTTTGATGTTTGTTTGATTATATGTGACTCTAGAGAACTCAGATGATTTCCTTTGTAGCCGACAGCTAGAAATCATCTTGTACTCTTTTCCAAATTAGTGAAAGCCACACTTCTGAACTCTTAGGACACAAGGAATCAGAATTGCACAGATTGGTACCTAGTTATTTCTCTACTTATATGATTCTTATTTTTTTTTCCTAAATGAAATTATTTGAGAAACTAATGAGATCTTTAGGTACCCTCCCCTGAAAAAATAATAAGTATAATTGCAATATTGTTCATACCTGAAACTCATCACTGGACACCCCGCTTTGAATTAATTTATTTTAAATACCCAAGAAAATTATATGTTCCTTGAGAGCAGCACCAATAATTTATTTTCTTTTGAGATCCCTGCAGTGCCTGGCACAGTGTTTAACAAAAACTAAGTGACTAGCTTGAGAAAGAACTTTGTGCCTTACATTATGCAAAGTGACAGGTTTTAGCATAAACCCATCTAATTCTATTTTGCTAAATAAAAATATTGGATTCATTTTGCAGAACCCAAAGTTCAGAGCACAGTATAATTTAACACCACTGTTTCAAGGTCACTGAACTGTGATTTCTCAAGCTGCCTGCATAATCTGGATTTACATGTTTAAGAGAAGGGATTGAAGAGAACTGGAGGGACAGACAACTGAGCTCAACTGGGATTTTATACTCTGCTTCAAAAAAGAATATCAGAAGAATATTTCTTCTAAGTGATATTGTTGAAATTTCTCATTCTAATAATAATAATAATAAAACTAAGGAAATATTATTAATTTTTTTAAAAAGACATAAAAGCAACTACTAATAATCACTGTTATGAATTCTTCCAATTCACATAATATCATTTTCTTATTCAGATTCAAATACAATGAACATT
Source organism: Talpa europaea (assembly GCF_964194135.1). Classification (NCBI taxonomy): domain Eukaryota; kingdom Metazoa; phylum Chordata; class Mammalia; order Eulipotyphla; family Talpidae; genus Talpa; species Talpa europaea. The sequence goes on along the minus strand of NC_140083.1, from coordinate 31,161,693 downwards.
CTGAGGGAACTGGCTTAATATACATATTCCAGTAGAGAAAAACACTTAACAAGAAACTAATATTTTAAAATAGCCAAACAGGAATAATTCATTTATTGTTCAATAAATAAAGATTTATTTATTTATGCAAGAACCTGGGTACAGGCCAGATGCACGGGAGGGTGAGAGGATTTTCCAGAGACAGAGCAGGGAACAGAACAGGCAGACTGACGAAATCCACTGCTGAGGGGAGCAGCGGACGAGACAGGAGAGGTCTACTCGCCATGTGGGTTGCTCCGAGGCTGGCGGGGATCGAACCAGCACTGCAGAGGCTGCAGATAGCTTCATAGTGCTGCGCTCAACGGCCGGCGCCACCAGGGGAGGCCCCAAACAGGAATAGTTCAAATGAAAGACAAAACAAGATATTTTATCTTGAAATTTAGATCTCTGGATAACAAAAAGATATTGAAAAATGCAACAAAAATGTTCACATAGGATAGGCTGGGCTGTACCACGGCCCCATTGCCAACAATCTCTGTCAAAGCAATTTCAGCTCATTTCTTGTTTATAGGCACTACACGATGATCCCACACACTCAGAACTCACATACAAATTTGTAGCTCATGTCACCATGAGCCAATCTACCTCCAAAGAAAACAGCCTTAATTTAATCATTTAACTATATAAAAAGGGTGGCATCCTGTTCTTGCTACATTTTCCAGTCTAGCATGAGAAAACTCCTTTACAATTGTTCTCCCTGAAGTTCCACTCACATAGCAACACATTTCCTTACTGTTTTGGGCACAGTTACTCCCTGACTCTCATTATCACCATAATTGGGTGTTGTTTTTTTTTTTTGCATTGCATTTATTAAAAAAAAGAAAACAAAAAATAAGAAATGACTTCCAGATTTAATTATACATTTGTCTCCATACATTGGGAACTTTCTCAGTTTAAAGGCTTGAATTTTTTTGTGCTTTCTGATGCTCTAAGAAGGTTTTGTTTTGAATTCATTTTCCTGTTCCTTTCAAAATAGACAAAGAAAAAAATCGAGGGAAAATATATGCTGCACTGTTAACAGGCTTGCCCTGCTTTGCTTTTATTATATTGAGTATAGGACAGCAGACAATTTACATAAATTATCCATAACAACTGTCCACAAAAAAAAGACCATAATGCTAACTTTCTTTTGTGGCAATTGTTAGAACTATGGGTAGTCTCAGAAATTCCACATGACTTTTGTGATCAAAAGCTTATTTTCTATATCCCCAACCACTTCACTACAATTTTCACTATTGCTCTTTAACAAAAGTAATATTGAAGTGTGTTCAGGGAATTTTTTTCAAAAAGGGAGGGATAGGCAATCATCTATATATGAGAACAAACTAACTTTAGAGCTCCTGAGATTGAACAGATAAAGCAAAAGGGTAATAAACTTTAAATTCATGAAATATATAAATAATAGCATATATAATAATCTATATAATGATAATATGCTAATAGCATATATATCTATATCACATAATAATGAACTATAAATATGGAAATTATTATAATTCCTTTATGTATATATGTGTATATTTTATTTTTTTAAAGATTTATTGATTGATTGATTGGTTGATTGATTGATACATACAAGCACTGGGTACAGTCAGAAGAGTGGGAGGGTGAGAGAATTCACCAGAGCCAGAGCGGGGAGCAGAGCAGGCAGAAGGACCGAAGTACACTGCTGAGGGGAGCAGCGGGCAGCAGGAGAAGTCTGCGCGCCATGTGGGGCCCTCCTCCGTTGGCCGGGGAGCAGCCGGGGATCGAACCAGCACTGCAGAGGCTGTGGGCAGCTTTGCAACCCAGCGCTCAACTGCTGCGCCACCGGGGAGGCCCAAAGTGTATTTTTTAATAATGAGCATCATGAGTCAAAATTAGGGAAATGAAATTTAATCAATATATACCACAGATTGAATGGCACCTCTGGAAATACAACTCAGAAATCCTGCTTAATAATCAATGTATGTTGTTTGTTATCTGCAGTTTTCTGACATTCCATTGTGATATCTTCAAAATAGAACCTACCCTTTGCCCTAGTAACTCAGTTCTAAAACAATGTCTTAAAAGATAAATGCTGACATTTTCAGAGTTTCACAAAATCCTTGGGAATTGGAGCAAACATATATTAAAAACCCTTTTAAATAAATAAGCTAAACCTCAGAGTGCAAGTGACTTAATCAAGAACTTTCAGTTAAATGATCGTTGGTGATTTACTGAGTGCCATTACTAAGTGCCTGTGATGTTGTCAGACTCCTAAGATACAGCCAAGGACAATACACAATCATAACTATGAAGTAACTAAGATTCCGAAGGGCAAAAACACGCATGAGAATGTAAACACATAAAAAAATAACTTGTGATGAGTAAAATGAAAACAATAAAGTAGAATGACTGGGTGGTAGTTTTCTATAACAGACTTGGAGAAAGACTCTCCAAAAAAAAAAAATGAACTTTGAGTTTCAACCTCAATACCAAGAAGCTTAGTGTGTAAGATTCAGGAGAAGGAATATCCCGAGAAGGAAATCATAGATTCAAACCTGAAACAATTTGGCAAAGAAGAAGGAAGTCTGGATGACTAAAATGCTGTCAGTAAGACTAGGAAGGAGTCGGAAGGAAAAGCAGAGTATAATCACAAATCATGTTCAAGGGGCTAGATTTTATTCTGGTTACGTTGGAAATCCAGTAGAAGTCTTCAAGCAAGAAAACAGGGATTATACGATTTAAACTTTAGAAAAGTTATCCTGGCAAATATGTAGAAATTGAGTTAAGAAAAGGTTCAGTTAGGGACCCAGTACAGTAATACAGGAAAAAGATTGTGTTTGCTTTATATCCCTTTCTAGAGAAAGGACTCCTACTGCACAGAACACATTACTGACAATTTTATGCTTTCAGGATTTACAAACACAGGAAAATGCACAGAAAAAAGGAACTTTGCTTACAAGTTAAGGATGGTTCCTGAATCCTGATCAAACTTACATAAGTTGCCAGGCCAGATGAGAAGTCACCTAAATTACAGCAAGACACTGAAATTACAAAAGAGTAAAACCATGCACACATTGAAATATTACATTAAATGTATTTGTTGGATCCCCCTTCCTACTGTATCTATTTAGTCATTTATTTTTTATTCAATGGTCCTTTGATAGTAAGTGCACAAACTGGTAAATGCAACACTGGAATCTGAGGTTACTCACAGCTGTCTTCAGAAATACAACACCAACAACAAAAACCCATGGAAGGACTGTCAATGAGCCATTTCACACATAACTTTAAATTTTAGGTTTTCTTTAAGAAGTGGCTTTAGCAAACCTAATCATAGCTAATCAAACCTAATTTAGCCAAACCTCCTCTCTTTTTAGGAATGATAATGAAAAGAATTTGCTTCAAATAACTAATATTACATACACCACTTTATTATTTGTATTTTCCCATACAGTGCTTCTTATGATTCTCAAACTAACACTATGATTCAGAATCATAATAACATTATTATCTCCAATATAGAGGTAAATAAACAGGTTCAGGGACATAACCAAAAAAAACTGAGTCTGTAATTTGCAGACAGGACCACAACCTGAAATGAATTCTTCTGATGTTCAAGGTCATGCTAATTCTATCACTCTACATTGTTTGCCATTAGTAAAGACTCTCTTGCCCCAAAGAGCTGCTTAGTGTCAGGTTTAAGAGCACAAGCTTTGATATCAGCTATAGTTCCATCCATCTCTGTACCAATGCTTCTATTTCATTAGCAAGCTTCCTTATTTCCTATAAATTCCATAAATTCTATCTCAAAATTCTTTTTTGACAAGACAGTATGTGGAAAGATCATAGCATAATGTCTTAAACATCTATCATCATATAATAGCTCAATAAATGATAGTTTAACAGCATTGACCATTGCAACTAATTAAGAACGTAATTGTCTTAAAGATACAACTTTAAAATCTAATAAGTCCCCAATCAAAAACCAAAATTGACTCAGGTTTCGATGCTTTACATAGAGTTATCAAAGAAGTTTTCCAGACCATCCCCTGCCTTTCTCTTGTAATTGATAGGAGGTCGGGAATTAAATGCAATAAATATGAATAAATAAAGCAAAAATTAAGTCTCTTATCAGCCTCAGTTCAATATTTCTAGTCATCTGCATTGAAAGGATGTTCAGAACAATTCAATTCACATTAATCACAAATACTCTATCATTTTAATAGCTGCATAGACTTCACAATATGGCAACTGTGTCTTGTCAATATTCATGATTGATGTGTGGTGGAGCACAGACCACAGTTTCCTGAGCATCCTGGCCATGTAACTTGGCAGATACAATAACGCACCTTGGCCTTCCCCCAGGAGCCATAGCCTCCCCCTGCTGGCCTCCTTCATCCTCACATTCTAAATCAAGCAGGATTTACAGCTAGGATTGCATATAGCAGCATTTCTTTATGTCATTCCTTGAGTCCATTGAGTTCTTTTCACAGTTAGAACAAATACAAACGCTATCTCCTCAGTTTTGCGGAATGGTATCCTTTTGAGATTCTTAAGCTGTAGGACTGAGTGAGACCACAAATGAGGCCAAAGCCATCAAAGGAAGTTCTTAACCCTGACACAAGAGGGTTAAATTTGATAAAAGATTCTGGCAACAAATAATCTCGTTACAAATTATTCCTTAGTACATGGCTATTAATTATCCTGCTAGAAAGGCAGTACCTCAGAAATCATCTTTTTAAGAGGAGATGTGGCAATTACTTGAGATTGACTCCATGGCATGCCTGTTCAGAAAACCTTGGGATACTTCTCTCAAATATTAGTAGTATACATCTTTTCATTTCTTGTTTTAATCATTGCAACATTTTTCCTTCATGCACGACCTCTGACTATGAATCCACAAAGAACTTAATGCTATATATTGTTTAACAATAGGTGATGTGGTGTTTTAACCATTTCTCTGCAGCTAATATGAGATAATATGAGCAACTCCTGAACAGCAGCCTTCTGTGTAGGGCCTACTTCTAGCTATTCAAGTCCTCTGTATAGACTTCTCGTTGGGTCACATGACCCACAATGCCAGGATTGACCTTGATACTTTCTGTTTTCCATTCTTAGTCCTTACAATGCTTCCAGTTCTTCATCTCATCTTTAATTCTTATACTACAAACCAGCTGATCTCTATGAGCAGTACTAAGAATTTCCATATTTAGCTCTTAAGTGTATAAATAATCTCAATTTTATGGAATTCCTACTCATCACACCTTCTTTATTTCCTGATTTTCACTTAGAGAAGTTTGTCATTCTCTCTATGGAGTCAGTTGATATAAGACAGTTAGCTAACAATTCCCCTTCTGTTCTATAGTTACTGAGTATAAGGCCAGGCATAAGGTAAGAGATGAAGGATATGATAATGAAAAATAGATGTCATCTTTGTCCTCAAAATGTAGCTGATGCTAAGCAAGTAATCACACCTATAACTATAAAATCAAAGTTGTGATATGTGCTAGGAAATATATAAGGGGTTGGGTGGGAGTGAGAAAAGGGCCCTGAGGAAGTGATTGCCTTTGTCCACAAGACACAGTCAATGCTATTTCTTTAATTATGATTTTTGACTGAGGGCAGAATGTTGTGTTAGTTTGGTTAATATTCAGCATATGATTCACATGCTCTCTGTAACTGGGCCCAGAGAGCTTGGTTCTGTTTCTTCTGGAATTTCCTATTGGAACCAAAGTATCATTTCCCACAGCCATATTGGATGGATTAAAATGAGCGTTCCTTGCTCATCATCTCAGAGCAAGTTCTCCATTCCATTTCTGGTGTTCACTATGACCCTTAACTACCTCCACTTCATAGAGGAGTAAAATGAGGCCCTTGGTACTTAAGTGATTTCATCCAAAGACCTCTGCAAGTTCATGATAAGGAAAGGTCAGAACATAGAGCTCTGGGTCATTAACTTCTTGAACATGGGCTCTGAATACTGTCTACAGTGAGTAATTGGAAGGAGATAGCTGCTGATGTTACTTAAGTGTCACACCCTCTAGTAACATAACCAAATTCTTAGAAGAATGGTGCAATGAAAGGGAAAATCCATTTACGAAGAACAAAAGCCATGTTCTACTACCACCAAGGCAAAAATATTAGTCCTCTCCCAGAAGAATGGAGCCATTTCTGCTCTCCTTTCAATCCATGAGCAGTAGAGTTCATTTGTTAGTGTGAGAAAAGAAGTGTAGGATCCACTCACTCCTCTCCCCACCCCCCAGGTATCATGCAGAATATAAAGAAACAAAGTAAAGGAACAGACAAAACAAAATCAAGCAAACCCTGGATTCTGACAACAGAACTGAGATTTCCAGAGAGATGTCCTTGGAAGAAAAGGATATGGAGACCCAATGGACAGTGCTGGAAGGTTAGTAGCATTTTTGTGGTGAGTGTGGCATGTGACACACATTTGACATATATTTGACATACATTAATCCTAAAAAATATACAGTGTGTTGTAAAACAGTATTAATCAATAAAAACAATTACATAAAAAATTGAAAAAAGAGAAAAGAAAATGGAGCTGCTTCATGTAGTCATGAGCAGGGGCACCCCACAAAAATTGTATGTCTTGCATTTCCTTGAGGAATGCCCCCTTTTTTTGGATACTGATGTATCAATGGAAAGTTTCATTTTTAAAAAGTCAGAAGAGCAAAAAATGGTAGTTGAAACTGAAGGCTGTGAAATCCTGGCTCTGCTGAACTCTAGACTGACTATCTTTCTGTCATTTTCTCACCTGAAAAATTTAGTCAATTGGTAATTTTTCAAGTATTATATTGAATGATGCAGACGTATTGCTTAATTCAATGTCTGGCACAAACTCAGCAAATGTAGCTATCATTTTATAATCTATGTTCACATGAATAAATTTTTTCTTGCAACTGTGTTAAGTTATTTGAAAAGTTAAACTGGATGAATTCACAACATGACACATTTTCAATAGAAGCTCAGATCCATAGTACATATCCTAAAGGTCTTAAAAATTTATAACCTATTTCTAGACATCAATTTTCTAGAAAACTTAGTTTATACATACTTGAAGCAAAATAAAAGAGTGGCTATATAATAAAAAAAAAAGAGCATAGAATTTGGGATCTAAAGACCAAGATTAATCTTCCAATTGTTCACATTTGTTGTTGTTGATCTTAGATATTCACTTTAATACTTATCAAGTATTTGATGAGTAATCTTATATTTGAGATAAGGGAAATAAGATTCATCTCCACATAACTTTAGTATCAAAGTAATCATGTGAAAGCCTATGAAAATCTATTAAGTATGATTTTTAGTAAGTAAAAAAGAAAAAAATTCAAGGATAGAATTTTTTAGTTGATCTCTCAGGGCACATGAAGACTAATGCAGTTAAAAGGCATCAAAGAAGACAAATACAAACATTTTTTTTTCATCTATGGAATATTATCTTCTAATGTTTGGTAAGGTTGTAAAATGAACATCAAATACTAGTAAAACCAGAAAATTGGAAAAATATCAGGAAGTAATGTAGGTCTTAATTTTACTAAAAGAAATTTATTCCTTAGTGTTCAAAGAATCAAAGGATATTGTAATTCAGGTCTTATGCCAATCTGCCTTCCTAAATTATAAGGATAATTTATCAACTACACTTTTAAAATTATGTGCTTAGCAAGTTCTAAATTAATAAAATACCCATCTAACAATATCAAATAATAACATTAAATGAAATATATCTTTCAAAAGGTAAGTACAAAGTTTGTAGAGAAAAAAATTGAAGTTTGGCATATAGGCATTGCCTATTTTTAAAGGATGAATGTTTATCATTTTATGAATTTAAGGTTCCACTGTAGAACAAAAATGAAAGAACTTTCATAAGATTTCAGCTTTAAATTTGGGTAGAGAAGAGATATGCATAACAAATATTCAGTTTTTTTCAAGGCAATTTTTACTGCATAGATTAAACCTAAACACTAAGCTTTTTAAAATTTATGTAAATCTTAGTAGACCGTGTTTTAAAACAATTCTATTCTTAATAGTACAAATATAGATACAATGAAATACTTCTCATCTAATTAAATGTTTTAAAAATATACTTAAGAGGAAGAGCAAAACAAACAGCTTGTATCTACCCACTATCCTAAGCAACTGCATTTCCCAAAGGCCTCTTTCAAGGCTGAACAGACATTAAGTTTGTAAGCTTCAATTCTGTCTGAGGTTCTCTTCCCTAATCATTCATTTTGCAAAGGCAATTGTTGTAGAAACATGGCATCCTCCATGTCAAATGGGAACATCCCAAATGTATCTGAGAACAGCTTTAAAGTTTTGATTCTAGACCAAGAGAGACCAGAGTTAGAAAGTAGTAATCTCCCCAACCTGCATGTCTGCCTGAACTGTAGTCTGAGTACAGTTCTGCTTCTGGAGTATGTGTCATCCCACGCTTTCTCTCTCTCCTTCAGTTCTTTCCTACACTGGTAGAATCCTTCAGGACAAGATTCTTTCAGGAACCCTGGGAATCAATGAGCATCTCTCTGAATCATATAAAAGACATGAGAAACTTCAAAATCAGCCAGCACTGGGTACATTGGTACGGAGGAAGCTGACCCCAAAAGGTTCAAAAGGTTATTTGTTAAAAACCAAAACTCAATAACATTTTTACAATACAATGATACCATTCTTTACACTGCTTTCTGAAGCCTTATATCTTATATATTCCTCATTTATCTAGTAAAGGGAATAAAATTTCACCCAAGATTGCCAAAGAAATATAATACAAAATACCATAAAAGAGCTCAAACATTTCAATCAGTCCTCTACTGATCATGTTTTATGCTTCAAAAAACACCAAAGATATGATTATTCCCACTTCACAAAATCTATCTAGGGAATCTATGTACTCCAAAATGCCATAACACTATATATATTTTTTAATTAAAATGTTGTAGGTTTGCTTGATAATAACCATTGGATCTATAACAATTTTCAATTTGCTATATAGAAGGTAACCAGTTGTTCTATACATTTATTGAGTTTAGAATAAGTGTTCTATGTATACATATCAATGAGAGGTATCTTATGAGATGTAACTATGAACTGTTGGTGGAGAAGGGTTTGTAAAATGCTTTAACAGGTTATTAAGGATTAGCTTCCTGAGATGGATTAAATATTTAATCATACATAGACACACAAAAAATGAGCTCTAGGGATCCTTTGCAAACCTATGGTTCTGTAGAAATAAGTCATGACACAGGTGAGTCTTTGAAGATAAAGATGTTTTGTATTGAAGGAGGATTAAAGATGTAGAATTTGCATATATTTTGATAAAGTTTCTATCTCCTGCTAGATGTATATAACTTTAAAAATGAAAAATATTTGCTTTCTCATAAGTGTCTGCAGCATCTACAAAAAAGTTTATAATCCTTCCAGTGAAATTTACCATCCCTGATATCTTTATTGCAATTCTTACTGAGTAAACCTTAACCAATATATATCAAAGTTTGTGGGCAACATGATGACTAAACTGGCAAAGAACATGAAATTAGTTCATGTGACTGGTACATAGTCCACCATGGTAGGTAATAAATATGCCAACTGGAAGATTTATGAAAATACTGTTCTCCTACAGCAATTTATTCACAGTGTGGGTGATAAATGGATTAACAAAGCATATGAAAGTTCACAGCTGAATCAGTTATTTTGGAAAATAATCACTATGTCTTGCATTTGAACCAAAATCAGAATAACCTATCATAGTCAATCAATCAAGACTTGAAGTTTCAGAGACGCATGATTAAATTGTTATCCTTCTTAACAGAAACTTTTCAAGGTACTAACAATGAAGGTTAATCAAATGTGTACCTCAGTAGATCAATAGATTCAAAGCAAGTGAAGAAAGAGGAACAGATGGGGTTTTTAATGGCACTATTTGAATATCCTTATGAAAAGGTGAAATCTTTCAGAGAGTAGTCATTGTGAACTTGAGTCATAGCTCCATGACTTCTGTTTTATACTACCTCTGTGAGATATTTAGCCAAAACTATTAGAATATTTAGAGAGAGTCATGGAAATTTTAACTCACTGACATTTTATGTGTCAAGCACTGCTTTTTTACTTCTTTTATCTTCTCACATGCACTAATATCAAACCCAAACAAGACCTTTGAAATAAATTCAATTCTTTCTTCCATTCCTCATCAGAATTCTTGGTTCTCCATTTCCTAGATTCACCATTGGAAAATTAAGTATTCGAGTAGAAATTTCTACTTGACTATGATCCTCTCTCAATTTATAAACACTTCATTATGTACATTAAGTATATTTATATAGTTTTGTTCCTTATCATAATACCACAGCATTTTCTTCCTATTAAGAGACTGGAGCTAAGTTTAAGAGATGATTATCTAGTGAGCTCTGGCAGCAAGACTATAACCCATGTCCTTCTCTGTCAACCTCATACCTCATTAATACACAAATAGTAAAGAGTTACCTTTAGGACCTCCCTGGTGGTGCAGGGGTTAAGACACAACCTATGAAGTTGTCCTCAGCCACTGCAGCACAAGTTTGATTCCCAGCCAGCCAGGGAGCTACACACATGGCACAGCATATCTCTCTTGGCTCGCCTGCTGCTACCCTCAGCAGTGTACTTCAGTCAATCCACCTGTTCTGTTCCCCACTCTGTTTCTGGTTAATCCTCTTACCCCCACCCACCTCTGGCCTGTACCCCAGTTCTTGTATGCATAAATAAATCTTTAAAGAGAGAGAGAGAGAGAGAGAGAGAGAGAGAGAGAGAGTCATCTTTATAGCCTAGCCCAGTATAACCTGAACTAGTTTAAAATAGATATTTATTGCCTTGAAGGAGGGTAAAACTAGTAGTGAGTTGATGTTTTATTCCATTTATAATATTTACATTTAAAAAAGAATAACTTGATAAATTAAGTCATAAGCAAGAAAAGGAATTTCCAGTGTTGAAATACTAAGCATTAATTTATTCAATCCCACATTCACAGAATGACCCCTTATTGAAAACCCACAATATGCCAGGCCCTATATAAGATACTAAGAATACAACTTGAATAAGATCTCTGAGGATCTTATGTGATCTTATCTTATCAGGGGTGATAGGCAACTAAACTAATCACTGATTACACTAGAGTAATAAATTATACATAAAGGTTTGTAAAAGATGCTATGGAAATGGACTTTGGGAGACACATTCTATGAAGGTTTCAAAGGTTGTATGACAAGTGAGCTGAGTTTCCTAGAATCAGGAAATTGATGATAAGAAAGCGAAGATGTGCAAACACTTAGGACTGCATGAAGAAGCACAGGTGTGAAACAGCATGAGACAGGAAAGGAACCACATGTCATTGTGTGTAAAGCACAAAGATGATGCTGAAAATAAAGGGTGTCAGGCTAAAATTCATATTCCAAGCTTTATTTTGAATTCTATGTGGAGCCACCAAAGAATTATCAGCAAGAAAGTTCAATATAAGAATCTTGTTATAAAAAGATTATTGTAGCAGTAGGAGAATTAGAAACATATCTTTGGAGAAGCATTAAGGGCAGAGAGGACTTCCAAGTATTCTTATATCACTTGGTAGAGAGTCAAGTCTTTTAAATGACTCTACTAGTTACTAGAAAAACTCATACAATAACCACATATTTTAAAAAAACTTTCTATCATCTACAACAGTGTTGTGTTAAGCCTTTCTAGTTAATGTACTGTATATTGTTTAGGAATTTTGCTTCCTAGTTTGTCTCAGTCATGTTTGGGTTAGGTATTTGTCTCAAAGATTTATGACTGAGATTTCACTGTGGAAATGATAGACGACAGGTAGTAATAATCTCTATATACTGGAGAAAGCCACATTTTAACAAAGTAAGAATTAGCACCTACATGACAGCTCTCTTGAAAATGTAGTTAAATTAAATCCAAGCAATATTGAAAATTATAGGATTTCTCACTTGCTTTCAGAGAAAAAGGTCAGTTCTCCAAGTGTTGACAAGAAGAGAAAAACGAACTTGATATTTAAGGAAAACTGCCTATGGCTTTATGGAATTATGGAGAGCACCAGTAGTCTCAGTGGTCTGTTTGATTTAATTCTAGTGATGGTTTGGAAGTAATAATTGAACATGTCAGTTGGAAAATTTAAAGGAAAAGGATGTCAAAGAAACTAGTCTTTTATCAGTAATCAAAACATGTAGACTCATTCCAAAACTGGAAAGTTTTAAAGAAGACCATGAGGTAAATGAACAGGTTTGTCATAGGAATGAAAATAATAAAGACTAGAAATGATGAAGTAAAATGCAGACTGCAAACAGTATTTCTCTAAAAGAAAGAGGCAAGTAAAAAAGACAGAATTTAGCATATTAAAAAAAAGGAATCAGAAGAGAACGTTTTTTGGAAGACAAATGGAATGGGAAGAAGGTTGAGTATACTAAAAGAAATTTCATGAGGAATCTCTCTCACAGCAATGCACCTTTTCAAATAAGTCATCCATAATGGAATTGCTAATGGAATTTTTCTCTCATTCTTTAAGTAAATATTAAAGATTTTTAATGCTTTTTATTCATAGAGGAACAAGACTTTAGCCATCTAAAAATATGCAAATGTGACTTTTCCCCAAACTAAGAATGAAACTTATCAAGTTGAAACTATTAGTTAAGGTCATAATGATGAACATTTTTTAAATATTAAAGTGGAATAGCAATGAAAATATCTAGTATGTAATGGAATGTGCTTCAAGCAAAATGTTGTGGCAAATTCTTATGACAGACTATTCTCTGCAATTTATTTTCTATTACTTTTTCACTTAATCTTCTTTCCTTATTATAATATCCTCAACCTGAAACATTTATCATATATAGATTTTAAATGAGCATTGGATGATAAAGAAAAATCTTCCATGTAATAATAAAAAAATTAGCCAGCAGAGAGTAATTATTCAAATTATGTTTAAATCTCAATGACCCACAATGAAAATCTATTCTTTCCATTATACTCATGCAGAAGTAGAAATATATGCAGCATAAAAAGATACGCATGTAAATATCTAAATGTGTCTCATTTCTGCAAAAAAAAAAAAAAAAACTGTCAGGCCTCCCTGGTGGCGCAGGTGGTTGAGCAGCACTGTGAAGCTGTCCACAGCCTCTGCAGCACGGGTTCAATCCCAGCCGGCCAGCGAGAATCCCACATGGCACAGCAGACCTCTCCTGAGTCATCCCCTGTTCCCCTCAGCAGTGTGTTTCCATCAGTCTGCCTGTTCTGTTCCCTGCTCTGTCTCTGGTGGATCTTCTCACTCTCCCGCGCATCTGATCTGTACCCTGGTTCTTATATAAATAAAATAAATCTTTAAAAAAAAAAAAACCTGTCAATGACTGAAGCAGGGAGAGGTGTAAATATAATATAAGCAGGAGGAAGTGTAAATATAATCTTACAAGTCAACCTTATACACAGTGCACATTAAAACATGCCAGGATAGAGCAAGATTAGACTAGGGCATGTGGTTTTCTCAAAGATCATCATAATTCCACTATCACAACACCTAAGTTTCAAAACGAGTTAAAATAGCAAGTAAACAAACTCCATCAATAAATGGTGTTTTTTAAAGCAATTGAATACTTAGAGAATGAAAATAATTTGTAGTTTTAAATGCAAGCACCTACTCTCCCTATTTAAAAACTCAAAGAAAACATTCCTTATTATCAAAAAAAATGTAGTTCATATTTGGAGTTTCAGCCTTTTACATGTATGCATACCCAATATCAATCTCCTTTGTTTACAAAAAGAAAAAAATATACATATGGAGTTTTCATTTTCAAATCTTACAAGGGGAAAAAAATAGATATTTAAGTCTCAAGAGGGTTTCAGTGCCAGGTTATGTTATCCAAAAAGAAGGTTTAGCTTTAAACTCATTAATTTCATATGGAGACACTGGGAAATGTGTAACATCAGATAATCACCAGTGGTGAGTTGCATTATCTATTGATTCATGCTTTATTTCCATGTTTTCTCTAGAGAAGATGCAATTAGCCTCTGACCTGCTCATCAGATGCATGGCTTCATGCCTCTGTTGAGTTATGAAATTAAGTTCAGATTATTACCAAATATGAAGGTCTTCTTGACTGACTTTTACAAACCATGTTATTTTCAGATAAGAAGAGTGGACTAAATAGCCATTTAAAGTGTGGCTCATACCGAGCTTGCCAAGACATCAACTTGGAATTCTTAGAGTTACACTTGCTCTCTTCCATGATCAGACTCTTCACCCTTAAGTCTTGCCAAACCTTGTTCTTTTAAGGCAGATCCTGTGTCTCTAGGGAAATAGATAAATGCTGACAAGTCAGCACAAATGAGCATATGAACGGCATTGGACAATGACTCCTCATACACACTGCCCACCTGAGTGAGGCCACTAACATTCTATAAGCTCCTCTACTATCACTGACAGGCAGAATCTGATATGTAATATGTGCTCACCAAATTAACTATATTTATTTAAAATCAAATGCATTTGTTGACATATTTAGTTGGATGTGTATCTGCCCATCATTTACTTTGAAATGAATCAAAAATAAGTGGATTGGCACCAAAAGCATTGATTAAATTGATAGACATGGGACAGAGCAAATGTAAAACTGTTAATGATAGAATGAAGGTAGTGGGTGTATGGGTAGGTACTCACTGTTAAATTCTTTTAGCTTTTTAGTGTGCTTGACAGTTTTAAATCTAAGAATATTGGAACAAAACAAAATCTACTAGCTCAAAAACCAACTCCTTTGTTTTATCCCTCTGCCCTCTCTGTGTCTGAGATGTAAAGGGACACAGCTTATAAAAGGGATGCAAATTCCCACTGAAAAATAAGTGTAATTTTGGATATTTTTATAATACAATTAATACTTTTTCATAAAGTGATACATTTGTATGTTGTAAAGCATATTCATTAGATCAAATAAAGTGATTATGCAATAAGATATAGAAATGTAACATAGATTTAATGACAACTCTCCTGTTAATCCAGGCTCCCTGTCACTGGATCATTACCACTGCTACTCATTGCTTCCATTCAGTCCTCTGACTGCTTCACATCCTTAGTTGATGAATTAGCATGTGAGATTGCTTAAAGCTTTGATCACTATAAATTCAAAGATTGACTGTAATCGAACTATAATCAAATGCATTATAGTTCATTTTTATCCAGATGTTAAAAAGTTGAAAAATTCTTCTCTCAATAATTAACTACTTATGACTAAGAATGTTAATAAGTTTATTATAGATGCTTGGGTTAAGGAATCTGGAATTGTAATTATCTTATGATACCTACCAGTCAAGTCTAGACTGTATATAAAATTTCTACTATTTCACTCTTGAATTTTATGAGTGTTCTTAATGTGCAGAAATGGCAAACTTTTACTATCATATTTTGATAGATTTGATGTACTTTTAAAATTTAAAATTAGAAAAACATAAACATCAAAATCATACAGATTAAGAAATATATAAGTGAATGATTTATAAATGAAGCATTCAATACTGAATGGACATTGTTTATGTAAGGGGATTTGTAGCTAAACTCAGAGGTTTAGTGGCATCATTTAGGAGAGATGACATGAGCATCCACTGCATTTGTCATGGTTTTCATACATGAAAGTTTACAAAATCTACTCAACCCAATTCCAAAATGTTCACTTCCAGAAAGGCAGTGGGTGTTGTTTGTTAACATACATCTGAATACGTTCACACCTATTCTCCTAAATCACATAATGTTGTAAACCAATGTTACCTTAATAAAAACAAAAAACAAAAAAAAATCTATGTATTCCCTCATTTCTAATACTAAAACTGAATTACTTCCCTGAATTTTCTTTGTTAATATTATCAATATTATTTCCTCTGTAAGAGTTCTTCAACAATTGAAGATCAGTTAGTAAACTCCACATGTAAATTTACTTGCCATTTCAGTAACTAAACAGTATGGATATTGTCTAGTGGTTGAATTGAATAATCAAATGGTCAGATGGGGAAGGGGAGAAATGACACCCATGAAATAAAGAAATAGATTCTTGTTATTCTTCAATATAAACTTCAGAAAATATTTTGATTTCTTTGTAATTCATTCTTTAATAAATGAGAATTCAATAATCCATAAGTACTATAGCGTGTAAGCCCCATGCAAGAAACTGGGCTAGACAGTAATGACAGATTGATGAACCAACTGGAAATGCTTTTTGACTTAAACAGAACAGTAGGCATGAACAAATATAATAATAATGATGATGATGATAATAACAATTTCTAAAATCAGAAAAAGGAGAAAAAATCACAGAGGTGAAAGGATGTGTTGCATGTCTATTGAACTGTAGGTATTAATATTTATCCTGCTTTCCTCAAAAGCATGTTGTGATATGTAATACATGTGAAAACTTGAAACACATAAAAGTTGTAATACAAATAAAAAGTAGTCTATGGTAATTGTCAGAGTCACCTGAAATGTCAGTAATTATTCACCTAGGTTGGTATAGTTAAAATTAAAGCATAATGAACTCCCTGTATTAGACACAGGACTACTTGTTGAATAAAGTATTGTGATACTCCAAAGGTATAATTACATTGTGTTTCTACCCAGGGCATGGAAATATACGATTAATAGTGACATGTGGTATTTTTTATAACACAGAAGGTGTGATATCTGTATCTTCTGAAACAAGAATGATACAGATATATTTAACATAAATTATTCTTTATTTCTTTTTTTTTTTGCATTTTAAAAGGACAGGCTTATTAGGAAAAGGAAAGGAGAGGCTAGCACAGGCACAAGTGGGCAGAAAGGGCTGCCACTGCTGCTTTGCAAAGGGATAAGTATATAAAGAAATATATACTTTTATATAAAAAGTATATAAAAAGAAATACTTGCATAGTCACAGGCAGGCAGGTGAGCTACCATAAATTATTCTGTTATATGATATTAGAATTGCAGAAAAATAGGCTGGATTATATTTGTGAAGACTGAAAAGTGATTAAATGTCCACATTCGGTGTTTTGATGCACCACACTATGCATATTTACAAATGATACCAGTCCAAATCTATCCAAAGACTTTCTAAGGAAAAGAAGACATTATAATTTTCAATACATGGATCAATCAAATATATTGAGTTAGACTCAGACTTCAAACCACTAACATTATAAACTCTTTTAAAGGTATATCAGTCTTTCTGGAAACATCTACTCATAGTTAATTTGTTGATATAATTATACTCATAATAGAGTAAGTTTCTTAAAGACTACTCTTAGAAAGCACTTTCAGTCTAATACTAAATGCAATGTGTATTTGCAAGTAATAAAATTACATTTGTCTTAAGTGTTCTCAAATTCAGATTCAACTAGTGTTCTCTCCAGTTAGTCTGATTAACCAAGTTTCATATGATGAAAATTACACTCACAAAAAGGAATGACTTTTAGTAAACTCATGTATAACCTTAACCAGACCGATTTTTCTAAGAAAACACAAAATATTCTCCTACTTGTACTCTCATATGTTATATATTCCAAATCACTCAGCCAAAATTATACTGATACTTGTGACTTGTTTAAAATACCTATTCACAGTTACATAGCAAATGGGAATAAATTCAGGAAAAAGCAGATGGATAATTGCCGGGTTCATTAGGCAACATTCCAGGCAACATTCCTGGCAAAAAATGTAAGAATATGATGCCACTGAATCCCTGACCATTATGCACTCACAACTCTGTGTGAGTGTGAGTTAAATTAATGTGTCCCTCTGTGTTCTTTCCATCAACATTCAAACACTTACCACATGCAGACTCAATGTTCAACTTTCCTACTATCGATGACCTAAAATTGGAGAAATTAAGAGATAAAGAAATAACTAGATAAAGAAATATTTATACTCCAACTTCACGCATTGTACTGATTATTATATGTAGTATATTTATATTATCTATTTATATTATATATAAAAATTATATATTATTATTATATAACACTATAATATAATATAATTAATGTTATTAGTCTAAGAGGGAATTCACAAAGCTAGGATATAACATTGATGTTATAAAGATAGTTCTATAACTGCAGAATGTTTGATGAGAGCTTATTGAAAATCAAAGGTAAAAAAACTTAAGGATAGTCTACATTCTGTGACAAAGGTTTCCCATCTTCACACAGCATACAATTGTGACTATCACAATGGACATGATCTCTGCCCACTGATTTCCTCATTTCAATGACCTATCATAGCACTTTAGAATAATACAGCTTATTAGAAGTCCACATTTCCGATCATGAGTACTATTGATAATAGTACTCCTCGTGCACCCTGAGTATAATATGCTAAATTTAAAATTGTTTCTTCCTAATAGCCTGTAATCTATTGAAAAAGAAGTAAGCATTTTTTATTATATACATCAAACCTGACTTTGACTCCTTTTTTCTACTCTCAGAGGAAAGAGGCCCCTGCAGTTAAGAATAATCCATCAATATAAACACTGTTCCCCCCATGTCATCCATCCATAATCCTTTCTCTTTTGTACATGAAACCTTTCTCTTCACTGTCACATTCTCTTCAGCCTGCAATGAAACCTATTCTTTAAAATAAAATAGCCTTTGTTTTACATACATGCTATCACTACAATACCCCTGCTCCACAGCAACATTCTCTCTTCCTCCCTTCCCAATCAAACTTAAGTAATTACAGGCTTTTCTGCCAGTCTCCCTTTTTCTTCAACTCATTACAATGTTTCTCCTGAAAATGTCTGCAAAGTGACCACTCTCTAAAGTATGATGCCTGTAATAAGCTTTTCCCATGGCCGTGTAGCTTCTAAATCTGGTGGACATTTTTAGGGTTTTTCTTCTCTCTTTCTCCCCCCCCCCCCAAAAAAAATGCTGTCTTATCTAATTCTCACCTAGCTCACTAACTATCCTTTTGAATCTCCAGCAGGAGGTATTTTCCCTTTTTGTCTCATGAACACTAATTCCACAAAAATCCCACCCTCAACTTCTTTCTTTTTTACATTCTGCATCCACCTCCTGGTAAATCTGATATAATTTACTGGTTTTATGACCATTTATACAATAGAGATGTTTTACAACTGCATCTGTGTTGCTTGCTTGTTCCTAATGTTCCAAGATCTTATCTATTGCACACAATTGCAAGCAGTATGTATATCATATATATCATGAGATATATATTGTAACCCAACAATTTAACAGGTAAAAAATGGACCACTCATATTTCTGAAAAATAGGATTAAAAGAAATCATATCCATTAAACATAGGATTGTAATTAATATTTTGTCCCAATGCACTGGTTGCTCATAAATTGTAATACCGAGACATTTCTGCATAGATCTTCTCTTTTCCTGAATGAAGAAAGTTTTATAGACAATACGACCTTTAAGACCAAAAAAAGATATAAATAAGACATCATGTCAGCTTAAATTCCCTTCTTCTGTCATATTTTCATTAATAAGTATTCATCGCAATCAAATATCTCAACTCTTTAGCCTGGGAAGAGCACCAGTGCCTCTGATTTAACCTTGACACACATAAGGGTGCCTATTGGCAGTTCACATTTATTTTAATAGCTACCTAAATGAAAATGCAGGATTGAGTTCGTTTCCTAAAGAGAAAAATCTAATTCATCAAGATTATGAGCATTACTGAAAGCCCACTATGGGAATGTAGTGCCTGCTTAGAATGGGTTGTCATTAATCAATAGTCACCCCTACTGTGCCCTGACATAGACTGACTTACAAACATGGACACAAACAGAACCTACTTTCCTAGGCAATGCTCATTTCCACAGAATTGCATATCTGGAATATTCCTTGACATGAGAGCTCTGCAGCCATTTGTAATTTTTGTTATTGGTTTTGGGTTTTTCCGAGGTAAATCAACCTCTCCCTAGCCATTTGCTTGTCTGGTATCCACTATGAAAAGCTTTATCATTGCTTGCCCCCACTCTCTTTACCAGGGGTCTTAAAATGTGTTTTTACATATATATGTGAATTACCAATACCGGTTGGAAGAGAATAGCACTCTAAGTATACTTGAGGTTATGAAACAAGCACTTGTGGTACTTGTTTAAAAGCAAAACTAAAAAAACACCAACCAGGTCTGTATCCTCCAGAAAATACATTGAATCAGGTAATTCCAGGTAGAGCAATAATAAATATTTAATGGACTTCCCTAGTTATCCTTATACACACTAAAGTTTGAGAACAAGACACATTTTTACTGCTTTTCCTGAGGTGACTTTAACCAAGAAATCAGAGAAACGGATTGAAAGCAGACAGCATTGTCAAAAATGCTTTACTTTAGAAAATAAGGGACCCCATTTATAAAAGGTTTAAGGCTAAGCCTGCTGTGCTACTCACCTGAGAACATACCAAAGCAATGAAGGTGCCCTCGCATGACAACCTTAAGACCTCAGGGACCTAATATATCACATTATTTACTGTCTATCTTTAAGATCAGCTAGACTGCCTTTGCTTGCTGTAGAATAAAAACAACCAATTCACTTCATTTCATTTTGCTGTACAAAAAAACAGTTGCTTCAAACTACCCAGTTGGCTCAGACATAATAATAAGACCATGTCTTGGAATGGAAATGTAAGAGAATAAAACATGAACCATAATTTTACCTCTTCCTCAAGGAAACTATAAATTATGGTTAGAGATAAGTTGATAGAACTGTAAGCAATTCTTTGCTTTAAAAACAGTAGCAAGTAAAATATAATTTGGCATCCAGGAAGAACACAAGAACACAAAATTCTCTTAAAAAGAGATCATGATTAAGGGTTTTTTTTTTATGTGAACAAGAATTTCATTCTGAATTTAGTTTAACTCTAATTTCTATTCCATATCAATAAATATTATCCTCACTCAAATGTTCTTTTTTCACTAAGTGCATTTTCCAGTGGTGGCTAATATATCTCTTTTCTAGCACCAAAGAAGAGCTGCCTTAGCAGAAATATAATAAAGCTATCTTTTTAACTATAAAATAAAATGTAATATTTAACTTTGGGAATATGCTTCATATTTTGTCTTGGAGCTTTTTTTATCTTCTGAAGACAAGACAACATATTTATATTAGACATCATTTTCTTCTAAAATTGGTAAAGGGATTAATAAAGTAGTATCACAGTAGGTGAAAAACTAATAACAACCTCATATTCAACTTCATATGTAAAACTGGGACACTATCTTCCTTTAGTCACAGAGTTGATATCCCCATTTATGTGAAATTATTATCAGTTACATATTGTTTAAATCACTTTAAAATATAGAGATCTAAACAAAAAACATATTAACTTAGAATTCTGTTTGGACTGGATTTAGCTTAGAGTCTTCCAATGGTCTCCATTATGGCCACCCATGAGGGGAACATACTGGGCTTAGCTCATTCACACTCAAATGTTTGGTAGTTCATTGAGACTTCTGTTCTGGACACTTCTGTTCTTCTCTACAGAAAGTAAGTCCCAATTTGTAAGCATCTACCAAGTTTCTGCCTGCATCACATTTACTAATATGCAATTGATCAAAGAAAGTCACATGGTCAAATCTAGAGTCACTTGAGAGGGGGCTGTACAGAAACAAAGACCCAGTGGTATGATTCATCAGGGATCATTATTATCACATCTACCAAAAAAGGTATTATAACTATTTGTTAACTGAAAAGAATCAAACATATGCAAGATGAGAGCACTACCTAGAACTACCTAGAATCTGCATTACATTGTGAATCTTTGCTGTTGTCATAAAGTTCCCATTTTCCAAGGAAGGCAACACAGACACCCATCTCTTGAAGGAAAGAGTGTCAAAGTAATAACACCCTTGCATTTCTTTCATTTTAAAAAATGTAGTCCTGGGCCTTCCTGGTGGCAGTGGCGCAGCGGTTGAACGCTGGGTGCAGCTTCTGCAGCACCGGTTCATTCCCCAGCCACAGGGCGAGGGACCCACATGGCGCACAGACCTCTCCTGCCACCTGCTGCGCCCCTCAGCAGTGTACTTTGTCCGTCTGCCTGTTCTGCTCCCTGCTCTGGCTCTGGTGAATTCTCTCATCCTCCCATGCTTCTGACTGTACCCAGTGCTTGTATGAATAAATAAAATAAATCTTAAAAAGAAAAAGCAGTCCTTTAACCTCAGTTTTAATACTACTCCTAATTCTCAAATTGACTGTTTTTAGCAGAGATGTGCAAAGCCTGTTCAAACAGTTTAGCAGCTTCCTGATGAGTCAGTCTTGCAAGCTTATAGAAATATTAATGTTGTGTAGTGAACAATCATCCTAGAAATTAGGAGATCCAAGATCTAATTCCAGAAAGTTCTACCAATTTGATATGTGTTTAAGGACTCTGAAGGCCTCAGTTCTCCTATCTGTAAGGTGAGTGAGGGAGTTGGGCTAGAAGACCCCCAAAGCCTCTAAGGTTATGACCAAAGTAATTTTTTACCCACTCATTCTCCTATATTTACATCTCAGAGTTCATATTCTAGTACCATCCAGAGACAGAATATTTCTAACATTTCTGCAAACCTACCTCTGTGACTAGACATCTATGCCTACAGTACTCTCAGAGGACATCTGCCTTGTAGGATTTCTCTCATACATACCACTTTCACTGTTGCCCACCTTAATAGAAAGGTAGATGTTAGGTTTGGTAACTGATCTGCATGCCTTTTCCTTTCCATAACTTTAACAAAATACCCAGAGAGCTCTTATATTTTTCTCTGTAATTTTTGCTTATTTCTATAAAAATAATAGCAAAGTTTTTCCACAAAGCCTTCACATCAACTTGAAGGCTCCCATTATGTGTGATCTATTTTGATGGGAGTTTTAATTAAACATATAAGGCTAATTTAAGTGTCAGCAATATTTTTTCTAATATGCATGTAGACATACTATTCAGATGATAATAAAAATGACACAGAAACTAAAGAATTATTGTGTGGGAGTAAAGATCGCCCAAGGAAACATTGCAATTCATGGTGAATACCCATTTTTATATGACTGACATTGTGTTAATAATTATTATAGTCTTACTTGTCACTAAAAGGAAAAAAAAAACCAGAATATTAGCTTCATAATACAAACAGATTCATAAAATGTGTTGTTTGATGAGTACAACCATGATTTATTTTTTAAATTACCATGCTTTTTAAATTAATATGTCACAAATATCCACATAAAAATTCTGAAATGGATGTAGGCTCATCAAGCATATTATGCAACAGAGCAGATACAGTTAGTGAATTGGTAGTGTTTTTCCATGAGTATTTTAATGTTTTATTTTTTAATTTATTAAATAGTTAGCTAAGTTAAGAATACTAGAACTACAAAATACGTTTACACAACGTGCTGAGAATACATTCCAGAATTTCCACAGTTTCAATTTGTTTACTTGTAGCCTAACCTTGTAAATACTTTATAGATTTCATTAGCCCTCAAAATTCTAGTCAATGTTCAAATTGTGAATTGTCTTCTTTTGACATAGATATTGTTACCAAGACATAAGATGCAGAGAGTCTCCCTATAGTCAAAATACTCAGGGTTCCTTACCAATGTCAAGTCCCATTAAGCATATAGCAACAATGGATGAGAAAGGCAAGGATAAAGATATTTATTTATAGTAGTCAGCAACATTATTCTTATAAATCCAGTTTTTAGACCTCCCATGAATTTCTACTGTCTTTTTACTGGGAAAAAATACTAAAGGGAATAGATAGTGTCCTACCACAGCTGTATGCCAGTTAGAGACCCACAAACTGCCTTCCTCAATTTCCTCATTCATAAGATTCCAAAGGTCTAATTCTTAGTTTAGTAGAAACTCTGAATCCTCTCCACAGGAAAATGTACCTCCACCATTTATGGATGAAATGTCAGAAAATGCAAGTGATTCTTAACACTTTACCCTGGTTTCTTTAGGATATCCACAATCTCCAGTTTAAAATACCCAGGCCAAATGATTTCTAACATGCTACAAATAAATTCCAAGATTTTATACTAACTACTGCTTATTTAAAAGTGGATCTGAACCAGTTTCATTGAGTTCATATCTTGCTTTCCTTTCTTTATTGAAATATGAAATGACAAATATTATTGTGAAAACAGTATAAAATAATGATCACTTACTTCCTAAGTATTCTCTAAATCCTTAATCTTACCTCATATGAACCATTAACATAGTTTTGATACATCCTTAATGATCATCTTTTTTTCCCTGCATTTTTTTGTAAAATGTGAGGTCAAAATTGGATGTAGTGAATTAAAGGTTTAAATAGTGTCAAGGATAGTAGAAATATCATTTCTGGGATCCTGTTTGCCATATAGTCTAGTAAATAGTGTAGTATGTGTGTCCTAAAGTGGGATTTTTTGGTAATTGTGAAATTTTTCAAAAATATAGAATATAGAATATAATGATCACTTATGTGCCAAGCCAAAATTAATGTATATCAATAATATATATCAATATCTTTTGTTGTAGCTATTTGTTTAAAAGTAAAATGTCATCTAGTTAAAGTCACACAACCTCAGTCTTCTTTCCTTTCTCACCAGATCACTTTCCTGTAGTTGATATATTTCACTCAAGAATGTTTAACATGTAGATTAATATAACCATAAAAAGGGATACAATATATACTGTGGTTTTGTGTTATGTTAAAAAATTATATAAATGACATCTACTTTATTTGAATCATGCATTTTATACATTTTATTTTTGATATTTATACATGTTATCAGAAGTATATATTGTTTATTAATTCTAACTGTTATGCAGAGTTCATTTTTTGGATGGTCCATAGTTGATTTATCTAAGTAACTACAGAAGTAGATTAGATTTACATTTTCATGATTTAATATAACTGGACAATCACCACATTTGCTCAAGGGTGTGAATTTCCTCAGGAAAATGAAATAGAACTGCTGAGTCAGATGGGATGTGACTCTTCAACCTCAATGAATATTGATAAACTGTTCTGTGTTGTAATTGTTACAATTTGGGTTTCCACCAGCAGTGTGTAAGAATTTCAAGTCTCTCACACCTTGCAAGCTGTCAGTGTCATTTAATGTATTAATATATTTTCATGCAATATATCTACTCACTGGTTTTAATTTTAATTCCCTAAGAAACAATTTTTACTGGATTTCTTTAATGTAGTGCTGAGGTCTTAGCAAAAGAAATGAAAAAAATTAGTATAAACAAACAAAAGTTACCAAGGATTGGGGAAAAAATACTTTTTGCAGACCCTAAGATGTTATACTTATAAAATTAAAGAGAATTTACACAATTTTATATCCAATAAGAGAGCTTAGCAAATTTGTTGGCTATATGATTAATATATACAAATTCTTAGCATCTTTCTATAAATTTTTTTATCTTTTATTTTGATATTTCTAAATAGATATTTTAATTTTGCTGACAATAACAACAAAAACCATAAGATACACAGAGAGAAACAAAATGTTTATAAAGAGGAATATAAAACTATAAGTTATAAAACTATAAAACTATAAGTTATAAAATTATAGAACTATAAGTTATAAAAAATTACCTTAATCAAGAGGAAGAAAAATCTTTTTTCATGAGGAAGACAAGCCTCCTCACAATTATATTATATATAACTTTAATGATGCTTCAACACTACCCAAACATGATTCTCATAAAATTTTCCTGCTATAACATCATAGTCATATGGAAGATTAAGGCTCTATGCTAAACCAGCTTATGTTTCTAGTTGATATAAAATCACTTGCACATGAAAATAAAATTAAAACAATTCAAAGAAGTGGTAGGTCTTGAAAGATTTTAAAAACACAGTACAAAAAAAAAATGAAAACTATAGTCATCCTTGGAAAGTCAATTGTATCCAAAGTGGTCAGAAAATGAATTTATATAAAATAATAATGGACCTGAAACTTTAGGTCCACATTTGAGCAGATTAGAAAGAGACAAAAAGTCATACCTGCAAGTTGAAATGGCCTGACATAAAACAGACATGATCACAAACCTAGTACATAAGAGAAAGACAAGATAGAGCCCTAGGCTTGTTTCACGATGTTTATACTTTCTAGTTTTCAAGTTCTGTCCTTGAAAAAGACAACATAACTTAGCTTTCACAGAACCAAACTGTACAGCAATTTGTGGTGTGGAAGATATTTCTAGAGCAAACATCCAAAGGCTAAAGTTTGGGAGATACAAAGTAAATCTGAGAACTACTTTATTCAAACTATATTGTCCCTTAAATACCAAGTTTAAGAATTTGGACACAAAATCAATAAAAATTTATCCATTGCATAAAAATACAATAAAGAACATATTATACTGATTAAGAAGTTATAGCATCTTAATTGTAAATCAAAGACAGAACAATATTCAAAGGACACAATTGATGATTCATTGTCACATGTAATTTCAATAAAGCCCCAATTTTATCATGCATATGTCTCGTAAAAGAGCAAATGAGACATCCACCATCCAAACTGACAAAACTTTAAAGCTCTTTCATGGTTGACATCCAATTATTTAAATGAATTCTCAGGAGATGTTTTCCCCATTCTGACTTGCTTTTAAACTATGTATGCTTAGGTTAGGTCAGTCAGGGTTTGCCAGCCCCTCTTTATATAGATAATAATGATCAAATATTTTGTTTTGTTTCTTCTGGATGGATATGTCCTCCCATTATTGAAAATAATAATATCCATTTGAACTAAAAACTAGTTTAGTAACTATGGCACGTTGAAAGAACAATTTTTTATGTGTGTTTTATGCTGTACTTTATGGGTAAAATAAAATTGCATTATTTGTTTTTACAAGAAACATAATGTAAGCTCATTGACAGGCACTGCTGTAGCTTTTTAGTTCTCAGCTTTCTTCTTACTTGGTCCAATTTCTTCAAGAACAGCAAAATTCATTTTTTACCTAATTCCCCTTAATATCTATCTAGGAAAGAAGAATGAGTCAGCATTCCCAATTCAATTTTTTTCCTCGACTCTTAACTCAACAGTTGGAGGATTTCCCATCTGCCAACATGAACATTTTTTAAAATGGCATTATTTCTTATAATACTTCTTATGTCATATTACATTTCATAATGAAAATATTTTTGATAACCAATGTACTAAAAGGCAAATATCTAAAAATTGATACTATTTTATCTCTGACTACAAGAATACTAGAATGTAAAGTGCAAGTGATGAATGACCAATTCCGAATAACTCAATGAATCAAGGATGTAATTTAAGAAAACCCTTAACCAGTCCTTAAAAAAGGTAACAGTGTAGAAACTTGGAGGAACTGTGTGTGTGTGTGTGTGTGTGTGTGAGAGAGAGAGAGAGTGAGTGTATGTTTGTGTGTATGAGAGAGAGAGACATTTTGTTTTATGATTGTTCCACTTATTCTACTTGTATTTATAAGTGAATCCTATGAATCCTATGTCTACAAGTTACCATTCAAGGATGCCTATTATCTACTTCTCATTACCTTTTATCTTTGAGACCACATACTTGCCTCTCCTCCAAAAATATGTTCAGTAGCATGGCAAAAGCCAGGAAAATGTACACCAAATTAAAAATGAATCAAGTTTCAGTTTCAGCTGGAACATTCCTTGCCAATCTTTCCAGAACCACACTAATGAAAAATCAAACACTAGAGGTAGTATGTATGGCTTTCCATAAATATTCTAACTCAAATCTCACATTTGGCATCTCGTATCTTCATTAGTGTTTCCATTTATAAATTAAACAGACAATGTTTGTTTTCATTTATGTTTTGACCCTCATCCCAGAATTTAAGTGTTCATTGAAAGACATTTTAACTATCTGCTAAGAAACTAAAAGTTGACAATAATTATCTAATAACATAAAAAGGTGGATAATAAATCAAAATAAAGATCTAAGTTTATTAAATTTGGACAAAAATAAGCTGAACACCTTCTCACTCAACCCTTGGACATCTTAATTAAGATACAACAGAGGGTTTTACAGACAAATTCAGTAAGAATTGCTATTATTCAAGTAATAGATCCAGTGGTTTTAAAACACTAAATATGAAGATCTCAGGTTGGGTGTAGACTTTTAAACTTGCCACAATGCTGAGCACTCCCTGGAATTTTACTCTAAACCACTACTGATACCAAACACCAGCCTCAGTTTCCCTCACCACAAAACTACATGTTATTGTGTGACTCCTGAGGCATTTGATTGCACAATCTCAAATCTAAACAGCCATTCTGCACCTACTATCCAGAGTCTGCTAAAGTTCACTTCAGCTGCACATCCATCCTTACATATGCTTTGTGCTACTACTTACACTACTTGTAAAAATTTTAGAGAGTCCTTCAGTCTCAATGATTTGGAAGATTCAGAAAAAAGCATCTCCCTGGTGGTACAAGGGGTTAAGTCGCAGCACTATTAAGCTATTGGCAGCCACTGAAGCACAAGTTTAGATTCTGGGCCAGAGAGCTGACCCACATGGCCCAGCAGACCTCTCCTGTCTCTCCAGTTGCTCCTCTCAGCTATGTATTTCAGTCACTCCGCTTGTTTTACTCCCCACTTTGTCTCTAGCAAATCCTCTCACCCCCAGCACCTCTGGCCTACATCCCAGATTTTGTACACATAAACAAATAAAATAAAGCTTTAAAAAAAAAGATTCAGAAAAAAGAAAAACTTCAAAATCCTCTGCTTAACAGTTTACTTCATTTTTCACTATACACTCATCAATACCTGGATATTTTATATTTTCTAATGATAATGAGTTTATAGTTCTAAGAAATATATCATTTTGCTTTGCCTTTACTTTTACTGGCCTCCAAGCTACTATCATCACCACCACTTCTAATTTTTCCCTAGGTGCATGCCCATTAACATGCAAATGTCAAGGCCATTCTTAAGAATCCTGTGAATTTCACAAGCAGACTTCCTTCCTCTAAGCACCATTAATATGGACAGACCTTTTCAGGGTTATATTGTCATTACTTGAGTGCACAGATAATCATTTACTAAACTGGGAACTCTGTCAGAGCAGGAACATCCCAAGTGCTTTGGGTAATTCTTGGGACACAGTAAGTATTCAAAAAGCATTTTTCAAAAGACACAGTAATTACTGCATAAATTCTCAATTACCCAAGTCACTTACTGAGTAAATATAATATCACATTTAAGAAACTATATTCCAAGGCCTCCTTGGTGGCACAGGGGTTACATTTCAGCACTGTGAAACTATCAGCACCCATTGCAGCACAAGTTCGACCCCAATCCCTGGCCAGGGAGTTAACCCACATGGTGCAGCAGATCTCTCCTATCTTACCCCCTGCACCCCTCAGCAGTGTATTTCAGTAGATCCACCTGTTCTGCTCCCCACCCTGTCTCAGGTGAATCCTCCCACCCCCTGCACCTCTGGCCTACACCCCAGCTCTTGTAGGTGTAAATAAATATATATTAAAAACAACAATAACAACAACAAGAAACTAGATTCTAAAATCAGACTGCTTGGGTACTAATTCTATCTTGGTTACAACTAGCTGCATATAACCCTGAGCGATTTACTTAGAAACTCTGATCTGAATTTTCTAATCTACCAAACAGGTATAAAAAAGAACTTGCCTCCAAAAGTCATGAGTATGGAATAAATATATTTTTAAAATTGGAACAGTCCTTAGCACACAGAACTACTTAAAAAATGTTGGCTTTTATGGGCAATGTCTTTTTTTTTTTTTTTTTTTTTATTTGCTTGTTCGTTTGTTTTTTTGTTTATACATGCACTGGGTACAGTCAGAAGCGCGGGAGGGTGAGAGAATTCACCAGAGCCAGAGCGGGGAGCAGAGCAGGCAGAAGGACCGAAGTACACTGCTGAGGGGAGCAGCGGGCGGCAGGAGAGGTCTGCGCGCCATGTG
This sequence comes from Talpa europaea, assembly GCF_964194135.1. Classification (NCBI taxonomy): domain Eukaryota; kingdom Metazoa; phylum Chordata; class Mammalia; order Eulipotyphla; family Talpidae; genus Talpa; species Talpa europaea. The sequence goes on along the minus strand of NC_140083.1, from coordinate 31,131,761 downwards.
GGACCCTCCTCTGGTGGCCGGGGAGCAGCCGGGAATCGAACAGGCGCAGCAGAGGCTGCGGGCAGCTTCGCAATTCGCAACCCAGCGCTCAACCGCTGCGCCACCAGGGAGACCCAAGGCAATGTCTTTTTATATTATCGTAGAAGTCAATTTTCTTTGCCAGTCTTTTAAGAACCACAGTAATTAAAAAAAAAAAAAACTGTTACTAGATATGGCAATTCTTATAAATATTCTAGTTCAAATCTCATTCAGGCATCTTTACTCTTCATTAAGTTTCCATTTATAAATTAAACAGTCAATGTTTGTTTTCATTTATGCTTTGACCTGTGTCCCTTAACCATAGCATTCAGATGGGCAAACAAATGAAGTTATATAATGGTCATATTCTTTGATTTTCACAAAAATTAAAATCTGGAAAATGTTTACCAGTCAAACACATTCTTGTGTATACATTGTACTAGTTCTCCAAAAGAAGCATGACCACGTTATTTAAATCAAGATTTTGTAGTTTTCTTTAAAATATCAACATTATATGCATTTGCTTTTAATTTTAAAGAGTACTTCTAAATATCAATATTTCTTCATTCACTAATTTTTTTCTTTATATGGTTGCAAGAATAAGATGCAAGTTATAATTAAAACTCAGCTATGTAAGACATAACCTTCAAAATCCTACAGTAAAATCTGGAAGTAGAATCAGCCTACACACTTGCAGTTCTTAAATTAACACTCAAGTTATCTATTTCCATGAGTATGGTAGATTATATATCCTGCATTATCCTCCTCACTGAAGAATTTTACATATATATACATATGTGTGTGTGTGTGTGTGTGTGTGTATGTAGAGAGAGGGGGGCGGTTACATATTTTTGAACATACCATTGAACTCATATGAAAAAGGAATCAAGAACTCTGGGAAGTATGCAAATACTAAAGATGATTCTTCCCTAACAGTTTTTGCCTGAAGTCAAAAGATTTTGAGCTTCAGTTTTGATAAAACTAGACAGAAGGACAAGATTGGTTAAGTCCATGAGTCCATGTTCCTTGCAATGCTGGGAGACTGAGAGGTAACCCTTGCATTCTTGCATAAAAGATTAAGTACAAGAAAAATAAACCCTTCCACTTGGAAAGGTATATCCAACAAACATGATTATCTAGAACCTGGAGGTGGTGAAAAGCAATATAAAATTTTCTCCTGAGACTCTATAAGCATAAACTAGCTTCCACACAGCTTCTGAAGTGAGAATTCACACTATATATGTGCTTAGTCACAAGATCCTTAGGTGGAGAATTTAAACGTCTCCTGGGTTGATGCTCTGCCAGATGACCAACAGAAATAAGTGCAAATTCTTTCTGGAAGAACTCAAGTTCAAACCAGATGGCAAAGAAATTCCACAGATAAAAATTCCAAATAAATGAATAGCTCAAGTTCAAAAATTTACAACCTGCAAATAAGACAAGTCACTATCAATTAGAACCAGCATGATATACTATATAGTTAGACAAAGGATAGAACAGAAATAGAATAGAGTAGACTTATAGAAATTGGATTCATCATATACTTATTTATCATTTAAAGGAGTTTAAAGTAGTTACATCTCTAAGTAAGCAAGATTTAATATGAATAATATGACCAAGAATCAAGCAGATTTGAAAAAGAACTAAATATAATTTATAGAAAAGAAAAATATGAAAGTGAAATTAAAAGTTTATTTGACTGAATCAACTAAAAGCACTAATTTAAGAGAAAATTAATGAACTAAAATAAACATCTGAGATATTATCCAGAACATGGTACAAAGGCTCAAAGACAAGGAAAATATGAAAGACTTGGAAGTAATAGAAGAAAGTCTTATGCAGGTATAATTGTAGAATCAATACAACATCCAATGAAGAGTAAAGGCAGAAAGTATTATGAAAAGACATAATGCCAAAAGCATTTCCAAAACAATGGCTGAAAGACTAAATCCACAAATCCAGGAAGCTCAATGAATCCTAAGCAGAAACAAAAGAAATACATCTTTTAACACATCACATTAAAATAAAAATTACCAAAATGGATGGAACAATCTTAATATCAGTCAGAGAGAAAAACAAAAATTTTCAAAGAATGGAATAATTGTTGGCTTCTGAATAAAGAAGCCAGTAAAGAATGATTCTTGTTTCACGGAAAACAAGTAATTGTCAACACAATTCCATTTCCAGTATTGGATATTTCAAATCATTTTCAAACAAGCAATAAATGAGAAAGTACATTACCAAAAGACCTTCACTAAGGAAAGTTTTTATTTATATTCTTTAGATTAAAGGAAAATAATCCCAGATGTAAAATATGACACGTGAAAAATAAAGGTGGGCCTCCCAGGTGGCGCAGCGGTTGAGCGCTGGGTTGCGAAGCTGCCCGCAGCCTCTGCAGCACCGGTTCAATCCCCGGCTGCTGGCGAGGGTCCCACATGGCGCAGACCTCTCCTGCCGCCCGCTGCTCCCCTCAGCAGTGTATTTCGTCACTCTGCCTGTTCTGTTCCCCGCTCTGGCTGGTGAATTCTCTCACCCTCCCACACTTCTGACTGTATCCAGTGCATGTATAAACAAAACAAAACAAACAAACAAATAAAAAAAAACATGCCTCTATTAAAAAAAAAAGAAAAAAAAAAGAAAAAAAAAGAAAAAGAAAGGTAAGATATACTCTTGGTAAACAGTGAGCAAATCTAAACAAACATTGACTGAATACTTTAGATCTAAAATTCACTAATGTTTGTGTGGGTTGGTGGATATATAGTATATAATATTGAACAATACTAATAAATAAGTTGTTATAAGAGTAATTAATTTAAGAAATGCTAAGGTATTTATTTGATTTCCTCCAGAGAAAAAAAAATGGCCTAATAATTCAGAGACCTTAAGTGCAACTTATATATGCTAGAGAAAGAGCGGGAAAACAGCAAAATCTACATTGATGAATTTCAAAATATATTGAAGTAAAGTCAAATTAATTAATAAAACATGATTTCATTTATTTAAAGGTCATGAACTGTCAACACAAAACCATATACCACTTAGGGATGCATTTAAAAGAATTGTTATTTGGAATAGTAGGTATTTTTTGAGGAAGAATGGTGACATGTGACTGGAGAGGGAATCAGGAAGAGTTCCTAATATACAAACATTGTTCCATTTCTCAGTCCCAATGATGTCTCATTGATGTTTATTCTATAATTGTTCTTAACACATACATATAATGCACTCTTATTAGTATGGCATATCTCACATTGAAAACATTTTACCAGGCCTCCCTGGTGGTGCAAGGGGTTAAGCACCGCACTATGAAGCAAGCCACAGCCTCTGTAGCACGAGCTTGATCCCCAGCCAGCCGAGGAGAAACCCACATGGCGCAGCAGACCTCTCCTGACTGGCCCGCTGCTCCCCTCAGCAGTGTATTTCAGTCAGTCTGCCTGTTCTGTTCCCCACTGTCTCTGCTGAGTCCTCTCACCCCCCGCATCTCCGGCCTGTACCCCAGCTCTTGTATGCATAAATCAATAAATCTTTAAAAAAAAATAAAGAAAAGAAAACATTTTACCATAATGACTTGTTAAAAAAGGAAACTTACCTTGGTTTCATGATACATCACACTGGCTGGAACATAGTTCACTGGGTTCCCTCCTGCCCTTGATATTTAATTATTTAACAAAATATGCACCTATGACATTTGTTGTACCAGGAAAAACAGCTATGGAAGATTTCAATTTTGACCTCAATCTAAAAGACCAGCATCTCAAACAAACCTTTTCTTGAGACAAATTGAGGCTAAGGAGGAACAACTGAAATGTGGGAAGATTTAGTTGAGATCTCCTTTCCAAAGATCATCATACCTGTCCTCACAGTTGTCTATTTCTAGACTCCCCCTCTGACGCTGGAGGTTCTGCGGCTCTCATTTATGCAGCCTTTATTGTAATTTGGCAAATGTCACACATATAGGAGTCTTCATCTCTGGCATTTGTGGTGTGTGGAAGATAAGCTGCAATAAATCAATCTGACTAAATTCCCCAATCCCATCTGGTGCTGCTGTTGCATAGACAGATGCCATCATGTTTGAAAAAATAAAATCTGACTGGCAATGGTGTGTCTTGAGTCATGAAATGTGTTAGCTGGACACCTAAATAAGTAGAAGCAGAAAAATCACTTAAAGCCTTTATAATTCTGAGTTGTTTTCATTTGATGGCCTTTTATAAATCCTATGGCAGTAGTGCTATAAATGTAAACATACACTATAGAAATAGATAATTGAAAATCCTGCAGCTTTCTGCAAGAGTTATAACACAGCAACTGCTATGTGAAATTTCACATGAGCATTTTGAAAAGCTAAAACATGTTTCTGTCATATTCTCCGTCTATACTGACTCTATCAAAAAGTACCTTTCAGGGGCTTCCCTGGTGGCACAAGGGGTTAATACACAACCTATGAAGTAATCTGCAGTCACTACAGCACGAGTTTGATCCTTGGCCAGGGAGGTGACCCACATGGCACAGCGGACCTCTCCTGACTCGCCCACTGCTCCCCTTAGCAGTGTATATTTCCGTCAGTCTGCCTGTTCTGTTCCCCTCTCTTTCTCTGGTGAATACTCTCATTCCCCACATCTCTGGCCTGTACCCCAGTTCTTATATGCATAAATAAATAAATCTTAAAAAAAAAAGTACCTTTCAAATTTCAATGCACTTTTCCAATGTTGTGCTGTGGCATATGCTAAGTACCAAGGAAGTTTCATCATTTTCACCAAATAATTTGGACCTCACAGAAGTTCAGGGAAATTGAAACTGGATTCAATTCTGTCTTCTAACCTCCCCTCCCAAGAAAAATGTCCCTCTTTATCATTTCTGCACATACCTCTGACTCAAATATCCCAGTGACAACTACCAATGCACAAATTGGATTAGAGCTGATTATATAAACTGAGGAAACAGGATTCTCTGGTGCCTGTAATGAAGTCAGGTTCTCTCTTGTACTCTACTATTTAACAGCTGATAAGGAGGCAGAAGCACAAAGTGGAAACAAAGAAAAACTAAGAATAGCAATAATTATCCCCTCCCTACCCCCCAACCCCCCACAAAGCTACTCTCAAATCAAGTTTTAAGAAAATGTCAGGAATAAGTAAGGCAAAAAAAAAAAAAAAAAAAAACTTGGGCCTCCCTGGTGGTGCAAGGGGTTAAATCTCAGCACTATGAAGCTTTGGCAGCCACTGCTGCACTGAGTTCAATCCCCAGCCAGGTTGCTGACTCACATGACCTGCTGCTACCCTCAGCAGTGTATTTCAGTAGATCTGCCTGGTCTGCTCCCCACTCTGTCTCTGGTGAATCCTCTCACCCCTCCCCCTCACCTCTGGCCTGCAACCCAGTTTTTGCATGCATAAATAAATAAATCTTAAAAAAAAAAAAGTAAAACTTGCAATCTCTCCAGATAAGGAAGTCAGTAGCAGCATGATTGAACAAAGATGATGATACAACCAACCAAGGCATAGTTACTTTAAAGTCTGAATTTGTTAGTGGCTGAGAAATTAGGACAAAATGAAGATGATTTGTCTGTGCAGGCAAGGTTTTATATCTAATAAAATATGCGGAAGTTCACGTGCTGTATTTATCCATTGATAACAAAATATGACAAGGCTTGTTAAACCTGCAGGTGACCCCAACTTGAGAGGGTACTTAACCAGGGAAAGGGTGGTAGAAGAATTAATGAATTAAACATGTCCAGGCAGTGGAAAAAAGGAGAACACCGTTCCACAGTGACAAGGTTAAGAAGGTTCAACTCACTGGATTAAGCACTTTAAATATAGTTTATTTTATCTATCACCATAAGGCTTCAGGGTAAGTATCCTTTACAGATGAGAACAATGTGAAATGCCAAAGTATAGTATCACTTGTATCTGAAAAAAGGAGAAAATGGTGTCAGGGAACATACACACAAAAAATGAATGCCTATGATAGGGCATTATTTATTTAAAGGAAATGAAGCAAGCCTTCAGTATTTAGAAGAATTTCTAATGGTCTGATTTCAGTTCACCAAGGGTTATGGATATATAATTTTTCCACATAATTTTTGGGAGTAGAGATGTCACAGCAAGTACAGACCTCTAGGAAATGTCAGGTGCATGTGGTTATAGTGGCTTTTAGATACAAATTAAGATTAATGCACAAGATTTAGAGCAGTGATTGGCTAACTGTGCCCCATCGGCCAAATCAGATTCCTGTCCATGTTTTGTTCAGCCCAGACTAAGAATAACTGTACCTTTTCAAATGGTTGGAAAATAGAAAAGAATAATAATATTTCATGACACACAAAATACACAGGAAATTCAAATTTTTGTGTCCACAAGTAGAGATTTACTAGAACACAGTCACAGTCTATTTTTTACGTAGTGCTCATGGCAGCTTGCATGCCAAATGGCAGAGGTGAGTGGCACTGTCACAGATTAAAACATTTACAGAAATGTTTACAGAAAAAGTTTGTGAACATTCCTCTAGCCAGTGGGTCTTGAATTCAAATCCTATGATTTCCCTAGTTATGTGATTTTTTTTTAAGATTTATTTATTTATTTATACTAACACTGGGTACAGTCAGAAGCACGGAGGGTGAGAGAATTCACCAGAGCCAGAGCGGGGAACAGAACAGGCAGACTGATGAAATACACTGCTGAGGGGAGCAGTGGGCGGCAGGAGAGGTCTGCATGCCATGTGGAATCCTCGCCGGCAGCCGGGGATTGAACCGGCGCTGCAGAGGCTGCGGGCAGCTTCGCAGCCCAGTGCTCAACCGCTGCGCCACCAGGGGAAGCCCTAGTTATGTGATCTTAATAAAGTTACTTAATTTCTCTATGAAACCTCAGTTTCTCCAGTTTGAATGAAACCTATCTTGAAGGTTTATTGTGAAAGAAAATGATAATCTATCCAAATCGAGTGTCTTGTACATATTTAATAAATAATGCATAGCTATAGATACTCTGCCCAGAAAACCCTAGCTCCCCATCTAATTTTACAACCTACCATTTTTATGCTATGCCATGAGATCTAGACTCATTTTGAATTTTTGAGTACCATTAAAGCTTACTGTGCTATATTTCCAGTAAAGCAGCTAGAACATTTATGAGTCAGAGGGTGGCTTACATAAAAATAAAATTCTGTAAGGTATCAACTATGTCCTGCAAATCAACTTGATTCAAGAAATATTAATTGAGAAGCCACTGTGGTCTAACGACAATCTTAGCTCCTGCTCTTGTTCCTCCCTGTGCAGAGTATGATGGTTGCAAACCAAGTCATTCTCCCTATGTCGAAAGACAGAACTTCAATTATGTTAGGGGTAGCAAAGTCTCCAACTAAAACAGAGCATAATAAAACACTACATTTTCTGACTTATTTTGAAGGCAAAGATGAGTTTGGTAGTGAGAAGCAGTTGAGAAAAGAAGGTAGGAGACTTCCATTTTTGGCTGAATTTGCCCCTTTTACTTTTTGTCCCTAGTTCCTGTCCTTCCTTCTCTCTAAAATAAACACAACTTAGCTGGTGCTCTAACAGTCATTTTGTGGTTATGAGGAAAGGTTGTAAACATTGAAGAAACCTAAACTTTGTCACCTTTGAGCTACTAAAGCAACAACTATATACTTCAGAATTTCTTGACAAATCAGAAAAATAAAGCCTTTAATTTTTCTTTTGCTGCCTCCATTTCTTGTAACTAGATCCAATCTCTAACAAATACAGCCATCTTCAAAGAATTCTTTGATCCAAATATTTCTTTGAACCCAAGGCTCACAAACATCAAGACTACTATTTTGCCATTTTAATTAGCTTGTCATTTGTGCCTGAGTAATATTAGGTAATTAACTAGCAGCAATCATCAGTACTGGTGTCAAAAGATAAAGCAATAGGGTGTGACATTCTTTGGAAAAAAGGAATTTGAGAAGTTGAACTTTGAATCAATCTTCTTGCCACACTAACTAGAGACAGTGGTGATCTTAATTGACAACATCTTTGATTGAGGAGCTTGAACAATGTGCAGCAAATCAGCAATACAATTACATTACCACTTAAGGACATTTTAAATGGAACTTCAAACTTCATAAACTCACTCCTCTGGAAACTTTCTCTCTTAGAGTAAAAATTAAATTAAATAGCAGGAGGCTTTATTGATGTCAATTCCATTTATATTATAACATGATCTGGCAGGTCACTGATTCAACTTGCATTTGTATTTGGCCTATCTTTATCATTACTCTGATCCTGTGGACCTTATTTACACAATTTACACTTGAAATCAATAGATGTCAGTAGGAAATTTATTTACATTTTCTCACAGTTTTCAGTAATGGATACACAAATTTTACCAATATTTCAGTTTATTTATTTATTATATGAATTAGTCTGTCATCCACCAGAACTCAAGCTGTGAGATAGAATGGTAATAAAATCAATAGTATTGCTTTGTAAACCAAAATGTAATTGTAATTTTCTAAACCAGTAGAATCTAACTTCTAACCTTAATTGAAAGAGGGAAAAAAGTTAACTGCACAACTTTGCTGACCACCTTAATAAGAAAGATATATTTCATATATTTATATGAATACATATATTTGGAAGCCATTCATCAATTCACCAAAGATGATATTTTAGACATACATTTAAGAGACGAAAGGAAGCAAGCAAACATTTTTAGTTAATAGCAAAATAAAGTATTTTCTGTATCTTCTTAGCTTTACATTAGGCACAAATTTAGTTTTTCCCTACCAAGAGGGACTGGTGTTTTGAAATACAAAACAAGGGTTTTTGGTGCCTTTTTTTTTTTTTTTATGGTTATGACATTTCCCATGACATTTAAACAAACAAACAAAAAAATCAATCTGGCTTTTCAAGCACTAGAAACAGGCTTCATGAAATGAGGAAACCATAAAAAGGTTTCAGCCAACAGTTACTTTGATTTTTTTTTTGGCCCAAAAATCTTCTGAGAAGTATTACCTGAAAATGGATATAGTTCCACTTCAAAGGCAAAAGCTATGTAACAGGTTTTTTATTAACAGTAGGCCTATCTTATTCCAGGGATTTAATTTTAGCCCATGATACTTTGAATATAATCAAGTTATAGAGTCAACACAGGCCAAGATTAAATTTGGTCTTGCCCTAATCAGACCCAAGGAAGGCAACAGGATGACAAAAATTCCTGATTAAAAGGCTTGAAGGTACAGGGTGGGAATGTGACCTACGTAGGAACAGAAGGAGCAGCTGATGATTTGTGCAACATCCTGAAGCAGTAACTGAACTTTAAGGTAATAAAAATAATGTAACTCTTGTTTCATTTTTGTTTTTCTCCCAATAAGGTTAGAACTGAAATCTTACAGCAACTTAAATTCCTTCATAGCTGTGTATTCTGTGCTTATAATATTCCCAACAAGTATCACATCCATTCATCCACCAGCAGTGATTGGATCCACTTCAGTGCAATGTGAAGTTCTATTCAGGATTATAAAAAATAAACACTATCATTATAGTCATATTCTCATTCAACAGTATAGACTGAAAATTTGTTAATCAAAAAAAAAAAATCCTATGTTAGAGTTTAATCCCCAGTGTGATGGTATTTAGAGGTAGAGTCTTCAGGAGGTTATTAGATTAATAAGATTGAGCCCACATGAATGGGCCTAGTGTGTTCACAGAGGAAAACCCAAGGAGCTCCCTCCCCCTTCACCAAGTGAAGACAGTGAGAGAAGATGGCAGCTGATGAACTGGGAGTCAGGTTTTCCATGGACACCTCCATCTACCTATAATTTGATCTTGGAGCTTCCAGCCCCAGAACTGTGAGAAATAAATTTCTGCTGTTTATAAACCACCAAATCTATGGTGTTTTTGTTATAGCAGCTCAGACTAAGGCATTGTCTTTCTCTCAATATCTCTCTTAACAGCTCTCTCGCTCTCTCTCTCTCTCTCCCCCTCCCTCTCTCTCTCTCCCCCACCTCCCTTCCACCCTAATGAGATTTTGGTGTGGTCAAGTTTTCCATAAATATATTACATAGCCTTCCTAGCTTTTTTGACAAAATACTTGAGCTCTGTTACTTCATTTATAAAAGGTCTGCTTTTGAATTTTTCTAAATGACCAGAGTTGTTGCTTTCAACTTCATTAATGACTTTTTAAAATGACATACTGAGGCCATCAGCTCAGGGTCAGCTCAGGTTACAGAGACTCTTTGCCAGCACACAAAATGACACCTGATGGTCATTCCTTGGAAATATAAGATTACTCTATACATGTATTCTTTCTTCTTTTGCTGTCAAGCTGTCAGAGGCTATATCTTGCCATGTTGAGCATTATCACATCTCTTTGCTCTGACTTGATCTCCCACCTTAAATCACATGCAGACTTAAAATCAGATAACCAAGCCTGTTAAAATTCTACAAAAGGAGGCTTGTCCTAAAACATGTTGGATTTTGAGAACAGACTTAATGACATCTGTGTTGCCTACTCATCATAAGAAGGCCTCTTTCTCCCTTTGTTTTGGCTTCATCTTTTAGAAGAAATAACTTTACTTCCCTTTTATTTGTATGTTAGTAGAAGGGAATAGCTTCAGCTCCTTTAAGTAGCCCCCATCAGCACAATGCCATACTTGGTGTATTTTTACTAGAGATTTAAGAGACAATCATGTAGTGATGGATAGGAACTTGACTTCTGGTGGTGTCTAGTTGTCAAATGACAATGCTGTACAGCTGAAGCTTATATAATGTTATAAACCAGTGTTTATATTTCCTCTTTATTTCTCATATGGTAAAAGAATCTCTCATCTTATAATTTGCCCTCATAAAGCAGACCTGTTTGGTTGTAAAAGACGATCTGCAGATTCAGAGCTGTTTTTCTCACCTCATGCAGAGATGCCTGAGCATGTGTCAGAACTCAATTGGGGAAGATGACATGTTCCATTTGCCCCAAAGGCAAATGTTAATGCTCCATTTTCCCATTTTTCCTGAGAAGCCAGACAAGTCAGGAGAGAGAGGAAAAGAAGGGATGGAATAGAAAGCAGGAAAATGGGTATTGGTGTTAATATGCTTTACCATTAATAAAGCTGATATTTTATTTTATTTTTGTCTGTTGTTTCCTGTATATAGAACTCCTTTGACCAAGAACCACAAAAGGAAAAATATTAATAGATCATCTCCAGGTAAAAGAATAATACTGTAGTGTGATTATGAAGAATAAACAGAGTTGTTAAGAGAAACCTATTTTTAAATAGAATTCCTAAGCTTAAAGTTGGCCAGATGGTGAAAAAGAACACTTCTTATTTAATACAAATGCATTTAAGTTTCTGCACATTAATAATTTGTTTTAATGCCCATCTCTTACAGTTGAATTCTGAGGAGTAAATATAATATTAAGAATACACATTTCTATGGAATGCTAAACTTCAAAATTTGAGATAGATATATAGCTTATGCAAAAATATCTATTGTTGCTCATTCCAACTATTTTCATTCTGTTAGATATTTTCAAAAACTGGTGACATAATTTTGAAAGCAATTTAGAAAATCTTACCACATGTAAGATTAGCTTCAATAATTCAAAAAATATGTACTAATTTATGTAAAAGAAAATATAGGTTACTTTGCTGAAACCTAAAAATTTGAAATACTAAGTGTTTATGTTAAAACACATACATTTTTGCTAGACCTCCTGCTAAGTAGGCTCATCCTGTGACTCTATTTCAAACCTGCCTGGAGACTTGTCTCAAGGATTTCTGCTGCCACTGTGAAATTAGCCCCAAGTCTTCTAAAACTACCTTGGGGAGAAATCCTGTACTCCCCCACCCTTTTTTTTTTTTCTTTTTTTAATTTGCAAAAACAAGGTAAAATAAGAGCAACAGTATCGTCCCTGGACTCAGGAACTCCCAAATCTCTCTTCAAAGATTTACCCTTTAATACATAACTTAAGTTCCTTGTGATATGACTAGCTTCTCTTTGGTCATTTGAAGAGAACACAGCCCCAACATCTGACATAACCAGCCTCATATTTATTTTTATTGTTGTATTTTTTCCTGTATATGTTCATGAAGGGAAATATTTGGGACTTTTAGGTAATTCTCAAGTGTATATTGACACTGCCTTTGTTTACTCAGTCCAAGCCAACAAACCACCTCTAATTTTCGCTTAATATTGTTTTCAATATGTGTCAATTTTGAGGAATGCTCTGTTTATATTGTAATAAAAATACTCATAGATATGACAGGTCAAAATGTACCCTTATCCCCACACATATTCTAACACATTTCACAACATGCACAGACTAGACAATTCCAGTTCCTAGAAGCCATTCAGATTCCTGATCCTTTGCCAGTAGCTAAAGTACCTTCATGTTTTCACTTAATGTATCTGGGCATAACTATATGCATTTGTGTATAACTCTATGCATTCCTCTGGTACAATTTTGAGAACAGAAGTCCAGGCATCTCCAAGATGAGTGTAAATGTTCTTTAGGTAGGTAAATTTCATTACTTTAAACACAAGTTTGTGACAATTGCTGTTTTATATTCCCTCCCAAGGTTATTGCCTATCTATGAGAATAGACAATGGAATAGTGCCTAGAGTTATTCATATATTATTCATAGATCAAAAATTGTTGAAATAAAATATCTTTACCTGCATGAATTATTCAAAATAGAATTAATATTTGAAGATATTCATTAATACAATGAAAGCCTATTTAACAAAAATCTCTCAATTTTCAATTATGTGCTTGTTAATTTCACTACCAAAGGATTCACCAAACTTCTGTTGTTGTAACTATTAGTCTTAGATCAGGTCATGGCTACTTCACATATTAAATTCCTATCTCATTTCTTATTGATTTAACTTGTTGAGGTCAAGATAATTATCTTGTATAGATTCTTGGTTATGCTTCAAAAATCAGTGCACATTCATGAAATATTCTAAGAGAAAATGATAAAAAAAAAAGTTGGTCTGCATTGTTATCTTGGAACTTGCCTTTTAATGAAAGTTTTCCTAAATTGTATCAGTGGCCCAAATAAAATGTTTTAGTAATAAACTTAAAGGAATATGCTGATTCTCAAATCTACTTTCTTAACCCAAGACTTTTTTATTTTCATGTTATCATATCATCATTCCCATATGTATGAGGCAGATAATTTAAATTATTTTAAATGACAACTGATGTGATAAATCATTGACTTCTATTAATAACTGTTTCTCAGTTAATAAATTATTGCTTCTGTTCTAGTAATTTCAAGTGTGCAAATTCATTTTTCAAATATATTAACTCTTCTAAGTATGGGGAACACTGATTTAAGATAATGTTGTGTTAGGCTATTACATACTACAAAAAGTGAGAAGACAGAGTTCTTGAACTTTCTAATTCTTACATTATTTAATAAAACCCATATACATTTACCCAAAGGGTTAATTTGTAATAACATATTGATATTGGAAGAGCTGCTAATAAACCCCAGTAGCTAAACATGATTTTCATAACAGGAAGTCAATATAAAGACTCAGATTGTCTGTAAATAAAAACTACATTACATGTCAATGAATTAAGCACAACTATAAGGCAAAGATTTAAAGAATGAATTTCAAAAGGCATGTTCCAACTATATTTGTCTACAAAAGACACATTTAGATTAAAACATAAAAATGTTGGAAATAAAGGCATGGAAAAGATACCAAATATACCTTGAAATGAGAAATAAATAAAAATTGATTACTAGAGTTGCCTTAGTAGAGAGGTCTCTTTTTCACAAATCTGAGTTGTAATTGATGCATTTTGTTTACACTTCTCTACACTTTTGGCTCTTGTGTTTTCTCAAAAGTACTGTTGTGAAACAGTGAGTTATTAAACCATATATTCTACTGGATAAATTTTTTATTCTTTTCATTTTCAAAACTCTTTTTTATAATTCCCATTTTATAATAGCATTTAATCATGTTGTATATGTGAGAATATTTCAAGATTTTCTGACACTTTGATCACCTTTGATCTACAGCACATAAAAAAGTTATTTAAGCCCTTAATCATCATTTCCAATTTTGCCTTAAATCTCTGCATTTTTATCCTTCTTATTGGATAACAATAACAACTCTTTGCTAAAAATGTGTAATATGAGATTGTCAGAGACCAAATTGAGCTCCACATTCAAGTAATTTGGAATCTCTCTCTCCAAAAAAATAGCTCTTTGTCTGTTCATTGTTTACCTCCTATAACTGACAAAATGAATTTTGTTTTTTTATGAGTGATTTGAGAAAAACTAAATGGCATAACTATGCTATGCAAAGTAATCAGGAATTACAGGGGAAAAAAATTATATAGTAACTTTTAAATCTCTTTTTTTAATGTGTAGTCCAATAGGTGTTCTTAATAGTGTACAAGAGTATAATGCTAATGGATTATTTATTAAGCCCTTGTCTGTTTGCAAGGTATTGTGTCTAATCCTTTACCAAAGCAAAATAAGAACCAGCATGTTATCTTCAAGCCTATTTTGCAAAATAGAAACCTGAGTTAGAGAACCTAATTGCCCAACACTATAAAGAGATTGGAAAATGATGGTGCCAGACTACAGTCCAGAGAGTTGGACTAACTTTTTTGCTATATAATTATTAATTGCAAGTTTCCACATGCCAATAAATTTCATATAAATGTATTAAGAAAAATAAAATTAAGTAAAAATCAAATAAAACCTAATTGGTTGAGAATCACTAATTATATACATGCATATATATATATGTGATTTCTAATTTTCTTTTATTTTGACAGCTACATTTTCTGTTTCTGGCTAAAGTCATAATTGGCAGAGACAGAAAGGATAATTACTCAAACCAAAAAAAATATCATTCTTTCATCAAGCTTATCTCCAAATAATATTGCAATCACTGGGGTTTTAAATAAGTATTGATCTATAAAATTTGGCTAGAAACTAGAATCTGTCAAGTGTATTTAATACAACTACAATAAATATTAAAAGCATATTTCAATATTTTTTAAAACAAAGTTTAAACAGCCGTAATTTAAAGATTCACTTAATCTGTTCAAATGTTGCTTTAATCTCCATGATCAAGTAATTGAAAAACAAGTTCCAGACCATTTCGGTGTTTTCAAGTCACAACTAACTTCTTCTTTTCTCAGATGGAAAACGTCTAGAAATCCAAACCCAGGATCTAGAGTGCCTTACTTTATATTAGTTAAATTAAACAAATGACAGTGACTCAAAAATAATTAACACTTATGAATTTACAAAGCTCTTCTAACACATTCTTTAAAAAAAAAAGATTGATTGATTTATTTATACAAGCACTGGGTACAGTCACAAGTGCGGGAGGGTGAGAGAATTCACCAGAGTGGAGAGCAGAATAGGCAGACTGATGAAGTACACTGCTGAGGGGAGCAGCGAGCAGCAGGAGAGGTCTGCGCGCCATGTGGGACCCTCACCCGGAGGCCGGAGATCAAACCGGCGCTGCAGAGGCTGCAGACAGTTTTGCAACCCAGCGCTCAACCGCTGCGCCACTGGGGAGGCCCTCTTCTAATACATTCTTACACAAGAACTTTTATTACCAATAAGATAACTGGGGTTGTTGCCAATAACTTATATATATGGAAGAAACCAAAGCAATTTGTGACTTGCTCCAGGTCACACACATAATAAAGATGCAATTCTGACTCTTTCATTCTTCTGTAGTAAGAGGAAGAAACTGGTCTCTGATTTCAAGCTATCATTTCAAACTTTGGAACTCGTAACTAGAACAAGATTATGGAATTCTAAATACAGAGGGATACCACACACTCATCTAATTAAAACCATTCCATTTAAAGATTAAAAACCCCAACTGTATTCATTGAACTAAATATCTTTAACATTTTAGGAAAAAAAAACAATATTTTAGTCTATTAGTGTTTTTTTTCCAAATATAGTATTACTTAATTAAAGGTAAGTTGATAAGACTAGCACATCACAGTGACACAATTTCTTAAAAAAAAAATCTGTTCGGCCTCCCCGGTGGCTCAGCGGTTGAGCGCTGGGTTGCGAAGCTGCCCGTAAGCCTCCACGGCACCAGTTCTATCCCGGGCTGCTCCCCTGCCACGGGAGGAGGGTCCCACATGGCACGCAGACCTCTACTGCCTCCCGCTGCTCCCTTCAGCAGTGTACTTCGGTCCTTCTGCCTGCTCTGCTCCCCGCTCTGGCTCTGGTGAATTCTCTCACCCTCCCCCGCTTCTGACTGTACCCAGTGCTTGTATAAATAAATAAATAAATCTTAAAAAAAAAATGTTTTTGAAGCTGACCTTTGTTAACAGCTCTCATATATATATAAACCTGTCCAAGTTTCTGGATACCAGATGAGGGTGGTTATTAACAGGAAAAAAAAAAAAAAAAGGAAACGATATAGCTCATGAGAAACATGGAGTAGAAGATTATTTCTTAGTATTTTACCCATTTTCTATACCTTGGTATAGAAGCACCACAAACTCTAGTGGCTTAAAACAATATTCATTTGTTTTCTCTCAGTTTTTGTGGCTTGGCATCCTAGCATGGCGTGGCTAAGCTCTTTAGGCAGCATTTCACCAACTGTGTCAAGATGCTGGTTGGGCAACATTCTAATGTGGAAAATGGAGGACTCTTCTAGCTCATTAAGGCTGTTGCTAGAACTCTGTCCCTTGTCACTGTAGGAGTGTGTTCCCTGTTTTCTTGTTAGCTGTCAGTCAGAGATCAACCTCAGCTGCTCCAGGTCATCTTCAGGGCCTACCCACAGGGCCTTCTCGCAATATGACAGCTCTTTTCCCACAGTTAGCAGAATCTCTCTACCTTAACATCTCTGACATCTCTGTATCTGACCTCTGATCCTGCTTTTAATGACTCACTTGATTAATGTCAGGATAATCTTTTTGATTTAAGGTCAATGGATTTTTACCTAACTTACATGTGCAAAATTCTTTCCACCTTTATTTTATAATGGAACCTAAATACAGAAATGATATTTCATCCTATCCACATGTCTTAGTCACACTGAAGTAGAAGAGATGATGTAGGTAGGCTGTGTATACCAATATTTGGAAACATGAATGTTACCTTAGAATCCTACCTACCGTGAGTATTTACAATATAAATAGTTGATTTCTTCTGGCTTTTCCCAGTCTCACTTACAGAATAAGAAACAGGATTGGAGGTGGGAGTGGTGTGGTAACATGCATCTGAAGAGGTGTGAACCTATACTTCTGAATCATATACAGTGCTGAATACCAATGTTTTCTCAATTAAAAAATATATACATTTTTAGAAAAGGAAAAAAAGCAGCTTTGGTTTTTAAATACTCATTGTTCTCTGTCACCAAGAAAGTCAAATTTCTTAAATAAAAACAAGGGGAGGGCCTCCCTGGTGGTGCAAGGGGTTAAGACGCAACCTATGAAGCTATCCACAGCTACTGCAGCACGTGTTCAATCCCCGGCCAGGGAGCTACCCACATGGCGCAGCAGACCTCTCTTGTCTCGCCCACTGCTCCCCTCAGCAGTGTATTTCAGTCATTCCTCCTGTTCTGCTCCCCAGTCTGTCTCTGGTAAATCCTCTCACCCCCCACACCTCTGGCCTGTACCCCAGTTTTTGTATGCATAAATAAATAAATCTTAAATAAATAAATAAAAACAAGGGGAACATATCACAAAGCTCATTTTTCAAGGCTTCCATTGCATAGTTCAAATGACATTTATGGTATTCGGGTTTGTATTTTGTGATGTATCTTAACAAGAAAAGATAAAGCCAAAAGTACATCAATATCCTGAACCTTCCTCTTAGTTGCTGGAAAAGGACAGTCAACAATTTGTAAATCAGCTCTTGTCCCTCAAAGGAACTACTGCCATGTCAGATCATTAAGGATCATAAATCTGCAAATGCTTTTTATTTTATAGCAATCAAAGTTTTCTCTG
Source organism: Talpa europaea (assembly GCF_964194135.1). Classification (NCBI taxonomy): domain Eukaryota; kingdom Metazoa; phylum Chordata; class Mammalia; order Eulipotyphla; family Talpidae; genus Talpa; species Talpa europaea. The sequence goes on along the minus strand of NC_140083.1, from coordinate 31,113,825 downwards.
ACAAATGTTAAGAACTTGGAAAGAGTTTGACACCCTTTGGTTGGATATGCCTCAAGCAAGTTTAAACTTCATCTCTGATGGAGGCCACAGTGCCTCAGAGTTACAGCTTGGTTCTCTTTCTTTTGTGTTTTCTACTTCATTTTGAACTCCAAGCACCAACTCAAAGATTTATAACCACTGGTGGGAGCCAACCTTGGCAAAGTAAAATTATTACAACCGCAGAGCTACATATAACTAGAAAAAAAAACATAGTTGACAGGTACAGACCCTTTCAGAGATACCAGGTTTTAACTGAAAACTATTTTGTACTCAAATTCAATTTCCATCATATACTATAGAATTCTATTACATGCTCTACATGAATATCTATTATGTATATATTATGCATACCTAGTGTGATATATCTATTTTATATTCTCATAGCAACAGTTATCTTTTTGAACTTTGTCACAGACAAGGATTTTTATATTGCCTATGAAATTATTTACTTATTCTACTCCATAAACACTACTTGCATCGTCTTCTCCTTTTTACTACAATAATAGCAAAAATGTCACAGATCAAACAAGAAACATGTATTTTTCTAAAAGGTTATCTTTGTTTTGTTAAATCTAAATCCATTCTTGCTCTAAATTTCTAATTCTGCATGCCAATGTCTCACATGAAACAATCATATCAGAGTTGAGTGGTTCCGAGAGCTAACTAAAAGATGCAATTGAAATTATTTTATAGCAATTTACACAGAAAATGAAGTGGACTGCAAATTAATCGATTTTGCTTCTACAGAAAGTATCACCAATAAAGTCATAATGTCCATTTCTCCATATTCCATCATTCTCACAATATATAAAGGGGGAAGGGAAGATGGATATAAAGGATATTACATTTTTCACTGAATCACATCCTATTTTTCATATTGCCACAATCCTAATTTTCCTCTTCAGAGAAAACCCATGTCAATGCTACCCTATTCATTAAGAACCCTTATAAAATGCCATGGAAGCAAAAACATGTTAAATAGAACTTAGGGATGAAAATTAAAACTGATTTTCAACAGAAATGTTCATTTTAAGAATTTTTATAAGAAGCAAAAATAGATTTGTAGATGAAGGAAAATTCAAATAAACCCATTGTTGCATGATTCTTTGTTATTTGAATATATATTATTACAATGTATAATAAATTTCCAAAGCATTGGAATTCAAAGAGGTATAAAAATCTTCTTATTTTTGTCTCAGAACATTATCCCCATATACAATTTGCTTAACCAGTCATACTCCATTTGTATTTTCTTTTTTACTGAACTTGCAGGTAAAACACCAGTTAGGGAGGAATTTTAATCTATGAATCAGTGAATCAGTTTCAGAGTACTTTCATTTCCTTACCCCTGAAATTATTTATTTCAATATTTAGAACACTATCTTATCTTTCTCAAAAAAAGATATTTTCAGAAAAACTGTAATTTTATTAATATATTTTTATTATAGTTACTATATTAGATACCATTCCTCATGGTATTTATCCAGGTTATTTAACTGAATCAGTTATAAATGCATATGACATGCATTTCTCTAGTGAATATAAAATAAAGAGGGGCAAAAAGCTATCTTATTTTGCCTGGTTCTCACCATAAGAGATATAGAAATACTGTGGTATTTATGTACAGTCTGAGATATCTCCTATTGAGACACAAGTGAATGAATTTTCTTGACTTAGTACACATGCTGGCCCTGATTAACTCCTTTTCAGATATAAATTCCATATTCATTTGGAGCTTAATTTACCTCTAAGTCTTTCCATCCTTTCCTTGATATTTATTGGAATATGTCTTCTCAGTTGTTGGAAAATGAAATCTACTCCTCTCAGGAACCTGCCAAAATTTGATGATAAATTTGTATTCCAAATGTATTCCAAAGAATTCTCTCATTTGAGTAGTCAACATAGTTCTTTGTATAGTAAATACACTTAAGGTTATTGATGTTTCTTAGAAACTTAACTTTAAACAACTAGGTCACTGAATAATATTTTGTTCAACACCATAGTCGGGGTTCCTTTTTTGCTCATCAACATGGTAATAAAATCATGTGGAAAGAAACAATGTTGTTCCAGGGCCTTCTGTGCATTTCTCTGAATTAACTGTGGTTTGTACACATGTGCTTATTTGTTTGAACATCTATTTATCTTACTGATTGAAAGGATAGCAGAGAAGAAAATGGCTAAGAAAAAGAAATTAATACCAGATTAATTCTTCCAAGCTGGAGATAGTTAAAGAGGCACGAAGGGCAGAGAACTGTAGTGCCCAGAAGTTGCAGAAGGCTTCCTGCATTTAAAGTTGCAGGGAAATAGTGAAAGGACAGTTAGACAAATGAGATCAGAAAGGAAACAGTGTACTTAGGCACCAATGCACCACGATGGTGGACGTATAACAGCAAACCTAAGACAAGATCACACGAAAGAGTCTTGCCTCAAGCACAAAAGTTCAATTAAATGTCCATTTGTTGAGGGTCTACTCTCTGTTGCTATAACTCTATGATTTGCCTTTAAACAATTTATGTCAAAAGGATTAAATAAATTTAAAAAATGGTTAAACTGTAAATTAGAATGAGATAAGTATCATTCAGGAACACTAATAAATCCCTATGGGACCAAAAAAGGAAAGATTTCATCTATGGGAAATCATATTTAGGGATTACTTCATTGGTGCTATTCTCTACATAGTTTCAGTTCTCCTGTTTCCCAAGACCTGCCTGGTGGCATTAAATGTCTGGTTCCTCTGGCTGATGAGCCCAGGGGATTATTTCTAACCAGTGAATTGCAAGCACTGGTATTTGTTACTTCCAAGCAAGAGAACTTAATTGCTAATGTGAGACTCTTCTAAGCTCTCCTTTTTCCCCCTCTGCTTTAGTAAGGAGCAACTTTGAAATAGCAATCTCTGAATTAATAGCTGTAATTAATAGAACATTTCTGCTTCCCCACAAAGTACATGTAGTATGAGCAGGAAATAAAACTTTGTTGTCTAACATCTCTAAGACTTTTGGGTTTCATTTTACTGTTCATAACAAAACTTATCTTGATGGAAATGACATCTAATTTAAGTGTTCATGTTAGGGTTGTTAGATACAAGACTTCTGGTTCAATATGAATTTCAATAAACAATGAAAAAAATAGTATATATCCCACACAGTTTTGGAACACACATATACCAAAATATTATTTATTCAATGAAATTCAAATTTAACTGGACTTCCTCTGTTTTTTACTTACTAAATGTAACAGCCCTATGTATGAAATCAGTGGTATCTAAGATGGATTTTAAATCAGTAATAGAATTTTGACAAGTAGAAAGAATAAGCAAAAGTTCAATCATAGAGCCAAAGACCTCAAAGTTATATTTAATAGTTTTATCTCAACCTTTGATATCTTCCTCCTTCCACTAAGTATGTACATCATGGGTGCAAAGGGCTCCACACTGGAGTAGCTACCATCTGACCTTCCCCAAGTAGTCTCTCATTCTCTCACCCTTTTCTTTCCAAGCAGTTCATTAAAGCTCCTCAGTTTTCAGAGAAGCAAGGGAGTTATAATGGTGACAGAAAAGTAGGGATTTGGTGATCCTACAGGTGGGGACCCAAACCCTTCTTAATGACTTTCTTATTAGGTGAACATAGATACATTATTGAACCTCATCACGTCTCAATTTCTTCATCTACAAGATGGAACTTGTGACAACATCACAGTTTTGTCACAATGATTAACAATAATAATTCTATGAAGGCCTAGTTCTAAGTGCTCCATATCTCTTAAAATCATTTAATCTCCATTATAAATCTATTAAGAAAATGTTATCTCAATTTTCAGATGAGAAAATGGAGATAAAGGGAGGAAAATGATCATACCCAAAGGCATACAGGTGGTATAGTGATAGGGCTTGAATCCCAAACACTCAGTCTGACTTTCCAATCCCTGTTCTATCCACACTGCAGCAGCTGCCTCTCCTGCATGCCTTAATGGGGTGATATGTGGAAACTCAGAGTGCCCAGTCCAGCTCTTGGGAAGCACTAGGTGCTTTCTAAACTTTCCAGTCACTTACTCAAAACCTGAAGGTCAGATGTATTTCAGAATACCCAACATTCTAGATTTGAGAACGGCAACCCAGTACCTTTAACGCATGTAAGGCAACACCTCTAGCAGGGCCTGAGGCAGCACCCCATAATCAATCAAGCACATTAATATTTCTGCAGCAATCAAAACATTCACACCAAGTGGGATAAATAAAGGAGACTATAAATAGCCTCACCTCACTTCAGGACAAGCTTTACTGTGAATCAGTTACTAAAAAAAATGCTCTGTTTCTAGAGTTTTCTGAATTGAGGAACTAAGGATAAGAGATTGTGGATTATTTTGTGCCAGGTTCTATACAGGCATTAGGGTATTCAGGATGAAATATCTAGCAGCAACGGAAGAGACAGAGAATAAATCTATTATCATCCAGATCTTCAATCCCCAAACAAATTACCTTGCATTTCACTGGAGCACATAGCAATCTGATCACTAACTCATACAGTTTTTGTGACCAAGATTCCAACGGGTTACATCTCTCAGGAAATATGTTTACACATTAACAGCCACATTCAGAATTATTTGTATATTAATTAAATCATGATTCCATCATCAAGAGTTATCAAGCATCATAGCAAAGTAATATGGTGCTGAGATTTAGAAGTCCTTCAGCTCAAATATTCTCCACAGACAGACCACTGATAAAGAGACCTCAAACGTGAACTTGATTATTCCTTTGTGCTAAGCAAGTAGTAGGAGGATCATTTCTAAAACAAACTATAGTCTAGTATAGAAGATATCCACCATAGTAAAAAAAATAATTTTTCTTTTCTTTGTCCAATCAAAAAATAAATTAAAAGAAGAAGCCACTGTGCCTAATACACCAAAATTATCAATCATCCTCTGGAGTGAAATAACCAGTTACAGAAGACCTAGAAATGACAAGAACCTAGGAATAAAAGCAAACTGTATTTGATATTTCTGTAAGACTTTGATGTCTCTTTGAAATGTTATCTATATGTGTTAGGAATTTTAACATAATCATTCTGCTTCTTTTCAAGTCCAACTGAATGATGTCTCCATCATTTCACTATAAAAGGGATGTAAGAATATGAAATGTCAGCGGAGATGACCCCCAAATTTTCATAATGAAAATCAATTATAGGTATTTTACCCTAGAATCTTAAAGTAAAATTGAATAATATTCTTGTCTTAAAATATTTTGTTATCAAAGTAATGATGCTATTATTTTTCCCAGATAGGAAAAGAAAGTCCATATTGTTCAGCAAAAGCTGACTGCATTGAAGAAACCTGTAGCTGTTCAAGTTTGCTTTTCACTGTGCCCACTTCTATATAGACAAAAACTATATGAAAATGAAAAAGGATGGGGAAGGATACTAAATGTTTAAATAGGAAAAACTTGCTTGGAATAGTGTATCATCTCTTGTACTGTTTGTTCTCCAACATTCTTGCTCTTCTCCTAACCAGTCTCCAAACTATACCAATGATATCTCTAAAACTTAAAATAGATCTTGTCACTCACTTGCAGCAAATCCTTCACTTACCTCTCATTGCAGCATAAGTCTAAACTCCTTTAGCTGACTTATCAAGCTTTCCACAATCTCCAGAGGACTTCAAAATTTCACCACTCTCTCTGCCTAGTCTCCCCCTCGGATCCTCCAAACCCCAGTCTTTCGCAAACTCATACATTTTCTCAAGAGTATCACACTCACCACAGATCATCTGACACCTCTCATCTCACAGCTCACATGCACCCTTGCTCACACTCACTTTTCATAGTCTGCGCTCCCCCTCAAAAGGCTATATACATTTCAGTTCCTGTAGGTTGTCTCTGATCACCTTGGCTTGTTTAGACCCCCTTCTTTCGATATATTCCCTGTATGCCATCTACCAAAATCCTTATCATGTTTCATTGAAATGATTGTTTCCACTTTCCTAGAGACAGATTCTATAAGGGTTTGTGAAAAATTTTGTGTAGCTCTATTAACTAATATAGAGTCTATTTGGCAGAGACATGAAGATCAACAATTTAAACTATTATACATGATTTTGTAGAAACTAAACAGTTTTAATATTATTCAAGAGCAGATACGGAATGCCAAGTTAATCATCTATTTGAGTCTCCATAAATGTCAATTGGGAAGGCTAGGAAACTAAGTTAATAGCATCGGTTTTAATCATTAATAATAATATCAACCACTAAATAGGTACCATCTACAACATGGCAATTTGTATCTTTTTCTCACTTAACCCTTACTACTCCTATTTCATCAAGGAAAAGTAGGCAACTTCCTCAAAGTCATTAACTTAATTGGCACAACTGGTATGTAAACTCAGGTATAAAGTCAGAAACTTCCCTTCACTACCTTAAAATGCCTGACAGAATATGTTGCCACATGCATTATCTTTCCTGAATAAGAAAATGAAGGGGTCACCAAGAACAGTGATCTCTTCTAATTATCACATAGCACCTGACATAGAATATATTAAAAATATTCCTCCACTTCTGTGATCATATTGATTGAAGAGCCACTCATAGACCTAAGTGCCTGCTCGTAAAGTGATGCACGAATCCACAGAGATAGAACAGAATTACAGGTCAAACCATCATTATTCAGAATAAGTGCTGACATGATAGTTATAGGCAACATTCTCATGGGAAAGTTTTAGTATGTGAGTAGTTATTAATACATGGGGCAGAGATGTGGAGCTAGAGATACATGGAGAACAAATCCGGAATGTTAAGAGTGGACTCTACATCTGAAATGATTTAAGAACTGTATCAAAAGTTACAAAAATGACTTGGTGTGCAGTTCTTTACAGGAATGCTAACAGATATCATATGTAATCAGGTATTACAGATTATGAAAGACACCTTCAGATGGGCACAATGCTGACACATGCTGCTAAGTTTATATGATTTAATAGTTTACAAATGTATTCAATTTCTATAGGTTTCCAAAAGCAAAATTCTGTAAAGTCTTGAGTTTACTACAAATATAAAGTAGCTCCTATTAATGCTACTTTAGCTATTTTTCCCAATTTCATTGAAATACCAATAAAAAATAGAAGTAAGCCTTCAGCAGAGTCACACATTACCAGAGTGTCTACAACTCTATGATTTTTTTTTAAGATTTATTTATTTATGCTTACAAGAGCTGGGGTACAGGTCAGAGGTGTGGGGATTGAGGGAATTCACCAGAGACAGAGCGGGGAACAGAACAGGCAGACCAACCAAAATACACTGCTGAGGGGAGCAGCGGGCGAGTCAGGAGAGGTCTGCTGCGCCATGTGGGTTTCTCCCCCACTGGCGGGGGGATCAAAATCGTGCTACATAGGCTGTGGATTGCCTCATAGTGTGGTGCTTAACCCCTTGCGCCACCAGGGAGGCTCCCAGCTCCTATGATTTTTGTAAATTTTCTTTTGGCTTCTTTGAGAGTTCTTAGAGTTCTAGAACCATGGAATGTATTTTGAAGAAAGTCATTGGGTTCTCCACCAATCCTGTGTTTCTGCACACTCCTCTAGACTAAAGGATTGTCTTGTAGAGCACCCTCAAACTTGAAACATTTCCAGTGTTGCTCCCTCCATCAGCAATATCTTTCTTCTCACTCTTCTCTTGTTCACATTGTACCTGTCATTTAAGACCCAGCTCAGATGTCGTTCTCCTTAAGGAAATTTCTCCTGATTCTGAGGTCCAGGTTAGCGGCTGTTCCAGTGGGTTCTTAAGACATTCTCCAGCGGGTTCTTAAGACATTCTGGGCATGTCTCATGAATTTATCAAACTGTAGAATTGCTTGTTTACCTGTCTGATGTACACAGAAACCCCAATTAAACTGTATGTTTCTTTAGATTGGAGATAATCTCCAGAACAAGTTGCACTCAGTAGTCATGAAGCTCAATTCCTGATCCATGCACAAGTGAAAATTGATTTGGGCACTTAATTTTTCTCACTGTTGTTTTATCTCCATAGTGTGCATTAACCTAGAGATACATAAGATGAGGTTTTTGGTAATTTTACTGCTCCACTGAAAGCAGAAAGACTTATGGGATTCCTGACCTGCTACATCTTTAGGCCAAGAGCTTCATTTGCATATACTTTTGTAATTTAGAAACATGCTTTTAAAATTGTTACAGTCAATAACTTTTATAAAGTCAGTAAATGACCACTGGATAAAATTTAGATATATATATAATTCTTTAAGCTAAAAGAATAAGTGATCTCAAATCTTTATAATTCAGTTTTATGTTATACCTTTTTATCCCTTCTGAGCATTTATTCACCATACAGTTATTTAAATTATTAATAACATACAGAATAAGTAAAATTTAAACCTGCTAAGATTAGGATAAGCAGGTTTCTAAGACATTTTCATAAATATGTTTTAACAGTGGATTAGTATTATATCATGCTGATTGCCATCATTTATGTGTCTCCCATCTCTTTCTGTTATGAATTAAAGCTATTTGAATTGTGAAGTTAAAGCAAATTCATTACAATTAAATTTCAAATTTTCACTACTGTAAAATTTGGGAAATACATTGTGCAAAAATTAGTTTGAAGTGGGCCTCCCCGGTGGAGCAGCAATTGAGCGCTGGGTTGCGAAGCTACCCGCAGCCTCTGCAGCACAGGTTCAATTCCCAACCGCCTGGCGAGGGTCTCACATGGCGTGCAGACCTCTCCTGCTGCTGGCTGCTCCCCTCAGCAGTGTACTTCGTCAGTCTGCCTGCCCTGCTCTCCCCTCTGGCTATGGTGAATTCTCTCACCCTCTTGCGCTTCTGACTGTACCGAGTGCTTGTATAAATAAATAAATCTTTAAAAAAAATTGCTTTGAAGAAACTAATACTTTTTATTATAATTAATTACTAAAAGTAAGGCCACTAAAATGAGAAACAATTCTGTTCTTTATAAAGGTAACAGCATTTTATCAATCTTCTCCATGACTGAATGGAGAAGGTCTATTGTTAGACCTTTTTCAAGTTACTTTTTTTAAAGTTCTTCATTCCTTACTTTATTATGGAATCCCATAATCAAAACCCTCAAATGCTCTCTTGAATGGTGTCCAGATCCAGAGGCACACTAGCACTGAACTAAACACTCATTTCATAGAATGGGTGTCTCTCATGGCAGGCTGCAGTTTTACTTAGCCAAGGGAATCACAGGTGTGTGTCGTTTTCCTTTCATTAGCCTCTTTAACACCTTTCCTGCAATATATGGCTCTACTTTAAAAAAAAAAATTATTTATTTATACAAGCACTGAGTACAGTCAGAAGCACAGGAAGGCATGAGAATTCACCAGAGCCAGAGCGGGGAGCAGAGCAGGCAGAAGGACCGAAGTACACTGCTGAGGGGAGCAGCAGGCAGGCCATGTGGGACCCTCCTCCGGTGGCCAGGGAGCAGCAGGGGATCGAACAGGCGCTGCAGAGGCTGCGGGCAGCTTCGCAACCCAGCGCTCAACTGCTGCGCCACCGGGGAGGCCCTATGGCTCTACTTTTTAACAATGGTTTTACAAATATACAAATCAAAACTCAGACAAGCAATGACATGGTCTCTTCCCTTTATAAAGTACTTTTCAAAATATAGTCCATAATACTGGATATTTGGGGGGAAAACCAATCTGGAGGATAAGCAATTTTCTCTTCTGTTTTAAATGGGATTCTCACAAGCATTAATATACAATGCACACTGAGAATCGACAAGTGCAGGTAGAGTGTGCCTCATTTCTCAAACAGAATTTGTTTTTTATGATGCAGCATCTCAAAGGATTTGTGTATTGAAGAACACACTTCTGCTTTGGGAGATTATGCCCTTAGTATGACATTGCCATTGTTGAAAACATTTTTGGAACTCCTCTGTTGGAACTGACTTCAGGAGACAATTTACCAAACACCAGAAAATCAGTTTAACTGAATTATAGCAATAGGCTCTGCTCTTTTGTTCCAACCTCTTCCTTTGTCCTTATTTTCCAGCTGCATTCCTTCACCTGCTTGCTCCTCACTTACTGAATCCTGGGGAGCTCACACCAGAGGCATGCTGGTACTGTTTGCAAGAAGAGTTATTTGAGGAAGATAAACAGTGAAGGCAAAAGACTGGGGAACCAAACTGAAGGCAGAAGCAAGAAGCAACCTTGACCAGAGTATATCATGGAGCAGAATGCTTAATTTAAATTTAATTGCCCACTGACTATTGATGGTCTAAATAAAATAGCACATAAATATTAGAACCTGAGGACTATAAATGAAAATTATGAGAAATCATGTTGCCGGAAGTTAAGAATGCATATAACGATATATTTAAAAATACAACTATAAAGAAAGTTGGATTTCTATAGTATAAATATAATTTATTAATAATTTTCTTCAACTAACATAACTTTTTTGTACCATTATTCCATAATAATTAAACATCCTCTTTTTTGCAATAGTCAAACTTTTTTTGGGTAAACTGTATTAGGAAGAGACTAACCTAAAAATGCAGGTAGTATAAAAGTCAGAAAGAAGAGAATAAAAACAATATCATTTGAAGTATGTTGGTCCAATAATGTTTGAATGAGAATGATAATAAATTTTATTCTTTCTCTAGCACTGGAACCACAGAAATTACCTCTGGCAAGGACCCATCATCTTTGCTATTGTTCTGGCAGTAGATTTGCTAGACAGCTGGAGGAGTTATCGATCTCTATTTGAGCACAACTGCTAAAAAAAAAACTAGCTAGAGCTATACTACACACTGTAAAACACCATGAAAATGTTTAGTCAGAAAATTTGTAATGGGACTAACACTAAAACAGTGAGAAAGATGGCAAAATGTGAGCACCAAAACTTCTCATTAGCACTAAGAATAGCTAGAGTTACCAAAAACAAAAACAAAAAAAAACATAAAAACAAGATACCTACTTAATGTTGAATGTCAGCTAAGAAACAAATTATTTTTAGTTTAACTATGGTTCATAATTCCATAAACATGTTTGAACTAAAAACACTTATTTGTTGTTTATCTGTAGTTAAAAGTTAACTATGGGCCTCCTTGGTGGTGCAGGGGTTAAAGACAGCGCTGTCAATCTATCGCCAGCCACTGCAGCAGGAGTTCCATCCCTGATCCCGGGCTGGCCAGGGAGCAACCCACATGGTGCAGCAGACCTCTCCTACTTCCCCCGCGATCTGTCTATTCTGCTCCCCACTCTCTCTGGTGAATCCTCTCACCCCCCACACCTCTGGCTTACACCCCAGTTCTTGTATGCATAAATCAATAAATCTTTAAAAAAATAAATAAATAAAAGTTAACTAGGTGTCATGTTTAATCAGGTAACCTTATAAGTATAAACACATAATAATGCTAACACATACCATAGCCAGAATTTTCAGGACAAAACAACATGTCAGGATGCAGGAAGAGTTTATATTAACTAAAATATCTATTAATGAAAACATGATGTTCATTGAAACTTGTGCTCAAACTGTTGAAATAGTGTTGGGGTGGGATGGGGAGAGGGAGACAATATCAACCGAGGTTAGAGAAATTTGAAAGCTCCTTTGAGTAGAATAGTTCTAGTTAGTGCAGGCCTTCCCTCTGATTAGGCAAACCACATAACCAAGAACCTGTCCACCAATGATCTTTCAAGGAAGGGAAACTACTTAGAGGGAAAAATTCTACTTCTGCAACAATATTTTCCCTCAGTTTGTTACTCTTTGGACATTTTGGGACGTGGAAAGTTGCCAGTGTGGTTATCTAGAGCCAGTCATGAGCATTGGGCAGGGAAGCCTTGTTCCTTCCTCCCTCTTCATCATCTCACCACATTCCAGGGACTGAGGAAAGAACAATGCTTTGGTTGCTTCCCTCAGAGCAGTTTTGTGGTTGAAGCAGTGGAAACGGTTGGGGAGTTGCATGCTGAGAAGTGTACAGTTCCACTTACAAAATAGGCAGCCAATGCACTGGGAAACAGTGCTTTGAGTCCCTCCATGTACCAGTCTGTCACAGGCCTCTGTAATTCACTAAACAAAATGATCTCAGTCTTCCCTATACCTCTTCGTTATCCACTCCCTTCACCTCATTCAGAGAAGAAGGTAATGATATCAGGAATATTATCTTCATTTCAACACAGGGTCCAAGCTGAGTGTAATTATGGTCAAGGCAATTGGAACAAAGCTGTCAGCTGTGCTCCACAGTCTAGTGACAAAAATACAAATAATCTCCAAAACTCTTTACCACAGCCTCCTGGACTTTCTACCTATGACTTCATAAAAAGGGGCTCTCTTATTCCCATCTAGACAAAGAATAAGCATTGGATACATGCCACCAATTGTTAAGCTAAAGGTTTTGCACATCAGCCTGCCCATAAGCTTCATATAATAAGTGTTGCAATTCATAGAAGCCGTACATTGTCAAGCATTTTCCTACACACTTTTTTTCATATCATTTTAGTCCTCATAATACCCATCTTGTGAGGAGTTTGTTTTATAAATAATGAAACAGAAACTTAAAGAAAGTGAATTGTATCATGTAAGGTCATGCAACTAATAGGACCATACTTAAATCTAAGTTGTCTGATGTCATGATATTTCCTTTTAGTCATCACAACATGCTGCCTCCAAAGGGAGATTATGCTGCAACATAAATGGATTATGAGGAAATTCAGAACATTCTGAGTCTTGGCTGTATTTCAACATTAGGTATAGATTTATCTCTATGGGGGGGGGTAAACGTGAATCGAACAGGAGGATAACTTCAGATACATGACGTCCCACAAAAATACATCATACTCAAGTCATTCATGAAAAATAAATTTTAAAAAAGGTAGCATATCATAAAGAACTTTCTCCAAATTCACTCAAAAATTAGGAAATGACGAAAAGTCAACAGTGGTAATTAAACAGGTACAAATATGTCTGAAAATTAAGCTGATATAGTTATGGATAATACTATGTAACAAAAAAAGAAATAGGATATATATTAATTATAACTATCTACAAAACCTAAAATAATAAACTGAGATACTATTTCAATCAATATGAAGTCATATGAAAACATATACATGTAATTAATATAATAAAAGTAGTACCTCACACGTATACTAACTCAAGTGTAATAAATAGTAAGATGCCACTCACAATAAACTATAAAATATGTAATAACATTTCAAATAAACATATAAAACATATTACAAAGTATGAATTTATTTCAAACTTTGTATGAAATTCTTTTTTGAGATGTAAAACCAGACTTGAATAAAATGGAAGGTATTGTGTTCCTCATTGCAAAGTTAAATATAGGATTAAGACACTCTCTATAGTCCCACGGTTAGAATTATCTTAGAAAAAATAAAAATAAAACAATTATACCAAATTTGTGATAGTCTCTGAGGGATAAAAGAGCTATTTTCTTCTTTATATTTTGTATGTCCCCAATTTTCCATGATAATAGCATTTACTCATGTTTTGATACTTATTTTTAAATATAAAAATCCTTTATCTTAAAATCATAATCTTACTCTAATATTATTTTGCTTGCATAATATAATCTTTTATAATTTTTTATTTTATCTACTATCTCACAATGGTTTTTCTTAAAAAAATACATCTTTACCTGATCATTACAATATGCATAGTAAGTTTGTGTAAATTTCTCATTCCTCCTATTTGCATGACTACTATAATGCATATGCTTCTTTAAATGTTTTCTTCAGTCCTACTTTCTACATCTCAGAGGGGATGTCTGGATATAATTAGACTTCTTATTAGGCTATAATTGTCTTCATTACTACATGGATTTGATAAAATATATCCTTGATAGCTTGGGGAAAAATTCACCTTTGGATATTTCTATTGTATTAAATGAAATGAGATAACAATAGTGTGATGAATAGGAATCACTTTTTTCAGCTCTCTTTGTCTAATGCCTTGCTGCTACAATGTCCTTTCTTAACTATCTTTTCTTGGACACAGCATCTCAGTGCAGGCCCGTTTTCCAGATAATTAGCAGGACATTCAGTGCCACCTATTATTGTTAGTCAGATGCTTCTCTACATAATAGGGACTAAGTATTTGGTCCCACTGACAATGTCTCTGTGCAAAAAAGTCAAAGCATACCAGTATGTGTTCACTATGCTTATTTGGGCATTTTTAGCTCCACAGACATCTGTTAGAGCACCAAAGTTCATGTTCTTACAAATGTATTCTCAGTGGGCAGATGACTAAAGTGTCACTGTTCTCCAAGTGATAATTTTCAAGGATTTAATATTAATGTTAGCCTAACAAGCTTCTTATAGCAATGATGAAATAATGCACTATACATGGGCTTTGGATTTCTTCAGTAGGATTATATAGTTGGTAATGTATATTCATTTTTGTTTTTGTTTTTTTTCTGTTTGGTGATGATAAGATAGAAAAAACTGAACTTAAAAAAGGTAAAAAGAAACCCTGACTTTGTGGGGAATAATCAGGAATACATGCAGGTAGACAAGGAACTCTAAATTATTCAGATGGTGATAAAATCCCATTGAGAAAACAGTCAGACTTTGAACTCTGGAAGGCAACAGAAAATATGAATAGTATCCTTATACACAAGTTCATAATTGGTATGGACAAGAAGCCTATACATACAGAAATCAAATTATAATTGAATTATAATAATTTGAAGATAATAATCCTCATAATAATCCTTTCCTTAGCCAATTCCTATTAAAAGTTATGGGGAAAAAAGCCATAGGGATGGAAATCAGGAAAAATTGCTATTATTGGATTGCAGATACTAAGATAGAAATCAAACAGGATTGGACTAAGGCTGGTACAGATTTTTTTTTTAATTTTAATTTATTTATGCATACAAGAGCTGGGGTACAGGCCAGAGGTGGGGGTGTGTGTGTGTGAGAGGATTCACCAGAAACAGAGTGGGGAACAGAACAGGCAGATTGACTGAAATACACTGCTGAGGGGAGCAGTGGGAGAGTCAGGAGAGGTCTGCTGTGCCATGTGAGTAGCTCCCTCTCATGCTGCAGAGGTTGTGGATAGCTTCATAGTTTGCATATTAACCTCTTGCACTACCAGAGAGGCCCAAGGCTGATACAGATTAAAGGGAGGGTGAGAATGTAATTCATATAAGTGCAGAAGTGAGCATTTCTTTGGGCAGGTCTTATGATTGCTAAGGAGATTCTGAGTCCAAAGAAATCTCAAAATCAAAGGCAACAGATACTAAGAAGACGCTGGCTGTGGGATGTCCCTCACTTCCTTTACTGAATGCCACAGATTGCCCTCAGGATACAACCAGGAACAGCTCTCTAAATTAAGTGGAGAACCATAAGAGACAGTTCCTAATTCGGTGTATTACTGTGATAGAGAAAAGTGAAGCACCTTAGTAGCTTCAGATTACCTTAAAGTGCCTGGGAAAGGACTTCCCGGGTGGCACAGCTGCCTGCAGCCACTGCAGCACGCATTTGATCCCCCGCCAGGCCAGGGAGCTACCCACAAGGTGCAGCAGACCTCTCCTGTCTCACCTGCCACTCCCCTCAGCAGTGTATTTCAGTAGATCTGCCTGTTCTGTTCCCCACTCTGTCTCTGGTGAATCCTTTCACCCCACCACATCTCCGGCCTGTATCCCAGTTCTTGTTTGCAAAAATAAATAAATCTTAAAAAAAAAAAAAGTGCCTGGGTATAAAGAAAGGGAAGGTCACTTCACATTAATTAAAATATACTAAAATCCTTGTCCAAATAGTTTCCTTTCTTAGACCTTGGGAGTGTCTCTATTTTGCCCATCTGCTCCTACCTATTTACTCTGCAGAGAAGTCTGTTTCTGTGTGATCCTGACTATCTACCCACAGAACACTGAAATACCCAAACCCTCTTTCAAAGGAAAAATATTTGAGGAAAAGCAATAATATAAAAAAGTGAAAGTGTAGAAAAATCCAAAGAAATGGACAAAACCAAAACAAATTCTTTAAATCTGGCCACAAAACTGAGGCCACCAGAAGGGAAATGCAAGAAAAGATGGGGGAGGGGGCCCCAAAGGACTGTGATAGAGGATTATTGGTGATTTGGTGGCAGGGATGGCATGATAACAAACATTTAAAGAGATATGGACCTAGCCCCCTAAAATACAGTGTTGAAAACCAATGAAACCTCAATAAAATCATTATTAAAAATTAATTGATAAATAAGAAAACATTTATAGAGGGACCAGAGTCAATACCAGAAATGGAATAGAACTTTAAAAATTGTCATATATCTTCAGAGAGATTCATCAGCACTTAGTAGTTGTTAAATGAGAACGCAATGATACAGAAAGAAGGAATCAGAAAATGAAATAATTACTGGATAATGGAAACATGTTGCCAAAATGGAAAAGTCTGTGCACCAGTTTGAAGAGTGTATCCCTCAAATTTATGTGTCCCCAAACCTCAGAATGTGACCTCATCTTGAAGTTACGTATTTGCAGAGGTAACTAAGCTAGTTTAATAACGGGTTGTACAGGATTGTTGGAGCCATAAATCAAAATCGGTGTCTTTGGGCCTCCCTGGTGGTGCAGGTGGTTGAGCGCAGCGCTGTGAAGTTGTCCTCAGCTTTTGCAGTGCCAGTTCGATCCCTGCCAGCCGCGGAGATGCCCACATGGCAAGGCAGACCTCTCCTGTCTCGCCCACTGCTCCCCTCAGCAGTGTATTTCGTCAGTGTGCCTGTTCTGTTCCCCGCTCTGTCTCTGGTGAATCCTCTCACCCTCCTGCACATCTGGCCTGTACCCCAGTTCTTGTAAAAATAAATAAATCTTTAAAAAAAATTGGTGTCTTTATGAAAAGAGAAAACTGAGATACAAAGACATACACAGGGCTGCTCTCCCGCCTGCCTGTGTTTCTTTTCACAAAACTTTTCCCGTCGCAAAGCGATAGCAGTTCTCTGCCCACCTGTGACTAAGCAAGTATCTCATTTTCTTTCTCCTTTTCCTAATATGTCCTTTTAAAATGTGAAGACAGGGGCCTCCCTGGTGGCGCAAGGGGTTAAGTCTCAGCACTAGGAAGCTAGCAGCAGCCACTGCAGCAGGAATTGGAATCCCCCACCAGGGAACTAACCCACATGGCTCAGCAGACCTCTCTTGTCTTGCTCACTGCTCCCCTCATTTCAGTCAATCCGCCTGTTCTGCTCCCCACTCTCTCTGGTGAATCCTCTCTCTCTCTCTTTCTCTCTCTCTCTCTCCTTCTCTCTCTCTCTTTCTCTCTCTCTCTCTCATGCGCGCGCGCACACACGTACCTCTGGTCTATACCCTCAGCTCTTGTATGCATAAATAAATAAAGTTAATCTTTTTTTAAAAATGTGAAGACAGAGGCAGAGATGGAAGTGAGGAGTCTACAAGCCAAAGAATACCAGTGATTTCTAGCAAGCACCAGAAGCTAAGAGAGAGCCATGAAACATATTTTCATTCAGAACCCAGAAGAAATAAATCCTGCTGACACCTGGATTTCACACTTCTTCCCTACAGAACCATAGAGAATAAATTTCCATTGTTTTAAGACACCATTGTGTTGTAATTTGCTACAGCAGCTCTTAGATATTAATACAGCCTGCTAAGAGCTTTAATACTTGTCTACAAAGTTATATGGAAACTCAGAGAAAGAAATTTTTTGAGAAATTTTAGAAGGTGACAAGTAAAACTTGATAATAATACAAGATATTGAAACATAACTGTGTCAACCTGTTAAGTCCAGGAGAAGAAAGCATTGCTTAATAGTGTACACAAAGATACAATATGAACACATCTCCTATTCTGGAATGGCAAAGTGTGTGGTATGACTTTCCACCATATGGTAGAATTGTAAGAAGTATCATTAGGATTATAGGTGTTAGACAGCTTCTGAAGAGCCAGGATAGGGAATGTATATCTTAGAATGTAGCCAAAGGCAGGAGATACGTAATGTTTAAGCAAGAAAATGGCATGGTATATTTATACTTCAGAAAGACACAGCCTTAAATCTGAACTACCCCCTTCTTCCCAGATTAACTCCCTTGGTATCTGTTTTCATTCCTCACTTCTTGGACATTTGTGTAAAAGAAAATGTTATTTAAGGCAATTTTCCAAGGGAATGTATAACTGCAAAATAATTTTAGAAAAAATTTAAACCCTGTTTAAGCTTCTAGCTTTAGAGTCTACATAGGTTATTGCATTGGATAGTTAGTTCCATTTCATGCAAATTACGTAAAAAGAAATAATATTTTCTTGAGCTGTAAAGCAAATAGCAGTAATGCAAAGCTGACATTTCTATAGGGAGGACTTCTTATTCCTCGTCAACACAAAACGGTGGTGAATTACTGTAATCAAAAATTTTAAGGGTCATCATTTGCACGGAATTCCACGATCTGAAAATCTATGAAATGACTATCTAAAATCATAAAACATAACATAAAATGTTACAGTATTAAGTCCCATGAATATAACAGGATAACTATTGGCAGTTCTCCTGCCTGCCCATGACTATTCAGGTGTTTCTTTTCACAAAACTTATCCATTTACAAAGCAAAGCTTCTCTCTGCCCACCTGTGACTAAGCAAGTGCTTCTCTTTTTTTTTTTTCTCCTTTTCCTAATAAACCTGTCTTTTTAAAATGTAAAGTAAAAAAATTAAAATTTTAAAAATATATAAAAAGAATAAGTATTGATGAACCAGATTCTCAAATCACTTCACCACCAAATTTTGTAATAGAAAAATAGTCATACGGTTTTCTTGTCCATTGTGCAAACAGAAACTAGGGTGACAGTCTGGACTTCTCTGCCTTGAATTCACTGAACCGAAAATATCAACAACTTCTCTTCATATCCATTTTGCTTCAACATTTTGGTTACTGTCTTTACTCAGTTCACCAGTATTTCTTATCTAGATTATTGCAATGATACAATCCAGGTAAATTGGATTAATTTAACTAAATTATAGTTCTTCAGACAAACTTGCACACACCTTGCCCAAACCAATCCCCTCTGCAAGTACAAAGGTTTCAGGATCATATTCTCAGTAACAATTCTGCATGCCATTGCTCAGCTTAAAGTATTTCCAAAGCTCACCATTACCACCAGAGGAAGAACAGACCTTCTCAACAGATCACAAACCTTTAACCAACTGCAGCTTCTGTCTCCTGCCATAGCTCCCCACCCCCTACCCAATGTTGCAGCTGTGCTGAATTATTTAAGTATCTTCCACAGGCCATGCCTTCTTTTCCTTTTAGGGCTTTGTTTAGGCTTTTCCTTCTGTGTCAAAAGCCTATCTAGCTCCTCTTCTTCATCTTCTTGTATCAATAGCAGTATATAGTCCCTTCAATACGTTTTTTTCAATCTTGGAAAGATTAAACCCCAAAGTATCCTGTGCTTATTTCTTATGGAGATCTTATGTCATTCCACTGTCATTTCTCTTTTGTTGCTCTGTCTACAAGATCTTAAACTTCTTAAAGGGAGCAAATATGCTTTCATCTTTCCATTGGCACAGTGCCTGGTATATAAAACATACATGTTATAAGCAACCAATCAATGCAAACCAAGGTAGAAGAAACAAAAAGCTATTGATAAAGAAACCCAGCACTGAAATACAAACAAAATACACAACTGTATTTATGTCTAGAAAACAAATGGTACCCTAAAACCACCAAAAAGAGAGAAATAAAAAATAAATTAAATCAACGATAGAAAATTGAAAATGGAAAATTGAACAGAATTTGAAAACAATCACTAAATTAAAAAAAAATCTAAGGAACTAGTAGCATGTGCACATTACAACTAAAATCTGAGCAGCAAGTCAAAGGGAAAAAAATCAAGGAATTTAATTTAAAAAAACACCTGTTTTTGCATTAACAATTATCATTTTTAATGTCATTGAAGCTTATTAGTGCATTAAAATATGCTTGGTTCCATTAATTTTCTTGAATTATGTATCTCTAACATTGTAGTATAAATATCAAAGCACATTAGGAACTTGGGAATTGAGGATAAGTTCACAAAAACATTCCATGATAGTACAAGTATGGTAGCTGTTCAACTTCAATGCATCCACTTATCATTTTAGAGACTGTGATAGACCTAATAATAAAATTCCAATTGCTTTTAAAAATACTACTTGCGGCTTTAAATTCTGTTTGCACATAAAAGAGTCAGCTAAGGCTCTATTCTGTGCATTTTCTACTCAATTTATATGAAAGACAGGTTTCATTAAAGATATTTTATTAACTTTTATATTCTATCTCATGGCTCACCTCAAGACAGAAGCTGGGCACTTTAAATGATAAATCAAACTGCAATAACTACTTTGTTCTGTCTTCCTCAATATCAATTTTATCCAAATGAATACATCAAAATAGTGAGGAAATTTACTCTTGCTATGATTATTTTGCATTCTTTCCAATATAATTATTACACAATATTCACTTTTAAACAATCATTTTTCCTAAATCAAAAAACTAAAAAAATACCAAAATAAGTAACCCCATGCCTGGCTTCTTTTGTATAATCTGCAAAGGCAGACATTTTACACAAGTTCTGAATACTCTTTGACCCTTTCATTGGCCCACAATCTGACAAACTATTCAATGAATGATTTATATTGGTCCAAATAATTTTTTTTCCTGCGCATCTGGCCTGTACCCTGGTTCTTGTATAACTAACTAAATAAATCTTAAAAAAAAAAAAAAAACAGACATATTGAAAGGAAAAGGATGGAGGAAAATACCATGCAAACCTAACCTCCAAAGCTGGTGCTGTTACACTAATACCAGACTAAGATGATTAAATATAATTCATAAGGCATGTCTTAAGCTTATAGTGAACTTATTATTTGACTATATTGACAATATTAGTTTAAATAACTTCATTTTATAAAAATATACTTGCATTTTATCATCTTGTGAACACATTAAAAGTTTTAGACAAATGGCATAGAGGAAGATATCATGAGTGTGACCCAAAGGTGCCATGTTTTCAGCTCTGGACATTCTCCATAGAGATAACTCAGTGGATAAGACCTTCTTCCATTGCTCACACGAAATCAAAGAACAATTGCCAAGAGGGAGCACCTTTACCATTGTTTCAATTTTTTTAAGATGTCAACAATGTTGTCAGATCCTTAATATGTGGAATACCATGAAAATGCTGGATTACAAAGATGCCCTCATCATAATTCCTTTTCAAAAGAAAAACTAAGTCAAGTGACCATAACAATTATGGAATATTTTCCCCAACATTTTGGCCTAAGTTCTTCTGTTTTCATTCCTGCAAAATGTAGTACCTCAAATACCCCAAAATTATAATGTTGCTTCACATCATAGTGCAATGAACACCACCTCAGCTAATGATCTGTTAAAGAAAGATTCAAGGGAAATTTTCTTATTTTCTGCACTGTATTTTACTGACTTCACAACGTCTAATCTCATTTGCAGATCTGAATAGCTCAAAAACATATCAATCCTCTAATTCACCAGTTACCCCTTTGGAAATCTACCATAATCTAGTTTATTATACATGAGAGGACAATGTTCTATAAAACATAAAAACCATCACCAGTAGGTTAGAAAAGGGTTGAATTTAAAAAATTCTAAAGACAAATCAAAGAAGAGTAGAGAAATATATTACAAAGACACACAGTGATAAAAGAAATAAAGATATTACATCTTAATTATCTCAACGTCCTCTGGTGTGTATTATACAAGACTTGGTATGGCAGTAAAGGTTTCTGAGGATTCTCTCATACAAATTTCAAGATGAAGGGAAACAAGTAGCAGCTCAGTAAATAGATGAGGTAGTTTTGAGACTAGTAGAGAATGCAGCAATAGAAGGGGAAAGCCCCTGGAGGGGAATCTGGAAATAAAATGAGTATATAAAACAATGATGAGGGCAAACTCTTCCCTAATTATTTCTAGCATACTTGCTGCTTCCCAAGAACTAAATTTTGTGCATTTAAATTTTCAACTCATTCCAGACTATGCAATCAAAATTGAACAAAAAGAGCCCAGAATCATATCTAAATTCTAGTCCTGTCACTGTCAGTAACTAGCTACAGCCAAGTCAACTACTTTCTCGGTGAATTGAGGCAGTTGTACCAGTTTCCTTCACATTCTAAGTAAGTTCAAGAACACCAGAAGTCTATCGTATATAAGAATAAGTCTATCATTAATAAAGTGTATATATTGGATATACATAATTCATGCATATATGCACACACACACACACTAATGTTCCCAGTTAAAATTTAAGTTATATCCCTAAAAGTTTCTTCCATTTATTATCCATATAGACATGTTATAAACATATTCCCTGAGCATGCATCTATGTTAAAACAGTGAATATATCTTTTTATAGAAATAAAAAGAATATCTTGAAACATAAAACATATTTTCTTAAAAGGAAAAATTCAAGGGGAATAAACACACACATTTATTTATCTTGAAATATTCTTCACTGATACAGTAATGAGTACATTAAAATATAAAATTAATGAAGTGTATTAGACCACATAGAATTCTCTATGCTTATTCTAATAGAATACGTTATGAAAGAGATTAGAACTGAATAATTTGACACTATTTTGTAAACACTTAAATGTGTTAGGCATATCTGTAAATCCTCAAATGAATAAGACTTTGCCTTCTGTGTAAGATATGGGAAGAGGAAAAGGGATGGTGCCTTTGACAAGGCTCTTTTCCTATGGGAATCAAACTGAGATTATCTAATCACTTATCCTTGTGGGTGGATGGATATACACCTGCATTGAATTTTAGACTTAGGAAATGACAGAGCCGATCATCTTTATGAGTCTCATGACAGAACCACAGCCTGATGATTTCCTGAGATCAATATGTGGTTGAGAGAAAGCTGTTTTCAATGGAAACAGGAAGCTAGGAGCTAACTTGTTTCTATGGTAACCAGAGCAGCAGCTACCCAACAGCTGTAGGGAAAAAAGGGGCAGAAAGTTATAAATGTAAAACAAAAACAAAAACAAAAACAAAATCAATGCTGGTTTAACTTATTTGCATGAGGATCCTTAGAGAACAATCAAAATAGAGCAGAGCAAACATGTTCCTCCCCCACCCCATTCCCAGGCATCTTTAGCAATAAATATCCATGTTTTTCATCAAATCTCAAAATTTTAGAGCTGGAAAGAAGTTTGAATACTATCTAGTCCAATATAGCCATACTCTTTTTTTTTTTCTCACAATAAGGCAAAGAAAACAAAAACTCAGAAAAATAGATTCTCTAAGGTCACACATACAGCTAGTGGTGAAATCAAGGTTAGTGAAATCACTAATCAGGGTGAGTTACTCTCAAAGATCCCAGTCCAGACATTTTTCCAATGCTGTTTCCATATATTCTCTACTCCTCCTCATTTCTCCCAACACTCACATTTAGACAATTGCTATAAAAATATTGGCTACACACTATTCAACTTAATTACAAACCTTCAACCCATAAGAAAAGCTATCTTGTCCAAAGCAAATTATCTTGACTGCTCCTTTAAGTGATTCATATTTCAAACAGAATTTAATAAAATGTATATAATATGTTGATGTTTATTGTTTAGACTATGTCCCTTAGCGCCTTTTACCATTTTATTTAGACATTTTAAAGGCTGCTATAACAAAGTGGATATATAATTCAGAAGTTAAAAAAATGAGACCTGAAAACCAAATTTACTGTATTTGTAATGATAAAAATAAATGATATCGATATACATTTCCAGATGGGCAAGAATGACCTGCATTTTTACATAAACCTACATGTTCCCTTGTTTTCAGTTGCCTTGAAAATGAGCTTCTTCACAGTAAGGAAAATTTCCTTAACATTCATCAAGTCAAGTCTACATATGAGCTCCTAGCAAAATATTACAAGACAGAGTCATACTTAATCTGTCCAACTACATTCACCTTTGACACGCCGAGTGCTCAGCAATCAATCAGATCACCCAGTTTGTAATCAAATATACTACTGAATATACAATTGACTATTGAAATCACTTGGTTCTTTTGTTGATGTATTTAATTAGTTATTCTCTAATCCTACCCAATGCTCAGATTATAATCATAAAATTAAATTTATTTGTGAACTTTCAATTAGAGATCTGGAAAAGGTCAAGACAATTAGATGCAAATGTATATGCACCAGACAATTGCAGCAGACTCTTTTCATGGTGTTAAAGTTTGCATTTGCATTGTTATATGCATACAAATGGCCATGGCCTTCAGTTAATACAGAAGGAGTGAAAACATTTGACTACAGTCCAAATAATTCAGTTCCTATGTTTAAGTAAAATCTTCATCATATTCTCTAGTAATACTGCAAAGAGCCCATAAATCACTTTAAAAATAGAAAACTCAAGATTAAGAGTCTAACACATTCATAAAA
Source organism: Talpa europaea (assembly GCF_964194135.1). Classification (NCBI taxonomy): domain Eukaryota; kingdom Metazoa; phylum Chordata; class Mammalia; order Eulipotyphla; family Talpidae; genus Talpa; species Talpa europaea. Next base: position 31,089,403 of record NC_140083.1, on the reverse strand, counting down.
AAATAACCACTAACAATAGCTTGACATCATAATTTCTAAATGGAACATTTTCCTGTGTGTGCAGTGAATATTTCCACTGTGACTTTTTTGAGAAAAATGTATCTAATGTTCCTAGAATTTTGTTTATTATTTTTTCATCATTTAACTTAATTTAGGAAACATTTATTATACACTTATTTTGAACTTCCTGAGAGAAAAGCACCATGTCTTCCCCATGCATTCCCAGTACTTTACATAATTTCTGATCTAGTGATTGCATAATCAATATTCATTGAATATACTATGTTCTAAAAATTTTAGTAATTGACAACAATCTCTTATGAATAACATATTTAGACATTAAATTTTTAACTGCATCGAAATAAGAATCAATGCATTTTCTTTCTTTAATCTTAATACATGACTCAAATTGTTTGTATTTTATAGTTTTTTTATAAATTGACTTAAATTTTTAATTAATTATTTAATTCTCTGAATTCAAAAACTTCAGTCATCAAAATTAGAAACAACTTCAAACATAAAATCAGATTTGTTTTTAATTTTTTATGGAGTTTTTTATTGTATTTTTTAGTGAGGTAGATAGTTTTTTTCAATTTAATCTTCACTTAAAACTAGTAAATATTTACTTAGATCATTTCTTACCTATTTGTTTTATGGCTTGAGCAAGAGTGAAAAAATGGCCCCTAGATAGTAAATTAAGTATGTACAATTGTGAAATCAATTCTAGATACTGAAATTCAAATCTTAATAATTTTAAAAAGTGTATTTTTGTGATGCTGTGGAGATAAAACAATAACGTGAATGTTTCTAAGATTAAAAAAATATATGGATTCACTCTCACAATCCATGTTTGACTCAGGCTGAGCTGCACATAATGGTAATTTAGAAGATAAAGTTCAGGAAAACTTATATGAAGTGATGTGGATTCCCCATCAAAAAGTAAACATCATAATGTAGTTCCATGACAGGTTTCCTTTTGCAAAATGCCCTTTGAAAGTAAAAGGGTGAAAAAAGGCTAGAGGTATCAAAGACATGTACATGCAAATGAAGAGTCACACTCTAAAATAAAACTGAATTAAATCACCTTCCCTCCTCTGCTCATCCCAATTCCCCCAAGAAAAAAGTAAATGAAAAGATATGGAAGAACTAATATCTGTTCTCGGTTATTGGGAACACATTATTTAAAATATTTTGATTCCAGTATTTTGTCCTTATGCTTTTTTAACTTCTAAAGAAAATTATAAGTTTTAGCAAAAATTTTTGCTTGTACCTGTGCACTTACCTATGATATACTGTCTTCAGAGGAAATCACATAAGAGCTTTATTGCCTTTGAAAACTTAGCTATTAAATTGGAAATAATCAGTGTATAACATTTTTATCTTTTTGCATTTCTTGCTTTTTGCTATTTCTAAATATTAATCAATGACATCCATAGAGTAATCTCTACTTTTCTTTCCTGAGCTCATTTTCTCCACAACAGGTATCCATGACAACTTATATTTGAATTTTTATAAATTTCTCTTTGAATGCTATCCTTAAAGATAAGAATTTAAAAGTATGAAACATAAACTTATTCACCTAGTTGACTAGAACAATGTATAGGCTCTCAAATAGGTATTTACAAATAAATAAAAAGTAACCAAGGAGAAGGAACGCCAACCAAAATAAAAGGCAAAACAATGATATTGTAAAATTCAATTAATTATCCAGTTCCTATCACTGTTGTTTCAATTTGACAGTTTGGATCGTAAAGTTAGAAATAAAACACATCTATAATAGAACTGAGTCAATCTTCTCAATATTCATAAAGGATGAAGAAATGCTGACATAGATATAACAAAATGAAAAAAGGAATTTAGACAAATAAATTTTTCATCTCACCTATATCAGTAAAAGATGAACTAAAGTAAGAAAAAAGTTTATAAAAGCTAAATACTTCTATGAAGAATGAGACTTGTGGCAACAAGACTAGAGCTGAAGCAAGCCACTTAATAATTGATTTAAGCTTCCTTAGAATGATGCCCATGCAAAATATAATTTCATCCTGGACCTCCCAATGTAATTTTATTTATTAAGCTAGTCAGATAACATTAAGTCAGGATAGTATCTGAACTAGAAGGATGCACATAAAAATGTTAAATTACATTTACATAGAAAGCTGGTTTATAATTATTCTTTTATCAGACAACCTCCAGTAATTTGAAGAGGAGTTTCCCTGAAGATAAGTCCCACAAACAAATGTTAGCCAAACTGAAAGATAGCAAAACATCACATATTGACTGGTCAATAAAAATGGAAAGTTTAAATAGGGCTCATTTTACAAGTTAATTTGAATCCCATATTTTTACTTTAATGTTAAGTGGTGCAGGGCAAAAACTGTATCAACCAAGTCCTGGTATGCATACATTTGAAAAGTCATAGATGACCTTTAAAAGTTAGAACTCCAGTGAATGTGTTATGCTGCATTAAATCACAAGAGCAAGACACATCTACAGAGATTTCGAAATCCAAACTCTCTGTTATACTCAGTGGTTGTGGTGGAAATGGCCTGGGGAGGACGTCAGGAGACCTCCAGCCTAATTTTGACTCTGCTATTAACTTGCAGTATGACCTTGGCCATTACTTAGCATCAGCAGTCTTCAAATTAAAGGGTCTTCATGAGATGACTGAATGAAATTTTCCAAATCCATGATTCTCAGCTGACTCTGCTTCTAATAGCTCTTTGACCTTGTGTTAATCTTTTGGCTCTGTGTGTTCTTTCCTCAGCTCAAATGGATGCAGGTCAAATCTTTACTAATACTACAATGAATTTCTCAGTAAGATTTGGAAAAAAAAATCTATTTTCAAATTAATGGCTTACCCTTTAAATAATAATCAATAGAATAAATTTCCATAACGATAAGACTGAACACCTTCTTCAATTCTTTTCCATATAATCTGGCCTACAATAAAATGTTTTATGTTATCATAAAGAAAGATAATAAAATATTCTCGCTTAGCACATGATCTGAAAAAGAAATCACATGACAAGCCTGAAAAAAAATTCAGATTATCCTTTTAGCCACCAAGTACAAAGAGCACTGTGGAACTCAGCTGGAATCCAAAAAATACAGATGTAGTGGTCATGCGTCTGTGATTTAATTTAAATAAATTTTCATGTGCACTTTTTTTTTTCCTGAATGCCAACTCCTGTTGAATTCACAGAATGATCTTAAAAGGAAGATTTCAGTGTGAAACTTATTAGTCCAATATTCAATGAGATTGGACTTGTTAGAATTTAGGTATGCCTTTAAGTATCAGATTCAACAGAGTAGCAATGCTTTAAATTTCCTTTATCATATTCTATTCCACACTAATAACAAAACATATCCTCAGACTTCCAAAGTGGTATAAAGGCACACCTTCTGACAAGTTAGTATATAGACAGCTGTGAAATAACTCAGATGCAGTGACTTCTACATGCAGAGGGAGACAATACAAATGAATACTGGCAGAATTCCCATCCTGCCAAGAGGGGGATCTTTTGGGGTGTCAGAAACAAACTAGATACATGCAGTTGCAAATATCTAACTAAATGCAGTTCTTTGCCCTCACATATAATTAAAAAGCATTACTATGCTGTATAATTTTTGGTTATTTACATTTCTTTTATTTTCTTTAAACTGGAGAAAGCATTATTGGTCACTTTAGAGTTCCTTTGTGGAAATTTGAAGAATTAATTGGGAGTATCAAGGACTAAATTTAAGTTGTCACTCAAGCTAGAAAGTGAAAAGAAAAATCAAACATGGGGTCACAATTTAGAGGACAACAATAATTTGCTGCGATCTAAATTTCCCAGATTGAAAGACCTGGACTAAGCTAGGATCACCAAGAGTTAGAAATTCTCACTCAACCTGTACAAACATAAATATGGCCCAAAGAGAAAGGCACCAGATTCCAAAATGCACTGTGTAGGTGAACTTTCTGGGCCACTCACTGGAACAAGAAATTTCAGCACTCTTCTACCTTGGAAGGAGACAGACCCAAACAGCATTCAGAAGATTCCCTTCACAAAGTGACCCTGCTGCAAACAAACCCTCCACAAGCACCCCTCCCCCAGTCACAACACATTCCACGTCCCCTTCCTCTGTCCTCACATTAGCCCCTAATTAAAGTCACTGCTCTGGATGAGTCAGAGGGGAACAGTGTCAGGCCTCACTGAAAATGTCAACTCGTGATGACCACAGGCTGGAAGAGACATGCGAGCTGAAGGAAAAGTTGCAACAAAAGAGTCAGAGGGAGAAAAACCAAAATCAGAGGAAGCATGACAGCGGAATCCAGACGAGATTCTGGACAGACTTGCACAGAGCAGTGAGCATTTGTCCCCCAGGTCCCATCTGCTAAAGTAAATCTCAGTTTGAGTTGAGGAAAGAATAAAAGGGGTGGGGTGGGTGGGGAATTCTTGGGGGAGGGAGCCTGGGGTGGGGCAGGATCCCTCTGTTTTCCTTGCACCAGATGGCCCTCTAATCTCACTGTCAGGGGGTCCCTGCTCTCCTCTCTCCCAAGCCCAGTCCCAGAGGCCCTTGACTGAAAAGACAAAGTTGGGAAGGGGTAGAGAGCTGGAGGAACGCGAAGGGGGGCACACCTGGCCTTACCCTGGCGGCTCTGGACGAGTAGGGATCCTCGAAGAGGGCCCACATGCGGGGCTGCAGCCTCCTCCAGCGGTCAGACTTCCCGTCGGGGCCCCCTAGGCCTGCGGCGTCCTCGATGCCCAACCTCTTGGCCGCCAGGTCTTCGTCGTCGCCAGGGTCGCCGCCGATGAGATCGGGGGTCTCGAAGATGTCCAGCGCCTCCTCGGCGTCGCGGTGCTGCCTGTAGGTCATCCAGCAGCACGGCTCCACGTCCGTCTCGTCGATGCCCCAGAAGGCCAGCTCCTCCTCGAAGAGCGGCCCGCACACGTCGGCGGGGCAGTGCAGCTTGCCGGTGCGGTAGTAGTTGAGCACATAGGCGAAGACGCCCGGGTGCCGGTCGAAGAAGAACTCGCGGCCGCCCCCGAGGTGGTCACTGCCCCCGCCGCGGGGGCTGCAGTTGCCCGCGCCGCCCTCGAAGCAGCCGCCACCGGGGCCAGGGGACCTCGGGGGCGGTCGCGGCAGCGGGGAGAGTGGGGGCGACGAGGTCAGGCAGTCGCCCTGGGGCTCGGAGGCGGCGAGGAGGGCCAGGCGCGTCCCGGGCAGGGTCCTGAGGGTGCTGCGGTAGGTTTCGTGCCGGGTGCCCCCAACATTGAGGATCACCCTCTCGTTGCTCTCGATCTTGCCCATCTCTGTGGCTCAGACATGACTAGGGGGAGCGAACACAGCGCCAAGTTAAAGATCTCGGCTGTCACGGTCGCCCCGTGACCCCCACCCCCCCAATCCCAAGCCAGGCGGCCCCAGAGGCTGGGCTGGCAGACGGACCAGGGACACACGACCCTCCCAGGGGGAGAGCAGCGCCCAGCCCTGTCCCCCTCCTCAAGCATCGCATCATCCCCAGGTTTCCAGGGCACTCCAGAGATTGCAGTCCGAGTCTTCCTTGACCTTCCAAACACCTTTCCCCCCTGCCTCACGCCCGACCTCCCCGGGCTCTGACCTCTCCAGCTTTCACCCTTCATACTCCCCAGCGCAGTGCTCTCTGGAGTTTAACCTGCAACCAGCCCCGACCCCCAAACTCTTCCCAAACCCCTAGACTCTCCCTGCTAAGCCCTCCTCCGCCCACTCCCCGGGCCCAGGCTCTCCCCCTCTGTCCCCCTCCCCTAACCTGGCTGCAGATCCCTTAGACAGGGAGTTACCCCCTGGGAGGCAACTTGGTGGTGTGGGGCGCGAGGCCCCCCGACTCGCCGGCAGCAGCATGGCGCGCCTGCCCTCGGCCAACTCTGGAGACTCGCCGCCTGCGGGAGCCCAGGGGGTGCCCTTTGCGCGACCTGTTCTCGGGTCACCTCTCGCGCCGGGCGAAAGGACTGAAGCAGAAGTCAGAGCAAAAAAATTCCCCTGCTGCTGCCTTTCACCAAGGAGACCTCTGACTAATTTCCTGATCCAATTTCCTTTTCACATTGTCGCTGTTGTTAATATTATTACTACTTGGGAAAGCAAAGGACTAACTAAGAATCCATTTCTGAGACAGAAGTGAGCCGTTCAGCTCATCTTCCCGAGAAAAACAAACGCCTTGCGAGTAGAGGGTGGGGGGTTGCTTTCGAGGAGGGGCAAGGCCCTGGGGGGGGCTGCCGAAGGCACACCCCCCTGAACCCCTGAACTGGAAATCCTGGCTGACGGCGTCCGGGTTTCCACCAGCCGCCGCTCCCCGGGGCTTCACCTCTACCTTCCCGTTGCGGAATGGAGACGGAGTCGGGGGACACCGGCCTGCAGAGTCAGCAAGCCTTTCCCGGGAATCACCCCCTATTCCCTCCACCCCCAAATACCTTAACGAGACCGAGAGAAAAGTGGTTCTGCTTTGGTTTCCGAGTGGACGAGGTTCTCCGAGCAGCCAGGCTGAGTCCCGACACCCAGCCGAGCCGCCCTGCTCCAAGGAGAAACTACTTGTTGGCGTTTTCCGGGGTTCGGGGGGCTGGGCCGCTTCTGCGGGAGCTGGGGTCGCGGAGACAACCCGCGCCGGCGGGCAGCTGAGCTCCCCGCCTTCATTCTGCGAGCCGCGGGCTCGCCCCGCGCCCACCTCCGCGCCCAGAGTCACCATCGCGCAGGGCTGGGCAAACCATGGAGCTCGGGGCGGGTCCAGCCGGCGCTCCGCGACCCCGCCGGGAGCCGGCAGATCGGCTTGGCCTTCACTGGAGCGGAGGTGTCCGAGGTCAGGAGAGCTCACCCACTTGAAGGTGAAGTCACCTGCTCGGATTATGACCTGCAGGTTTTGTTTCTGCCCCCCGGGCAGAGGCTGCTGGAGCTGTCCCTTCACCACCACTCGCCGCTGCCAACCACCGCCGCCAGAACACAGGGCTCTGGAAAGGGTGGGTGGGTGGGTCTGGGAAGCTCTGTTGTACCAACCAGGTTCACATATTTTTCTTTCGTGGAGCTCTATCCCCACCTTCTCTAAAGCTTCTGCCTGCCTTATTTACACCCCACACCCTTTCTGTCAATGCTGCCCCACCCCTCCCAACAAGTGAGAGAATCCAAGGGGATTGCATTTTTTTTTCCCCCTTAATGACAGCTGATGGGAGAGAGGGGTCTACTTACAGGTGACAAGTGAGTCTTGTTTCTCGTGTCTTATACATGGCTCTGGCTGGCTCTTTCCAGTCAAATGTAGGTCTCCAGTCACCACATCATTGTTATATAAAACAAGTTTTAAAAAGTTTATTCCAGGAATACAATGCTCTAGCAAGTGAAAATTCAGGTTTCTTTATCAGACCCAAAAGAGATGAACTACAGAACTCCAGTGCCAAAGTAATTATCTAATTAGCCATTGTCTCCCTTTCTCAAATTTGTAATGGGCCTTGTAGACATTGTCTAGCACTGCTGCAACAAAGCACCACAAACTGGATTGTGTGAACAGCAGAAGTTTATTATCTCACAGTTCTGGAGGCTGGAAGTGTGAAATTCAGGTGTGGTCAGGATTGACTTCTTCAGAGGGCTGGGGGGAATGACCCTACTCCAAGTTTTTCTCCCTGGCTTGCAGATGGAGGTCTTCTCCTGTCTTTTTTTATGTCATTTTCCCTCCACGCATGCCTGCCTGTGTCCAAATTTTCCCTTATATGCTTTTTCCTTTATATGCTTACAAGAACACTGGTCATATTGGATTAGAGCTCACCCTGATGACTTCATTTTAAATTGATCACTTCTGAAAAGATGCTGTCTCCAAATGAAGTCACATTCTGAGGTACTAGAAGTTAAAACTCACCATCTCAACTTTTTTTGAGGGGTTGGGTGCAGTGGAACATAATTTAACCCAAACCAGACCTTTGCACCAAATAGCGTGTTTCTGTATCAGTTGGGGGGTGGGGGGCGGGGAGGATGTTGTTAGGGCTGCAGTTTACTGAGTGGATAAAATACTAGGAGGTGGAGGTATCTTTGAAAAACCAATTTTGATATCAACACTAAGGACAAGAGTTACTGAGAAAGGTTTAGCAATATAGAGGAATGATAGTTGGGGGCAGCTAAATAGAAACAGTTCTCTAAAGAAAACACCTATCTTTTATGACAGTAAATAAATTAAAGAAAGTAAAGAACTAAAAGGTCTTTGGATGGTCACTGATGTCAAAGACACTACTACAAGAAAATATCAAACATATGCATTTATAAGAAACTTACTATACCACGAGAGTACATGTGTATGTATAGTAATCTAAAGACCTATGTGAACTTTGTGAAAACATAAATTTGATTTTCTGAAACACACAAAGTAAAAAGCTTAAACACTAGGGAAAGTAATTCTGGTTTTGCACTATTATCAGTCACAAGGCATTTCTAAAAATAACAGTGATAGTAAATTCCAATTGCCAGAAAAATTGCAAAAAAAAAATATATATTCACATTCTAACATGTAATCTCATATTATGTAGATGATCCCTTATATTAGTTCATATGGTAAATTCAATAGGGGAAAAAAGGCATATGGTTTGCTTTAAAATAAATTAGCAATTATACATGTATTCACAGATGCATTAATAATAGTAAATATATACTGTGCTCTTACTGTGTTCATAGTTAACTTACAAGATTTCTAGAAAGATAACTCATACCAAAAGCAGGAATCAATAATGAAAACCTTTAGTTTGATAATATTAAATTTGTGTTATGAGGGACAATAAGAAACCAAAAAGGGAATAGAATGGTGCAAAGGATTCATAGGGAGAGAGAAGAGAAAGCAAAGACCCAATGAATCAATTTGAGACTAAGGTTACATAAGTTATCTAGAAATAATCACATTGATAAAAAGATCACTTTTAAAAGAGTTCAGACTTTTCTTGTGATTCACAAAGGATTAGAGTGAAATTATAAAACATGTCAGATACATTTGAAAATAAGAATGTGGGAGATGAAAGGATGAGGTGTGCATATAATGGGGAATTGATAAGCAGAGCAATGAATAAAATAGTTTCTTTTATTTTTTTTCCTGGTCAATAGAAGAGGAGATGATCCTAAGACATATATCCAGGCTCATTACATAAGACAGGAGAGAACAGAAAACCCCTCCAGCTAACAAACGCCACTGATCCTGCTGCAAAAGAGAGATAAAAGTGAAAAGAAAGCAAATCTTTGAAAGATGGCAATGGAAAACTAAGGCGGAACAAACAGTTGTGGTTTCCTTTGTTGGTCTGCGTGGAGCAAAGATTTGAAAGACCTTATGGACATTACCCCTTACAGAGAAGCAGCTGAAATGTTGCTTTCTTTATATCCTTGAGTTAGCAACACAGAAAGCTACAGAAACTGAGCACTACATCATCACCAGAAATGGGGCTTGATCTCATAAAGCCACATTGTGACTGTCTAAATGACATACTTGCAAAAGTTTAACATTTGAACAAATTAACTTTGTTTTTAAAAGTCCAGTATAAGGGTTTTTCAAATATTATTTACCCTCCAAAACCAACATATTCATAAACAAAACTCCTCTGTAGTAGATGTAAAAAATGGCTGTGACTACACATCCTTGCTATAAGCACTTCCTTTTAAACGTGACTACAGCTGCTGCCATCAAGACTGTTTCTCCAGGGGCCTCCCTGGTGGTGCAAGGGATTAAGTCTCAGCACTATAAAGCTAGGTGCAGCAGCCACTGGAGCATGAGTTTGATCCCAGGCCAGGAAGATGACCCACATGGCACAGCAGACCTCTCCTATCTGGCCTCTGCTCCCCTCAGCAGTGTATTTCAGTCAGTCTGCCTGTTCTGCTCCCCACTCTGTCTCTAGTAAATCCTCTCACCACCACCACCACCACCACCCACCCCCATACCTCTGGCCTGCACCCCAGTTCTTGTATTCATAAATAAATAAATCTTTAAAAAAAAAAAGACTTTCTCCAATCTTTAAATGTGTGGCAGCTTTGTAACTTCCTTTGGTTCCATTGGCCAATAGAATGAAGTAGAAGAGACAGTGACATTGTACCAGTTCAAAGCCTTGGCTTCCAAAGGTCTTGCATGTTTCTGTGTCTCTCTTTCTTAGAACTCTACCTCTGTGCTAAGAGAACGAACCTTATTTGCCCATTCTCTCTCTCTCTCTTACATTCACCTTTGATACAAAAAGAAATAGTATTTGGAAACAACTCAGGGAACATAATAGAGCAAGGATTTAAAAGAAAGAAAGTACTATCCTCAACAAACATCTCATCCTAGATGAGAGCCAGTTACTCCCCAGAAGCAGAACTGCCTTACTCCTAAGCATGTGTCAAAAACTGTCCAGCTGAATCTGGTCCAAATGCACTGACCCACGGAATCATGAGCTAAATAAAAGACTATATTAAAGCTTTTAAGTTTTAAAATGGCTGGTTATTTGAGCAGATGCATCCTTTAAGTTTCCCTCTTCTGAAATGCAAAAAATTACGGGCCTATTTACCTGCCCTTTTAGCAATAACTAACATTTACATCATGAATTGTAAAGTTTTAAAGAAAAACCAATATAATATGTATATTATTCATTGCATTAATTTTGAGAGGCATGAATTTTAAAGATGATTGATTCCACAGGTCTTGGAAGCAGGTGACACAGAGTTCACTTCCTGACCCAGAGAAAAATGCACAATTCGAGTCTCAATGCTCATTTCTATAGAATTGGGGGATGATGACACTATAGTTACAATGAGGACTAAATGACATAACCAGTAAGGCACTTAAGAAAGTTCTGGGCACATTTTAGGCATCTACTAATTTGTACTTTTATTAAATTAAGAAAAAGTTTCACCCCCAAATCACATAGTTACTAGGTAATTTAGAATGAAGTGGAAGTGACAGTGACATTGTACCACTTCTAAGCCTTGGCTTCCAAAGCCAAGATAGATAATCCATACCCTCTGATTGCAATCGTAACTGTTAGACCATAGTCACTTTACAGAGGTCAAAGCAAGCTCAATTATTGGATATTCCATAGATATGTAGTAAAACTGAAACTCCAATATCCTTACAATAAATCTACATTCTTCTCAAATTACTTTAATTTAAAAAATGTATTAACCATTCTTAATGCAACACACTTTTTTACTACCCAAAAGCGTGAAATTGTGACAACTTATGATAATTATAATACTTATGCCACATATGGAGAATTCATGAATTGCTAATTCTAAACTTGGCCATTTGCTATGTAAGAAATATATATTTGCACTGGTTGTTAAGAACCAGGGGCTCTGCATAAATGCCCAGCATAAGAACATAAACATATAGCCAATTTGAGCTTATTGTATATTTATAAAATTAATGTGTAAGAGTACAGAGAAAAGGCATTTTATTTTTTTAAACAAGTATTTCATCTTTTTTTTTTTAAAGATTTATTTATTTATTTATACGAGCACTGGGTACAGTCAGAAGTGCGGGAGGGTGAGAGAATTCACCAGAGACAGAGCGGGAAACAGAACAGGCAGACTGACAAAATACACTGCTAAGGGGAGCAACAGGCGTGGCAGGAGAGGTCTGCGCGCCATATGGGGCCCTTGCCAGTGGCCGGGGATCTAACTGGCGCTGCAGAGGCTGTGGGCAGCTTCGCAGGCCAGCGCGCTCAACTGCTGCGCCACCAGGGGAGGCCCAGAAAAGGCACTTTTTTTAAATTTATTTTTTATTTTTTTATTTATACAAGAGCTGGGGTACAGGCCAGAGTCACGGGCAGGGAGCAGAACAGGCAGACGGACCGAATGCACTGTTGAGGGAAGCAGTGGGCAAGGCAGGAGGTGTCTGCCTCGTCACGTGGGATTCTCCCTGGCCAGTTGGGAATCAATTCAGCGCTGCGGAGGCTGCAGACAGCTTCACAGCGAGGTGCTCAACCGCCTGCACCACCAGGGAGGCCCCCAGAAAAGGCATTTTAAAGAGAATATTTGTCAGTGAATATAAGCTGACGTGACTGATGAGTGCTAAAAGCCAAAATTGAAAATAACCGTCTCCTTATGGAAAACTTTCGAGTCATAACCAAACAATTATTTAAATAGATAATGATGACAGGCAATGAGAATTAGAGATAGATTAGATAAATACATAGACAAACTTTGGTAAATGAAATGCCCCATTATTCATTCCATACTTGAATTCATATTACTTATAAAAAGGAGTATGTATATAATAGGTGACTATTCTACTTGACACTGTTAAATTATTAGAAAATATCAATGAAGTCATTTATTTTCTTATTGTTATTGTTCCTCAATATGTCATAGATACTAGAGATGGCATTTCATTAAAATTTTGTAATCTATATATTTAGTACTTTCTTGCCTTCTCCTGCTAATTATTTCATTTGTGTATGATTTACTCTGCTACATTATACACATTTATATATTCTCTCTTTATATTTTATTTATATTCACCCAGCCTTAGAAAAGTTCTATTTCTTGAAATGCATCAAACTCCCCTGAGAAGCTGAGATGCAAAAGCCTCCACCCTGAGATTCTGATTCAGTTGGTGTGATGCAGAAATGGGAAATCTGTGTTTTTAAAAAGCATCCTACATTTTATGAAACGCCCATAGGAAGCTCTATTGAAGTGGATGTCTGTAAAAATATGACAAGAAATTAGCTGAACATTCTCATTCCACTAGCAGAATACATTAGTGAAGAATAAGACAGGAAGAGAATAAACAGTTACTAAGGACAAACCATAGCATCATACTAATATATATAACTTTATAGTCATTATGATAAGTCTAACAAATAAATATTGAAGTGCTTCATATTAGACAAGTGATAGTCAGATTGATTAAGGGAAAAATATATTAGTAGTTACAGTAGTCAAAACTTCATTATGCTCTTAAGTGCAAAATAAAATGCCAAGAGTTTTATATTTAATTCATTTAATCCTCAGCCTATGATTCTGCCAACTGAGGAGACTGAGATACTGAAATTTTAAAATAACTTGCCCAATATCACACAACTAATAAGCGGCTGAAAGTAGTACTGAAACCCACAGGTATTTAATTTCAATGTTTGTTTCTTCAGTTAGTGAATAAATGGTAGATCCATGATTCGAATATGTGGATAGCAAAAAATGCTAAATTTGAAGTACATCTTTTGTTTAGTGACTTGAAAATCCATTAGCAAAATATCTCAAACTTACAGCACTTCTTCCTGCTTAATAAATGGCACATGATAAAAGCAACAATCATATTAGGTAAGTAAAGCAGATTTTTAAGAAATCTGTTTGGACTTGTTTAATACTAAAGGAGAAGAATGGAAACCATGAAACACAAATACTATTCTGCGAAAGGTTAGAAATAATCAGGTTGGTTTCCCCAGGAAACAAAAGTAAAAGTTCAAGGAATGAAGAAGCTGAAAGAGACTTACAATAAGACTAAAGCAGATACAAGCAAGCCAGTTTAGCTTCATTATTTAAAAAGATATCTAAGCAGGGTGGAAAAGCAGGCTTCTAAAAAGCTACTGCATGCAGGTTTCAAATGGAATCAAGGGAAGTGAAAAATAACATCAGGGCAAAGGAAGAGTTCTAAAGATGAAACAGATGGAGACAAACATTATTGAAATTATCCTTTAACCAGATCATGGAAACCTGCTTTTCATTTTTATTTATTTATTTAAAGAAATCAAACTATGTAATAGCATAGAATATCATGCTATTTGGAGAACAGAAATGAAAAATAACTTAAAATTCCAATATGGATTAGCAAACAGAGCAACCTTCCAGAGTAAATGTTATACCATACACTGAAACACACAGTCAATTTACGTCAGGAAAAAAAGCGTCAATTTTAACACCATTTTTAGATACATGATTTTTTTTTTTTTTGTGGGACCCTTGCCAATGGCCAGGCATCAAACTGGCACTGCAGAGACTGCGGGCAGGGGTCAACCCAGCACTCAACCGCTGCGCCACCAGAGGAGGCCCTAGATACATGATTTTTAAAGTACTAGTATTCTCTGAATGTATTGAATCTTTTGATGGCCATGATTAAATGTGGACATTTAGATAAATAGATAGATTTAAGAGGATCTATAGTTGATTTCATTACATTGCTATGACAACTAACAATTTATTAATGAAATATAAACCAAAAGAATAATCATGATTTACACTCCTCTCTAATCTCTAATCCTAAGGACAATACTTCCTGTTTTCTTTAATGACCACTTCAATAACATATTTTGTCTCCTTTTAGGCAGTTGTCAAAATGGTTCTATAGACTGGAACCAAGTTAGAAAACATAATTGAGGACTATAACTTAAATAGAAGTGGTAAGATCTCTTACCTACTTGATACCCACAGTTCCCTAGCAAAGCTCTCTTTCTTTAACATTGATACCTAAAAATCTATTCTGCATGTCATGGTCAAAATGGCCTTTTCAGAGAATAAAGATTTTCAAGGTGCCACTACCCTTTTTTATTACCTATAAATGGCTATCTTTTGCACTTAAGATAAATCCAAATTACTGAATATGATCCTGTCCCTCTCACCTGGGATATTTCTTTCTAATGCTTTCTGCTTCTTTGAACTTGGGACATTTCCACTTGCCATTCTTTTTTCTCAGAGCCTCCTCAGCCCTCCTCACATGTCTAACTGCTACTCAACATTCAAATCTCAGTTTTGACATCATTACCTCCTCATAGGCCTCCTTGATGCTCTAAAATATGTTGTGTTCTGTGGACTCAGTATTGTGCATATGCACATAATACCCTTTATTTGCTCTCTCAGGACACTTAGACACCAAAATTGCAATTACTTGTTTAATTGCTTCTCTCCTAGTCTAGACTAAAAAAGGCTAGAATCAAATCTGCCTTAGCCATAATTATATCCTCAATCCCCAGTTTTGTACCTAGTTTACAATGACCAGTGATGTTGATGGTGATTGTACAGCAAGTGGTTCCATGCTAAGTGATTTACATATTTTTTTCCTTTAAATTCTCACAACAGTATATGTACTGTGATTACTGCCATCTTATGTGTGGAGAGGCTACTTAAGTTGCCTGAAGTCCAACCCTTAGTAATTGGAGGAGGTAAGATTGGAATTCACGTGTTTTGTCTGAAAAGGTTGTCTTTTTCAATAATATTTGTGATGAATTTCTTGATGTTGCAGGCAATGTGGAGAAATTGCTCCTTATGAGTTTGAGTTTCAGATATTGGATTTTGAGAATTTTAGATATTGAATTCTTATTCTATTGGATTTCTTATGTTTCAATAACTTTCATTCAAAATGTAATTGTTCTGCTTTCAGCTCTTCTTTCTTAAGAATTCTAATTGTAGGGGCCTCCCTGAAGGCGCAAGGGGTTAAGCACCACACTGTGAAGCAATCTGCAGCCTCTGCAACACAAGTTCCATCCCCAGCTGGCCAGAGAGAAAACCACATGGCGAGGCAGACCTCTCCTGTCTTGCCCGCTGCTCCCCTCAGCAGTGTATTTCAGTCAATCTGCCTGTTCTGTTCCCCACTCTGTCTCTGGTGGATCCTCTTATCTCCTGCATCTCTGACCTGTACCCCAGCTCTTGCATGCATAAATCTTTAAAAAAAAAAAGGGGGGGGAAGAATTCTAAATGTAGTATTTCCTTGGATAATTAAACAACCCACACTATATAACATAGGTTGTCAAAGCTAAAAAAATTGAAATGGATATTCGGGGTTGATAGATCAATTTCCTCCAAATTTTTTAATTAGTGCAGAAACACCTTTTTTCAGCTAATGTCCTGTTCTAATATTAGTTCTGTTTATTTTAAAAACAGAAAGGAAGATGGAAAAGGAAGAGCAGGAGGAGAGGAGGTGGAGAAGGAGAAGAAAATGAAGCTTCTCAGCCTGCCTAAAGTGGTTGGGATCCAAAAAAAAAAAAAAGCTTTTTTGTTTTGAACTTCTCTGTCTTTTTCAGTTTAAGTTATTATAAATCCTTTAAAATTTTTGCATATCAAATTATAATCTACTCCACTAAACAAAAGGCACATCTTTTTTCAAAACCCCTTTAAATTTTGGTGCGGCTACTGTAACCCAGAGTTCTGTTGCTTTCACAAGGCAGGTCTATGTATGCTCTTACATTCTTTCAATGGAGTCTCTATAACTGAAAGTGTCTGGTATGAGACATACCAACTTATATCTTTTTGGGATTTTAATAAAGGATCTTATAGCCCTATCTGGGTTTATTTTCTTACTTTGATATTTGATTTTGCTGCAAGAGATTGAGAAAAGAAATAGTTTTATTTTCAAATCTAGCAATTTCTGACTCATGATTTCTCTGAACTCTCCTCACAAGGTTTGGAGGTTTATTCTTTGGTATACATCTTCTCATATTTTATCACAGGAAGAAAAAGAAAAGACAGTTGTTATTTTGCACATTCTACCTAAATAACTTCCCTACAGAGCAATAGTTCATTGGGTTGCTTTTCTAGTTTTCCTATAACTGTAGGCAACAGAATTGCCAAACTTTCTTCTACATAACTAGGGTCTGCTTTTTCCCACACTTGGATATTTCTCTAACCTCAGGACTTCATTACAAGGTTTTTCCAGGTCTTTCCAGCTTTTCCTAACAATTTCCTTGAGACCCTTTCAGATTTGTTTTACCACTGGATCTGAAAGCCAATGTCAAATGTTTTGGCTTTTTATTATAGCAGTATTACATTTTCCAAATCAAATTCTGCTTTGATTATAGCAGCATCACAAACTACTCCAAAACCTGGTAGCTTAAAACAAGAACCATATTATTATTATCTCTAAAGGGATCAGGTATTTAGACAGAACATAGCAAAGATGGTTCCTTCTAGTTCCATGATATCTGTAGCCTTAAAGGGGAAGACTGAAATGGATGTGGACTGGATCAGTTGAGACTGACTGAGAATTTGCAACTATGTACTCTTAGGATCTTTCTACAGAAAATCTCTAAGAGTACCTCCAGTAAGGCTGCCCAAGGGAATCAGACACTTTACATTGAATGTCAGGACTTCAAAAGCAATAGACCTAATAGATAATGGTGGAAACTACAAGGATTTCTATAATATGGCAAACCTAAACTAACCCAGTGGTTTTATTTCCATTTCCTGATGTACTAAACTAGTCCCCATCTTAGGACCATTTCATCTACTGTTTCTTTTGCCTGAACTGTTTTTTTCATGGATCTTTTCCTGGATTGCCCTTTATGTCATTCAAGTCTGTTCAAACTCATTGTTGTGCAATGGCTGTCCTGAAAAAATTACCTCTTACATCAGTCACCCAGAATCCAAAGAAGCTTGTCACTTTTCTTAATGAGATAGGGGGTATGCAGCGGAAAGGTCAAAAAGCAAAAGATAATACTGTCTTGCAGCTGGTGAGATATTGCAAATACTTAAATCTTAATTTTTATGACATTTTCCCTTCCTCCAATCATTGTGGTTTTATGAAAAGCAAAGTCAGTCACAATCTAATTATATACTTTTTTTGTGTGTGTGTGTATGTACTTTACCTGTAAATTTGGGAAATGATAAATAAGTTAGAATCCAGACTTAAAAAAAAAAGTAGGGACCAACCAGAGATGAGAATCTGCTTTTTTAGAATTTCTCAATTTTCCTCACATCAGCTATGGCAGTCATCTAAACCATCTTATGTTTTACTTCCTTGCCCTAACCAACAGCAACACTATATGGAGGACAGAGAAAATGTCCCATTTAAACAAAAGTTTATGCATTTTTCATTCAAAAAATTTCTTTAAACTCTATTTCTCATCTGAACAATAGAACATCAAAAGGAATTGCAAGTGTAGGAATTTACGTTAGACACAGGGAGAAAATTCTGACTTCAATAGTTATAAGAGAGTAAAATGTCTAGTATTGTTGTAGTAGATAAGAAAGAAATTATTAGAAAGCAATGCTTGGATCAGCTTGGATGAACTCTCCCTCTAGGCAATAGGGGAGACTAGAAATTTAATTATAGTTTGTCCTAGTCTTAGAAATATTCACTCCACATCCCAAGAGAGCATCATTAAACATCAAGTTTCATCACTTCCACCAAGATTTAGAAGCAAGTTAATTTCACATGCATCATTTTTCTTAGTAAAGAAAATGTTTCCACAGAATCTAACTCATGGGAATCATACTAGAATCTATTATACAGTGAAAAAAATTACACAGAAGTAACTTTATTCCACTGCTGAACTAAAAGGCACAGACAAGGCTGCTAATTTGCACAACTCATTAAGAAATTGTCCCTGGAAGTCCCCATCCTCAGGTTAGTAAAGTAAGTCTTGAATCTCTTCCTGGGAATAAAATTACTTTGTTGGAGCAAAAACATGTCCAATGTAAACTGAATGAAGGTGCTCTTGCCATAAAGGGCAGCTAGAAACATTTTTTTTTTTTTTTTTGCTGAAGGATACCATAACAAGTCCATCATATGCATATATGGCACCCTGCCAGAGTAGGAGACGCCAGAGCTGGCCATTTTAGTTCCAGGGGGAAAAAAAGGAAACAGCTCTTGCTTAACATATAATAAAGTTAGTATTTTATATTTAATATTGAGGATAAATAGGAAATGTTCAGATTGTTCATATTTCAAGATATGTAGCAATTGTCCCTTTTGATTTCAAATGTTTTCTTTTCGACCATTTAAGAAAAGCTACCTAGAATATATTTCACAGTCTGCCTTTGTAAATGATGTGTAAAAAGCACAATTTATCTCCTCTATTGAAACAGGAAGAAAATACTTTGTCATTTTAGTATTTTATATTCATTTCACTATCAGTAAACTTAATTTGCTTATTAAATGTTATGTATTTAATTACATTTTATGTGTGTACATAAAATGTGTTGGTGTTACTAAGTCAATTTAAAATAATTATAAATGACTTCGCATTTAGTCTCTGATTATTTCAGTATGCAATGCCTATTAATGAAGACATTTTCCTACATATTCATAAAACCTAAGAAAATGAACAATAATCAGTAATGCCTAACAAACATTCCAAGTTCAATTTTTCCCAGACCAGGATATAAGCAATGATCATACATTTGCATGTGCCATGTCTCTTTATACTCCTTTCATCTGAACTCATTGCTCTTCCCTTGTTTCTCAGGATGCTTCCGAAGAGGTCATTTGCGTTACAGAGTGTCTGATGTTCTGAATGGTTTGATTATTTCCTCATTATTAATCCAATCAACATTTCTGGAAGGAATCATATGTAGATAATATAGTGTACTTTTATTTGATCATGGCTGAAAACATGCACTATCCACCAGGACTGCTACAGATGATGCAAAGTGTTACAGCCAAGTTAGCTGCCATAACATTTCTACCCAAAGGCTGTAAAAAATGTCTCTGGGGGGGACTCTCTGGTATGCAAGGAGTTAAGTCTAAGCACTATGAAGATATCTGTTGAGTTTGATCCCCGGCCTTTCCTGTCTCACCCGCTGCTCCTCTCAGCAGTGTATTTCAGTCAATCTGCCTGTTCTGCTCCCCACTCTGTCTCTGGTGAATACTCTCATCAACACCCCCTCTTTCCCCCTGCACCTCTGGCCTATACCCCAGCTCTGGTATGAATAAATACATAAAATTATTTTTTAATAA
Organism: Talpa europaea; assembly: GCF_964194135.1. NCBI lineage: Eukaryota > Metazoa > Chordata > Mammalia > Eulipotyphla > Talpidae > Talpa > Talpa europaea. The sequence goes on along the minus strand of NC_140083.1, from coordinate 31,069,797 downwards.
ATAAATAAATTTAATTAAAAATGGCTCTGCTCTGTCCATTAAACTGGTAGGATTTCCCAGGACTATCAAACTAGTTAGTAACTAGGTTGTCCTATTGACAATTTCACCTCTTAGATGATAGTGGAAGTCTCTTGGGAGATTGCTACTCTGAGGCTAACAATGATAGGCAGAAAAAACTGGTTGGAAAATTAAAAGTGACAAAATTTTGGAGACAGGAAACAATACCATCTTTGATTTTTAAAATAAGAACAGAAGAAAACTCTGAGCACATTCAGATGACATTTTTTAAGTTCTTAAAGGAAATATTTTTTATTAGTTAAAGAAAAAAGTGAAAAGGGACTCAAGTCATCAGAACCCAAGAGGTAATCTCAAGAGTTTTCAAAATACTCCGGAAAGTGTAATTCTGCTTCTGTCATTATGGAAGAGATTTTGATGGGGAAGACTAGGGGAAGAAACAATAAGGTTATTTCCACAAAGAAAGCTTTCTGAAATATGAAATATCCAATTTTAAAGGAGCAAATGGCGACAATGGTAAAATAGTGTCTCTCAAGAATGTTCTCAGGAAGGTTTTTTTTTTTTCAAATTGCAATTAAATTTGCAAAAATATTAAAGACAACTAAAACAACTTTTTGTTCATTTTTGAGAAAAAGATAAGCAAAAAGAGGGCAGCCTGAGAAAATGTTTTTCTATTATAGGAAGATAATGAAGCTTAACTATTTTGCACTTGTATTTTCTTGCAAGGTAAATGATTGCATTTATTTATTTATTTATTTTTAAAAATTATTTATTTATTTGTTTGTTTGTTTATTTATTTATACAAGAACCGGGATACAGGCCAGATGCGTGGGAGGGTGAGAGGATTCACCAGAGACAGAGTGGGGACCAGAGCAGGCAGACTGAAGAAATACACTGCTGAGGGGAGCAGTGGGCCCGACAGGAGAGGTCTGCCGTACCATGTGGGACCCTCGCCAGCTGGCCAGGCTCGAACCAGTGCGCGCTGCAGAGGCTGTGGACAGCTCCACAGCGCTGCACTCAACCACCTGCTCCACCAGGGGAGGCCTGGTAAATGATCGCATTTAAAGAGCAGAACAAGAGTTTCCTTCACCAATGCACCCATGCATCATCACCTCAGTCCCCTGTGCTCCTCCCTCCCTCCTTCTGATCCCTCTCCCTCCTCCTCCCCTGCAGTAGGTCTCTGATTATAGGGACTACACCTGAGGGTAGGGGGAAGCAAATATTGTTTCAAAATGACCAATGATATAAAAAAGAAAAAAGGAAGAAATATATCGATAGATGCAACTACATAAAGGAAGATCAAAAATATTTTCAGTGAGAGAAGATGCAAAAGTATAGATGTGTGATCCCACTTATATGAACTTCTAGAACAGTGAAAACTATCTGTGTTGATAGAAATGAGGTCATTGGTTGGCTGGATGGGAAATGAGCAACACTTTTAGAGGTGATAGAAATGCTGGCTGGGATGGTGGTGAAATGAACATCAATTATTTGTTTATAACTCATAGAGGTATATATTTTAAATGGATGTATTTTATTGCTTATAAAGAGCAGCATAATCACACCAAAAAGAGGAAATCAAAAGCCAGAAGGTATTGAAAGAGACAAAGCAATATCTCAAAATGAGACCAGTTCTCTTGAACCATTTGAGCCATCTCAAGAGAGATCAAATAACTTCCAAATGAATTTTCTAATGGATGCATGATGGAATTAATCTTTGTAGAGTTCAGGTAAATACACAAACTTCTGTAAGTCTATAAAAATTCAATGTTTTTCCTATATTCAAAAAGGCAGAGAACAAAATGAAATTTTCTAAAAACCGTTTACCAAAAGAATATGTCCAGAAAAGATTATAAAAGAAAAATTTATGACCCTCATGAAATTAAACTATAATAAGCAGTAAATAGTAAGTTTACTAATAACAGGGGATTTAATGCATCAATTTAAAACAAGGGATTCAACTAATACATTTTTCCTTCTCTCCTTGTTCTCTTTGCCCCAACCACAGAGAGCTCCCTGTCATCCAAAAAACCTGACACATTATAGAAACAAAACAAATTTTTGTTGAATAGATTACTCAAATTCTGATATTCACAAATTCTGATATTTTCTAGTGAATTTTCCCCTAGTCTCTGAGCATGCACTTCCCTCTGCCTATAAACCTCTCACTCTCTTGATTGACACTTCCTTAAACCTTACAGTTTTAATCCAGCTAACTCATCTTTCATGTATCAGATTGTGAATTCTTCCTGATATCCCCCTTGACAGAAAAAAAAATAAAGGACAGATTCCCTCATTATATAATAATAAGGGTCTTTCATTCATACCACTTTTTACCTTTATAACTAATTATTTGCATAGATAATTATTTGCTTACTATTTGTCTTTCTCACAGGACTGGCACTTCTGTCGGAATAAGGAGCATGTCTGGCCTCTTCATCCCTATACTCGAAGCAACCAGATCAGGGTAATTTATTGGCCATAATTCTTTGTAGGGCAGTTCATTGGTGTAGGCAATGTCCCTCATAGAAACTTCTAAAAAAGAAAATGAAGAAATATGGTCTGGTCATGGTTCAGTTAGATTGAATAGCAATATTGGATTAAGTGAATATATCCAAGGAACAGAGATTAATGAGAATGTAGAGACAATATATATTGTGTCCAGTGTCACATCACATAATAAAATAGTGATTAGTTATGTTTAATGTAAGAATAACCTTCGGACTTGCCCCCCAAAAGTAAATTTCAGAGCCCTACACCCTGCTATCCACTTTCATGAGGTTCTCTGTACCCTCCTTATGGGAGCATTTACAAAAATTGTAGGGTTTTCTACAGGGTCTCTGACTACAATATCACAAGGACAATCTTTCTCCCATTGATTTTTTTTTTTTCTCTCAGGCATATTCAGTTACAAAGTTACATTAGTAGGAGTCCAACTTGGTGGCTTTTCTATTTTTGGCTATGATATAAATGACATGCAGGATAGAATCACAGATCAAAGAAAACATTTTACTGTGGAGGGAAAAAAAGATAAAAAATATATTTCTGGACAGATTTTTTTTTTAATAAATGCTTTAGTTACAGTTCTAGGTATAAGAAAAGTTGAGAAGGTAGTGAAGAGTGTCCATACATCCACACTCAGTTACCACTATTAATTATAATAATATAGTACATGTGCCATGATACATGATACTGATCATTATTATTGACTAATATCCATATTTTATTCATATATTCTTAGTTTTTAACATAATGTGTTTTTTGCTGCTGTAGGACGCCTCATTATATTTACTTGTCATATATATTTAGATTCCTCTCAACATATTTTCATAGACTTCCATGATTTTTGATGATCTTGACAATTTGGAGGAGTACTGGTCAGATATTTTGCAAATGTTCCTCATTTGGAATTTATCTGATTTTTCCCTAGTGATTAGGCTGGGAGAAAATCAGTCACATCCTCATTTCATCCTATCACTGGTATGTCTTATTAGAATTATTAATGTTTACATTGATTGCTTGGCTGAAGTAATGTTTGTTAGATTTTTCCATCATAAATTTATTCTTTTTTTCCCCACTTCCATACTGTGTTCCTTGGAATCACTATGTGCAGCTCACTCTTGAGAAATGGGTATTAGGGCCTCCCTGGTGGCACAGGGGTTAAGCACCGCACTATGAAGTAATCCACAGCCTCTGCAGCAGGAGTTCGATCCCCAGCCGGCCAGGGAGCAACCAACCCACATGGCACAGCAGACCTCGCTTGACTCACCCTCTGCTCCCCTCAGCAGTGTATTTCATCAGTCTGTCTGTTCTGTTCCCCACTCTTTCTCTGGTGAATACTCTCACTCCCCGCATCTCTGGCCTGTACCCCAGCCCTTATATGCATGAATAAATCTTAAAAAAAAAAAAAAGGAAAAGAAATGGATATTAATCCCAACTCTTTGAGGGCAGAGTAGCTACATAAATTACTTGGAATTCTTCTGCTTGGAAGATTTGCCTCCCTATGTATTTATTTATTCAATCATTTACTTATATCCACATAGACTCTTAGATATTTATTTCATAACTATGGAAATAGTTTTCATTTATTCTGTTGCTCAAATTGTTCTAATAGTTTTGGCCACTAGGCATTCCCCCATCATTGTGGCTGTATTGTCATTGGTTTTTTAGGTTTGATGTTCTTTTTCCAGCACTCCTCACTTTCTAGTACTACAAGATGCTGCAGGCTCATCTTGAATATTTCCTACCCTCGTCCTGCAATGTCATTTCCCCCAAGGAAACCTGGTTTCTTCTGATAGAGAATGAATTTTAAACTAAATCTGAATATGCTCACTGTTATGTGAGTGTCATTGCTTCTAGGCTTCCTCAGGTGACAGAACAAGGACGTCTATGTACGCACATTAACTCATTTTTATATGTGATCTATAAATATGTCTATATGTAGTCATCTGTACTATATTAAGCTAAACATGATTTCATACCAAGGGCTCCCACTCCAATTCATTACTGCATGGATTACTCTAGACTTTTCTTTTTTTTGTTATCTGTAATTTCCCAACTAGCTCAAAGCAACATTTCAATGTAAATTTTCTTTGATATTTGTAGTTTTGTCATTGATATGCACATAAATTTTGCATCCTACTCCAAAATATAGCTGAATTCATATTAATCTAAGATGTGGTAAATTATTTACTTTGCATGGAAATTGATGTTACAGTAGAACAGGATCCCCACAGAACAAGCCACAGAGCATGTCAGAATTTGCACCCAACGCTCTAACAAGCAGCAGCTCCTGAAAACTGAGTTGCCCCAGCAGGTATAGGCGGTGGCCTGCACACACCACAGTAAAAGCAGCAGCAGCTGCTGCCAATTTCCAGCCTGCTGTCCCTGCATGCTGCCTGCTGGCAACCCCAACCCCATACCACCCCCTCCCCAGTCCCAGGGATCCCCTGGCATCTGCTTGGTGGGTAGTAGCAAGAATTTCCCTACCTGCACCCCAAGAACTCTGCTTGCAGTCAGTGCCCAGGCCACCCTGACAGATACACAATTAACTTCTTATGATCAGTCATTAATGTAATATTTTGTCATTTGTTTGCATTTGGAGAAAAGGATAGGAACCATCTTGAGTGGAAAGACCTTTAAACTACAAACATGTTCATGTCTCTCCCCCGTTGTTCTGGAGTGGTTCCAAAGCTGTCAACAGATTGTAAAAGAGAATTTCATCCAAAGATTTAGAACTACTCAACCTCAGCACAAAATCCAAGTTCCTTTATACAGTATATAAGGCCCTCCAGGACCTGTTCTTGCCAATTAATTCCTCCAGGTTTCTACCCTCGTTATTGGACTAGTTCAAGTTTCTATCCTTCTAGTTAGTGCCTGGCATATGTTAAATTCATTTTCTTTCCTCACTGCCTTGCCCCTGCCTCCCTCAGTTCTGAGGAAAAATGATTCCACAAGATGCAACTGGTAACTCCTAAGTTAAGGACAGGAGAATGGAACTTGCAAGGTGACAAAAGCAGACAGTGAAACATTAATCTAAGTTCACTATGAAGGAGAGATCTTTAAAACAAGAAAAGGATATAAATGACTCATAAACAGATGTCATGTATAAAGGAGAAGATACTCAAGATACGGAGACTATAGAAGAATATATTGTGGATACTACCCCCCATTGAAATCTCACCTTAAGATATATTAAGAAAATGCCTGATTATTTGAGAAAAATCAATAATCAACATTATATGAAATGGATGAGAAATGGAAAATATATCTGGTATCAACTGAACAAATCAAAGTCAATATTGTGATATGTTCTAATAAAAGCCTTAAAGTTCAAGAAAAATATGAATTCTCCAAACCTCAAAAGCTTAAGTGTCACTATGAGGAAACCAAATTTCTGAGAGCTTCAGACTGCCCAAGATAGTGAAGTTGATAGGGGGAAATCATGTCCTGAACAAACTCCAGAAATAGGTTTTGTGGACCCCACCCCCACTCCAGATCAGAGATCCAAGATACTAAGAACTACAAATCCCATAATGTCATCATCACCAAAGGGAGGATTGCTGGGGCCTCAGGGTGGAATTAAGCACCTAGGTTTGGTATAAAACCAGACATGTGGGCCTTGAGGGGCGTCTCTTGGTTTTCTGCCAGCTCTCAGCTTGCTATTGGGGATTCCAGCTCAGCGGAACTGGCAAGATGCATTCACAAATTTATCTCCATCTCCTTCTCCCTGAGTTATTTATTTCTTCATTTCCCCTTCTTTTGTAATTAAATCCTTTATTAACCTTTTTGTGTGACTGCAGTTGAGTACTATTATAAGTCGCTTTTAAGCGCACCAGTGTCCCTTTTAAGCACGCGGGTGTAGACCCACAGACAGGCAACCCATTTCATATGGGGGTTGCCCTGTAACAAAGTGACATCTTCAAAAGCCAGAAAGAGAAGAGTGTCACCACTGTCCTCTCAAGCTGTCCCTCCGGCATTGATGCCACTTGCTAATTTTCTTCCGAGAAGAGTATGATACTTAGACATCCATAACTAAGGGATTACAGGAACACTCAAACCATGTAAATCTTCATGTCTTGTAAACTAACTACTTGCTTTAGTTACATGAAAATGATAAGGAGAAAAGTAAAAAAATGGTGCTTAAAAAGGGTAAAATAAAAACACCCAAAGGACAAGAAAGTGGAATGGATTTTCAATAACTTTTTGAAGAAAATTGTGCTTTAAGACATGTCAGTTTTTTTATACAAAAGTCAAAGAATTTGATAGGACTGAAACAGAAAAGATAAAAAACATAAAGTACCTGGTACAAAAATAATCCAGAGTATTAGAATTGTTGAGACAATTTCATGTATTACGTCAATCAACAAATATTTATTGCATATTTATATGCCAGACACAAAACCAGGAGCTGTGCAAAGCAATGATAATATAATAATGAACAATAAAATGTGGCCAACTGCCCTCTTAAGGAAGATAATATTTGATATAAGCAAAAGCAAGTGGCGAAGTAATACAAAGGATCGGCCATGCTATGGAGGGTATATAATGATGATGATGATGCCATAATTTTGTTAGGGGGAAAAGGATGTCCTAAAGCTAATTCCATACAGGCTTTGTGGACTCCACCCCCACTCCATATCAAAGCCAAAAGACACTGGGAGAGACAAATCCCATCACCACCAAGGGAAGGTTGCTGGGACCTGAGGGTGGGGTTAAGCAGCCAGGTTTGGTATAAAACCAGACATGTGGGCTTTGGGGGGGATCCCTTTTTACTCTCCACCAGCTCACAGCTCAGCCAGCTCTGAGAGTGCCTTTGGGTTTCCAGGTAGGCGGATCAGGTAGGACGCATTAAAGACTTTATTTCCCTATTTTCTCCCTGAGTTGTACATTTCCTCAATTCCCTTTCCCTTGTAAATAAACCTTTTATTAACCTTTTGTGTGTGCCTGTAGTGGAGTATTAATAAGTCCCCTTTAAGTGCATGGGTGAGGACACACAACCAGTCAACCGGTTTTATATCGGGGCTGCTCCGTAACAATTTAAGGTTATCAGGTCTAGTCTACCAGCCAGGAACTGAGCACAGGCTGCAGCAGCAGCAGCAGTAGCAGCAGCGTTGAGTTGCAGTCACTAGACCACCACCGGTTGGTGTCTCAGGAAGACACAGAAGGAATATGGCTGATGCTCAAGCAAGCAAGCAAGCAAAAAAAAAAGCAGATTTTTTAATATGTGCCATTCTCACTGGTATGAGATGGTATCTCATTGTAGTTTTGATTTGCATTTCCCTGATGACAAGTGATGTTGAACATTTTTTTCATATGCCTGTTGGCCATTTGCATTTCCTCTTCAGAGAAGTTTCTTTTTAGCTTCTCTGCCCATTTTTTGACAGGAGTATTTCCTTTGTTGTTGTATGGGGAATATAAAAATAAAATTTATTTTAAAAAATAAATAAACCTTAAAATAAATAGATAAATAAATAAATAAATAAATAATATTAAATTTTTTTAAAAAAAAGCAGATTTGCTAGAGAAAGAAAAAATGGTTAATGAGAAAAAGAACAGAAATAAAGTGGGACTCCCAGGTCTTTGGAATTGTTAGGGGGAAAGGATGTTCTGAGCTAATCCCATACAGGCCTTGTGGACCCCACCCCCACTCCAGACCAAAGCCATCAGGACATTGGGAAAGACAAATCCCGTCACCACCAAAGGGAAGGTGGCTGGGACCTGAGGGTGGAGTTAAGCAGCCAGGTTGGGTATAAAAAACCAAACACGTGGGCCTTGGGGTCTCTCGCTCTGTCGCTCGCCTCCTGGCTTCACGGCTCCTGGCTCGCGGCCAGCTCTCAGAGTGCCATTTGGGATTCCAGATCTGCGGATCAGGTAGGACACATTTAAAACTTAGTCTCCCATTTTTCTCCCTGAGCTGTACATTTCCTCATTTGTCCTTCCCTTGTAAATAAACCTTTTATTAACCTTTCGTGTGTGCCTGCAGTAGAACATTGATAAGTCCTTATAAGTGCACAGGTGAGAACCCCCAGTCAGGTACCCCGTTTTGTATCGGGGCTGCCCTTTAACACAACTTTTGATGCCACAGGAGAAAGTAGTCAAGTCTGATGTATGCGCCACGTCCTCCCAGAGCTCCCTGCCTCCCTCCCTCCCAGAGCTTCTTGTACAATGCAGTGGAATATTTTTATCAACTCTTTTTGCAAATGCAAGTTTTTAGTAGCTCTAGAAACATTTTTAAGGAGGAGGGAAACCCACCTCATCCATTTTTAAAGTGTAAATGCTTTTTTTTTAAAGAGGTGAAATCATTTGCTTTTTTTTTTTTTTTGTGAAACCAAAAAACACTGGGATAGTCAATAGGGAGGTTTTGCTTGTCCTGGGTGTCTGCTTGACATTCCATAGATGGGACAGTTTTTATTTCCTACTCAAGCTGGTGTACGCTGTTACTGTGATTGCTGCTGCTGCTGCTCACCCCAGTAACCCTTAAACCACCACGAGTTCTTGTCCCACAAAGCCATAAAAAGGAATTTGCAGACTTTTTAGATAAGCAGAGAGAAACAAACTTTGTTCTAGAAAGTAAATTTTATTGAGAGGAAAAAGAACGAAAACAAGGACTCCCAGGTAGCGATGCCAAGGAGGAGCAAAAGATGCTGAATGGGCCTCTGTCTAGGGCATATTTAAACCTTTTTTCTCTGTTTTAAAAATCTCATCATCCTCCTTGACATTGGCTCTCTCAGTGGCTCTATTTCCCTGGGCAGCTGTGTCCAGCTTTACAGCTCTTATCTTAGTCTTTCTTTCACTGCCCCTCTCAAGTTCTCTTTTTAAAATTTACCTATCTTATTAGCCTTAAACTGTACTGCCCTTGTTGTGGAAATGAATTCTAGCCTTTTGCCCAGGCAGAGGAAGAACAAGTGGTACTTGTACTTCAGGAATGGTGAGGTCAGGAGAAGCTTTATTACACATGCATGAGGTCCCAGACCTGGGTAGCCCCATAAGGCCTGAGTACCATTTAAAGACCAAGGGTTCTTTTATACACAACTGTCTCCATATCTGTTACATTGATAACATCATTTTTCAGCAGGCACAACCATTTGCAGCAAAGACCCCGGACAAGAGGGGCAAGGCCGGGGGAAAAGATGCAGGCATTCGGGAATGGCCTTGGAGAGAGAGACCAGCTTGGCCGGCTGCCTGACCTTGTAGATAAGAGTGCTGAGGCCCTGCCTGGCCATGAATCTTGAAGGGGAAGGAGTAAGTAAGCAAACTTGTTGATTATGCCTGCATTGGAATGGTCATTGCTCCTGGGCTGGAAGTTCTGCTGGAATCTTTATTATATTCATTTGCTCAATAATATATTTTCTCATTGTGGAACCAAGCATAAGTAGTCTTAGCCATTGCTTTGTCATTTTGTGTGTAACTGCCATTTTAGAATTTTAGCTTTTGCTGTCCTGGGAATGACAACTGCATTCCAGAGATAGTTTTGACAGTTTCGACCCTCATTCCACCCTCGCCCTCGGGTCACCAATGAGGGCGAACTTGCCGTAATTGGAGCTGCATCTCAGCCGGGCCAGTCAGCTTAGAATTATAGCTGGGCAAAATTGGAGAACGCATCCTTGTAGCCAATGAGTAACTGCCAGCATGATTTAACCCTATAAAATACCCCTGCTTCCTTTGTTTGGGGCTCTCGATATCAGCCACTGCATTGGCAGGTGCCGTGAGCCCGGACTCGAGTCTGTAATAAACTCCCTTTTGTGTTTGCATCGGCTGTCTTTGGGTTCTTGGAGGCTATGCTCGCTGAGCCTGCTGACCTTGGGCACAACACTCATCACCCTCATTAGCCCTCCTAGATTTCTCTGTCCTTATCTCAGAAGCTTTTATTTTTAAAGATTTATTTATGCATAAAAGAACTGGGGTACAGGCCAGAGGTGCGGGGGGGGGGGGGTGAGAGGATTCACCAGAGACAGAGTGGGGAACAGAATAGGCAGACTAACAGAAATACACTACTGAGGTGAACAGCGGGCAAGTCAGGAGAGGTCTGCTGCACCATGTAGGTAACTCCCTGACAGGGATCGACCTTTGCTGCAGTGGCTGGGGATAGCTTCATAGGTTGCGTCTTAACCCCTTGTGCCACCAAGGAGGCCCTCAGAAGCTTTTTTAACTCTCCCAAAGTTCCTGCCTGCACTGTCCCTGAAGCTGCCTAGTTAACCCTCACTTGCCCTAGGACTCACTACTGCATTAAGGCATTTAAATGGCAATTTGGGAAAACAGTTGCTCTGAAAGATGTTGCATATAGTGTATATGATACTAAATTATGATGTAGTGGAATTTCCAAAGTAACAGCTATCAACATTTGAAGATATTGATACTTGGAATCCAATTAAGGAAAATTTGCCTTCACATTTTAAGCTGGAAAGTCATTGGAATAATTGTTTAGGAAAGAACTACAACTACATGATTTGTTTCTTTTTTTTAAGATTTCAGAACATAAAGAATTGTGCACAGATTGAAATGTCTGTGCACTGATGCTGAAAACAACCCATTAAGTCTTAAGAAAAAAGTTCTGGAAGCACAGTTAAATAATAAAATTATGCTCATCCTCACTTCCAATTACCATGTTTTTAAATTAATCATCTAACATAGTATGTTATTTATTTATATGTTTGTTATTCACACATATATTTACCACCAACCCATTAGAATGTAAAGTCCAGGAAATTTAGGTTTTTTTTTTTTTCATGGATTCGCTCATAACAATGGTTCATAGCTATTGTTCTCAATTTATCATCAGCTCTCGATATATGCTCAACAAATGAATTTAACAAGGGAGCATGACAAAATTTAAAACAAAATAACTTTAAAATCTAGCAACAAAATTAAAATCATAATAATATATGTATATGCCTATCAACATATATAAACTCCACACAGAATTAAAAAGCTTAAGATCATAATGGTGTGCATATGTGGAAAGAAACTATATGTGTATTTCAAATTCTGAAACTTCAAGCATACGTTTCTCTCCCCTAGCCCACAACGTAATGCTCTTGGTACCACATTCCATCTCTTCTTAAACACTGCCTATGAGATAAAAAAATGTATTATGCAGTAATAGACAATGTTAAACATACTCAATAAAATAGCTACAAAGGCAAGACATGTGAGTTAACAAGTAATGTTTCTAATCTTTCTGATGAGTTGATCTTCATATCAGAAGTCTTAAGCAGAAGGAGAAAAACTGGGAGTTGGTAATTAGATTGTTAGGACAGCTTTAACAAAGTACCATAAAATGGGAAACTAACAACAGAAATATATTTTCTCATTTTTGGAGGCCAGAAGTCTAAAATTAAAGTTTTAACAGGTTTGGTTCCTTCTTAGATCTGTTTCCTTGGCTTAGAGATGAGCATCTTCAAGTTCACATTGCATTTTCCTATATTTTCAAATTTTCCACTTTCTGTACTTGTCTGTGCCCAAATTTTCCCATCTTATAAGGACCCCAGTCACACTGGATTACGACCTACTCTAATAACTATTTTAATTTTATTCTCTCATAATTTCCCTATCTTCAAATAAGGTCCTGTTTGGAAGCCCAAGAGGTTACGTTTTCAACATAGGAATTTTCAGCATCACAATTCAACCCAAAACATAAAATTACCATCTTTTGGGCATCCACTATTCTCCAGGAACTTTATACTAACTCTAAATTCATCCCCTTAGATCTTAAGGAAAAACACTTCTTAACAATAGAGATCTAAGGCTTATTACTGTGCCTGACCAACCATTACCTTCTAAATAATAATACACTTGACCTCTTTTGATATTCTGTGGTAGACCAATCACTAAAGTAGATACAGAAAACATTTCTAATAAAGTGTTAGAAATCATACTCTGAAAACTTCCTAACCACAGAACTTTCAATGGAAAATAAAAATTGGTGATAGGATTTGAGGGACTAAATTCAAGGGTATTAAGAATCAAATTCTGAACCACAGGTTATGCTCCTCTTATATTTGTAAAATGCTCACGTTTTTATTTCTCTCAATCACATGCAGCCTGTTTTGAGACCCCACCTATTGAATTGGCAGGTCAGGCTAGGGTAGGATACAGTGATAGAGATGACCAAAATGTAATAAATATTAAAATGTCACTGATGGAGATAACTTTCAATTTGTGTAATGCTTTGAAAATTTAAATTAATGCAAAAATGTTTATTAAAAAATTTGAAATTTATATATAGACAAGATCAATATTACTGCTGGAATCATCTAAAATATACGTTACTTCCATGATTAGAATTTTTTCAGAAAGTTCTCATACCTTTCAGAAAAGTTCAGATTCTCTGTTTAGCACCTACAACCTAAGTGATCTGGTCTCCCTAACATTGTCTCCCTCTGCTCAGCTCATTCTCTATGTTCCTCCTGCCAGTCTGAACTAGTTTTTAAAATGGATTGTAAGATTTCTAATTTCCCTGCCTTCAGAGTTGCTCTGTATAGGGTAAGTGGAAATTTTCAGGATTTTCTGCCCTCCCACCATTGGTGTCTAAGACCCACATCTGTGTTCTTACATGTGTGCTTGATGGCAGACACTGGAGTAGAGTGTGGGCATGCATATGTGGGCACACCTGAGCTGAGAGGCTGAGCATAAAAGGGTGGCATCCCAGGGACACCAGCGACAGCAGAGAGAGCAGAGGCAACCAGACATAGCCAGAGGGCCCCCAAAAGTGAAGATTTGCCTGGGGCCAGTGGCCTGTCAGCCTCCTGCCAAACCCCCCACCCCGGACCGCAGCTCCCCCACCCCTCCGAGTACCTGGTTGCCACACTACTAATGATGTTAAAAGCTCAATAAAAGCCTGAAAAAGCCACCAAGGGCTCTAGGACTCCTCCTTTACTGGACTGTCTGGATCATAGAGAAACAACTCAGTGCCTTGCTGGTACTGCCCTCTGCTACTTTTGCCTAAAGTTATTTCCTCCACCTGGCCTACCTAAATGATTAAACCATTCCAATTTTCTAATGCTACCTCAAGAATCACCTCTTCTGAAACACTAAATAAAAGAAACTTCAGTCTATCAATAGCTGCCCTGTTTTTTTGGATCACATTGGCACCATGGGTGTGCCCTCAATTCAGCATTTATCATTTTATGGTATAGTAAATATAGAATCACTAAATCCTGTTTTTCCCACCAGACTGTTAGCTCCTTGAGGACAGGAACCATGTTATTTAACTTTGACTCTGGTGTCTAATGTTGTGACATATTGTAGAAGTTAAATCAGTACTTACTGACTAGATAAATTTGAGATGAAGCAGCAACTGTTATGCTTGTTCTTGCATTTAAACACTTTTCCATTAAAACACTTTAGAATAGACCATATAAATAGCACAAATGTGAATGTGCTATTTAGTGTAAATTTCAGCTATGGAGAGACAGTTTCCCTAGTAAAGAAAGCACAGATTGGAGAAGGTTCAGTTAGCACTTTATCAACAAAGCTTTCCTGCTCAGGTGTTACTATACACACTTGTTATCTGGAATTCAGTTAACATCTGGTGCCTAGCTAATTAGCCTTGTAAACATAATGGGTTTTATATTCATGAAAATAGTCTTGTTAGAGCCCTATTAGGTCTCAGATCCACTTATAGATTAGAATAACTTTTGTTTACCCAACTGTAACAATGAGGTCAGCAGATATTGCCCCTGGACTATAAATGCTGCTTCCTGTGTTAGCATTTCATCCACAGTGGTAATTGGAGCTCCCAATGGGACAAACTGCTGGAATTTCAGAGTTTACAGAATAGGTTTGTAGCTTCCTTGTGCCTCCTTGCTAAAGATGTACTTCCTTAATATCTGCTTGGCAGAATTTGGTCTGAAACTTGTTTCAATTATAACTTAGAGTGAGGTTAGGAGGATTAGGTAATTCTCAAATACCTCAGAGACTTTAAGGGGGAGGTCACAGATAACTACCATAAAGAAACTATTACTTGTGCACAATTTACTACTTCTAATTTAGTTGCCAGTTCACAGTAGCAAAGAAACTAAGAAATTAGTTTCTTTCCATGACTGCAGTAGGTATCATAGAGCCCCAAAACACGTGGCAAAGTGTCTACACTTAAAGTTATAAATTCAATCACCCCTCGTCCATGACTGGTAAAACACTTCCTGTACTCAGATCATTCTCCATGTTCCTCATGCCATTATGAACTAGTTTTTAAAATGATTGAAAGGTTTCAAACTTCCATGACTTCAGAATTGCTCTGCTACATTTGTCTAAAGTTATTTCCTCCACTTGGTGAAATTAAATTATTAACTCATGCCTGTTTTCTAATACTCAAGAACCATCTCTTCTGGAAACTGGGTTCATTGGTACATGGAAGGACTACCTATGTCATCCCAGGGGAGAAATAACTCACCACTGTGAAAATATGATTTATTAAGGTATAATTAAGATTGGTGATTGATCTGTCCATTTAAGATGAAACAGCAAAAAACCTGGAGAACTGACTGTATAGATTGTAGAAACAGTAATGGATACACATTTTCCTTAATGAGCCTTGAGGCCGATTTGTATAATTTTGGGGTATCCAAACAATGTAAAGTTATTTGGAAGAATTTAAATTAAAAAATTACCTATCTGGTTGATGAATTTTATGCAAGAGAGCAAGAAGAAAAGATATTCTATATTTTTTCAATAGTTAGAATGAGATATCTGAGTTATGGCTGAATGAATTCAGATGTACATGAAAAGATTCTCATCTTTGCAGCTCAACTGTATGTTGATTTCCCTGGGATTTTCAGGTAATAAGAAGGCTAGTATGAAGCAAATAACTGCAATTCAAGGAGAGCACTATATGCCACTTAGAAAGTCACACACGTATATAGTAGCTAGAGAGATTTTTACAGAACTTTTAACAAAATATATGTTGTCAAGGAAAAGTAATTTTGAGGAAGTATTCAATTACTATTCCATCAAGTAAGAGTATGTCCTTAGAGTAATATTTTAATATAAATGATGTTGAAAGAGCACAAGCTTTGAAGTCTCTGAATACTGATTTCAAACTTGAACTCTCCTAGAAATTAGTTCTATGAGCTTGAGAATCTACTTAATATCACTGAGTCTCTACTTCTTCATCTGAAAATTACAATGAAGATTGAATATAGATATAGATAAGGATATGTTTAGAGATATAGATGTAATACTTAATCTATATGTAGCATGTCACACAGCTTTACAGAAAATGTACTCATTGTGCATTTATTTCCTTTGTTTTCTTGCTGGAAATAAATGAAAAGCTTTGCTTACTTTTTCCTGATTAATCTCAAATGGCAATCATCAGAGGCATTCTTCTAAAGACATATATTTTAATGGGCAGCATTTCCTTCTACAACTAATAAATATCTGGTTTTTAATTCTCTTCCTTTTTCAAAATCCATAAAGGAAAAAAATAAAATCTTGTATTAAGGTTAGCCTCTCTTTTCCTTCAAAACATGTAGCAAAGTGACAAGTTAAAAATAATGAATAACAAAGTGTCTTGTACTGAATTTAATACCAAGATGATACATGTGGAAGAATAACTTTACATCTGTAAACACTTTGGGCAAATTTCTAACATCTCTAATTGGTGCATTGTAAATTAGTTATTGTAAATAGAATTGCAATGAACATAGGAATACATGTATTCCTTTGAATTAGTGTGTTAGCATTTTACAGGTACTTAGCAGTGGAATTGTTTGGTCATGTATTTTTAATATTTTGAGGAAGAGCAATGCTGTCTTATAGGTGTTGGATCAGTCTACATTCCCACCAACAGCATACGAGAATAAGGAACATATATTTTAGCTATGTTTTACTCATTACTCTATCATGCAAATGCATATTTGTGCCTAGTTAATACATAGTTAAATATATTCCTAAATATATTTCTAGTTTTCTAATGAGCCTTTTTCCTGAAAAGTCTATAAAACTCTGTAATAATACAAATAGCAAAATCAACATATAGAATCCAATAAACAGTATCATTACCTAAAATTTTCAAAAATTTAGACTCATGAAATATAAGTATAAAACTCATGTTACATCTTATAACATATAACTTAATATTTTTAAAATTAATCAAGAGATATTTCAAAATCTTGAATAGAAATTCAAAACCCAATTATTACACAGTAGGTATTTGAAAATGTTATTTATTAAATGCTATTCTATTAAATTGAAGACAAAATAATAGATTCCATTTCATCAAATTGAAAGAAAAATGCAGACAGTGAGGCAAACTCAAAAGAATGATTTATTGTGCCACCCATTATATTTTAACAAAATATACCCGAAATACCCTCATATTGAATATATATTTTCTAACTCTACATGGATATTATGATGCAAAACAACAGAAAATTAACTTTAAAACTTACATTTCATAAACAGATACTTTCTAATAAAAACCATATGAATATTTAGGAGGCAGAGGTTTAAAATCATGCCATCATATTAATATGTCACATTCTGGAAGAACTTTCCTCCCCCTTTTTTATAATGATAACTGACACACGTTCTAATGCTATTCATCAGAAAATTAAGACTGTTATGAGACTGTTATTAGACTGTTATGAGAACTAAATAAAAATTTATCAAAGAAAAATACTATACGCATACTCAGCACACACAATATTAGTCATTTGAACATGAGAACAATTTTTAGGATTTCAGATGACTACAGTTGTATTAAATTTTTCAAGAAAAAGGGTGTGACTCAGATAATAGTTTAGACTTATTTCTGCCAAAACATCTTCCAGCTTTTAATTTCAATAACTAATTCAGGAAAAGATCCAAGAAATAAAGAACTTAGCTAGTGGAAACATCACATCACTAAAATATTTGTTTATATTTTCTGTCTGATATTTTAATAGTGCATTCTCTTATTTACTCAAATACTTTTAATTTATTGTGTTTACACATTTCTGATAATTTTGACAAGTCTATAAATGAATAACATTATATGCCAAAGT
This sequence comes from Talpa europaea, assembly GCF_964194135.1. Lineage (NCBI taxonomy): Eukaryota > Metazoa > Chordata > Mammalia > Eulipotyphla > Talpidae > Talpa > Talpa europaea. Next base: position 31,052,296 of record NC_140083.1, on the reverse strand, counting down.
CATATTCTACAAAGTGCATATTTTCACTTTGAACCATTTCTTATTTTCTTAATGCTACTTTTTTCAAATATGGCATCTTAACCCAAAATTAAAATTATGAAGTTGAAAACAATTCTAAATCTTTTTTTCTCTTCTCTTATATTACAAAGAAGCAAGAAACAGAAAAAATTACAAAGAATGATTATGCACATCTAAACATTAAATAATATCTATTTAGAAGAAAATGTCTCAGTCATTTAATATACCAAAAAGATGTCTAGAATAACATGCATTAATTTTAGGGCACAGCTCTATTGCACAAACAACAGCACACAATATAGAAAGCAAGAATTTATAAAGACAAGTTAGTGCTTATGCATTTTAGGGGTTGGCCATTGATATTCTAAATATTTATGTTATAGAAAATATCTATAATCACACTGTTCAGAAAATTCTCTTGCATATATCTCAATTTCTTTAACATTCTCATGTTTGAAACAGGCTGAATTATTTCCATTTCATAGGCTTTGGGCCCAATTTCCATTTATCAAGTTGAGAATGGTGACAGTGGCAATTACATTTGAGGGATTGATGGCAAAAACCAAAGGAAAAGAAACTTGTTTATTATACAGATGGTCTCGCAGAGCTTGATATAGACATAACTTTCCTATGAAGATTAATTTAAAGAATCTTCTAAAATATATTCAAATAAAACATGCTCAAGATAAGTAACAAATCAAAAAGATCTTTATAAACATAGATAAGCAAACACTCATACATGTGTAAGAACATACACATACCTGTACATCTGGAGTCCTGGAAAAATATATTGCAATGTTGGATCAAAGTTTACCTTCAATTAATCTCTCCTTTAAAAGGTTGATAACTTAACATTTTTAAAAACTAAATCCCCCAAGGAGTACGTAAAATATTAACAAAATCTTTATCATCTACTATCCCTAAACTTAGGCCTTCATAGTAATCTTCAAATTCACCATATGACACTTCACCAGACTTGCTGCAAGCGTCTTTTAATGTCTCTAGAAAGGATGATTTAATTTCTTCTTCTGTAGAATGGCCTGTAAAATAATACTGCCTATGAAAGAATATCTTTAATAGACTAATAAAATGATTGACAATAATACTTAATTACTTAATGAAATCTTTTCAACAATATGAAATCCTATGTCCAACTACCTTTCATATTATTTAAACATTTTCTTGCATCAAATAGAATTTGATGGAAATGGTTTGAATACACATTTGAGGAAATCTTTTTAGTTTCTGATAGGGTTTATCTTATACATATAGGCAAAATAAGTCACTTATAGTCACTGCTACAGGTATTCTTGTATTTCTTAGTGTTTTGAAGGACTTGGCTTCATTTCCATTAGATATGAGCAAAGAAATCAAATACTTTCAAAGGTTTATAGGATATTAATACAGTAATGCCATGCCTTTCACAGGCATGCCTATATTCAAGCATTAGTTTTTATAGGCATCACCTACCCAGACAACACAAAGAAAATATTACTAAAAACACAGGATTCAGAGGTCTATGAAAATCTTTGCTGGAAGAACTTTCACACTATTAAATCATTCCATTTAAATCTCTGACATTAAGTTGGCTAGTTCCACTGTGTCATATATATTTATTGTATAGGAAGATGCAAGTGACAATCACATCTGTATAAAACATTGCAATTTAAAGAGAAAACAAAATATCTGATCCATTTTCTTTCTAAAATTCATTTGATTATTTTAATTCAGTAAAAGAATAATAACATATTGAAATAAGTGGCTTTGATTTTACCATGACCATTTAAAGGGAAGGAACAATCTTATTTTAAATATCATTTCTTTGGGAAGCATGGAATTTCTTGGATTAACAAAGGCTTAGCCAACAATAATAAAAACAAGGACAATATAGTGAAACTAAAGCTAATTAAGCAACTTCCTTGATATTAGAAGAAAGGGAAAGACAAAAAGAAAAAAACATGGCATGGCTCTCACCTGAGTTTGAAATAAGTGAACTTTCATGTTGCTAGTTAAAAGAAAACGAGTGGCATGGATGTAAAGGGAAAAGATATACTAAAAATAATTAAATAATAATAGAAATCTCTTACAGCAATTACAGTTTATTTAAGTCACTGATAAGCAACTTACATTACTTGGTCTTGAAATACATAGTTTGAAATTTGGAAAGCCAGTGTAGATCAGCCTTATTTCTATTACAATATCTGTTTCTTTAAACTAAACAATAATAATAAACCATTTGTAATGATGATAAGAAGCCAACAATGGTGTATCACTTTTAATATTTAAGAATAAAATTCTTAAGTAATAGTATTCCACTAGTTAGAAACTATCATAAAATATAATTTACAAGTGGTCAATAAATATACAAAATATGTTTAACCTCCATAGTAACCAGGGAAATGAAAAATTTTTTTTTTCATCTATCAGACTGGCAAAAACTAAGGAGTTGGCCAGGAGATAAGGAAAATGAATTCTCCAAATAATGGCAGTGTAATATGATAGAGCAATCCTATCATGTAATTTAAAAGTATCAATTAAAATTTAAAATATAGCATTCATGGTAGTTATAGGACTTACTGTCAAGAAACAATAGGCAATAGACCTAAGGAGTCACAACTGTACCCATGGCTTCTTTGGTTACACATCAATGAGTAGAAATTTAAAAGTCTAAAACAGAAGAATAACTAGGTAAACTCTGGAAAAGTGATTTAAAAAAATAAAATAAGGTGTCTCAGTATGAATTAACATGGAAAGAGCTCCAACACATTGCTGAGTATGAACAGCAAACTACATAGCAATGTGTTTATGGTGTTAAAAATACCTTCAAAAAATTAGATATTTATAGTAAATGCAAAGCTAGTAAAAATTCAAAGGAATTAACTATAAATAAATATATATACTAAAAACAATAATCATTATAGAAATGGAAATGTAATAAAAAGGAGTTACTGTAATCAAATGCTGTCTTTGTAACACTAATTCATTTATAAATCAATTGTATAAAAATTAAAGTCTTCAGAAATATAGTAGAAAATGAATCTTTAGAATTATTACATCATCAAATTTGTATAGACATGCATTTGTTATATGTATAAATCCACTCTAAAGAAAGACACTCCCTTATTCTGCCTTAAGTCTTCAAGTATAAGCAGATACAGTAAAGCTAAGTTGGTGAACTTGCATATGCTATGATCTATTCTCTAAATCTATTCGATTCTTTCTAACTCAAATTCATCACATCTCACAGGAAATAAAAATTCACTCAAAAAAAGGTAAGTATAGATGACACACCTGAGAGTTTTTACATGAAGAGGGGCAAGCAGCTCTCACTTTTCTGGTTTAAAAAATAATTTTTATTTCTTCCCTTATGGTCTAAAGTCCATGCTATCAATTAATATAATTTAAATATCTTTATTTATTAACTAAAATTTTAGAAATATAACGCATTTTCACTCATACTAATTACCTGAAATTACTTGAGGATGCGTCTTTGCACAGTAACATTTTCTAATTTCTATAATAGGCACACTGCCAGTTTTGTTAAAATCCAGTTTCATAAAGGCCTACAAAAGAAGTGTTATTTTTTTCTATGAAAACATTAGACATGAGAACCTAATCTGACCTCTAAACAAGGCAGTATAAAGCACTAAACCGGTATATACAGGACACATTATGAATACAGGGAGAAAGACACTGGAGCAAGATAGACCTGCACTCAAGTATTACCACTTTCCAGCACTCTCTCCTTGAGAAAGTAACCAAACCTGTGTTTGGTTTTGCTCAACTACACAGTACAGGGTTGGGTAAAAGACCTCTCAAGTAACATCTAGCTCAGAATTCACATGAAACTGAAAAATGGCCAAGACAAACTGTCAGGTAAATAATTTTGATTCAAAAAATGAGTTTGCATGGGGAATATAACCAAAATGAAAATGCACACATTATGCAAAATGAAAAATTATGTAAGAATTATATAAAATGAAATAATTCATAAAAAATGAGCTTGCAAATATTCCATCACAGTAAGAAAACAAAACATTTTTTTAAAGATTTATTTGTTTGTTTATTTATTTATTTATACAAGCACTGGGAACAGTCAGAAGTGCAGGAGGGTGAGAGAATTCACCAGAGCCAGAGCCGGGAGCAGAGCAGGCAGAAGGAACCGAAGTACACTGCTGAGGGGAGCAGCGGGCGGCAGGAGAGGTCTGCGCGCCATGTGGGACCCTCCTCTGGTGGCAGGGGGGCAGCCGGGGATTGAACTGGTGCCACAGAGGCAGCGGACAGCTTCGCAACCCAGCCCTCAACCGCTGTGCCATCGGGGAGGCCCACAAAACATTTCACAATTGAGCTTTATTATTCTATTTCCTGAATTTGAATACCATATTTTGAAATTCAGTTATTGTAATGCTTCTCTAATTCAAGACAACACTGAATATCACAAAATATTTTCTTGGGAAAAAACTATCAACATTATCCTAGCAGCTCAAAGAAAGACATGTGAGGTTCTTAGAAAAGAGACCCAGGAATAGAAAGAACTCACCAGGAAAGAAACTGAGGATATTTAAGAGAGAGAGAGAGAGAGAGAGAGAGAGAGAGAGAGAGAGAGAGAGAGAGAGAGAGAGAGACTGAATATAATGAGGAAAAATATAGAAAATATTTTCAGTAGACTTATGCAGGAAGAAAAATGTCAGAAATTGAAGATATAAATGACCCAAGTAGAAAAATGGAAATTTAGGAAAAATGAAAATTTAGGAAAATGGAAATTTAGGAAAAATGAAGAATCTCTACAAGAAATAGCAGACTTCATTCGAAGAGGAAACAGAGATATTGGGTATTCCAGAAGGTAAGAAGTGAAGGGCATGGAGACCCTTTTCAAAGAAATAATGACTGAGAACTTCCCAAACCTAAGAAACGAATTGAAAATAAATACCGAGGAAGCCAAAAGAACACCAAAATTTCAAAATACAAAATGGCCTTCATCAAGACACATCACTGTTAAATTATCAAAAGTTAATGATAAAGAAAAAAACTTAAATACTTCAGGAGGAAGAGAAGAATGTAACATAAAGAGGCACCTCAGTCATATTTTTATCAGCTTTCTCAGCAGATACATTCAAGTCTAGAAGAAAATAGAATGACACAGTCACAGTTTTAAAAGAAAAGAGATGTCACCCAAGAAAATTCTATCCTGCAAATGTATTATCCAATAAAGGCTTTCCCAGACAGACAAAAGTGTAGTTTTCCATCACGAGACCGTCCATACAAGAAATGTTGAAAAGAGTTTTTCAATATGAAGAAAAAAAATTAAATGCAAACCAGAACAACACAAAACCTTGAGTAAGTTGATAAATAGGAACATAAAATAAGAAGTATAAACAGTAATGTGAGACAACAACAAAACATTAAAGGAAGAAGAGTATGATATTAGAACAAAACAGAAACACAAACCAGTGGGATAAAATAGAAAGTCTAGAAATAGAGCCGCACAAACATGAACAGTTAGTTTTTGACCAAGGGGCTATGACCATACAATGAGAAAAAAGAGCCTCTTAAAAAAAAGTGATGGGAGGGCCTCTCCTGGTGGTGCAGCAGTTGAGTGGTGGGCTGCGAAGCTGCCTGCAGCCTCTGCAGTGCTGGTTTGATCCCTAGCAGCTGGCGAGGGTCCCACATGGCGCGCAGATCTCTCCTGCCGCCTGCTGCTCCCCTCAGCAGTGTCCTTCTGCCTTTGGTCCTACTGCCTGCTCTGCTCCTGGCTCTGGCTCTGGTGAATTCTCTCACCCTCCTGCGCTTCTGACTGTACCCAGTACTTGTATAAATAAATAAATAAAATCTTTAAAATATATATATACATATTAAAAAAAAAAGTGCTGGGAACCTAGGTGGCCATAGGCAAAAATATGAAACTAGATCCTTACTTCACCCCTTATACAAAAATTAATTCAAAATGGATTAAATACTTGGATATAAGATCTAAAACTGTAAGTTACATAAAAGAAACTCTGGTGACATATTCTTGGAGATCAACTGCGGAGATGTATTTGGGGACACAATTACAATGCAAGAGAAACAGAGCAAAAATAAACAAATTGGGACTATAACAACTGAAAAGTTTTTATACCTCAGAGGAAACCACCACAAAAAGAAAAAGACTGCATAAGAACTGGAAGAAGATATTTGCAAATCCCTCGTCTGTCAAGGGGTTAACCCAAGACATATAAAGAACTTATACAAATCAATAACCAAAAAATAAATAAATAAATGATGCAATCAAAAAAAGGCAAAGTATCTAAATAAATGCTTTTCCAAAGAAGACACACAAATGGCCTACAGCACATGAAAAATAGACAACATAACTTATTATAAAGGAAATACAAATGAAAACCTGACCCCTATAAGAATGGCCTGTATCAAAAAAGACAAAAAAGCAATGTTGTCAAGGATATGGAGAAAAAAGAACACTCATTTATACTTGGTAGAAATGTATTTGGTGCAGTATCTATAGAAAATGACATGGAGATTCCTCAAAAAATTATAAATGGAAATACCACAAAAAGGTATAAATGGAAGTAAATACTACTTCTAGGTATTTTTTTAAATATTTATTTATTTATACAAGAACCAGGGTACAGTCAGAAGCGTGGGAGGTGAGAGAATCCACCAGAGCCAGAGCGGGGAACAGAACAGGCAAACCGAAGAAATACACTGCTGAGGGGAGCAGCAGGCGAGACAGGAGAGGTCTGCCGTGCCATGTGGGATTCTCACCGGCCGGCTGGGATTGAACCCACACTGCAGAGTCTGCAGGCAGCTTCACAGCACTGCGCTCAACCCACTGTGCCACTAGGGAGGCCCGACTTACAAGTATTTACCCAAAGAATGTGAAAACACTGATGCGAAATGATTTATGCAATCCTGTGTTCACAGCATTATTCACAATAACCAAGTCATGAAACCAACCTAAATGCCCATGACAGACAACTGGATAAAAGAATTAATGAATCTATAGCCAAAGGAATACTACTCAACTACTGAAAAAGGTGAAATTGTGCCTTTTGGGACAAAATGGAGGGATCTTGAGGTAAT